>NC_140587.1:319066660-319691660 GCF_964204655.1 Triturus cristatus | reverse complement strand
AAAACCGATGACATGAGCGCACATATGCATGAACTGTCACGTTCAAAGCACCCATCATGGAAGCTATCAAATTGATCACATGAGTGCACATAAGCATAAACATCCAACAGTGAAAGCACTTGCCGTGGAACTAGAAAAAATAATCGCATGAGTGCACGTAAGCGCGTTGCAGTCGTAAACAAAACAAGTCGACACATTAAGTAAACATGAACACTGCTCACTACAATCCAAAAACACAAGCACACAAGCAGAGGCAGGCCAACAAAAATAAGAGTGCACCAAAAGTATCATAAACAACATGAAGAGTAAGAGCTCATATAACAGGAGCAGTCAATATGGGAGGTTACCAAAGTCCAAAAGGAGGGTCTAGTAAGCCATTTCACCAATCAAAACCCCAAATTTACGAAGGGCAGTAAGCGGAACCAATGAAAAAGATGGGCGGTGCTCAAAGCCAATATTGTAGATACAGTGGGCCAGATTTACTGTAATGGCTCACCTGGATTTACTGCAGGGACGACATTGATGGAAGGGAAGCTAAATCCCAACTTCCCTCACCCACCTCCTTCACCCAACTTAGTCAAAGCAAAAGAGGGAAGGAGGAAAACAAAACAAGGGAAGAAAGAAGGGGTAGATGTCCACTGGCTCTTCGGTGGGGGTAGTCTTCTGAACCCTGAAGGAGAAAACACAAGGTGAGTACTACACTTGGATAAAACAGCTAACTATAACTTGACCCTCCCCTAAATCTAATGAGTACCTTAGAAGGACTATGCCAAGTGTGTACATCGGAAACAACTCCCAGGGATGATAAAATATTCCCACTGTATACAAAGAAAGGCAAGATGTACTGTGCAATAGGACTGCAGAAGTTTGCATTCAAACAAGAAAGGAACAAGAAAATACAAACCTAACTTGAGAACACCATGGCAGTGGATAGGCCCCTTAATAAAGGACACAATAATGCACCCGTTACTCCTGTATTTAGGGAAAAACCAAAAAACTCATTTCTCTAATCAGGAGGAAGCACAGGATCAAAAAAAGGCAAAAAATAGATGGGGTCCAAAAAAATAAGCAAAAAACAATAGTGGAGTATTGGATATTGAAACAGTAAGTTTTCTTTCTTTATTTTACTACCAGAAAGAAGTATTACCAGATGTCACAAGACCCTCAAGACAACTCGTCAAAAGCACAAAACCATCAGATAAGTAGCCCTTTTTCGTTTCACAGAAAACAGTTCTAACTACTACGAAAACAAAGATACTATGGTTCTTTAAATGCCTTGCATAATTTCTTGTCTTTCAGAGACATGGATCAGGACGCAAAGGGTTAAGGAACAGAAGCTCCCTTGCTACAATGTTGCCAGCCGGGGAGGAACAAAGGCTTCAAGCCCTGGAAAAATTCGAGCGAACTCAGGAAGGCAAAAGACACACCGGAAGACCAACAGCTCAAGAGAGAAACTGAGGAAAAAACTGCGGCCAAAAATGGAGTCAGGTAAGTTGGGGAAAACAGGCGGTGGGAGGCCTGGCAGGATCCGTGCTGGAGCCCGAAGCACGTTGCCAGTGCGGAACCCTCCTTTAAATAGCACCTAAGCACCGCCCTTGTCCGCTGTCAGAGGACCGCAGGCGGGGCTCGCTTCGCTGCTCGTGAGCGCGTGAACGGGCGCCATTGTAATCAGCGCGTCCCGAGCAGCCCGACATTTACCACTTATTCACGCAGCACAGTGCAGCAGCCATTAATGATGCGCTGTGTGAAAAGGAGAGCAGAGGAGAGCACAATATTTACAGAAATATGGCACTCTCCTACCCTTTCCCTAGTGCTGGCGTTGAAATCAGCTGCCGTGTGCCACAGAGACCCCTTTGCGCCATAGTGCAAGGGTGTCTCCGTGAGTCTAGCATAGGTAGTGTACTGGAAGGGTAGCCTTCCAGTACAAAATACTATTCATAGATTGACTTTAACCCTTTCAATGTATGCTGTAAAGTGCAGCACACGTGCAAAGTTGAAGAAGGAAGGAGAAATGAAGGCATTTCTCCTTCGTTGCACCTACTTCAGAAGGGCGCAGTTTTCTGATGCTAAACCCTGTCTACTTTATTTAGTAAATTGAGTTTAGCATCTGAAACTTTGAGAGGCTGCATGGGAACGCCAATGGTACGCATGCCCCCTTGGTGCAAAGCAAAGTAACGCAGCACTATGCACTGTTTTGCGTTACTTTCACGTTCTTTCCAGCACTAAACAAGTTTGCGCTGGAATGTATATCGGAAAAAAGATTTTGCACCAATTTGCATCACTTTTGTGATGCAAACACAGTGTACAATCTTACTAAATCTCCCCCAGCATGTCTCAAAGAGACAGATTGCATGAACTGCCGAGGCGAGACCAAAAAAGTAATCCAACTTACTCTTCATGTCTGATGGTCAATTTGTAATACTGCACAATAGATTTAATTAAATGACAACTACAAATGGGGGAGGTCAAGATGGGTACATTTGAGTGGGGTGCACTTTATGACTGAGAAGGCCCATATGGGGGAGGCCAGACTATGGGAGGGAAATTTACGCCGTGTTCACCAAGTATTCACAAAACGGCGGTACCATGCGATAGTCACCAGATAACGGGTCAAATGGCCACGTTAAAATCAACGCCAAGCCGCAAAAATGCAAAACAAGAATGCAAAAAAAGCTGTGATGAGGCCAAGCGCGATGCAAAAAGCAGCGAAAACCAGCGGCAGGCCTACAAATCCCACGCGTCTGGCGGGAAAATGCACTATGAAAGCTACAAAAACAACACACCAGAAACAATCCAAAGTGCGTAGCAACATGGATGCACCCTGACCGAGCGCAGAGGCCAACACAAACCCCACAAGCCCCACACACCACAAGCAAGGAAAAACAGGCTTGGGGAAGACAAGGAGAAGAGGGAGAGGAAGACAAGGTGCAGTCCGCTGCAAAACCAGAACAGCGTCACGGAGCTGACAGAACACAACCATCAACTGACCCACAATTTGACCACCGGGAATGCAGTCGGAGTGTCGAGGAGGGCAATGGAGGAGGCCACGAGGCGCTAGCATGATGTGAAAATCTAAACCAGGCACAAAGCCGCTGCCAACAGGAAGGAAGCAACTGCGACAGAAGGGAGGAGTCCTGCGCCACAGGAGGAGCTGGAGGAAATGGAGGCCACAGTCAACAGTGTGGTGATGCTGTAAGGAGTCGGGAGTGCGGACACAACTCGGGCACAAATTCAACAGGGTGAGTAAAGACCAGGGACTGGGGGAACGGGGGGAGATGGGTACAATGATACACATGCACAACAATGTGTAGCACACTGCACACCCACAATGACCCTGGATCATGTCCCTCATCCCCGTGGCACACTGCAGCACACACACATAGCAATAACAGCACATCCCACGACAATGTGGTACAAAGTGTAACACCGACACTGCAGAACAGAGGAAACAACTGGCTCCGCACAGGCGCAGAAACAGGCCTACCACATCTGACAGAGCTGGAAACAGTGAAATGGAAATGTACGCGTACAACTTCACATCCGTCATGTAGTCCAAATGTACACTGTCCCGCATCTAAATCCTGCACTTCCAAAACAGTCACAATGTACATTGTCATACAGTCTGCATGTAAACAAGAACAATGCGCCAACATACATGTCAACACAATCTCAACATGCATCTCCCCTTCACATTGCAGAGGGACACACAACACCTCCAGCAGAGCACAGAAGACCACACATCAGTGATGCCAGAGAGGACCACCACACCCTCGACACCGACGCACTACAACAGCCCATAGACATTCCACACAACCCACCGCTAGGACCAGGACAGCCAAGCTACATAGAGGAGAACCCAGCCCCTGCAACAGGCCACACAGCATGAAGCACCCACAAGCACGGCAGACTCAGAACACTTCACCAACCCACACAGGGCACCCCAATGCCAGGTGTCAGAACGCCAAAAGGAGGTGGCCGAACAGGTGCGGGTGTGGTCGGAACCCTGAAAGGTGAACTAGTACACATACATGGGTGTCTATTACCCTTCAGGGACCACCTACACTCCACAAAGGAGACCCACACTGCCATAGAGACACATGCAGATGCACATTCCCAGTACAGAACCACGCCCAGGGGCACACACATATCAGTCACACACCCACGTTGACTCTGCGTACGACGGCCCAGTCCACTCCCCTTACGAATTGAGAGGGTGACGACAAAGCTGTATGTCCAAGCTCTACCCTGCTGCCTGCGGTAACATGTCTGCATCCGCTGTACACAGCACAATGTAATGTCGTAGGGCCCAGGGCCCTCATGCATACAACAAGGCCACAGGGATACACGCAGATATAATTTTGAACTAGCTACGGGCACGCACGCCCGGCCCCTTTATTGGCAGGGCCACATGTACAGTGATGCCTGTGCTGGATGTGTGTGGGGTGAGTATGAGACAACCCACACGGAGTGCTTGGTGCTGGCAACAACTTCAACAGTGGACACCAGTGCAATGGAAGCAGAAAACACCTGCATAATAGAGTCAACTGCTGAGCAGTATGGAGGGAGCCGGAGCAACTACAGAGGTCACCCAACATACAAACAGAAGTTTCCGTGAGTTGCAGTGCGCTGAGGTTGGGGCACTAGAGCTGAGCGCGCTCATGTGAAGAAAATGTCTAGGATTGTGTCCCTTCTGGACATTCCTGATGCAGCTGCAGTGGGGGGTGTCACACCTGCATCATCTTCGTCCCTGGTCTCCCACACTGCCTGAGGTGACATTGCTGCGTGAGCTCTCCACGTTACAACAAACAAATGATGGACGGAATGCTGACAATGCAGACATTCTCCCCCAGTCAAGAGATCTGGGTTAAATCCATCGTTCTTTTGCCCACTACACCACCCCAGTTTAGACATGGCCATATGCAAATCAGTCTTGACCCTGTGCCTCATGGGAACAGTCCAGCTCTCCACAGCACATAACCAAAACAGTAATGGATGATGATTCGTGGTGCACTGAGTTAGTGGCACCTGGAGTGCTGAGCAGCGGATCAGGCAGAAGATGGCATTCACGACAGGTGCGAGCAACTTCGTCAGTCTGCCAGTACGACCGTTTCGACACTGGCATTTGGCGGTTGGAGCTAGTCCTGGAGGTGGTGGCGTGTGCCTCCTGCGGAGATGCGACGTCCGAGCCTGTAAGGACTCGATTTGACGTGTGAGCCCTGGTGTGCCACGGTTGAGGCCGGAGGCAGCAGACAGTGCAGGGCCACAGACACATGGCGTTGATGACCACAAGGCCATCGCCTCAGAGTCCATCTCAATTTCTCAGAAGAAGGGGTCCCGGACCTGACCAGCACAGAGTTAGTGGCCCTGGATGCACAGCGGCAGGTACAGGCACCCCGCCACAGCAGTGTGACTTGTGGTGCACTGAGGTAGGGCCACACGGACTGGGCGGGTCCTCATCGATGTCCGAGGTGAATGTGGCAGAGGGTTGCGGGGGACAGTGGAAGGGGTCCTCCAGGGCATGATGCAGAGGTCTGATGTTGTCTGTAAGCATCAAATGAAGGAGTCGTTGCCACCACCAATTCGGTATCAGCCACATGAGGATGAAAACCACCCCCTAGTCCATAGACTCAGACGCCACCAATGTAAGACCAGAGACTGTCCATGAATGTCGTGGAACAGACTTAGTGGCACCGGGGCTGGGAGGGGATGCAGTCTGTGCTGATGCCGGTACACTGATATGAACTCTGCCATTGCTAAATCAAGACTCTATGACCTACTGGACCGCAGTGTAGGCCAGAGGCAGCGGTCAGCAGTGGCCCACAGCCACGTGTCATTGGCTCACGATGTATAGAGTTAGTGACACCAGGGCAGTTGTCGGTAGTGTTCGATCACCTCCGTAACGATGCTCCTTTTTTTTCGTCCAAATGCAACGCGTAATCCTCTTACGCCTCTCCTTGCGTGCAATGATATGTACTCTGCCTTTGAATAATTGATGTTCAGTTCCAATTCTGTGACCTACTCGAGCACAGCATAGGCCGAGAGCAGTAGTCCGCATGGGCCCACAGAATCTTGCGGTTGTGATGTACTAAGTCCTGGTGGCACCACGTTGAAGGGTGTATAGTGTGCTCTGCCATAGTGTAATCAAGACTCAGTTCCAAATGTGTGACCTACTTGTCCACTGTGCATGCTGGTGGAGTACGTCAACGAGTAAGGAGTACTGCGGGCCTGTGTTGTGGAGGCCGTGATGGTGTAAGGTGGCTGCCAAGGACGCAGACCTCGGGCTTGGAGATTGCACCTGCACGTGGTAGGCCCTCTTCATCACACACACCGGTGTCGGCAGGTGGGCATTGAGGCCTGGGTGCGCAGGGGCAGGCAGAACTGGTTCGGGGACCAGCATCCCAGGGTGCAGCAGGCGCACAGGATCGCTGGCAACTCCGCTCATGTCGTCGGCCTTGTGGCGGGGTGAGAGGCGCCGCCCTGGCAGAGACGTTGGGCATTCCAGAGGAGGGCCACGCCCATAGTTACGTGCCTTTTATTCACACCCCTACGCTGGCCTGGCGTACGACGGGCCAGCTCACTCCGCTCACGTTTACGGGGGGGACGTAACAAGCTACATTTCGGCAATCTTCCCCACTGGCTGGGGTGACATGGTTGTGTCCACTGTCCACTACACTCCAAACACCAGCGGTGTGTGTCGACATGGATATGTGTGTGGTCTGCATACTGCAGTCTGGCCATCGCATCCACGCCACACTTGGCATTGTGTACAGTCTCATTCATCGGTCACTTGCCTCCTTCGCACATGCCTGGTCCCCACCTCTTCCGACATTCTCCATGTGTGGCCGAGGTGCCATGTGTCAAGAATTCCTGTCATACGAGGGGAGGAAAACGGTAACCAGCGAAAACGGACTACATCTCCCAGGATGCTTAGCGGTTGAGAGGTTATGTACACAGGAGAGCTGTTACATAACTCAAGGGAAACACGCCCTTATGTAAACAGGAGAGCTGTTACATAACTCAAGGGAAACACGCCCTTATGTAAACAGGAGAGCTGTTACATAACTCAAGGGAAACACGCCCTTATGTAAACAGGAGAGCTGTTACATAACTCAAGGAAAACACGCCCTATAAAGGGAGGAACCGGGAGGTACAAGGCTGTCGGATATTGTGTTTACACCGACGTACCTGCTTCGTGAAGAGCAGTGTTCCGGAGTGGTGCTCCAGTAAGGCAAGAACGGAGGTAGGTCGAGTCGTTACTCCCTGGGCCGTGTCTTGCCCCATCGTCACCTGTGAAGGACCCGGAAGCTCTACCGGTCAACCATTGAGCTTCGCTTTTTGACTCGGCTGAGTCCAAGCGCTTTTGCTGGTTGGAGTCGTAACTCCCAGCCCGACCAGAGACACAGGGACTGCCAGCTGTAAACGCACACCAGGAGGTGTTTGCCGCGTTACAGACTCGGAAGTCCACAGGATCGATCGAGCGGCTGCTCTCGGTTCAGTCTTCTTGCTTGTGATTGGGGTATCGGTGACGCATCACCAGGAGGTGACTCTGCGTCCCGGTGCAGTCTGAGGAAGAGGTTGAGCGGCTGCTCCCTTCAGGTAGAGACCCCGGCTGGGTGTTTCCCTGACTCCTCGATTCTCCCCAACACTCTTCGTGCCCCTCACAGCCTACCGATTGGCATTGTCGGCCATTTCATTTCTGCCCTCTGTTGGCATACGCCGGGATCGGCGTATATGCAGAGGACGGTTAGGACCATCCGTGCTGTGGGCTGGTAACGTACTTAGCCTGGAGGATTCCAGTGACTATAACTTTTGTTTGTTCTTTGTATTTTATTTGCCTTCATTAAAAGAACTAACCCTTCACAAGTGGTTGCGTCCTCATTGTCGTGTCTGTTAAACGATCCTGAGACGTTCAGGGCGTTACAAAATATCCGACCTTAATAACACTAACTGTCTCCCGGTCGATAACAGACATGGCAACACTTGATGATGTGCTGGCTGCTTTAGCGGCCATGCAAGTTGAAGTGGCTGCCTCTAGGCAAGAAACAGCCGATGTAAAAGCCAGACTGGATGCTATCCAATTGGACCCGCTCACGCCCAGCACCTCCCTCACGAACCAGACCCCTGCGGTAGTAGTGGAAATGCCGGTAGCCATCCCCTTGGCAACACCAGAGAGGTACAGTGGGGATCCTAACACAGTGCAGGTATTCCTCACACAAGTGGCGCTACATTTATCGTGCAAACCAAAGGCGTTCCCCACGAGTCAGGCTCGTGTGGCTTTCCTTATATCCTATTTGGCTGGAAACGCGGCACAATGGGCCTTACCTCTGGTGAGCAGGGACGACCCCCTCTTATGTGATTGGGGTGCTTTTCGCGAGGAATTCCTGAAGGTCTTCGACAGAAGGGCTGACTCGTACACGGCGGACCGTGAAATGCTTGAGTTGAGACAGGGATCCAACGACCTGGTGCAGTATCTCAACGCGTTCCGAAGGCTGGTTGCGGAAACCAAGTGGCCTGTTGCTAAACAGACGGCGCTCTTCCATCAAGGGCTGTGCGATGAGCTCAAGGACGCCGTGGCTCATATTGACCCTCAACCCAAGACATGTGAGGGCCTTATCAACCTGGTATTACGGCTGGAACATAGGCTAAGTGAAAGAAAGGGGGATCATGGGAGAAAAGGAAAATCCCTTCCATCCTATGTGACGGTGGGAAGTCCTGAAACTTCCACCGCATCCAAGGGAGAACCCATGGACATCAGCGCAATACGAGCGAGCCTCACAGCCACGGAGAAAGAGTCACGCCGTAAACAAGGATTGTGCCTATATTGTGGCAAAAAAGGCCACTACGTACGTGAATGCCCTGCCAAACCGAAGACGTCACGTTATCGGGCCAACCGGTCGGTAACAGCCGTGGTGGACATACCGGCGGAAAACTAGAGGACTCCAAGACCAGAGAAGGGGCATCTCGGAGTCACTCATCCATCCCTTCACTTTCCAACTCGGTCACTAAGGGACAACGACACCTGTTTATCACGGTGCACGTGGGAGTGCATGACCAGTGGATACCCGTTGTGGCCATGGTGGATTCAGGGGCCACTGGCATGTTTATGGACCACAACGAGGCATGCAGGCTAGGGCTAGTGCTTCTTCCCAAAGCAGTACCCGAAGACGTCTATGCGGTAGACGGAAGGCGATTGGTGACAGGGCCCATCGGACAGCACACGGGGGTCCTTCCGATGAGATATGGGAGGAACCATTTGGAACAAATCGATTTTAACATCATCCGAGCGCCCCAATATGGCGTCATATTGGGATTGCCGTGGCTACAGAAACACAACCCCTTTGTGGATTGGCCAACACATCGCATCGAAATGACGTCACCGTATTGCATCCTGCATTGTGGAATAAGAACGGAATCCCTTGACGCAGATGAGAGCGGGAGTCAGACGGTGGCTACAGCGGCAGAAAAAGATGTGGCTCTCCCCCAGGCTTATCACAGTTTTGAGGATGTATTTGATGAGGTGAAGGCGGAAGTGCTACCACCACATAGACAGTTTGACTGCCAGATCGACTTGGTGCCAGGGGCCAGCGTTCCCAGCGGCAGGCTGTATGCCCTGACGGAGCCTGAAAACGTGCATCTCCGGGGGTACCTGGATAAACTCCTCAAGCTAGGATTCATCCGCCCGTCCAAGTCTCCGGCCGCCTCGCCACTCTTCTTCATCCCGAAGGCTAATGGGGAGCTGAGAGCCTGTGTGGACTTTAGGGCATTGAATGCGATAACCATAAAAAATCGGTACCCCTTGCCTCTCATCAGTGTACTTCTGGAACAGGTCAAGAAAGCTCGTATCTACACCAAGTTGGATTTGAAAGGGGCATACCATCTGGTGCGCATGAGGGACGGAGACGAGTGGAAGACCGCCTTTAAGACCAGGTTCGGCCTTTTTGAATACCTCGTCATGCCGTTCGGTCTGTGCAACGCCCCGGCAGCCTTTCAGTACTTTTTGAATGAGGTATTCAGAGAGGAGTTGGATATCTACGTGGTCGTATATATCGACGACATCCTCATCTATTCGTCCAGTGTGGAGGAGCACGTACACCACGTCAAAGCTGTGCTCCAAAAGCTGAGGGAAAACATGCTGTTTTGTAAACTCAGCAAGTGTGACTTCCACGTCACATCCGTGGAATTCCTCGGAGTGATGCTGAGTCCAGAGGGACAGGAGATGGCAGAACGAAAGATCAAGGCGGTGAAAGAATGGCCGGTGCCCCAAAGCGTGAAGGACGTCCAAAGTTTCATTGGCTTCGCCAACTTTTACAGGCGGTTTATAGATGGATTTTCAGGAGTGGTGGCCCCAATCACACAGCTACTGAGGAAGTCCAAGGAGTTTGTCTGGTCCCCTGAAGCGAACAAAGCCTTTGAGGCCCTGAAAAGCGCCTTTGGTAAGGCGCCGGTGTTGGCTCACCCCGATCCGGATCTCCCCTACGTGGTGGAAGCGGACGCGTCGGATGTGGCGCTGGGGGCTATCTTGTCCCAACGCAACCACGACACAGGGGTGCTTCATCCCGTTGCGTACATGTCCCGCAAACTCAACGACGCCGAACGCAACTACCATATTGCGGAGAAGGAGCTTCTCGCAATCAAGGACGCCTTCACCGAATGGAGGCATTGGTTGATGGGGGCAAGACATGTGGTATCGGTGTACACGGACCATCGGAACCTACAGTTCATGACGGCCACTAGACACCTTTCTCCCAGGCAGCTGCGGTGGATGATCTTCTTTGCGGGGTTCAACTTCCGCATCACATATCGGCCGGGGACGGAAAACCGGAAGGCGGACGCCCTGTCCCGTCAATCTGCAGTTAAGGAACCATTGCCTGCAACCGAGCGTTCCATCATTTCCCCGAGGATGGTATTGGGGGTTATCCAACCGGATACTTTCCTGAGGGGAATAAAGAGAGGGATCAGGTCATTCGCATGGCGGAGGTGGCTCCTCAGTCACAGAGAATGGCAGCTGAAGGACGGGATACCCCTGAAGGGCAGGTGCCTATTGATACCCACGCCTAGGCTAAGGAAACAAGCATTCATCTGGTGCCATGACTCTCCATGCGCAGGTCATTTGGGCTTTGAAAAAACGGTGGCTAGCATGGGACGGCATTTCTGGTGGCCAACCATGAGAGTGGATGTCAGGAGGTGGGGACAGGAGTGTCCTACGTGTGCTACCATGAAGGCCGACCATGGCCGAACCCAAGGGCTCTTACATCCACTTCCGACCCCGGATAGACCATGGGATAGCATATCACTGGACTTCGTGGTGGGCCTACCGGTAGACCAGGGGATGACGGCAATACTGGTGGTGGTGGATTACTTGACGAAAATGGGGCACTTCATCCCCTGCAAGAGAGTCCCTACGGCCGGGGAATTGGCGTCACTACTCCTAAAGAATGTGGTACGACTGCATGGATTACCTGGGGTGATCGTGTCGGACCGGGGGTCGCAGTTTACTGCGCAATTCTGGAAGACTTGGTGCACTGCGCTGCATGTTAAGACCGCCCTGTCCACCAGCTACCACCCTCAAACGGACGGCCAAACCGAGCGCCTGAACCAAACGCTCAAACAGTATCTGCGATGTTTTGTGGACCAGGGCAGGGAAGAATGGGTCGACTTGCTATGGGTTGCAGAGATAGCCTATAACAACGCCACTCACAGCTCCACACAGTCATCTCCGTTCTATAGCAACTATGGCCAACATCCCAGGTTCTTGCCATTTCTACATCCGTTCAGAGAGGACAGGATTCCCGCCACAGCGGACAGGGTGGCACACATAAAAGACACGTTGATGCGCTCAAGGGCTGTCCTAATAGAGGCCAAGAGAAGATACAAGGCTGCGGCAGATAGGAAGAGAAGGCCCGGGCCACTGTACCGCACTGGAGACTACGTCTGGATATCCACAAGAAACATGAGGTTTCGAAAGAACAGTGTGTTCCATCCCAAGTACATGGGCCCCTATCGAATTACCAAGTGTATGGGTCCCGTGAACGTGAAGGTGTGCTTGCCCCAGTCATTGCGGATACACCCTGTCTTTCATGTATCATTGCT
Organism: Triturus cristatus; assembly: GCF_964204655.1. NCBI lineage: Eukaryota > Metazoa > Chordata > Amphibia > Caudata > Salamandridae > Triturus > Triturus cristatus. The sequence continues at coordinate 319,679,570 of NC_140587.1, read as the reverse complement.
CAAACCAGCACCCTCCAAGCCGTCTGGGACACCTAGGCCGGTATGCGTGGAGTCGGAGGTGGAGTATGAAGTGTCGGGCATACGGGCGTCCAAATGGCGCAGGGGGAAGCTGTGGTACCTGGTTGCGTGGAAAGGCTATGGCCCGGAGGAGCAGTCATGGGAACCGGCTGAAGGGGTTCATGCTCCGCGCTTGGTCTCCTTGTTCCATCGGCGTTTTCCTGCCAGCGCTGGACCCGTGGGGAGCCGCTGAGAGGGAGGATGTACTGTCAAGAATTCCTGTCATACGAGGGGAGGAAAACGGTAACCAGCGAAAACGGACTACATCTCCCAGGATGCTTAGCGGTTGAGAGGTTATGTACACAGGAGAGCTGTTACATAACTCAAGGGAAACACGCCCTTATGTAAACAGGAGAGCTGTTACATAACTCAAGGGAAACACGCCCTTATGTAAACAGGAGAGCTGTTACATAACTCAAGGGAAACACGCCCTTATGTAAACAGGAGAGCTGTTACATAACTCAAGGAAAACACGCCCTATAAAGGGAGGAACCGGGAGGTACAAGGCTGTCGGATATTGTGTTTACACCGACGTACCTGCTTCGTGAAGAGCAGTGTTCCGGAGTGGTGCTCCAGTAAGGCAAGAACGGAGGTAGGTCGAGTCGTTACTCCCTGGGCCGTGTCTTGCCCCATCGTCACCTGTGAAGGACCCGGAAGCTCTACCGGTCAACCATTGAGCTTCGCTTTTTGACTCGGCTGAGTCCAAGCGCTTTTGCTGGTTGGAGTCGTAACTCCCAGCCCGACCAGAGACACAGGGACTGCCAGCTGTAAACGCACACCAGGAGGTGTTTGCCGCGTTACAGACTCGGAAGTCCACAGGATCGATCGAGCGGCTGCTCTCGGTTCAGTCTTCTTGCTTGTGATTGGGGTATCGGTGACGCATCACCAGGAGGTGACTCTGCGTCCCGGTGCAGTCTGAGGAAGAGGTTGAGCGGCTGCTCCCTTCAGGTAGAGACCCCGGCTGGGTGTTTCCCTGACTCCTCGATTCTCCCCAACACTCTTCGTGCCCCTCACAGCCTACCGATTGGCATTGTCGGCCATTTCATTTCTGCCCTCTGTTGGCATACGCCGGGATCGGCGTATATGCAGAGGACGGTTAGGACCATCCGTGCTGTGGGCTGGTAACGTACTTAGCCTGGAGGATTCCAGTGACTATAACTTTTGTTTGTTCTTTGTATTTTATTTGCCTTCATTAAAAGAACTAACCCTTCACAAGTGGTTGCGTCCTCATTGTCGTGTCTGTTAAACGATCCTGAGACGTTCAGGGCGTTACACCATGCCATTGATGGCTAATGTACATGGCTGGCCCAGGTTTCCACAATGAGTTGTGCTGTTGTGTCTGGTGGGTGTGCATGTTGTATGTGAGCTTGTGATGTGTGCATTTCCTGCGTTGTGTGTTGCATGATGGTGGAGTTGAGGTGTGTGGTGTGTGCATTTGGTATTGGCCAACAAGCAGTGCATTTCCGTGGGTGCCATCCTGGTGGTGCAGGTTGATGATGGACTGTTGGAAGGTGTAGGAATCATGCACATTGCCTGGGTGGTTTGCGGCGGCGTTGGCGGAGATTCCCAGGTGGTCCACTATTGCCTGGACATTGGTGGGATTTATTTATTTCATTTATTTATTTATTCATTTGTAGAGCGCATGGTTACACCACCCGGTGTGTCCCCGCGCGACATAGCTAGTGAGTCTACTGCTGCCCCCAGTGAGACCAGTTGAACTGTATTTTATTCAGTTTTTGTACACAGCCATGTCTTCAGCTGTCTGCGGAAGATACTTTCGCTTGGTTCAGTTCTAATGGTGATTGGCGAAGTATTCCAGATTTTTGCTGCTAGCTACCTGAAAGAGCGAGCCCCCATTTGTGCTCTGAATATTCTTGGAACTGTCACCAATGCCATCCCCATGGATCTTAGACTGCGTCCTGGGGTGTATTTAGTCAGTAGTGGTTGAAGGTATCTAGGGCCTTTATTTGATAGGATGTGGTGACAGTGGCACATTGCCTTATACACGACTCTCTTTCCCACTGGCAACCAGTGTAAGGTTGTCAGGGATTTCTTCGTGTTGACTCTCCTTGGAAGGCTGAGAACCAAACGCGTTTTGTACCCTCTGCAATTTGGAGGGGCCTTTTTGGAAGCGCCGAGGTATAATACGTTTCCATAGTCCAATTGGGAAGTAATTACTGCGTGTACTATGTTTTTTTCTGACATTAGATGGTAACAAATCTATGACTTTCCTCAGGGTTTTCATGGCCCCATAGCACTTCCCAGCTACCTTCCGAATCTGATTGTCAAATGACAGTTTGGAGTCGAACCAGATTCCGAGGTTTTTCACCTCTGTTTTTGGGATGGGGACTTGGCCCAGTGATTCTGCCCACCATGTGGATGACCAAATGGTTGGCGTCTTGCCTTACCACCATTACCTCCGTCTTGTTCCCATTTAGCTTGAGGCAATGGTTTGACATCCAGTCAGCCACCTCTTCTAGACATTTAGAGATGCAGATAGCTGCCTGATCTTTCTCTTGGGACAGCATTACAATTAGCTGCGTGTCATCTGCATATGACACTATCGACACCTTATGTTTCTCCACACATTCTGCCAGTGGTCCCACATACAGATTGAAAAGGGTGGGACTCAGAATTGATCCCCGTGGGACCCCTTGGGGCAGAGGGAAGCTTTCAGACAGATGTGTCTGTTGTGCAACTTGGAAGCTCCGTTCGGATAGAAATGAGGTCATCCACTTCAGGGTGTTCCGCCTGATGCCGCAGGCCTCTAGTCTTTGGAGAAGCAATTGGTGCGAGACGGTGTCAAATGTCGCACTGAGATCAAGCAGGATCAGTGCGGCCGTTTGCCCTTCGTCAACATATTTTCTCAGCGTCTCTGTGGCCATCAGTAGTGCTGACTCCGTGGAGTGCGCCAATCTAAAACCTGACTGGGATGGATGTAGTAAGTCATTAGTATTGATATGGTCAACCAACTGTTTGTTTGTAATTTTTTCTGCGATCTTCGCCACAAACGGTAGTAATGAGATCGGGCGTAGGTTTTCTAATACTGTATATTCTAACAATGGTTTTTAGGTCTCGTCTGAGCCAGCGCTTTAGCGCTGCTCTCGCGAGAGCTTTTGTAAAAGGGGGATCTGGCAGTGCAAACTAGTGCTTTTCAGGCCTCCAAATACAGTGCATGTGCGCCGGGCGCGCGCACCATTTGGGAGCCTGAAAAGCACTGCCTGATCACTTTCGCTTCCGCTTTGATGTCCTCAGTGAGCCGCGTGGCCACTGAGGACATCAAAGCGGCCGTGAAAGTGCACACCATTTGACACCCCCTCCCTGCTTGTTTAAGTATGTGTTGATCTGAATCAAAATCCACTGTTGCTGAAATGAAGTAGTCGTTTGTCGTTGCTTTCTGCGAACGTTTTCACACCTAGAGCCATGTAAATTGTGTTATTTTCTCATGAGAGACAAAAGTGTATTCGATAGAAAAGAGCTCTCCGAAAAAAAAATGCGGTCGGTTTGGTCAGTTGTTTGCAAAGGGGAATCAAGCAAGCAAGAAACACAAGAACTACCTGGATTGCTTCCAGTGCTTTTATTTTCAAACTTGTTTTGTTATGAGTCACCGAAATGGATTTGTAGTTTGCTCTCCGTACTGTATTTCTCCGGTGTCCGCTGCAGTCGGTGCCCCGCTGGAGGTGCACGTCTTCTGTGACTGCTGCTGGTCCTGATTGAAAAGCCCCCCCCCCTTCTCGGATGCAGAGCCCACTCAAAGGAGCACAGAGATGACTATTTATTTACTCCTAGAGTGCAAATCAGAACAATTTATCTTCCATTTGAAGAGAGGAAATTGTTTTTTACAGTTTTCTTGGCAACAGCATCTGCAAAGGTTAATGATCAAGCGCTGGCTGGTGTGTGCTGCAGTCCGGGCGCTTACCTTATGGCCCAGCGGTTTCAAGAGTAGTGAAATTTTGTTTAACACATGTCAACATTCAATTTTTGGAACAGATTGCTTCCCCTGCTAATTAAGGAAATAAACCTTCTTACACCCTTTTGCTACAGGTAACAATTGTGTGGCGTCTTTCTGCCTTACATTGCTACCATGCGCCATGAAATATTGGCTCCCCTCTACCTGCCCTCATCTACTCGAAAGTACAGTGTTGTGGATTTATGGTGAATGCATAACAAATGTATCCCCTTGGACATTGCATCTTTTACATGATTTGCATCCGAAGCCCGAAGAGTCAATAGTAGGATCATGGTTCTGATTTATTGAATATCTTCTCAGCGTATCGGTCTAAGATTTACGAGGATGTGAAAATGGAGGCCCGGAAATTCCTAATGTTACCGTAATCTTCATAGAGCTTTTCCAAATGTATTTCCTTTATTGCAGATTGGGGGATGCCTGGAACGCTTTGTGAATATTGGTGCTCAAAAAGATGTATTAACACTGGCTCCAGTTAATTTGTGACTGACTATTGCACATCTTTGTGACTACTGATTTGCTGCATGGCAAATCATAGTGAGCAAGTTTAGGGATGCCTGAAGTCATGTTGCAGCGGCAGATGCATCTTCTTACGTGCTCCAGGACCACTTTATAGATTTTGTCCTACCAGGCTTTCCTTGGGAAGAGACGCATGACAAATCTACTTCATTTAAATACCCAATCTAACACGAACCTTACGTCCCACTTCTGAAATTGAATTATCATGCATAGCCTCAACCATGTCCTAACACGGGAACTACTATCCTTATTATGATGTGCTGACCGAAATCTCAGGAAACAAGCATTTGCAATGTAATAGGTCTCAGATTCGCGAAATTTTGAGCTATTGGCATTGTAAATGACAATGCCTTTTATTTATGTTTTCAAAACCTACACATAGATAAAAAGGTTTGTCATTTATAATGCCAGTAGCTCAAAGTCCCGCAAATGCGAGACCTATTGCATTGCAAATGCTTGTTTCCTGAGTGGTCGGACGATGGCATGTTTCCATTTGGTTGGGACCACTCCCGTCTGGAAGGAGCAGAGGATGATTTCTGCGATGTACGCAGGATCGTGTCCACCCCCTCCACTACTCTCTCTGGTCGTACAGGATCTAAAGGGGAACCTGATTTTATTTCTTTCGCTGTGGCTTTGAGTTCCTCTATTTCCTGTATTTTAAATTCATCCAGAGTTGCTCCTGTAAAGTTCCTATGATTTATACCGACTAAGACGGTGCCCTGCCGTGCTTCTATTGGGAAGGTCTCGTATATTTTTGTTACTTTATTAGCAAAGAATTCTGCCACCTTATTACAGCTCTCTTTGGAGGTTGTTATGTCCTTATTCTCTTCCTGATTTTTGAGAGACTTCAGAATTGTGAACATTTCTTTATGGGAGTTGCTGGCTCTTTCTATTTTATCCGTGTAAAATTTGCATCTGAATTTCTTGATTAATGAATGATAGTCTTTTAGTTCCTTTTTATATTCTTTTATGGACCTATTACAATAGTCTTTCCTCCAGACTCGTTCTAATTTTTTACACCTTTTTTTGGCCTTCATTAATTCATCATTGAACCATGGTGCTGTTACTTTTTGTCTCTTAGGGATTCTAGTGCTCCAATGTGCTATTGCTGGAGCAGAGTTTTCTGTTGAAAATCTATTGGGTTTTTAAGCTCCGGTTTGTCTATATGTGAAAATTAAAAATATTAATTTGTAACTACTAATTATTTGTCTTGTGTGAATGTTCTGATTAATCAATACGAACTAATAAGAGAAAAACTACACGTGGGAATGCATTCATGTTGCTTAATAATAATGTGTGGGTTTAATTAAATGAATGTTGCTGAGTGCTGTTTGTTTTAAAGCACAAAACGCTTTTTAAATAACGTATACTAATGCTTTCCTGTGTTGCAAAGGCTAGATAATTACATACACATAAGGGTATTAGTGGGGTTAACACTGTTTAATCACTATGCTATGGTAACGTTGTTTTTGTCTCTTTTAATTAAGATGGTACGTTTTGGCCTATTAAAAAAATGGCTGCCGTTTAAAGCCTGCACTCGAGTAGTCGAATTTTGATGAGAAGGCCTTGCTGAACATGGTCGAGAGTCATCTGACCACAGTCTTCGCCTGGTTTAAAAGTTTTCCGTGAGGACAGCAGCTCTGGGCGAATGTCCAAGTGTCCTTGGAGGACAAGGGAGCCACAAAGAACTTTGTGATTACAGCGCTGGTTCCGAGGAAATGTGAACGTAAAAGAAACATTTGTGAAACTCGAGTTTCCTTCTTCCGTCTTTTTATTTTTGTGATTTTTCTGAGCGGAGATTTTCCAAATGTAGCGATGCTACATCCTTTCCTGCTCGCTCTGCTCAGCGGTTCAGCGGACGTTTAGAACATTTTATGTTTCTTTAATTTGCAAGATTCATTATAAATATTGTTAGCCTAGAGAGGGTCTAAGGCCACTTCTTCCCAAACCTGCGTTGGTGAGGATCGATGCTGTGTGAGGACGGCGACTTGGGAGACTTCTACTGAGAGACCTGTCCTGACCCATTCATGACATTTAGCTAGAATAGGTAAATATGAGAATAATGATTTACTTTGATTGATTTTCTTTGACTAATTTTAGATAAAGTACCATTATTTAAATACAGTGTTGGTGGTTATTTCTTGTCAATTATTGAGTACTCTATTTTGATTATTGTTGTTTAGATCATGACTCAGGACGGTATCAAATTGGTCCTATTGGCCTCAGTGTAGATACAGGGTGTTTAGGAGTTTTCCCTCCACAGGTTCAGTGCTGATAGAGTAATCGAGTATATGTTAGTGAAATGGGCCCAAGTGTATGATGAGTGTATGTGCGTGTATCTGTGAAATTACTCTATCCGTGGAAGTAGGGAGAATTTGTATGCCCTAATCTGCACCAATTTCCTGGTAGCAGAGGATGGTTTTGATGATTGTCTTGATCTGATTAGATTGCTTGTATATTGGCTTTTTGATTTATTGATTATTGATTGATGTTGGTATATGTACTAATACTATATGTTGGAGTCGTCGTATTGAGTTATATGTAGTGCTTCTGGAACTTGGGAGCTAGTAGCAGTTTCGTAGTAGGGCAGAGGGAAGTATATACTGCTCTCGGGAAAGACGGGATTGTTGGTCCTGTATGTATGCAGGAAAAACGTGTGACAATTGAAGTTGCGCGTCACATTGTCTGGGTTCGGAATCAGTGAAATTGTCGTATGTTACTATTAGAAATATATCTCTAGTATAAAAGGAGTGCGTATGGTAGCGAAGGTTATCTGTGAAACTCTGGTCTTAAGTCCCAGGGATCCGTAAGGTTCACCGTTAAAGCTTATCGCGGGAGAAGTAATAGGTATTCTCTGAGCTTGTTTGAAGGACTGGGCAGAAGTAAGCTGCTTGGTTAACGTGTGTTATAATTCTGTAGCGGGACAGATTGTTCGCTGTTCTCGGGAAGAATTCTGTGTGTATGTACTACATTTTTCTTGTATGAATGTGCGTGAATGTATGAGCATTTAGTTGATTGTAAGATTCTTTGGAGCAGTCCTAGAGGAAACAGTTAATGAATGCATGATAGAAGGGCAGAGTAGAGGGATGTGCTACTGTGTCAACGAGAGTATTAATTCCGTACTGGAACAGAAGTGAGTGAAAGACGGGATTCTTGTGAAATAGATTTTCTTTACTATTCTGTGGTTAGCGAAGCAGACAATGGAGATGTTTATATGTTGTAACTAATAGATTTTGTAGAATTTGGCACGAAGTCTACTGAGAAGTTTTGTAAAGGAGGGGTAGACGAGTGACAGGAGACAGGAGTAGGAGCGACTGCAGCGACTGCTGACGTCAAACAGACCGCGCTCTGATTGGATATTGGATCAGAACAGTGTTCGCGCTAGGATTGGTGCGTTAGTGTGAGTCGCGCTGTTATTGGATGAAAAATCGTACTGTACAGTTGTAATACGGAAGGGATTAGAAAGTTTTGGTAAACGTTAAAATGTATTACCAAGAAGAGAAAAAGAAAAAATCTTTGTTCGGAAAAATAAAGCGATGGTTTGACAAGGATAAAGATGTTAAAACAAGAGAAGGTGAATTGTTACCTCCAACGAAAACGCCTGCATCCTTCATGGCTGCGAGATATGGGTATCATACCTGTATATGGTTGGAGAATTGGGTTAGATATACAAAGGAAGATGGTGTCCTAGCATTCCCAGAACATGGTTCATTTAATCTGGCCGTGTTGAAAAATGTACGGGAAAAGATGTTGTGTCTTGACCCAAGACCAAGGCCGACACAGTTAATAGACCAGGCAGGACTATTTGTAGATGGGAAAATAAATGAAGAAAGTGTTACTTTTTTAGTAGACACAGGTGCGACAAGATCAACTGTCAGGTCAGCAGATATTAGAAATCTTCCTCTCTCGGATGAAGCAATCCAAGTAGTTGGTGTAGCCAATACACAAATCAAGACACGTCTTACTGAACCTGAAAGGGTACAAATAGGGAAATTTTCAGACATGCACAGATTTATTGTCTGTGACACTAGTCCAGTGAACTTGTTAGGCAGGGATCTGCTATGCAAAATGAACTGTACAATTTTTTGTACGCCGGATGGAATAGCTTTTGAGACACCAGATGAGGATGTTTTGTACCGAATGACTCTAGGAAATAGAGAGAGTGAAATGGTTGGTGCATATGCTGTGTTTGATCCGGAGGATTTGCCTCAAGAGCTGAGAGACACAGTGAAAAGGACAGTTTGGGATTTTACTGGAGAGGATGTGGGATTGATGAATAATGTAGATCCTGTGAAAATTTCAGTGAAAGAGGGAATTACTTATCCTAACATTCCTCAGTACAAGATGACACCAGAAATAATTGAAGGAATAACTCCTATAATTGAGAAAATGATTCAGCAAGGAGTTTTGAGAGAACTACTGAGTAGCCCGTGTAACTCACCGATAATGGGGCTAAAGAAGCCTAATGGGAAGTTCAGGATTGTACAAGATTTGAGAAAAGTTAACAAAATTGTAGTGGCATGTTGTCCCATTGTGCCAAATCCGTCAGTGATTTTATATCAGATTCCACATGATGCTGAGTGGTACACAGTGATTGATTTGTGTCATGCTTTCTTTTCAATTCCATTGCATCATGACAGCCAGCCGATTTTTGCATTTAGGTTTGGCCAGCGTATTTTAGCATGGTGTCGTATCCCACAGGGGTATACAGAGAGTCCTTCGATATTCAATCAGTTATTGAAAAAATCATTGGAAAGTTTGATTATGCCTGAAAACTCAGTACTAGTGCAGTATATTGATGATCTACTTGTGGCATCAAAGACACGTGAAACTTGTGAAGTAGATACTATAGCTTTACTGAATCATCTGGCAGATGGAGGGTTAAAAGTATCTCCAGCCAAATTGCAATTTTGCAAGAAAGAGGTGCATTATCTTGGACACAATATTGAAAAAGGTCTGAGAAAGGTGACTGATGACAGGATCAAAATCATCAGGGGAATGAAGGCCCCAACGACCCAGAGGGAAGTGAGAATGTTCCTGGGGATGGTGGGTTATTGTCGTCAGTGGATTAGTAACTTTTCTCTGATAGCAAGACCACTGATTAAGCTGACAAAGAGTGAGGTAAAAGACCCATTGGAATTAGATGGAGAACAAATGGCAGCATTTGAGGAGCTGAAGAGCAGAATGTGTGAAGCCCCTGCTTTGGTTATGCCAGACTATGAAAAAGAGTTTGAGTTGTACTGCAGTGAGAGAAATGGATGTGCACTTTCAGTTTTAATTCAGAAGCATGGACAGCTGAGGAGGCCTATTGCGTACTTCTCATCGACACTTGACCCTGTAGCTGTAGGTTTACCAGGCTGTTTGAAATCTGTGGCTGCAACATGCAGAAGTCTGGAACAGAGTGAGGGAATCATAATGGGATATCCTGTAAGGGTATTCGTACCTCATAATGTGGCAATTCTTTTGACAAGAAGCAGAACCCAGTACATGTCACATAGTCGGCTGACTAAATATGAGAAAGTCATTCTGGGGGCATCAAATGTGACTCTTGAGAGATGTGTGAATGTGAATCCAGCGACATTATTGCCGGATATTGAAAATGTGGGTGTGAAGACAGAAGATGATCACAATTGTTTGGATGTGCTTGATTACTGTACAAAACCGAGACCGGACATAAGAGATCTTCCATTGCTTGAGAGTGATCATGTGCTGTTTGTGGATGGATCGTGTCTGAGGAATGATGAGGGTGTGCTGAGTGCAGCATATGCAGTGTGCAAGGTTTCAGAAGTTATGGAAGCATCACCATTGAAAGGAGTGAAATCTGCACAAGTTGCTGAATTGGTGGCATTGACAAAAGCTTGCAAAATTGGAGAGAATCTGAGAGTGACTGTGATAACTGATAGTCAGTATGGATTTGGAGTTGTGCATGATTTTGGCCAGCTATGGCTGCAGAGAGGTTTCTTGACGTCGAGTAGGACTCCAATAAAGAATGCTGAAGTGATTGGAAAATTACTTGAGGCAATACAGCTGCCTAAAGAATTAGCAGTTGTGAAATGTGCTGCTCATGGACAAGGAGATGATTTTGTAACTCTGGGAAACAGATTTGCTAATGACATTGCACAGTATTGCGCGAAAAATAATCACTCAATTAATAGGGAACGAGAAGGGGAAATGTCTTTTTGTTCTGTGATGTTTACTAATGTCCTAGAGACGTGGGATGAGGTGAAACAGTTGCAGGATGAGACAGGAAAGGAAGAAAAGAAAGACTGGATCAAGGCAGGTTGTGCCCCAAGAGAAACAGACCATGTTTGGGTCTATAGAGATGGTAGACCAGTCATGCCTAACTCTATGCTGTCGACAATGGCAAGAATGTATCATGGCCAGGGACATTTGGGAAGGGATGCGATGATCAGGTCTTTTAAGCAGACCTGGTACAATGCAAAGTTCAGGACAATTGCAGAGAGCATCTGTCAAAGATGTTTGATTTGCCAGCAATTTAACACTGGGAAAAAGACAGTGGTGAGTCTGGGAACGATAGGCAGAGAAGGTGGTCCTTTCACGAGAATGCAGATTGATTTCATTGAAATGCCCCAAGTGAACAGGTTGAGGTATGTTCTAGTGGTAGTCTGCTTGTTCTCAAGATGGGTGGAGGCCTATCCGACTAGGAGAAATGATGGAGTAACAGTGGCAAAGTTACTGTTAGGAGAGTTGATTCCTAGGTACGGGTTTCCAGTAACGATTGAGTCTGATAGAGGTGGACACTTCTATAATGAGCTCATGAGTTTGATTTGTGAAGCATTGAGCATACAGCAGAAGCTACATTGTGCATACAGGCCAGAGGCTTCTGGCGTAGTGGAGCAGATGAATGGCACAATCAAGAACAGGATTGGTAAGATGTGTTTAGCCACTGGAATGAAATGGCCTGATGTCTTGCCTCTAGTGCTAATGACTATTAGATCTACTCCAGATAGAACTACTGGTTTAAGTCCACATGAGATTTTGATGGGACGTGCAATGCGTCATGCATTTGTACCTGTCAATAAGTTGATGACAATAACTGATGACATGATTTTGGATTACTGTAAAGGCCTGGCTGACGCAGTTCATTCTGTGTTTCACCAGGTTGGAGAAGACGCTACCACACTTGAGAAGAAGCAAGCTCATGATCTGAGTCCAGGGGACTGGGTGAGGATTAAAGTACACAGAAGAAGAAATTGCTTGGTTCCAAGGTGGGGAAGGCCAAGACAAGTCATTCTGACTACGACAACTGCAGTGAAGTGTGCTGGTGTGAAAAGCTGGGTACATGCAAGTCATACTCTGAGAGTTCCAAACCCAAAGGATGGGACTGGTAAGGAGTATTTTGAAGAGTCAGATTCCAGTGATGATGAAGACACAGAACCAGTGAGGAAAAATCGAAATTCTGAAAGAGAATCAGAAAAGGCTTCAAGAGAACCATTGAGAGTCTCAGAAGGGAGATCAGATTCTGTAAGAGAGCCTGAAGTTCCAAAAAGCAGTGGAGGAAAAAGAAGAGAAAAGAGCAATTCCACAGAGACTACTCCTGAATCAGAAGAGGAGATTGAAGAACCACTTGAGATTATACCTGAAGAAGCAGGGTCAGAAGAAGAAGATAGAGAGGGACAGATTGCGGAAGACCCCCGAGGAGGTGTAGGGAACATTATTGATAAGCTAGGTGAAGGGACAAGTAGACAGCAAGAAGATTGCGTGTCGGAGACCCAAGGAGGGACAGAAATAGGGAAGTCTCAAACAGTGGTGAAAAAGACTGTGGAGCAAAAGAAAACTGCTGAAGAACAAGAGGCATTTGAAACGGAATCGGATGAAAGTGAGAATGAGAAATCAGAAGGTCGAGTTCTGAGAAAGAGAACTTGGATTGGAGAAAGAAATAGTAATGAAATAAGACCAAAAAAGGTTATAAGAGGAGATCTTTGGCCTAATAACAGAATAAAGAAGCTGAGATACAGACTAATACGAGCAAATACCTCGAAAGCTGAACAAGTGAATGAGGTGTCGAGTCAGAATCCAGCAAAAGGTGAAAAGCGAAAAGAGTCAAAAGAACCAGAGGAGATCAAAAGGATAAGAAAACCTAACCAGAAGTATAGGTCGCCGGAATGGACGTACGTGGCACTGTCTGAAGGTGAAGAGACAGAAAGTCAAGGAAATCCAGAGGAGACCGTACGAGAAGTGGTTGAGGAAGATACAGGTGAAATCCTGAAAGTAATCTTGACTGATATTGGAGAAAAGTCGGATACTGAGGATATTGTTGGAGATCTAATACAATTTGATGTTGAAGAAGATGAAATAAAGAGTGATGAGTATCCAAATTGAGTGAACAGAAGAAATCACTTGGAAAAAGTGAAAAGAAGAAAAACTGAAAATTAGTTGTTTGAAGTAATCCAGAGTTCTAGAAACTCAAGTAGTGGAGTAGTAGAGGCTAAGTCAAAAGACACGGTCGAAGTAGTAAAATGGCTAACATAGAGAATAACCAAAATAGATGTGCCTTCTTAAGAAGATGGTGTAAAATGTGCTGCTGCTGTACTGGATTATTAATGCTACTATGGGGTGTTTTAGTTTTATTAGTTACTTTTAGAGTTACAATAGGTACATTTGAAATGCATACAGAGAATGTGACTAATGTAGGGAAGAGTTCACAAAAAGTAGTTCCAACTAGAATTAGTAATACTTACATACATAAAGATAGGTCAATTAATGATTTTTCTAGTAATGTTTTTTCAAAGTTGTTGTACGAATATGTGAAGACAATGGAAGTTAGGGATTGCTACGTATGTATGCAGTTGCCTGCATCCGTTTCAGAGGGTGTTACTTATCACCATTTACCAGCTACGTATGGAATTTCTTGTAGTGTGTTAAGTAGTGTTTTTTATTTGTTAGGGAAAATAGATTATGACATGTCTAACAAAGATAACATTTTTGGGCAATTGCCTATGAACAAAAAGCTGAATCCAGCTAAAGAAGCTAACATTTTTGGTGAGATTTTTATTGAAAAAGAAGAATTAACATTAGATTACATTTTTAAGAACAATTTAACTTGCAGTCTGAAAGAAGAGGAGAAAGCTTTCCTAAACATGGTGGAGGAAAGGAGAATGAGCATGCATGAAAAGGCAGGGAAATATAAAATGAGTGAGACAATTTGGGACATTGAGATGGGAAAAGAATTGAGAAATGGGGCTAGTCCAACTTTAGCTCTAGATGCACCACAGAAAGATAAGCTGTGCATTACAAGAAGGAAATCCCAATATGATACATATTTTGTTGGGACTAGTGAGTGTCATGATACATACTTCATTGCAACAGGATGGGGTTTCAAAGGAGGAGAAGATCCAATTTTCCCAGGAGTGTATTATGTCTGTGGGAACAAGGCTTATTACAGGTTGCCTGACCATTGGTATGGCACGTGTTATGTGGGCCTGGTCTTTCCAAAGATCTTTCATATAGATAGAATAGAAGATGTAGAACATATTAATTTACTAACACGTTTTAAGAGAGAAACTTGGTCTGAAATAGTAGGTGATATTTTTGGAGCTTTAATTCCAGCAGTGGGAATTTCTTTGAATGCTTATGGAATTCGGAAACTGTCAACAGTGGTGGATCGCTTATCGACAAGTACCGCTGGAGGGTTTCTTTTGGTGAATACGGAGATGATTGCCGTACGTGCCATGTCTATGCAAAATCGACTTGCCCTTGACATTCTATTGGCCAAAGAGGGTGGAGTCTGTGGAATGCTGAAAGTTCAACATTGTTGCACTTACATTCCAGACGAAAGCAAAGACCTGAAGGCCTATATCAAAAATATTACTGATTTGCATGAAGAATTAGTACCACTGGAAGCTGAGAGTATTTGGACTAAAATAGCTAATAAAATAGTTGCTGTTAAGAGTTTTATTGCAAAAATAGGTAGTACTATTATAGGTAAGATATTGTTTCCTTTGACCTGTATAATTGTTGCTTTATTGATACTAAGATTGGTGTGTTTGTGTTGTAAAAACAGGGGAGGCAAAAAGAAATTAATCAAAAGAAATAATGAAAAGAGAAATAAGAGGTCAAAAAGAGAACCACAAGAAATAGAATTAGAAGAATTGAGGGAGAGTGTTTATTTGGAAACAAAGAGGGATGATGAAAGGGAGTCTGGTGTGTAGTGTTGTGTAAGGAGGAAAAGACATTTCCAGTTTCTCCTAAAATGGGATTAAATTTTACAAAGTTTTTTTTTTTTTGGGTTGTTTATTTGGTGATAATATCACCAAAGGGGGGATTGCTGGAGCAGAGTTTTCTGTTGAAAATCTATTGGGTTTTTAAGCTCCGGTTTGTCTATATGTGAAAATTAAAAATATTAATTTGTAACTACTAATAATTTGTCTTGTGTGAATGTTCTGATTAATCAATACGAACTAATAAGAGAAAAACTACACGTGGGAATGCATTCATGTTGCTTAATAATAATGTGTGGGTTTAATTAAATGAATGTTGCTGAGTGCTGTTTGTTTTAAAGCACAAAACGCTTTTTAAATAACGTATACTAATGCTTTCCTGTGTTGCAAAGGCTAGATAATTACATACACATAAGGGTATTAGTGGGGTTAACACTGTTTAATCACTATGCTATGGTAACGTTGTTTTTGTCTCTTTTAATTAAGATGGTACGTTTTGGCCTATTAAAAAAATGGCTGCCGTTTAAAGCCTGCACTCGAGTAGTCGAATTTTGATGAGAAGGCCTTGCTGAACATGGTCGAGAGTCATCTGACCACAGTCTTCGCCTGGTTTAAAAGTTTTCCGTGAGGACAGCAGCTTTGGGCGAATGTCCAAGTGTCCTTGGAGGACAAGGGAACCACAAAGAACTTTGTGATTACAGCGCTGGTTCCGAGGAAATGTGAACGTAAAAGAAACATTTGTAAAACTCGAGTTTCCTTCTTCCGTCTTTTTATTTTTGTGATTTTTCTGAGCGGAGATTTTCCAAATGTAGCGATGCTACATCCTTTCCTGCTCGCTCTGCTCAGCGGTTCAGCGGACGTTTAGAACATTTTATGTTTCTTTAATTTGCAAGATTCATTATAAATATTGTTAGCCTAGAGAGGGTCTAAGGCCACTTCTTCCCAAACCTGCGTTGGTGAGGATCGATGCTGTGTGAGGACGGCGACTTGGGAGACTTCTACTGAGAGACCTGTCCTGACCCATTCATGACATTTAGCTAGAATAGGTAAATATGAGAATAATGATTTACTTTGATTGATTTTCTTTGACTAATTTTAGATAAAGTACCATTATTTTAAATACAGTGTTGGTGGTTATTTCTTGTCAATTATTGAGTACTCTATTTTGATTATTGTTGTTTAGATCATGACTCAGGACAGTATCAAATTGGTCCTATTGGCCTCAGTGTAGATACAGGGTGTTTAGGAGTTTTCCCTCCACAGGTTCAGTGCTGATAGAGTAATCGAGTATATGTTAGTGAAATGGGCCCAAGTGTATGATGAGTGTATGTGCGTGTATCTGTGAAATTACTCTATCCGTGGAAGTAGGGAGAATTTGTATGCCCTAATCTGCACCACTATCTTATCTAGTGCATCAGTAATCCATATCTCCACCTGATTATTGGCTAGATTTATATCTTTATCCAGCGTGAGGTTCTTCTCCCTGAGAGCTCGAGTGAAGGAAGCGGAATTGAATTTATTTCACTTTTTAGTAGTGATTTCCTTCATTGGGTATTGTGTCTTCCTTCTATAAGATGTTACTGTGAAGGGGACTATGTAGTGATCCGACCATGGAACTGGCCATGGTGCTCCTACTTCTATCTCAGAAAATAGGGTCTAAGATGTGGCCCCCTTGATGGGTTTGTGACTCCACTTTTTGTGTTAGTTTCAGTGTCTGCATATCCTTACATATTAACCTTATTTCTTGGTTATGGGTGTCATCTAAATGTATGTTTAGGTCCCCTAGCACCAGAAATGTTTTGTATCTCAGGGCTGGGTGTACTACCTTATCTTCCAGGCTCACCATAAACTGTGTTATTTGGCCGGGTGGGCGGTAGATTAGAAAGCCAGCTATGGTGTTATCTTCCGCCGTGGATAGAGTGAATAAGAATGCCTCACAGTTGTCTAGGCCTGCTTGTTTGATTTCGCACTTCATGTCGGCTTTATAGATTATGGCAATTCCCCCACCTCTTTGGCCTTCCCTATTTTGCCTTACTAGCATATATTCGTTCGGGATGGCGTCTAGTACATCTGGGGTAGAGTTCTCGTTATGCCAAGTCTCGGTCAGGAATAGAGCATCCAATGATCTTTCCCTTAAAAGATTGTGTATCTCATGCTTGTGTCTTGCCATTGACTTGCAATTTAGTAAGGCTAACTGTAGCTTAGTCTCCTTAGTATTTTGTGTTTTGAACATGAGTGCTATATTGCAGTGCCTGCATATTGGTGCCATGTTGTCTACATTTATTTTATGCCTGCATGCTGTGTTTGTGGGCTATAGCAATCTAAGTAGTTCCTCCTTAGAGTACTTGATCCTATCTTGTGTCTCCTTAGAACCAGGGTTTCTGGCCCCTGGTCCCGGTCCCGGTCGGGCGCAGTCGCGTGCACATTGGTTTTTTGTAGGGGTATCAGGCGGGAGGCTCCGCCTCTGCCCGCTAGTGACACGCTCTGCTCCGCCCTCCATGCAACGGCACGCATGGACCGGGGATGGCAGCCTAACGCGGTATGCTAATAAATTTTTCTTTGTTAAAACAATGAGTTGTGCAAATTCAGCAAAATAACACCAGTACACTTAAATTTTAAAGTTTAAAAAAACGCAACAATCACGGACTCTTAGCGCGCACACTCAGCAGTCTCACCCGAATTTCTGTTGCACTTATTGTTTGCAGTGTTGCCAGGGCCACTAGTAGGACATGTGTGCAGTCAATTGCCCCCTGACACATGCGGGAAGCCAGCTGTGGCGTACATCCCTTGCTTGGTCTCCGGCTGTTCCTGCGCAGTTTGTGGGAAGTATAGATAGTGAAGTACCAAGCTGATAGTGTCATCCATGACCGTTGTGAGGGACTTGGATTGGCCTGGCTGTGTGACTCCTCCGTCTCAGGCGGATGTTGGTTGGAGGGTACCAGAGGTCAACACGTGCAGCACGGCCAGCAGCTTTGTCTGAGGTGGGCTGTTGGTTGTCCGCTGTGTTGGTACCGTCAGCCTGTGGGCAATTGTGGTCAGGATGCAGAGGAGGGTTGTCCCTTTGAGCATGTAGTGGGCAATGACATTCTTTGGTGTTGGGTCTGTGAGGTTGGTGCATTTTAGGAGGGTCGCTGTCTTTGTCTGTGCTGCCTCAGTGTTGGTCCGGGGGGTGGTGGGTGTCCGGGGGTGGAGGTGGTACTGGGGTGGTGGCGGTGGGTGTTGTGGCCCTCTTGGGTGTCCGGCCCACATGTTGAGTGGCTCCATGGCATCTGTTGTTCTTCAGGTGTGGCTGTGGGCTAGGGCTCCCTTTTGTGGTGCCAG
The DNA here is from genome assembly GCF_964204655.1 of Triturus cristatus. Classification (NCBI taxonomy): domain Eukaryota; kingdom Metazoa; phylum Chordata; class Amphibia; order Caudata; family Salamandridae; genus Triturus; species Triturus cristatus. The sequence continues at coordinate 319,661,525 of NC_140587.1, read as the reverse complement.
CTGCCGTCCAACTTTACACCAGGTCAGAGAAGGTGTTAATTTCCTGCTGCTAACGCGCCTTATCACATGTTTTGTGATCTTATCGCCGATCTGTCTGGTCGTTGAGAATGTTGCGAAGTGGTGTTGTCGCAGCTTTTGGCACGGGAATGCCTACTCTGCATCTCATTAGCGATAGTTGCCCGGGTCATCTGTGGCGATGTTTTTTGCGGCTGCTATCGCGGGTAAACTGGTGTTATGGGCTGTTTACAACAGCTTGTAAATGGGGCGAAAAATGTATCGCAACTTTGGCTGCGATAAAGTGCCATTAAGTCGGCGATAACTCCTTGAGAATATGCCCCTAGATGTACATAGGGGAATGTCTGCCTGTGTGGGATCTGGCTGAGGCCCGGTCCTGTGGCCAATCACTGCTGCACCTTTGCCCTTGGCAATGTACAGCAGGATTTGGTTACCCCCAGAGGCGGGGCACAGGGCCTGGTAAGAGGCCAGAGGCAAGGCCCAGCAGCCAAAAGTTGCAGTATACCATCCTCCAGCTGTGCATGGCCAAGGCCAAACTGTAGGAAAGTGGGTTTCTGTTGCAGTAACCCCCCCACTTTTTGCCAGACTACTGATGCACTTTTTCATGGTGTACCCTGGGTCACTGCCAATCAGGTTCCCAGGGCCTGTGTTCTGTCCTCAAAACTAACCCAATTGGTATCTCTGGCCACAGGTTAGCCCCTGGTAAGTGGTACCACAGGTACCCAGGGCACTGTGACCAGGGAAGACCTCTAAGGGCTGCAGCACTTATTGTGCCACCCTTAGAAGCCCCGTACCTTTACACACACACACTGCCTTTGCAGGCTGCGTGTTTTGGTGCAGAACAAAGTACAGAATCGACCTGGCACACAGCCCTGTGTGCCATGCCTACAACCCACTGCCCTGGCATAGGTCAGTCAACCCTCTAGCTGGGTGCCCTGTGCCAGTGGTGAGGGTACAGGTGCATGAGCCCTGTACCCCTACAGTGTGTAAGTCCATTATTAGCCATTGTAAGTGCAGTGCTGCCATTAAGAGTATATGGTGCTGGGAGCTTGTCATTACGAACTCCACAGCACCATAATGGCTACATTGAAAACTGAGAAGTTTGGTATCAAACTTCTCAGCACATTAACCCCACACTGATGCCAGTGTGGGATTTAATTAAAAATGCACCCAAAGGGCATCTTTGAGATGACCCTGAAAAACGACCAGCCTCTGGTGGGTTCCCTGACTGGTACACACCAGCCTGCCACCACGAGACACGTTTCTGGACCCCTAGGGTCGGAGTTTATGCTCCCTGAGCCCAGAAACAAAGCCTTTCCTGGGCGGAGGTGTTCAAACCTCCCCCAGGCCAGGAAGAGCCATCTGTGGCAGGGGAGCTTCAAAGGCCTATCAGCCTTTGTAATGCGAACCCCAGCCTCTCCTGCTATCAAGAGCAGGCCCCCTTCCTGTCTCCCTTCCCTTTCGGCGGGAAGACAGGCGGGAAAAACTAGCCAGCCCAGGAGGTGTGCGCACCTCTGTCAACTCCACCCCTCAGATGGGGGAGGCGAGGTGAAGCCCACTCTCCAGTGCTCGCCATCTTGCAGATGGCAGGCATTCCCCAATCAGGACTAGAGATTGTGCTCACTCCCCCAGTGGGGTAAGTACACCAATGGTGTAGTCACCCTAAGGTCAGTAGCTCATTGGCTACTGACCTCAAGTCCCCTAAAACACCCCCTAAATACAGTATTTAGGTTTGTAGCCCTCAACCAAGAAAGCAGATCCAGCCTACCTACAAGAAGAAAAGAAGAAGAAGGACGAAGAGCCGTGCAGAGCTAACAAGAGGACGACACCTACAGGCCTGTCTCCCCTTGAACCTGCTCCTGCAAAATGCCGGCGTGTCCAGCAGCCAGCAAACTCACAGACCCTGGAGGACCTGCCTGCCTTCCCTTCCCAGACTGCTTCTCCTGTAAACACCAGACGTGTTTAAACTGCAGCTTCTGGTACCAGCCAGAGACCGCGAATCCAACCTACTCTGCACCCGCCGAACCCGGCCCGAGCTCGAGTGGAAAAACACCACAAGGAGGTCCCCCCAGCCATCCTGACCCGAGATCCAGTGACCCCTAACCTGCTTGAAGCCTCCAGACGATACCTGCAGCCTCAATCCAGAGGACCCCCCTCTACCGCGACCAGAGCAGGTAAAAAAATCCGACGTCACAAGGCACCCCTGCACCCGACGCCCCACGGCCTTGTGTACCCAAACCAATGGTGCCTAACCAACCCAGAACATCCCAACTTAACCCTCGAAGTGGTGGTCGCAACCAGAAGATCCTCGTCCCCAAGCCTGCAGTGTTTCTTTGTCCCGGAGGTTCTCAATTGAAAACAACAGGGCACCGGACCTCAAAATAGCACCCTGCACCCGGCCGCCCTAGTGCCTCTGAGGGTGCACCTTTGGTGCTACTTTGGTCCCCAATGTGCCCTGAGCTTAACCCTAGGACCTTTGCTCCCACAACCCAGTGGCGTGCTTGCCAGCAGCCACCAACCGGAGGCCCCCTATCCCCCATTGGATAACATTGGGCCTCAACACTCTGCACCCGGCCGCCCTAGTGCCGCTGAGGGTGCAACAACAGTGCATCACTGACCCTGGGAGACCCCTGAGTCTAACCCCAGAACCTTAACTCCCACAGCCGTTTACTTACCTGTGAACCGTTAACCTGTTTTCCTTCCATAGGATAACATTGGCACTTTTTCTCCAAAAAGTTTCAAAGTGTGGAGTTTTGAAACCTAAAAATATTCTTTAGAAATCGCACAAATAACCAAAACGTGTTAACTTACCTGTTTGCAGGAAATGTTCCAGTGATGAATCTAGGTATCCAGCTCTGAGATGGAAACTTTTTGGAGCAGTACATTGAAATGAATGGGCTTCTACAATAAATTGCAGGTAAGTTACTTTTCACGTTACTTTTCTAAGTGTGGAGTTTTGAAAACTGAAAATATTCTTTAACCCCTTCAGTGCCCATGACGAGATAGTCTCGTCATGGAGCGCGGTTGCGCTGTGCCCATGACGAGACTATCTCGTCATGAACCCCGCCCGCTAATGAAACGCCCGGCACAGGGCGTGGAAAGGGCGGGGCACTGAAGAGGTTAAAAATCATACGAATAACCAAAACGTAATTACTTACCTGTTTCTAGGAAATGTCCCGCTGAATCTAAGTATCCAGCGCTGAGTTAGAAAGGTAACGGAAAAAGTAACTTAACTGAAATTTACTGAAAAAGCCTATTCATGCCAATGTACTGTATTTGCTCAGTGTTGCATACTACTGCTCCCCTGTAAATCAAACAAAGTACAATTTCTATTGCATTTTCAAACTGTTCTATATCCAGTAACTTATTACTGAAAAGTATTTAGGGGCATATTATCAAACCAGGCGATAAAATTATCGCCGCTTTAGCGGCAGAAAACTGCCGCTAAAACGGCGATGATGGGCATGATAATATGCTCTATGGAATTCCAATTGAAGCCCATGTTAGATGTCCTTCACATCTAACATGGGCTCCAATTGGAATTCCATAGAGCATATTATCAAGCCCATTATCGCCCTTTTAGCGGCAGCTTTCTCCCGCTAAAGCGGCGATAATTTTATTGCCTGGCTTGATTAATATGCCCCTATATGCTTACCTGTACCAGGCTTGCTTGTTTCTAAAAATAAACAACAGTATATTTTTATACAAACACAATTGGCCTAGAGTTCAGTTCTTGAGTGTGTGAATTCATTTGCTGACTGAGTGTGTACATTAAATGCTTAACACTGTCCTCTGATACTGCCTTACTGCTCGACCAAGCTACCACTATTAGAGAGTAAGGTTCTATCTAACTTTAACCTCTGCCTACCTCTGGGGACACTTGGACTCTATACACACTATACCTCATTTTGGTGTAGTATATATAGAGCCAGTTTCTTACACAAACCCTGTGCGCGCAGGAACTCTTGGATGTGGTATATGATGGTTTACATTTGTAAATACAGCTGTGTCATTAAGGTGAGGTTTTTAGCATTGCTTTTGGTGTGCAAGTTTGAATGGCTTTTATGTCAGTTACGGATTGTGGTCCTAACCATATCAAATGAACTGTAGTGGAATTTTGGTTTTAATTTGTAACCATAACTGCACTTTAGCAGTGTTTTTTAGGCGACACACTCTATGTGCTTGGTCTTTGAAGATCCTTGTCATCAACCGCGTCAAATAGGCTGATCACTGACAAAATATGGCAACCAAACATATTGCGTGGACAGAATATCAAGGACCAAAATATCGAGAAGGGAAGTGCAAATAGGTAAGTATTGATTTAGGTGCATATTTATGATGGTTTTGCGTCGACTTTGCGTCACGCAAGGGGCGCAAAGGCGACGCAAAAACTACGTTTGATTTATCAAGCCATGCAAGGCGACCTTGCACGGCCCTGCATTGCTTGACAAATCCAGAGTAACGCAGCACAAATCGATGTGTTGCGTTACTCTGCCCCAGGGAGGCATTCCTTGGGTGGAGCGTGTCTGTTCCTATGCATTCACCCATGGATTTTGGCACCCTCCCAGATTTATCAACACTGGTAACCCTGGGAATACGTCAAAATTATATGCTTACTCAGTGAAGGCATAACAAGGAGAAATATGTTTATTTCTCCTCGTTTTGTTCTTCTTTCTATGTGTGCTACATTGTGCAGCACACATGACTGTCTCGGGCAGCAGACACAGGGACCGTAGCCCCGCACCCCCGCTCTCACCTGCGGCCGTCGCAAGCAGCAAATCCCCCGACCACCACAGGAGGGAAAAGGTCTAGCTTTGCCACTGGCTTGCTGCGCTGTGCTGTGCTACGTGAACGCTACATAAATATCCCACTTACTATTCTTAACTCCACATTTACGCACCTTGAAGATATATACATATCGTGAAGATACATATATATGGGGTTATATATGATAATACTTAGCTTACCTACAGAAACTTACGTTCACAATACTTTTGTCCTCGATATTCTTGACACAATATTTTGCCCCACGACAATATTTAGATCTGACATTTTGTGTAAACACCAATACGTTATGCACAGGTGGCGGAGCATTCTTGTGTCTTTCAGCCGAGCTCACTACTAACCTCCTGACTTTTCACAAGAACCCAGTGGCGATTTCTCCATTAGGGCGCTGGGGCTCCACCCTCTTGCTAATTCAAATCCCTAAATAAAGATTTATAATCTGTCACCATGCAGATTATAAATCTAGTTCTAATACCCTTATTGTCAATGCTTGAACTCTCTCGCTCTGAGAGCAGGTCAGGCAGCCAGGCACTGTATGACAGCCCAAACATAAGTGTGCACGTGTGGCTCTCTAAGAATGACGCCATGACGCAGGGCTTATCTACTCACAGCCTTAGTGCGATGCAGTTGGAGCTGGGAGGCCATCCGCTCGTTCGTGCTGGATATTTTGCAGCCACTGGGAGTTTCCATGCACAGCCCGGTCCGAGGTTGTGAGTAGGGTGACCAACCGTCCGTAAATTTCACGGACAGTCCGTAAATTGGACCTCATGTCCGTTGTCCGTGAGGATCCTTTTTACGGACGCCTTTTGTCCGTAATTTTAGGCATTTCAGGAAACAGATCTGTTCCCCTGCGAGGCCTCAGCCCCCTGATGGGGCCGCCTCGCACTCCTCCGAGTACAAGAGCAGCCCCACACCGCCCATTGTCACGCTGTGTGGGGCTGATTGCCACATACAGAATGACAATGGGTCAGTCTGGGCTGGCACAGCATGTGGTGGCCTCCTCCTGCCTCGGTCCAGGGCAGAGCATTCTGTCACCTGGAAGTGCAAAAACGCCCATGCTGCTGCTACCTGAGATTCCAGTTAATGAAGGAAGGCAGTGAAAGAAGTTCAAAGGAAAGGATTATAGTTATAGTATAGCATCCATGGTTGCTGCTTTTTACTTTTATGTAACTAACAACCATTGACAAAGCCAATAGTTCTGGCTTGTTGTAGATGTAACGTTACTTGTTCTAAGTGTAACGTCACTTGCTGTATTATATATCTGGATGCAATTACACAAGCAACAAAAATACCAGTCGGGCGGCACATTATATTAAGCACTGATTTTTAGTTTGTGTTTTAAGCCACGCATTTTATTACATTAAACACCCTTTTGGAGAGACCCCCATAGTTTTTACATCCCACTTAAAGCTCTGGAAACAACACCATGTCAAAGTCGCCCCACGTCCAGGCACTGTGCATCATGCATGACTCATGCCTTCCACTTTTTCAGATTACCTAAGTGCAGGGGCATAGTGAACCCTGCCCCACCCCACCCCTTGCTTTAGGAACTACAGCGAGGGTGGAGTTCTTGATGGGTCTCATAATTAATGTGAAAAGGTGAGTGAATAAGTAAATGAAGGGATGGGTGGAGGGATGGGTGGATAGATGAGTGAAATGATGGATTGATGGATGAGTGAAAGGATGGATGACGGGTGAGAGAATGGGTGGATGGATGAGTGAAATGGTGGATGGATTGATGAATGGATAAGTGAAAGGGTGAATTGATGAATTGATAAGTGAAAGGGTGAATGGATGGACGGATGAGTGAAAGGGTGGATGTAAGGCTGGATGAGTGAGTGAAAGGGCGGGTAGATGGACAAAAGGATGGATAGATGAGTGAAGGAGTGAAATGGTGGATGGATGAGAAAGGATGGATGGATGAGTGAAAGGATGGATGAATGATAGGTTCAATGGGTGGATTCATGAGTGGATGAGTAGATGGATGGGTGGGTGGGTGGATGGAAGGATTGATGGCTAAGTGAAAGGGGATTTGAAAGAGAAAGGGGGATGGATAAATGAATGACTGAATGGGTGAATGGGTAGAAGGATGAGTGACTGGATGGATGAATAAGTAAGTGAAAGGATGGCTGGATAGGTAAATGGCTGGATGGATGAGTGAATGGATGGATGGGTGGAAGAGTGGATGGATGAGTGTACGGATGGATAGGGTGGATGAATGGATGATGGATGAGTAAAAGGGTGGATTGAGGGATGGATGAGTGAAATGATGGATGGAAGGATACGTGATGGATAGGCTTGTAAATGGATGAATATGGACATGGATGGGCACATAGATGAAAGGACAGAATGAATGGTGAAAGACTGAATGATGGATGAAAGTATGATTACACATTGTAAGCCCCATTATCTTAAGCAACATTTCCTATACATTGACACTCACATTTATATGAGTGATTGTCTCTATATAATATGTGTGTGTTGTAACGCACTCCAACACTCTGCCCCACATACTTGGGATGAGTAGCACTATAGAAGAAATTAAATACACGTGAGAGAGGGTCTATGTGAAGATGAGGGGCGCCATTGGAGGGTGGTATCAAGGCCGGACTGGCCGAACCGGACATTGGGCGTTTTCTCTGGGAGCTGGAAAGGTGGGGGCGGTTTCGTTATCACAAAAAGACCTGCACATTTGCTTAAAGCTGCGCGCATACTGAAAAACCATGAAGTGCACAATTGTCTCAACCTAATATAAACTTACTTTCATTTGTACTTTAGTAGTTGTCTATTTACTTACTTATATACTATTGCGCAACCTTCTCTGATGTGTCTGTAAAACGTACCTTTTTTCCTGAATTTTGACCTCCTGTCCTGAATTTTTGTCCTGAATTTTGACCCCTTGTCCTGAATTTTTACACTCACTGTCCTGAATTTGCACCCATGTCAGTTGGTCACCCTAGTTGTGAGTCACATAAATTTTATGCAAATCCGACCCTGTCTGAGTAATTACAGGATCGACACATAATCGTACAATCAGCGGCGCTGCTGCCCAGTCTATAGCTTCTCCAGGCCTGCCTTGATTGCATGGCCTGGCTCCCATAGTTTTGTCTACAGTTCTGGGATGGAAAAAGCTGTGGTGCAGACAGTTATCCAAACATTAGTGCACCTGAACCGGCCAGGCAACTTGCTCTGCATCAGAGATCCTGGTTTATTTTGAAGTTTACGGATATATGTGCTGCCAAGTACAATTAAGTTAAAATCTTTTGGTTTAATCCAATCCCAGGGGACCACTAAACAAAAAAGTTGGATTGACAATTAAAATGCCAGTTTATCATATCTAGCGCACACCATACGTATTGTGGAAAGAAGGGAAGGCCAGTTTGTTTTTTGCTCGATAAAACAAAGCAGTGGCGGCTGGTAGGAAACGGGGGAAGGGGGAATATAAAAACAAAAAAACACTTACCTTTCCTTACGAGCGCGTCTCTCCTCCGTTTCTCTGCTCTGGAAGAAGCTGCAGGAAGCACCCGGCATACAGGCTCCCCTGAGCCAATCACAGTGCTGCAATGCAGCGTTGTGATTGGTCTGAGCGCCTGTTGAATCGGTGCTCACATCGCGACAGGGAGCCTGTGCATATTCAGCACCGGGCTGTCCATTACAGCCTGGTGGAGAATATGAAAAGTGCGCATGAGTGCTTGGCCGGACGAAAACGGCCGGCCAAGCAGTCATATGCACTTAGTGTGCACAGTCCTCTCCTCCTCCCACCCCGAACCCTCAGCCCTGCCCCACCCTCAACCAGTCCGCAGCAACCAAAAATAAAACGATAATAACCATGTTATTATTGTTTTTGTTTCCTTTTCACTGCTCTATGAGCAGTGGGGCAATGTTCCTCCTCCTTAGCGGAGGAGCCGCCACTGACAAAATGTGAAAAAGAGCAGACATATCCCCCGTCACTTTAGTAATGTGATGTAATTGAATTACTTGGTCTGATGTCTACTCTTTCCTGTCTTTTGCTCTTGTTCTCACTATAATGTCTCCCCTTGGGTTCCCTGTCTCCCTGACTCTCTCCAATGCTCTTCTTATCCCAGTGTTCTCTTTGCTTGTGTACAAGTTTTCTTCCTTTTAACACTTTTTGCAATCACCACAGATTGTCACCTTTTCTCTCCCTCCCAGCCTTCCTCACTTCCGTCGCTTTCTATCTTCTTTTATCTAGCCTTCCCCTTCTATGACTAGGGCATTCTCCTCTCTCTCCTTTAGGAATATACCATTTTCTCTATTGTATATTCTCTCTCCAATTTCTCACTTTCCATTCTCTCTTCCCTGCTACAGTTGTCTTGTCCATGTTGCCAAATACCCACCATCCATTTTCGGCCACTTTTCTCCTCTCCTTCTGTTTTGGCCCCCTTACCTGTCGCTACCCTCTCTATTTTCAATATGTTATATTCTGCTTCCTGTCACTCATGTGTCCTACTTTCCACCTCTATATCTGCTATGTGTCACTCTCCAGTGTTCCATTTTGTGTTATCCATATACTATTGTCTGCACTGTCCTCCCTGTGATTCTACTTCTCTTATGTACGACCTACTCTGTACTTTTTTCCTGTTTCTTCTCTGCCCTCTTCCTCTATTACTCTCTGATCTTTCAACTATGTCTGGCCTATTGAACCCTCTCCACTCTGCCCTATCTCACTGTCAAGTGACCGCACCACTGTGGAAGTACAGCCTTGCTTGGCTAAACCAGATATTGGGCTGTTTTGCAGGGAAAATATACTGGAAAATGCAGTTAATGTATTATTTAAAAAAATAAAAATAAAGTCTATCTAATAGCTTAAGAAGGAGGGGAGTATAGTGGGTTTGGTGTTCATTTCTGCCTCACCACTTTCAGAGTTCACCAGCCGCCTCTGCAAGAAACTCAAGACATGGCTATTCTAAATGTTCCCCTTGCGATTTTTGCAACATATCTCTGCCTTTTGCTTTAATATCGCTACATCAACGTTTTATTAGGTGCTGGTGGCGCAAGATAATGTTCATGATAACAGAGACCAGACACATCGGAGTATGATTCACGTTATTTGCATCTTCACGTCATATTTCTGAGCTGTAAAATGCACGCGGATGATTTGCCCTGCTAGGTCACATGCTGAAGAGATTATACACACACACACAAAACATTGTGAAGGAGAGGAGCTGTGCCTTTTCTCTGTGAAGTATTGTCCGCAAAGCCAAATTATTAGTGTATGAGAAATAAATTATTGAATGTATAGTTTACCGAGACCTTCCCAAGTGCAGAGAAGGCTGTTCATTCATTCATGTGGAGTGAGCCATTACAGGCATCGTTTCGTTTCCCCAACATACAGTAATTAAATAATGTATCTTTTTATCTGTACTCGGTATAATAATAAATGTATTTTCCAGATGCCACTGTGCTTTCCATGAAATGCCAGTCCAGAGGCTAGACGCGGGATTCAGGATATTTGAAAGAAAGCTGCTCGACCAGGTTTTGAGGAGAGGGGAACTATTCACAGGTTTCTATTTCTGTACATTTAATGTGGTCGGGATCCAAGCGCCAGGACATTCCCCGCCAGCCCCCGCCACGTGTTGGGGCACTTGAATAGATCTGGGGTGTTGGTTTTGTTACATACCGTGCAGTCGGAGCAGCTTTCCTCTTCCACAGGAGATGACCTATAGGAAAAGCACACGGGGGTCTCTGAGTGCATCCATGTAGTGTAGTCTGCTACGTCCTAAAATAGATTCCGTGGTGTGTGTTCTGTGTTCAATGGTTTGGAAAGGGCCTTGCAGACAAAACACTCACCTTGCGCCTGTTTACAGAGGCTGCTGCCTCACACAGGCATTTGGGCGAAGCCGCTGCATTCCTGTGCTCGCCTCAGGTGCTGCACAAGAGTAACCGGGAGCCCGCGAGAAAGGCGTGCCGGAGTATTCAATTGGCAGGTGGGTCAATAAGACCCAGCTTTTCAGTACATGTTGCCCCTTTTATCTTTTAAGGTGCCATAAGCTCCAAATCGACCCCCGTGGCAGGATTTGAACCCACGGACGGCAGGTGCCCATGAGATGCACGTGCCGCTGAGCAACAGCTCCTCGCCCACATGATGGTTTTTGAACACACACTGAATTGCTAGGGGAAAAGGAGCAATATATTGCATTGACATGTTGTAATTGTCTATAGGTGTCTAACAGTACCTCCTTCTTTCAGGTGGCATTTTTATTTAGTTAGTAGAATTTATATTGTTTTGCTCTGGTTAAAAGTTTCGACCTTTTATAAAATCTATATGCCCAAGTAAGTCTAAGGAAGACTCCCAGAAACCCTTTCAGAGTGCCACGGGCCCAACCGTGGGGGTAGAGGCCTTTCCCTGCTCCTGTCCAGGGGCCCGGACTACTTTGGGTCCTGAGCAACTGGACCAAGTACCCCTTCTGCGCTTGAGTCTTAGTGGTAGCTGTGGTCGACCAATCAAGGCTCCCTCGGGGGTGCAAGGATGTAGATACAGGTCAGTGAGCACGAATCATAACTCAAAATGCAAACAGGACAATAATAAATCAATGGCAAGTAAAATATTTGCTTTTATAAGAAAAAGTCGTATTTTATTTCTAATTCTAGAAAGAGATGCACCATTCAAATGCAGTAACACCATTCTCCTTGAGGTCGGGGCTCTAGTAGTCGTCAGGCAACTCTCTATTCCATCCTCCTTCGTGAAATGTGCTCCGGGTTATTCCCCATTCACTGGTGGATGCATCAGGGAATCCAAACTATTAGGCCATACTTGAAAGTTCTCCCTTCTGACATTTTAGGAACTTAGTCAAAGTGTCCATGGTTTACAGCACTGTTAGAGGCAAGTCCCCCAGTGACCCAAAAGCTGGTTTCAGTCTTACCCGCTCTGGCAGAGTGGCAGTGTTCAATGGTGCAGTGAGTGGCCTCTCCTTCAGCACTGCCTAGTCTGGATCCTTTGCAGCGAAGTTGGGCTGCCCGCGATGGACGCAGCAGCACCCTGCGGTGTAGGCTCTTCCTGTCAAGCAGTGCTGGTGGTCGAGTTCCAGTGATCGAAGCTGCTCCCGCTAGGTGGACACAAAAGGTAAGTTCCGCCTTCCTCTTCCCCCTAGTAGAGGGGGTGAGAGGTGCTGGTTTTATCCTATGACTCCCGACCGGAGCTCCAACGAGGGTGCAACATCATGGGCGGCGTCTCAGTGAACCTCCGGGACTTTGTCAGGTGCAGATCACAGTGTGCAGGTTCGACCCACTGGTCACAGCAGTTCTCTTTCAGTTCAGGCGACAGCCCAAAGTTTAGTCGAAAATGATACTGTCAGACACTCCTGTCACACAGGTTTGCTGTAGCAATCACAATTTGGGCACAGGCTCTCCTTATGCGATCGCGCTTACGATGGTGGCCCCTACTGGAAAATGTGGTTGCTGATCTCAGCAATCAAAGGTCCTATTCATCTTTCCCAAACTCCGTTTATCAGTGACCCCCTCCGGCATAGGAGGTCACCATTGCACGGCGGGGCGGCTTGGAGATTCCTGCCCAGCACTTCTGATATGACTCAGGACAACACAGCTCTCTCCTGGCATAGGGGGGCTGCAGCGCTGATACTGCACATGGCCAACAGCCCTATCAGTGCACAGCGGCACACCTCACTCAGGGAAGGAGCTCCCTCCTAAGCTCTTTTCTCCCTCAGAGGACACACTGGTCTTGACAAGCAGGCAGGCAATGGTGCTCCAGGCTCCAGGGCAGGTGATCTTGATGTCCTGGGTGATGTCCCCTTACCCAGCAGGGAGATTCCCAAGCCTTTACTCCCAGTCCTGGGCACACGCAGAAGTCTTACAGAGCTTTCCCTTCTCACACAGCCCGTCTGACTACTTGCCAGATGATAATCTTTTGGGGACTCAACCTCCCCTTCTTATAGTCCTTTCTAGGCACCAAATGTGATTCAGGGTCTGTGTCCTTGAAGTTTTATGTTGGGGATCTGCTTCTTTTGAAGTGGGCATTTTTCTTTTTATCTTCCTTCATGAGAGTGGCCTGCCACAGCAGGCATGACTCCCATGCTGATGGTCCACAACATAATTCATGGAAGTGACCAGAGTTCAAATCTGGATGCCAGACACAGTTATATGTGCATCAAAGGGTTAATCCCAGCCCCCTAGCCCTGCTCTTTGTGGTTCTCTCATCAGCCCCATTCCCTTCCGGAAATGTGTCCAGGCCCCTTCCTTGTGATCTGTCACTAAATCAAAAAGCAGTGGTTTGAAATGTAAAGGGAGAGTCATCCCTTTCCTCCAGTGCGCCCTGACCCAGATCACAGGAATGCAGCAATCCAGAAATATGTCTGGGGGTTATTCTCCTCCTCATGTCTTCACCAGTCAGGCCTGGGCTTCCCAAAAAGGAACCCAGGGTCCTCTATACAATATATAATTGCAGGCACACTCACTCAGAGTGCATTCATAGCACTTTCTGTTCAGCACTAATAAGTCTATGCATATGCATTGTATCCTCACCTGTAAACATGCATTCAGCACACACACTCAGCCTTCACCCTTTGGTCAGCACTGCAGCTTTTCTACCTTTAAACAGGGTGTGTTATTTCAAAACACCAGCACTGCCAGCACACACACTTACTATGTGCACGATGCACAACTCTTCACCCTTCATGTATTATACCTCGCGCACCCACATACACCCAAAATATGCAATCCTTGTGCATGCACAACACTACATCCCCTCTGTAATGTTTTCCTCTCAGACATACATACACCTAGCACATGCACTACCCACACATTTACTGTACAGTACTGCTCCTTCCTTGTACTGTACAGTTCCCAGGCACTCATGCAAGTAACACAGTCACTACTCCTGTGCTGTGCAGCACTCCACAGCTACCTGATGTAGGTCATTGGTGAGATAAGTAAACAGCAGCGTAACTTTTAAAAAGGTGAGTGACATGTAGACCTCACTCCAGTGACACCCGGTAAAAAGGTCTTGTTCTCTACTACTGAGCAATACACACTGCGTTTGTGCTGCTTAATTCCTGGTGAAGGCGGCAGCCTTCCACCACTATGAGGGTTGCACTTTGGGCACCCCTTCTGGTGCAATAAGATCACAATCCATGAAACAGGCCTATGTCATGGTGCACACACATGATCTGTACTCGCCTGTGACAAAAAATCAACATTAGGGATCCAGACAACCGTACAGTTGAGAACTCAGGGCAGGGGTACACGTCTCTTACCATGCAGAAAACGTTTCTGTCCCTATAAAGACAATGTAAAAAAACACAGGTATTAGCACCACAATACAATTGCCACCAGGGTATGGCACACTGTCAGGGAAATAAGATGACAATCAGGCAATACAATCGCAGCAGCACATGATATTGCAACCAGTAAGCCTACCCAGTTTTTCTATTATGGAACCTATCAAAACATTTTAAAAAATGAGTGCTCATAGATATCAGTATCCTGTTGGCAATGAAGATATAGAAAGAGATGGTCTGTGTGTGGTGCAACACATTAATGGGATACACTCTTTAACAAAACATCCAACATTCAATAAAACCACTAGGTCTGGCTTGAATTTTCAATTATAAGCCAGAGCTATTGTATGTGTCAAAGCTGCTAGATGTGTTGAATGTGTATTTCGGCTGCAATCCAAAGCAGAAGCCGGACTCCCTGTCATGTGCACTCAATCTTGTCCAGCGACCTGACAGCTGGACGTCACTGCTAAGGGCCCAAATGTGTTGTTCTCATAATATAAAAAGTTAGAGGAACAACCCTTTGGCATCCCTAGCAATTCAATTGTTTTGGCAGGAAGTGAAACATTGTCCTGTTCAATAAAAACAAAAAAGAACAGTTTTTGTTCTGTGTGCAGTGCATATATGAGATAAAGAACTGAATGTGACAAAAGTGTGAGTGTCAACTATCCACTAACCTAAGGTTGCAAGTCTGCAGGAGTGAAGATGGTCCAGCCAATCCTCCCCTGGAACCAGTCCCAAGAAAAGACTTAAACAGGTGCTGACAACCATTCCCTGGGAGAAAGGCAGCAGCAGGTGATTCGGAAGGGCATTCTAGGGTGTGGCCACCCTGCTGGCACAGGAATGCAAGATAGAGCAAAACGCTTGGAAGCAAGAAGGCGGTGTCAAGAAGAACACGAAGCTCATAGCCAAGCCCCGCTGAGATCACAGGTGCAGCTTGAGTACAAAGCCGCCTCCCACTTTAGGATGCCCTCCTACAGGTTCCCCATACCCCCTCAAGCTTCGCAGAGGTCGGCGCAGTGCAAGGGATCAAGAGCGGAGACATACGGGTATTGGGGATGATGGAAATGAATGTACAGTTACCTGCTGGTCTGACATCAGCTAAAATGGGACATATGGGAGAGGAGGACTCAGGGCAGGGGGTCACTAGGGACATTGAATGAAGTTGGTGTAGAAGACAATGACCCATGAGATATTTACTGCACAAGACGCATGCAACGTAACAGTTTGTAGTACTCAGGACAGCATATACGGTTCAGCAATTGTATCGGTCAGTTTATTGACAGCAGCAGCCACTGTACACATTGTGTCAGCGCAGCTGTTCACCCAAACTGACAAAGAACACTTATCACCGCTTGGCTAATAACATTCCAACCCCCACATTCCGCTTCACTCAACCATCCCAAACATTCTACCTAAGCATTCAGAACATCACCGTGTGATCACTGAATGTACTTTTCAGATGTAAAAAAGTCTCCCTTACATTGCAATGGAATGATATACCATACAGCATACAGCCAATAGCATGAGGTAAGAGGTGCATACTCATCTGGGCCACTCCCAGGGGTGATGGACCCCGCCTCAAGGCAATGGCTGAGGAGAGTTGATCCAAACAAGGCAGTGGCGGAAGGGTGTATGTTGCAAAAAATAGGTGTTTGGCACAGCTGCGCTTTCAAGCCAGGCCTAAAAAGAATTAAAGTCACTCTGGAACTAATGACGCAAAAAAGGTTTAAAAATGACTATATGACATTGGGATGGGCTAATACAGACCACATCAAAAGTATCAGAGCATTGCATACGTTAAGAGGGTTCAAATCTATTTTTGAAATAGATCAAAATGTGAATAAAGCAGAATGCATTGTGTGTTACATGAATTATATGTTTTGGAAATTATTCAGTGATTCCAGGTTGAGCTGTTTGCCTAAACCTATATAGTTTCCCTAAACATTTTGGAAAACAAAAAGCATCACTTCCAGGTGAAATCAAATTAATATTTATTTATGGATGAGATCAAGGTAATATTTATTTATGTAGATTGAAATACATCTTTCCTGTCACTTTACACTCTCTGTCTCCCACTCCTCTCTCTGCTTCCCCTGTCTCGCCCCACCAACGTCACTTTGCAATATCTCACTCTCCTTCACACGTCAACAGACACCATGCACAATCAGACACTCATACCACACATTCATACTACAATATAACAAAGAAATACACACAAGCACACCCACACGCACAGGAATGCAATCAAAACAGGTACCACATGCCCATCAGCAAAGTTACAACCATCGATAGTGTGCCACCAAACAAGTCACTCCAGAACCAGAAACATTATTTGCCCAAATCCTCCCATTTTTCATTACACAGTAAAGATTTAAAAAGGGCCAATTTTTGATGGACCAGTTGTAAAGTTTTAGAAATTCAGGTAAATCAATCAAACTAAGAGATGTAGATCACACAAAGAGGCTAGAGTTAGCAAGCAGCTTTCTCCTGACTGATGATAGTGTTGCAGAGGGGATGAGGTTTGCGTTGCGGGCCCCCAGGGTGTTGAGGGAGTAGGCTTGCACATGGGGGGTATCTATGGTACCCCCCTCATTGCCATGCACTACGTGGCAGGCACCACGTGGTGCCTGCCATGTTGTGCATGGCAATGTTGTGCATAGTCCTTTTACATTACGAACGGGTCTGTAGCCAGCAATGTAAAATAATTATAAGGGACAAGGGAACCCAAAAAGGTAGTTGAGGACCTTGGGTGATAGTTCAGTACAAACAACAATGATCCTCAAATAGTTAGGATAATGGTTAGATAAATATAGTTCAGAATCGATACTATAGTCTGGAAGTCCAGCCGGACAATCAATTTAATTTTGCAATAGAAAATATGTGCACATATAAAGGAACAACGTACTTGTGGGACACAGTCCTGTATTCGATTAGAACAATAAGATTACAAAACAAACAAAGGCATTTCAGGCAAGACAAAAGGAGCTTTTTACATTATCCAATGTTGTAAGCTTTTTTAAAAAACAGCTGATGCACTTTTTTGACACAATGGATTAACGTGCATGCTATTTTAGAAGGGGTCGACGACGTTTCGATCCTGTTAGAGGAGTATCAGGATCATCATCAGGACATTAATGTGTACATGCCTGATTGTAAACGAAATTGCCTAGATAGAGTGATGGAATATCCAAAATTAAATGGTCCAAACGATGCTTCGAGCAGTGGAGGCGGCGTGACAATGCACGGGATCCAGCCAGGTCCTTAGGTTGCGGTGAACCGAGTGACCGAAGGACCTGGCTGGATCCCGTGCATTGTCACGCCGCCTCCACTGCTCGAAGCATCGTTTGGACCATTTAATTTTGGATATTCCATCACTCTATCTAGGCAATTTCGTTTACAATCAGGCATGTACACATTAATGTCCTGATGAGGATCCTGATACTCCTCTAACAGGATCGAAACGTCGTCGACCCCTTCTAAAATAGCATGCACGTTAATCCATTGTGTCAAAAAAGTGGATCAGCTGTTTTTTAAAAAAGCTTACAACATTGGATAATGTAAAAAGCTCCTTTTGACTTGCCTGAAATGCCTTTGTTTGTTTTGTAATGTTATTGTTCTAATCGGATACAGGACTGTGTCCCACAAGTACGTTGTTCCTTTATATGTGCATATATTTTCTATTGCAAAATTAAATTGGTTGTCCGGCTGGACTTCCAGAATATAGTATCGATTCTGAACTATATTTATCTAACCATTATCCTAACTATTTGAGGATCATTGTTGTTTGTACTGAGCAATGTAAAAGGCCCAGGATGCACCCGCCAGTGTGGCGGGCGCATCCTGATTTGCAAGGTGGGACCGCCGCAACATCGGCGGTCAGTCCCGTATGCTGGTCCGCCCGCCATCGTAATGATGCCCTTAGTGAGCTCTGTCCTCCTGCCTCGTACCGTCAAGTCAACAAGCCATCCACTGCAGGGGCACCACAGTGTTGTAAAGTTCAAGGGCCCAGCCTTCCCTCCACAGTAGGTCGCTGGAGGAGATGGAGTGAAATCCTGTGTCTTCCTCCATCCTATATCATTTCTGTCAGGAGTGCGCTCAAATCCCTGAACCAGGAAGGGGGACCCAGATTGGGAGATACACAAGGAAGTATAAGAATTAAGGGAGAATCCCCATTTTTGTCAGCACCAGCCAAGACATGAGGGGGGTACACCAAAATGCCACTGTGTGCCTTGTGGCCCTCAAGACTGCAAATCATTCTCCAGGTTACCTTCTCTGATATCTTTATCCTCATGGTATATCTTGACACCTAGCTATTTAAATATTGTTGGCTCCCATGAAATACCCCATTCAACCATTGCATGCAGAGCCACTCTCAAAGTTGAATGTATCGAAAATGCACATGTTATATCTTGATTAACATACAGCCTTGGCAATGCTCCAAAGGCATCTAGCATTGCGCCTCCCAGGCCACTCCTGTATCTGCATCCCCAAGAAACAAGTGCATATCATCAGCATATAATAAGATGCCATGCTCCCATTCTCTTAAATGTAGACCTCTTCCCCGTCCCTCCTTTAAGACCAGAGTGGCAAATGGCTGGACAGTCATGGCAAAAAACATGGGCAGGAGCCAAACATGCCTGGTGCCCCTGCTGATCTCTATTGGAGCCAAGATTAGTTGGACAGTGAGTAATAGGGCCCTTGTTCCAGCTTAAAGGAGCATCACCCACTTTTCCCATCCCACTCCCAAGCTCATCTGTTGCAGTGACCATGAGAAAGTCCCAGTGCACAGTAACACAGTAACTGTATTTGGATAGTTCTCCAGACTGGTCTCCTTTAGTAATCCGAACAATTGGCAGATGTTAAAAGAGGTGGTACAAGAAGGTATCAACCTGTTTTGATCCTCATGTAGCAGAGTGCTGAGGTGTGGGTAAAGCCTTTCCGCTAAAAGTTTACTGAGTATCTTATAGTCCAGGTTTGGCAGAGACAGTAGTCTGTATGAGGCCACGAATTTAGAATCTTTGTTGGGTTGCAAACCAAGAAGTTGTTTTTAGAAGATTAGTTAAGTTAAAACTCAAATCTTTCAAATGTAGTTATAAATCAATGATCATTGTATAAATTAATTAATCAGTACAATTCAAAGTGAATCAAAATAGCAAATATAAAGACAGACTGTTTAAAGTTGTCATAAGCAAATCGAGGAAATTCAGCTCCCCATAAAGAGAAGATTTCCTAATATGCTAATCTAAAGGAAATTGAGCAAAGATTCTGAGCAGTCAAGCAGGAGGTGCCAGCAGATAAAGCATCTATAAGGCAAAATCAAATGAAGATTCAGTCAGGTAAGTGAGAATGGATTTACTCAGTAGTCCAAGGGGGAGATTTACGAAAAAGTCATGCAGCACAGCCCCCATGAGGCTGCGCTGCGTTGCGCGACAGGGAGGTAGCAGGAGAGCGTCATATCTTCAAAGATATGGCTATCTCCTCCCCTTTCCCTTGCGCCGGCGCTGATTACAGCTGCCATGCGCCATGCACACACCTTAGCACCGCAGTGCTAGTGTGTGTGCATGAGTCCAGCATAGGTTTTGTACAGGAAGGGTACCCTTCCTGTACAAAATACTATGCTTGACACAAGGGAAAGCTTTTCCCACTTTGTATGCGTGATGCACAGTGCAGCACGCTTGCAAAGTCGGAAAAGGAAGGAGAAATGAAAGCATTTCTTCTTCCTTGTGCCCAGTTGAAAAGGGTGCAGTTTTTCACGCTACACCCAATCTACTGTTTTTATTAAATTGGGTTAAGCGTGAGAAACCTTGGGTGGTTGCATGGGAACGCCCATTCACCACCCTTGGTACGCCCCCATGCCGCAAAGTAATGCGAAGCAGCGCAATGCACTGCTTTGCATTACTTTTACGTTATTTCCATCACTAAGCACATAAAAAAGATTTTGTGTCGTTTTGCGTCACTTTTGTGATTTAAACACGGCGCAAAAGCTTAGTAAATCTCCCCCCCCCAAGTCTTCGAGCATGAGCAAAGTAAGGCATCTAATCTCAAGAGAGTGGAAATCAATCTAACTAGCTTAGCAATGCACAATTAAATCATACAATTCTTAAAAAGATGCCAAAGAGACCAATCAGAATTGAGCATTTCACAATAAGATGGGTTCCTCCTTCTTTCCAGCCATTGCACAATGGAAGATTTCTGCTACACAGTCTTCAATATATATAGCTCATAGCAGGATGGTACATCGTGGATTGCTTGTTCCAGGCACAGGTGTGGAAATTCACGACCCCCTCTTTGTGGAAGACACACAGTTAAACAATTCTCAGAGAAACCAAAATGATTGCTCCTGGAAGGAGGGAAAGAGAGGAAGAGCAAAGCAGCGACAACTCATGTTAGCCTGATTCATTTAAATGTAGGCCTACATTAACTGTGGCTAAATTAACGTGAAAATCACGCTTTATGCATGTGTATATGATGTGCAGATTAATATATACGTTAAGCAAAACGTAAAAATTGCGAAAGAGTGTCACTAATATAAAAAAATAACTTTCACCTGAAGCATTTATAATTTGGTTCTAATGATTGCTTGATAAGTAGCTTATAACACTCCTTTGCTCATTCTTGACATATTGCAAATGCAAAAAGCACAGAAGCCAAATTCGCTTCCTGTTTTGATATAGTCTCTTCTCGTCCTCTACCTTTTAGATGGACTGTAGAGGTCATCAGTGAGGACAGCAGCCAGCCCTCTGGAGTGGCTAGTGGTGGAAGCATTACATACACATCAAAGCAAGAAGTGCAGGTGTGCACATTTAATACTAGTTATCTTTTTTTGCATCTTAAAAACATTCCCCATTTCAAATGAATTGAACGGACAAGTAAAGTATTCCTTTTATTAGAGAAATGTATGCGTCTTCACTGTACCCTAAAGTGGGTGTGGCATGGATGGCTCCTGGTGGTCTGTCGTTTCAAAGGAGAGAGTCGGGATGGAGAAGGTTGTTGTAGATTAATTCAAGGGGGCATATTAACAATGGCCAGCGATAATTATCGCTGGCCGTGCTTAGAGTTAATTATATTATCGCAGGCTATCGCTGGCATTTTTCGCCCTGGTAGCGCGTTATTAACAACGCGTTACTCCAGGGCGATAAAAATTCCAGAGATAGCGAGGTTATCGCCCTTTTGCAGGGAACATCGCTGGTTTTCCAGCGATGTTCCCTGCAAAAGGGCGATAACCTTGCTGATACGACCCACAGGGTCGTATCACCATAATCCACCCCCTATGTTAGGGATGGCTAAATCAGGATTTGAGCAGACGTTAGGTTTTGGCGAAAACGGCTGCATTTGCCGAAATCTAATGTGTGCTAAAATCATGTGGGCTGTCTTTTAAATATCGCAATGTAAACATCAGCGACATTTGCAAGGTAGTCCATCTTGGGTACGCCCAGTAACGCCCACTTTGCATCTCATTGGAGATGCAAAGTGAGGCGTTGCGAAAAAGGGTGCTAAAATGCGATTATGCATGTTAGCACCCTCTTGTAAATAGGGCGCTGGTTTTATCTCCGCTTTTTTGGCTTTGTAAGCCAAAAAAGCAGAGATAAAGCCCTTGTAAATATGCCCGTAAGTTTGGTATATGCCCTTGCAGACCTAAGGGCACCCATCATAAAACCGTTCTTTTCAGCTTGAGCAATGCTCCTGTCCAAGGCGAAACCCTGAATGCAGGGTAAGTCTCTGTTCACCACAGTGGCCCCCGCTAAGAATAGCCCATTAATTTTTATGGATACAGTGACTGTGAAATTCCTCACACATTTTGAAGGAATTTCACGCACTTACATGCACTGTTAAACTAAACCCACACCGATCAAATCTAAGTAGTGCTGTAAATGTGTGAAAGTGCTAGCAGTGCCCTCATTTTTTGCATGGGTGTAGGGGAAGAGTAGGGTCCAAATATAATTTTTTTCCATGTGATGTAAAAGAAACAAGCATTGGCATAGCCAATAGGACTCGCCTTAGGGATCTAATAAGTCTTTAGCCATGCAGCACATTATCCTGGGTGCTACAACGTGTACTGTTCTTTAACCTCGACACTTTGACACTAATAGGCATATTGTAGGACTGCATTGTGAAGTACTTAAAGTTTTTTTTGTACAAATAATATTAGCTTTGTCTGTGCTGTCAAGGTGGGGTAACTCGGTTGTGTAATGCCATTGTTGGAGAGATTTGTTTAACTTGTAATTTGGCGGTCAGATTTTGCCAGACTAGCTCGGCCTTACATAGTTGTAAGGTTGATAACATGAGTAGAACTATATAAGGTGAACACGACATTGCAATGCATCAAGGACAAAGCAGTAGGATAGTAAGTAGGATGTAAACGACTAGTCTTTCTAAAAAAAATCCACCTCTAATTAAATGCCATTCATTGTTATTATGAAAATAAAACAACAGTTTGAGTAAGCATGTCTGACATCACCGCTGTGAATGGCATACCAAACTGCTGACAGATGCTAAGTGCGGCACACTTTGCGAAGCACAGATTTTTAGTTTACATGTTTTTAAGCCACGCCCTTAATTACATTGGCCATGCCCCTTTGAGAGACCACCCCCCCAGTTTTTTCCTCCCACTTAAAGTCCTGCATTTACCCAAAGTCAACTCTAACTTGTGCATTTCAAGTTGAAGACAATAACATTCTTAAAATGTGACGCATAGGCGTCGCCGCTGCTCACGCCACTGTCCAATGAGAGAGGGAGTAAGCTGAGAGTGGGCGTATCCAGCCTAGGTTTGAACTGCGGGTGGGCTACAGCGTTATTGGATGAAAGGTGACATTGGAAAATGTTGCGAGTCACCAGGCGAGCGTTAGGCAGCGAGCGCAGCAAGAAAGAACAACTCGTAGAGCAGCAGAAGCTACAGCTGCCGAAGGAACAACGCGACAGCGCTCTTTCCCAGTCCACGACATGTGACCGCTACAGGCTCCATGAACTTCTGGTATTTCAGTTCAACCAGTGCTACATGGTGTTGGGGGACTCTGCAAATGTGAAGCCAGGACGAGAAACTTGACTGCGTAATCTGTTTGAGTGAGTTAGACTGGGCGGGATCAGGGGGAGACACTTTGTACAGTGGGACGTGTCATAGGGCTGCTTTGATGCCTAGGCAGAGCAGAGTCGGGTTTGGTAGTAGTGGAGGTGGGCGAGCTAACACATTAGCAAAGGAAGCAGACATAGCTGAGTTAAGGGGCTGGCTCGGATCTTTGAGCCTGTTCACGATTGGAGCCCTGAAAATATGAGTTATGTAATCATACAACAAACTTTGTAAAATATGATAAAGTGTCTTCAAAGTAAAAAAAATATCTGTAACATGTGGAAGCTTTGACATCAATAGGGCACATTAAAGCTCTGCACTTGAGAAGTACTTTGAAAAGTGATAGATTTGTACAACTGGTAGTATAAACTCGCATATTTACAAGTGCGGTCATATCGATAATGGGGGGGAAAAAAAGTTTAATTTTGTAGCAAGAAGCAAATAATAGTTTATTTTTGTGAAGTGCTTGTCAGGCATTTTTCTTCGCATACGGATAGTTTAATAACGTTTGATCATTTGAGGAAGAAGAAATATTGTGTTAATATATGCAAGTAGTGGACAGTGTTGCTATTATGTGGAAACTGCTGTGGAAGCACAATAAATATAATTGGTATTTTGGAGTCATACTCGGGGACCAAGATGGATGCCTGTAGACGCTGAGGGCATGTACAGCGTTTACCTTCCGGGAGCAAGCAGTGGCAGGCGCGATAATTGCAAACATATGGTGCCGCTGCTCACTCCCACAAGGTAAACGCCGTACATGCACGAGGGCTGATTGGAAACAGTGCAAAACATGCACGAGTTTCCACAAAAGCCCGGAGTGATTCCAAGAAGTCACTCCAAAGTAGCGCTTGCGCGCTGCGTAGGCGAGACCTAAAAAAGAAAAAGTAACTCTAATATTTCCTAGTAATGGTAACTCACCCACTGTGAATTTGTGCATGTATAAAATGTAGGGTTGAGGCAAACAGACAATATTTCCAGGGAAATTATGACAATCATGGTTTCCCCTAATGTTAGTCGGGGGGAAAAGGTGAATCCGATAAGGGTTGGAAATGTTTACAATTTGTACGTGTGGAAATGAGATTTTCAACTTTTAATGTGCATCAGAGTCTGTTTTGCAATTAGGTCATTCTAAAAATGCAATCAAACATAAACATGCAAGGAAACAATGTTCAGCAGTGTGCATGTGCCAAATCACTTGAACCCCAAAATGTCTTTCTTCTCTTGCCAACATTGTAAAGCAGCCCTATTTCTGATTCATGTGGATGGAATGTAGTTCTTCGTCCACCATTCATAGCAGGCCACTGACTTTTCCACCCTCGCATTGGCAAATGCCTTTTATTTATTTTAGAATCTATTTACCGGACTTTGGAAATTATTAGCTCGTTTTTACTGTAGAAAGCATGACTCGATGGTTATTGCTTCATGTTTTTGGTAAATATGTAACCCTAGGTCACTGAACAAAACAGAACACTCTCCTAATGAACAAATCAGACTAAATGGAGGCCTGTGGCCCCTGGGTGAAACTTGACCCTCACATTAAACTTCCTTTCATTGGCCTCTCATTTGTATCTGAGGTTATGTCAGATATTTCAAAGCAATTAGGCAGTGCCAGCTGTTTCAGAACTGATATATTTCAGATGAAGGGGATGTGGAAAACTGCAGCGAGAACCCCAGCTTGTTTTTCCTAGAAACTGAAGAGTCAATATACAACATGTATGCGTGTTGCATGTGTATGTTTATGCCTGATCAGTATCGAATGTTTAGAAAAGCAGCATCAAAACATCTTGGAATAGGTTCTCTAACATGAGAATGTGCGTCTTGTGCGGAAAAAGCATAAATGTAAATTTACAATATCAAATAGAAAATAGAAATGTGCAATTTGCATTTACAATTTATCTGCCCATTTCCCAGGGCCATAAGACCATAAAAGAAATGAAAGTATTTGATGAAAAAACACACCCAGAAGGAAAAATGCTAGGATAATAAGCACTGTCCAAAGGCAGGAGGTCTGGCTTGTGTGTAGTAAAATAACTATTTTGAGTTGTATGGTAGGGCAGGGTAGCGTCTCTTCTATAAGTGTGGCATTGATTTGATGCTGACGTTATTGTGCCCCATCTTTTCCCTTTTGAAACATTCCTCGGCATACCTGCCTTCCTCTCTCTGCCTCCAGTAGCGACTCCTGGAGGGAGTGCTGTGGGGCGGTAGGACGGGGTGCGGGGTAGTAAACTCTGGCATACGGCCGAACGGAGGTAAGTACAAAAATAAAAAAATAAAACGAATTACATTGCGCATGCTGCATCGCCATTTGGCGTTGCAGCGTGCGCAATGTAAATCGTTTTATTAATTTATTTATGTACTTACCTCCATTCGGCCGTATGCCAGAGTTTACTACTCCCCACCCTGCCCATCCCTTGCCCTGCCTCACCGCCCCCCAGCACTCCCTCCAGGAGCTGCTACTGCCTGCCTCTGCCTCTCTCTACTCATCTTTCTCTCACTCATAATGTGCAGATGTTTAACTATGTGTCCCATCTTCCTGTGCAGACCTATTTCTCTGCAGTCCGCATTTCAATATGCTCCTTTTCCAAGGCATCATCATTGCTATGGCCCACCTTCCTACATGACTTAGGGGCATATTTTCAAGCCCCTATCGCCATGGGAACATCACTTTTTGCGACGTTCCTGTGGCGATAGGGGCTTCGCCTTATTTACAAGGCAGCATTAAGCCACTTAACGTGGTTTAATACTAACTTGTAAATGAGGCCCCCTTTCACGCTCTGCTTAGCGTGAAAGTGGTGGGCAGTGGGTGTTGCAGTGGGCGATCCACCGCAACACCCATTGATTTTGACGCTGCCATCTGTTTTCAAGGGCAGCGTAAATAGGAGGCCGAGCCAAAATTAAGACCAGGGAATACCTAGTCTTAAATTGGCGAAACGAGGAGAAATGCTTTATGCTGCCTTGTGCAGTACACATGGAAAAAGCAAACACCCTTGGATTGTTTATGTACATGAAGGTCCCCCTTCCTGCACATAAACAATCTTTAAAAAAAAAAGGCATTAAGCAGCACACATAGAAGTTACAAAATGGCATTTAAAGATTGTTTATGTACAGGAAGGGGGACCTTAGCTTAGCGCGATTTGGAATATCACCGCCTATCGCTGGTTTACATCGCTGTGTTAGCGGCATATTTACAATGCCTTGCTCACAGGCGATGTACAAACCTGCGATAGACGGCAATATTCATCATTAGCGTGTGAAAACAAGCGATGATTTCACACGCTAATGAAAAGCTTGATAATAGAGGAGTGTGGACGTAACTAAAGAATCCACCTCCCATTCAAAACATGCCTAAGTAAAGTTTTGACCAGGCGTAAGGATCCGGCGTAAACCGCGGTTAGCACGGCTTTCATCATCGCTTCGTGGTTCAGGGGCTGTGTTTTAAATAAAGTGATATCTTGTTCACGACCTTTTGGCATGGTGTTACGGGAAGGTACGCCTACTGTGCATCTCATTAGTGATGTATATCGCTAAGATGCGTGGCGTTACAAAAACGGCAGCTAACGCGCTTATGCATGTTAGCGCCACCTTGTTAATAGGGCGATGAAATTATCACCGCTTTAGCGACAAAAAGTGCCACTAAAGTGGCGATAATGCCCTTGTAAATATGCCCCCAAATCAGTTAAAAGCAGCTCTGATTTTGTGTTAGATGCACCCACCTCCCACCTTGCCAGTTGCATTTATGTATCTTACTAGACTGATCAAATATGCTCCTTTTTGACATTTTTGGTCACGGTCATGAGGTCAAGGAAAAAAGTCCAATTTGTTTTATGATGCGAAGGACCCAACCCCTATCTAACTCAAATGGATTAAGTTATTAACATGGGAGTTCATATTTGTACTTACTCCTCAGATGTTTCTTGGTTCTTTTGAAGTACTGTCAAAAATAAGTTTTTTATATGGAGATAATTATCTAGTAATAATATGAAAATGTCGATGTTAAAAAAGTGAATCAATTAATGCATTTAAGTTGTACACCAGTTATTCTGAACTGAAAAGGCCTATTCACTAAAGCAGTACTACTCTACATAATCACAAATGCTATTCACTAAACTGCGCAGCTACGCATTGAGTATCTTTTATGTGCGGTGTTCTCTGCCACGAGTGGAGAGAACTCTTACCGCCCACAACTACATTTTTGGTGTTAATGTGTTTGTGGCAAGGGGAGAGGTTGGGACATGGGGAATATCTACTACAAAATGAGAGGAGCAAATGAAAAATAAAGGATGGGTATAGAAAGGGGCATGCAAATGCAAAAACAAACATACAAAGAGTAAGTCAAATGCTGTTCAACAAAGTAACACTCACTTCTACTCCAGCAGCACTACAGTCAAAACAGGCTCATATTCACTTTACTTGAGTAAATGTTCAATTATTCCTCTATGAGTGAATGCCCACCTCACGCCTATCTATGGATGCACAACAAATTGTGACTGGATATCCTCACACACCACCAAGTGTCATGCTTCATCATAGGACTGCCCTTTGTTCTTCAAAAATCCTGTTTGATGAAAAGTGGGCCTGCACTTTATAGTAAAGGAGGCACTTCTAACTGCTGAATTTGTGATGTGAATATAAAAACCAGTGTGATACACCAAAACTATCTTTTAATTTTTGAGGGAGTATCATTTGGTGTTAAAAAACCAGCGCTGAGATGAGGGGAACCAGTACCCCATCTCCACTCAGACCATCAATATTTTTCTACCTCTTGGCTCATAAGAGTCCGTGGCAATCGTCAAGACAGAACACGGGGTCATATTTTGGCAAGCAGCCCTGTTATTGCCACTTTTAACTTGGGCTGTCCTTTGACATCCCACTCCTTCTTAGGTCCCTAGGTATCCTAAATGTGGGTCATCTGTGCCCCATGGAGGAAGGGCGCAGGAACCCCTGTAGTCACATATACCTCAAGGTGCCTCCCTCGTTGACCCTAACGTTGCACACTCCTTCATCCCGATGGTAAGATACTATTTACTCAGGTGGCATTCTAGTGCTTGACATATGTGGTTGGAGGCCAGCTTACCCATAGCCTCCTGTTCCCCACCATGGTATAGATACAAGGTTTCTGTGGTTTGACGTCATGTTTACTCAGGCCAAGCCTTGAAGTAAATCACAAAGCATTCATAGTCACTCACAGGTCCTGCAAGGAAATCACATATGAATCAATAAAGCAAATACCACTTTCCATATTACTGTGTAATTGAACTACAAAATAAGGGGTAAATTTACAAGAACTGCCGCTAAGCAGTTTTGACGTTGCTTAGTGGTAATTGTTTTTGACAGCTGACTATCGCCGAAATCCATCGCCATGTTTGCGGCACATTTGCAATATGTGGCTACATGGCAGTAGGATCAGCTAGCGCTGGGAAAAGGTGCCTCTAGCCCTAGTGACACAGCAATAAAAATCTTAATGCTAGCGTTAAAAAAAGTGATGGCTGGCCAATTAATGGCAAGAAAACTCATGTTAGGCAGCCGGATGTCACTTGTTTTTGCGTCTAGCTGGAAAAAGGGTGCACAAAAACACCTCAAATACCCCAAAAAAACATCCTCTATGCAAAATGGAGCAGCCTGGAACCAGTGAAGCAGCAGACCACAACCCCCACCAACAGCCAGGATGACTAGCCAGAGTCCCAGACGAAGAGGAAAAAAAAAACAGATTCAGTCAGGAGGAAAATGAGATTCTGATTGTGGATGTGATGGAGAATCAACACCAGCTCTTCGTCAGCTTCAAGGTGTTACTGGAGACAAAAAATGCCATTTGGCAGTCCATTGCCAGCAAGGTGAGCGCTATAGCAGACGTCAAGAGGACAGAGACTAATTGTAAAAAGTGCTGGCATGATGCCAAGTGCAAGTCTAAGCATAAACTGGCCAGCCATAGACAGACAGCACTGCAGATCAGCGGTGGGAGTCCAGCGCCACAAGAGGAACATGATACCTTGGAGAAACTGGTGTCCGCAGTCATCTGTGAGGAGTCGGTGGTTGGACAAGGGACAGGATAGTGTTGAATTTGACCAGCTACATCAGCAACAGGGTAAGTAACAACCAGGGATGGGGTGGGAGCAAAAAAATTCTGTCCAGCTACCTACGTCTCAGTGTCCACCCACACTGTGTGCAGCTCAAATGCCAGCTACATATGTACTTCAGGGTATATACCTAGGGCTTCCCGCACATAAACAATTTTTAAATGGGGTTTTGTAACTTCTATGTGTGCTGATCAATGCAGCACACATAGAAGATGCAAAACGTAATTTTTTTTTTAAATGAAGGTTTATGTGCAGGAAGGGACAAAGGAGTGCGGGCAGGTCTACGGTGAGGCAGTAGCCTTGACGGAGGTTTGACTACAGGCATCCCTCCTTTAACTCCTCGATGGACTCATGGTGCCAAATGATGGTCGCATTTTAAGTCTTTTTGAGTTAGCACAGACCAAAGAGGTGCTGTATGGTTATTTAGAATTTTTATAATTATTGTGTTTATAATAACACCTGGAGTGGGAACATCATTTCTCCTTGCTAGGTCCTGATGAAATGCCTTGGGGATAGACATGAAAATAGTTGACCACTAAGGGAAACGATAGGTACTACGCCTAGAGTTTTTCCCACGCATCCCCAGATTTTTGCATACCATTTCGTGGGGAGGAAATAAAATTGTTTTTGGACCCACCAATCTGGTACTTTTAACCTTTCTTCTTCCTTTTGCAAAAAAAACACTCCCTTCTGATTCACCATAAGCGGTTAGGTGTATGAGGACACCCCTGTATTGGACAAGTTAGTGCTCCTGCATATTCGTAGGTCGTAGCACCCCCTGTCCATAGAGGGCAGGGATGGACCCAATGATGAAGCATGACACCAAGGGAAAACCCGGGGGGGGGGGGGGGGGGGGTGAGGGTTTTATGAAAAAGAAAAAAACTTTTTCTTTTCAGTTGTTTTTCTGCAAGTAAATATAAGTACTTTCCCTTCCTCCTCCTTCCTATAGACGGTACCTCTCTTGATTATTTACATAGTATCGTGGAGGACAGGTCCCTATTTTACCTAACTCTACTCTATCCTTTGTGTTTTTGATATGTACAGGAAGGGACACCTTCATGCATATACACAACTTTTAGAAATGGGGTTTCTAAATCCAGGCGCGAGGAGCCAAGATGGCGACCGAGATGGCAGCGTAGGCTCCCGGCTCTGTGAATCTCCGCATCCCGCACAGATATCCTGCATGAGATCCTCAGCCTGCGCTACATGCCCGTGTTGGTGATTGAGAGCGGCAACCGATCGTGTGATCCTGAAGCTTCTAGCGGCGGTACCGCCCGAGAAATGCTCGTTTGAAGTTTGCGGCCTGGGCAGCCCTGGGGCCGGGACCTCGAGTGGACAACATGGCCGGGCGGCAGTTCAACAACAGCGGCCATTGGTGACCGAGTGGAGTCGGAATACCGAAGCGGCGCGAATATCCGCCTACATCTCGCTGTGGTTACTCCTATCACCGAGAATAGCGTGACGGGTGCATACCCGGGGTGACGATTCCGGGGGTTATCGGCGATCGCCTGGACCCTCGCCAATGATTTGATCGGTCGCGGCCTGTGGCTCGTCCCGATCTGCACAGGCTGCTCCCGGTCTTCGCAGACGCTGGCCCAGGGGGAGAACGACTGTCACCTGTGACCACACACTGGATACACATCTCGCCTGCCTCCGGACCCTTGTTTGCAGCGACATGGAACTTGATGTGCTTGTGACTGAGACCCGGTCCCCATCTGGGGTGGCCCTGCCCTGCGGCCATCTTGATGGGATGGACTCTACCATCCTGTACGCTGGGTCGCAGCAAGATTGGGAGTGTGTGGCGCAGAGGAGCGTGGCGGAGCGAGTGCGAGGGGCCGTGCTGGGGTACGGTGACCTCCTCGATGCTCTCGGAGCCCTTCATTCCACCCTGGTTCATGGCGCTTGGGTATTGGGGAGGAAGCTTGATGGTATTGTGTTGGCGTCGGAACAATTGCGGTCTTTCTGTCCCCAGGTACATAAGGCACTGTCTCACCTTTCACAGGAGGAAAGTGCCGTGACCGCCTCTGTGAATAAGGGACGGATGGAAACTTTGGACACTGTGGCAGCGTGTGGTCGGCTGGCTGTGGGGTCGGTCTGTTCTGGAGATTTTGGACTTGAGCGGAGGGTGGTGACTTTGTCCCATGCGTGGCATCTGGCGACCCAGGCAATCTTCACGCAACGGTCGCCTGCTCTGGCTGATTCCTCCTTTCTGGACCTCGTGTGTGGCGCAGGCCTTGGGGCAGTTCTGGGAAAGGTGATCTCCCATGATGATGACTGTGTTGGTGTTCCGAAACGTCCTCCCCACATGTGTGTGTCCCTTCCTGGTCAACTCTGGACGCTCATATTCCTTGTAATCTCGGACATGATAATGGATCGCTGGGTATGCACTGGTGGTTTCGCAAAGAGTGGCCAAGGATAAGGCTGATCCTTTAGAGGTTGTCATTTCATAGGCGGGCGGGCTTGGGGGTTGTGTGCTTTCACGATGTAACTAATAGTGTAGTCGGTGAATACTGCTCCCCATTTCCCTCAGACATGGCCGAACTTTTGCTGTTTAATGTTCGTTGGGGAGGAAGATATTGTGCGGGAGGGAGAAGCCGGGGGCCTGGTTGAAGGCCCTCCTCCAGTTTATTATTACTCTCTCCCCTTTTCTGTTAGGGGGGATTTCCTCTCTTTTCCCTTTTTCTCTGTTTCTTCTATATTTCGGGTCTGGTTCTGGGGCGACAGGCACGCTGCGGGGGGGGGGCCGTAGTCATCTGCAGAGGTGCAGGGTGGGGGGTTGGGGGAGGGGCTTCTATAGTCCTTTATCGTGTTTCTATGGCCTTCTTTTTCTTCTCTTATTCTTCTTTGTCTTTCTTTTCTGGGGTCAGTGCGGTAGGTTTCCTTCGTGGCCAATCATTGTTTTTCATTGGTGCCTCATTTCCGTGGGGTTTTCTGGGTCCTAGGGCAGGAGACTGCAGGCGCAAACGGCTCGTGATATCCCTCCACATCCTGAACTTCCTGTTTCAACGCCATTGATTTGATAGATTGCTATTTATTGTTTGATGTTCACTATTCTGCCTGCCAATTTTCGCTGTTGAGAACTTGATTGCCACCTGATCCTTCTCTCCTTTATTGTAAAATGAAAACCTTTTATATCCTGGTTTCCCTCTTGGGCTGTTCAGTGGATAAGAGAATACTGGCATTGAGAATCGACTTCCCGAGGTGCTGCATGTGATTATAATCTGCTCGCTGTTACCTTCACTGTTTGGCGGCCGGCCCCGAGGGTTGTAGGCCCATACCTGTCTTTATTTGCAATGTCAATAAAGGTTTTTCAAAAAAAAAAAAAAAAGAAATGGGGTTTCTGATTGGCTAGGGTATGCACCTTAGCCAAGCAGAACCCACCACTCTCATCAGGGCAAGGGAGTTACATGCTGAAGATAACCCCTGCTCACCCCCTAGGTAGCTTGGAAGAGCAGTCAGCCTTATCCCAGAGGGAATGTGTAAAGCGTTTGCGCAACACACTCACACAGCAGTGACACACTAAGCACACCACAAGAGAAACTCCACATGAGGTTATATCAAAATAGCCTTCGTATTATCCATAAAAACACATTAGAACACCATCACATATATATCACTGTGCCACTAGGCACTCGTTAGGGCTTCACAGAGATTGCACAAATCACTTAGGCCAATCGGGCTAGTGTCATAAACATTACAGTTAGGGACCAGTAGCTACCGGTAAAATTACCTTTAGAATAAAAAAAAACGGCATAACCAACATCATCAGTAGTGCACCATAGCAATAACTTGTAGCGTGCACATCTTTGTACCACTCATTAGTAATGTAATCCACAGCCTAATTACATCAGGGCATAACACATCATGCATGAACGTAATCCACAGTGTACCCTAGTAATAACCAGCACCATCAGTTGTGCACTATAGCACATTACATCACCTCAACATTGCACCTGAGTAAACACTGGCCAGTGGTACGAATTAGGGAAATATCATGCCTGTAACCAGGTCTCCCCTCTACCCCTTGTTAGGGCACACAGCACGTACCCAAATACTAGGGCACCAATGCAGCCGGTCAATACCGAGGACCAACACATGCCTCCCTTGCAGCTGTTAAAGAATGTCCTCGCCACCCGGCGCCACAATTGAGGGGGGGGGTGAAGCTCACCCTATTTCCTTCACTGGAGAATGCTCCTGGTGCCGCAAGCAGGCTCAGCCGGGACCTCCAAAGAGGCTTTCCTTCCGTCCGGTCTCCCGCGTAGGGGAGTGAAGGAACTCCCTTCGGTCCCCCTGCAGGAAAACACAATTGTCCAAGCCAACTGCCCACAGTCCCACAGGCAGCTGCCAAACAAAGGCGATAAAGGTGAGGGGTTCCGCACTCACCCACCAGCGCTTCAGCCACAGGAGCCAGGCCTTTTCCCTTTGTACTCATGAGGCTTCACCCCATGTGCAGAATGGAAATGAATAGCATAGGTGGGAGACAGGCTTAGGGTGGCACATTGTGCTAGCGCACAATATTCACCTTGGTGGTTTGGGGAGCTGGAAATAAACCGAATTCACATTAAATTTGGTAGCAGACAACTGAAGCAGCCAGACCTTTCAATTCTTCTGCACTATTAGACCTTTTTGGGCTGCTGCTTGCATGAGGGCACACACGCCCTGGAGCATGTGAGCCATATCTGGTTTGGAGGAATCTGGTACTAGTTTGTCCAGGCTGACTGAGACACCGCAGGCCCTGTGCAGAATGTGCAGGCCCTGTGCAGAATTTATTTAATTTATTTTTGGCATATAGAAACAGACAGCTCGACAAAAGCTGAAATACCATCATCAGCAATTAAAACTCACTCAGCTAAAATAAAAATGATTTTAAAAAATAACTATGTTTAAAATATACATGGGCAGTCTCTATATTGTACAAAATCCAAAATGGTTTGGCCACAAAACTACTGTTCCTCAATAACAAAAGAGGACATGACAATCACATTCCAGTTTCTCTAACTGTAAGATGTACTCAGTTCAGTTTCTGGATCGAAGCAAATCAGTAGACCACAAGCCCTCTGCTCTTTTAGAATGTTCTGTCTGTTCAGATGCTCACATCTGGCTCTGCAGTGTCTAATGTAAT
Source organism: Triturus cristatus (assembly GCF_964204655.1). Lineage (NCBI taxonomy): Eukaryota > Metazoa > Chordata > Amphibia > Caudata > Salamandridae > Triturus > Triturus cristatus. The sequence continues at coordinate 319,627,211 of NC_140587.1, read as the reverse complement.
GTAGAGGAGTTGTGATAGCCGGCTGCCCACCCGCCTGGCCCTCATCTGCCATCACCCAGACGCCAGTGCCCTCTCTGCCCACACCTCACAATGCCACTTTTGTTAAGTGCTTTAAAAAGGCGCATTTATGTCAAAATGAGTAGAGATGAGTTGCCATCTCTCGAATTGGAATCAAAACACAAGATCTGAAAATAAGTTTGGTAAAGGAGCGTGTAGCCAGAACTGCAGCCGGGGGGCAGAGAGTAAGAACATAGTACCCCCAGGGGCACACCGCTGTCCCCCCCTCCCCCATAGTAGGTTACCCAAATGACACACACAAGACAGTTGGTGTTGGGTAACAATGCTGCAGGTTTATTACATAATTCCAGAATATGTAATGGGTGGGTTATCTTACGGGCGATCCAAGGGCAGGCAACCAACCAGGTCGCCTGCCCGCCTTATGAGCCGGGCAGCGCGGGAGCGATGCCCGCCGTTGCTGCCATCCAGGTGATTCTTTCTACGATCACGTGCCGTTGGTAACTTCTACTCACGCCCCCCCCTCTCGGGGCGGAGCGTCGCTCAGCAAGCCCCCTGTTGTTCAGGCCCACAACCGCCCGCAGGACTAGCGGGGCGCCGACACGGCTTCCGGGACCCTCCCCTGAGGCTCCTCGGTTTTGGCTCAGGCACCCCCTATGGTGCCGCGCAGAGGTACCCTTTGTACCGGCCTGCTTCCAGATCGCCCTGTAACTCCACCTGCAACGAAAAAAGAAAACATTACAACGCTCAGAAACCCCCCCCACCCAACGCCTACGCCGGGTAAGCGGTAGGGAGGGAAATGGCGAGGTGGGCGACTAAGAGGTCGCCAGGAGGGTGGGGAAAGGCTAAATAGCCTCCCCCTCACACCAGGGCCAGGAAGTGACATGCATTGCGCGTCACTTCCGGCCAGCCTGAGGAGGGGGGCTCCGGTTGACGTCCCCGCCCCCCCCTGTGGGAGGGGGTGTTGAGGGGTGACCGGTGCCCCGGGGGCACTAAGGCACCGACCGCCAATTGGCCCCCTGCGGGGGCCGCGGTCAGCGGCATAGTACCCCCAGGGGCACCCCGCTGTCCCCCCTCCCCCATAGTAGGTTACCCAAATGGCACACACAAGACAGTTGGTGTTGGGTAACAATGCTGCAGGTTTATTACATAATTCCAGAATATGTAATGGGTGGGTTATCTTACGGGCGATCCAAGGGCAGGCAACCAACTGGGTCGCCTGCCCGCCTGATGAGCCGGGCAGCGCGGGAGCGATGCCCGCCGTTGCTGCCATCCAGGTGATTCTTTCTACGATCACGTGCCGTTGGTAACTTCTACTCACGCCCCCCCTCTCGGGGCGGAGCGTCGCTTAGCAAGCCCCCGGTTGTTCAGGCCCACAACCGCCCGCAGGTCTAGCGGGGCGCCGACACGGCTTCCGGGACCCTCCCCTGAGGCTCCTCGGTTTTGGCTCAGGCACCCCCTATGGTGCCGCGCAGAGGTACCCTTTGTACCGGCCTGCTTCCAGATCGCCCTGTAACTCCGCCACAGCCCTGGAGGTGGCTCACCGTCGCAGCCAGGGCCCCCCACCAACCCGCTATAGTCTTACCTGCAACCTCTCCTATCTAGGGCTTCCTGCAACTAGCTGGAAGGGAACCATCCTAGTAGAAAGAAGAGTTTGAAATTCTGCCACCTCATGACAGTGTGACAGCGCTAGTGGGACTCAAACCCTGTGAGATCCCTTATATCCACAGGCCCAAGACTTACCAGTGAGCTATAGCTCCTGGTGTTGTAGATGGCCCCATCTATGTCCCCAAAGCCCAAGACGCCATCCCAATCGGATATGGTCTGCTGAAATAATAATAAAGATGTGCCAAGAACTATTCGCCCCCCTGCGGGAAGGTTACACCTCTTCACAATTCTGGGCCTGCCCTCTTTGGCTATTAAGGCGAGAAGGGTTTTACTTAACCTTTGGCCAGTCCCCTCTGATTGCTAAACCTGGAGCACAGGAGTGCTCCTAGCTGCCCGCGCGTGACCATGGGCAAGGGGCGACTCTTGCCCCTGCCCACCATCCCTTATTCCTTATGGGAGTTATGTCCCTACAGATCCCTCATTGATGAAACCCCCTAGGCATACCAGCTTCGGGAATCTGTCTGGCTTAAGCATTGCGCGCTGTCTGTAAAGGCTCGGGGACGAGGACTCTTCAGGTGCCACCACCACTTCGAGAGGTAAGTTGGGTAGTTGGAGGATAGGTAGGTACCCCGGGATTGAACACAGAGGGCCGTGGGGCGCCGGGTGCAGGGGTGCCTTTTGGTGTCGGGAAAACTTACCCTCTTTTGATCGCGGTTGGGGTGGCACTCTGTTCTGAGGCTGCAGGCTTCTACAGGATTGTCGAGGGGGGTCCTTGGGTGCCGGACTCTGGGTCACAGTCGCCGTGGGGTCATCCTCGTGGGTTTAGTTCACTCCGGCACCGGCCAGGCTGGGCGGGTGCAGAGTGGGCTGGGATCGCGGTTCCGGGCTGCTGCCAGGGGTGAAAGGTAGGTTCTGAGTAGAGCCTCTACTCATGGGAGTCCCAGGGGATCGGAGTTCAAAGGTAGCCAGGTCCTCCGGGGTTTCTGAGGTTGCTGGCCACAAGAGATGCCGGGTTTGGAGCAGGAGCAGGTTCGAGATCGACAGGCCGGTAGGGCTGGGGCCAAAGCAGTTGGTGTCTCCCTCTCCTTCACAGCTGCAGGGCAGGTCTTCGTTTCTTCTCGCTCTTCTTGTAGTTTTGGAATCTGGAATCTGGGAAGGAAGGTTCAGGGTGCCCCTAAATACTAGATTTTGGGGCGTTACAGGTAGGTGAAGGCCAGGGACCAATGAGTCCTTGTCCTGGGGTGGGTACACCCCCTATCCAGCCTCTCTCCTGTAGGAGGGGGGCAGTAGCCTAATCCTGATAGGGTAGGGCCTCCCATCTTCAAGATGGTGAGAGCCCGAAGATGTGCTTCACCTCGCCTCCCCCACCTGAGGGGTGGGGTGGGCAGGCTGGCACATCCTCTGTCCTTGTATGGGGTTTCCGGCCAAGCTTCCCGCCAGAGTGGGGGGTTGCAGTGGCCTGGGGAATCTCCTAGAGGCGGCAGGCCTTTGAAGCTTCCCTTTGCTCATCCTGGGGGAGGAGATTTATCACCTCACCCAGGATGTGCATTGTTGCAGGCCCGGTAGAGCAGGGGCTCTCCCACCCAGGGGTCCAGCAACGTGTCTGCTGTGTGGCAGCCTGGGCAGCCTCAGAGCAGACGTGGATTGTAGGTTAGTTGTAAGGGGGCATCTCTAAGATGCCCTCCGGGGTGCTTGGTACATTAAATCCCACACTGGCATCAGTGTGGGTTTAATGTGCTGAGAAGTTTGATACCAAACTTCCCAGTCTTCAGTGTTGCCATTATGGTGCTGTGGAGCTCGTGTTTGACGAGCTCTCAGCACCATGTACTCTTAAATGGCAGCACTGCACCTACAGTGCCCAGGAATGGACCTGGGTACTGTAGGGGCACAGGGCTCCTGCTCCTGTGCCCACACCATGGGCATAAGGCACCCAGCCAGAGGGGCGGCTGACATATGCTTTGGCAGTGTAGGTGATGGGCATGGCACACAGAGATGTGTGCCATGTCGACTCTTCATTTTGTCCTGCACCCAGACACTCAGCCTGCAAAGGCAGTGTGTGTGTGTAAGGGTACATGGCCTCTAAGGGTGTCACAATGAGTGCTGCAGCCCTTAGGGGCCTTCCCTGGTCACAAGGCCCTGGGTACCTAGGGTACCATTTACCAGGGGCTGACATGTGGCCAGGGTTTGCCAATTTGGAGTTTGTGTGTTTTAAGGAAGGAACATAGGCCCTGGGCACCTGATTGGCAGGAGTCCAGGGTACACTCAGTCAAAGTACATTCAGCAATTTAGCAAAAAGTGGGGGCATACCATGGAAGAAAGATGGCACTTTCTCACACAACCCCCCCCCCCTCAAACGAAAGGTGATGAGACTAACCTTGTCCTATGGAGTCTTCATTGTCTAAGTGGAAGAACCTGGAAAGTCCATCTGCATTGGCATGGGCAGTCCCTGGTCTATGTTCCACTTCAAAGTCCATTCCCTGTAGGGAGATGGACCACCTTAATAGCTTTGGATTTTCCCATTTCATCTGCATTAGCCATCTGAGAGGTCTGTGGTCAGTTTGAACCAGGAAGTGAGTACCAAACAGGTATGTCCTCAACTTCTTCAGGGACCAAACCACAGCAAAGGCCTCCCTCTCAATGGCACTCCAAAGCTGCTCTCTGGGGAGTAGCCTCCTGCTTATAAAAGCAACAGGTTGGTCTTGGCCTTCATCATTGGTCTGGGATAGGACCGCTCCTATCCCTAGCTCAGAGGCATCAGTCTGCACTATGAACTGCTTGGCATAATCAGGAGCTTTTAGAATTGGTGCTGAGCACATTGCTTCTTTCAGGGTGTCAAAAGCCTTTTGGCAACTAACTGTCCAGTTCACTTTCTTGGGCATTTTCTTGGAGGTGAGTTCTGTGAGGGGGGTCACAATGGGCCCATACCCCTTCACAAACCTCCTGTAGTATCCAGTCAAGCCAAGGAATGCCCTGACTTGGGTCTGGGTTGTTGGAGCTATCCAGTCCATGATGGCCTGGATCTTAGGTTGTAAGGGCTGTACCTGGCCTCCACCTACAAGGTGGCCCAAGTACACCACAGTGCCCTGCCCCATCTGGCATTTGGATGCCTTGAAAGTGAGGCCTGCATTGTGCAGAGCCTCTAAAACGTTTCCAAGGTGGATCAGGTGATCCTGCCAGGTGGAGCTAAAGACAGCAATATCATCAAGATACGCAGCACTAAAGGATTCCAGCCCAGCCAGGACATGGTTCACCAGCCTCTGGAAAGTGGCAGGGACATTCTTTAACCCAAAGGGCATCACAGTAAACTGATAATGTCCATCAGGGGTGGAGAATGCTGTATTTTCTTTTGCTCCTGGGGCCATGCCAATCTGCCAGTACCCTGCAGTTAAGTCAAAGGTACTGAGGAAAGTGAGCAGCCCCTAATTTATCTATCAGTTCATCTGCTCTTGGGATAGGGTGAGCATCTGTCTTAGTGACAGAGTTGAGCCCTCTATAGTCCACACAGAACCTCATCTCTCTCTTTTTACCCTGTTGATGAGGTTTGGGGACTAGAACCACTGGGCTGGCCCAGGGGCTCTCAGAGGGTTTAATGACCCCTAACTCCAGCATCTTGCTGACCTCAGCTTTGATGCTCTCCTTGACTTGGTCTGACTGTCGATAGATTTTGTTTTTGACAGGTGCATTGTCACCAGTGTCCACATCATGGGTACACCAGTTTGTCAGACCAGGGGTCAGGGAGAAGAGGCTAGCATACTGCTGCAAGACTTGCTTGCAGTCAGTTTGCTGTTGGGCAGAGAGGGTGTCTGAGAAGATCACACCATCTACTGACCCATCCTTTGGGCTGTAGGAGAGGAGGTCAGGGAGAGGTTCACTCTCTGCTTCCTGCTCCTCAGCAGTCACCATCAGCATGGTGATGTCAGCCCTGTCATTGTAGAGCTTGAGGCAGTTCACATTGATGACCCTCTTGGGTGTCCTGCTAGTGCCCAGGTCAACTAGATAGGTGACCTCACTCTTTCTTTCTAGGATAGGGTAAGGGCCACTCCATTTATCTTGGAGAGCCCTTGGTGCCACTGGCTCCAAAACCCACACCTGTTGCCCATGTTGAAATTCAACCAGTGCAGCTTTTTGGTCATACCAGTGCTTCTGGAGCTCCTGGCTGGCCTCAAGGTTCTTGGATGCTTTTTCCATGTACTCAGCCATTCTGGACCTTAGGCCAAGCACATAGTCCACTATGTCTTGTTTGGGTTCTTGAAGAGACCTCTCCCAGCCCTCTTTTACAAGACAAAGTGGTCCCCTGACAGGATGACAAAACAGAAGTTCAAAGGGTGAGAAACCTACTCCCTTCTGTGGCACTTCTCTGTAAGCGAAAAGCAGGCATGGTAACAAGACATCCCACCTCCTTTTGAGTTTTTCAGGGAGCCCCATGATCATACCTTTCAATGTCTTGTTGAATCTCTCAACAAGGCCATTGGTTTGTGGGTGGTAGGGGGTAGTAAACTTATACTGCACCCCACACTCCTTCCACATGTGTGTTAGGTAAGCAGACATGAAGTTGGAACCTCTGTCTGAAACCACCTCCTTAGGAAAACCCACCCTGGTGAAGACACCCAGGAGGTCCTTGGCTACTGCAGGAGCTGTAGTAGTCCTAAGGGGAATTGCTTCAGGGTACCTAGTGGCATGATCCACTACCACTAGAATAAATTTGTTCCCTGAGGCTGTGGGTGGCTCAAGTGGACCCACAATGTCCACTCCTACCCTTTCAAAGGGGACCCCCACCACTGGTAGTGCGATGAGGGGGGCCTTTGGGTGGCCACCTGTCTTGCCACTGGCTTGACAGGTGACACAGGAGCTGACAAACTCCTTCACCTTTTGGTGCATCTGGGGCCAGTAGAAGTGACTCACTAGCCTTTCCCAAGTTTTGGATTGCCCCAGATGTCCAGCTAGGGGGATGTCATGAGCCAAAGTTAGAAGGAACTCCCTGTACTTCTGTGGCACTACCACCCTCCTGGTGGCTCCAGGAGTGGGGTCTCTTGCCTCAGCATACAGTAATCCCTCTTCCCAATAAGCTCTGTGAGTACCACTGACATCTCCCCTTGCTTCTGAAACAGCTTGCTGCCTCAGGCTTTCAAGAGTGGGACAGTTTCGGTGACCCTGGCACAGCTCTTCCCTAGAGGGTCCCCCTGGGCCCAAGAGTTCAACCTGGTAAGGGGCAAGCTCCATGGACTCAGTTCCCTCAGGGGTATCCAAATCCTCTCCCTGGGGAGAGGGGTCCTGAATGGTTTGCTGTGTAGAAGCTGGTTCCCCAGTCTTTTTTCCTTTTCTCTTGGTTGGCTGGGCCATTATTCCAGGCTCCAGACCTACTTTTTCACCCTTCCTCTTGCTCTGCGCTCTGGTTTGCACACACACCAATTCAGGGATGCCCAGCATGGCTGCATGGGCCTTTAGTTCAACCTCAGCCCAGGCTGAGGTTTCCAGATCATTTCCAAGCAGACAGGCAGCTGGCAACTTTGGAGAGACCACTACCTGTTTCAGGCCAGTAACCGCCCCCCCCCAGCCTAATGTTACCATGGCCATGGGATGACTAGTGGTGACACTGTCAGCGTCGGTGACTGGGTAAGACTTCCCAATCAAGTATTGCTCAGGGGAAACCAGTGTGTCTTTCACCATAGTGACACTGGCACCTGCATCCCTCAGAGCTTTTACCCTAGTTCCATTCACCCAGGGGTACTGTAAGTATTTCTTTAAGTTGGGTGGCCACACAGCTACAGTGGCAAAATCCACTTCTCCCAAGGAGACTAGACTTGCTTCAGTGTGTTCCCAGATTTGCTCAGGGTACACCTCTGATCCCATTTGTATGCTTGCTGCCCCAGGAGTAGCTGTACTGGGTGCCTTAGGGGCTTTGTTTTGGGGGCAAGCTACAGTTAGGTGTCCTTGCTTCTTGCAGGTATTACACCAGACCTTTAAGGGATCAAAGTCCTTCCCCCTATATGGTTGGGGCACATAGGGAGTAGTTTGGGTCCCACCCACCTGAACAGGTTTTTGGGGCCCTTTGGAAGACTCAAACTTTTTATCTTGGGGATTCTCACCACCTTTCTCCTGGGGAGGTTTTGGGACCACTTTCTTTTGGTCACCCCCAGTGGTTGTCTTTGTCACCCTAGTCTTGACCCAGTGGTCTGCCTTCTTTCCCAATTCTTGGGGAGAAATTAGACCTAGGTCTACCAAATGCTGATGCAACTTTTCATTTGTGCAGTTACTCAAAATATGTTCCTTCATGAATAAATTGTACAATCCAGTAAAATCCTGCACACCATGTCCAGCTAACCAACCATCCAGTGTCTTCACTGAGAAATCTACAAAATCAATCCAGGACTGGGTCTGGATTTTGTGAGCCCCCCTGAATCTAATTCTATACTCCTCAGTGGTGAATCCAAATCCCTCAATCAGAGCTTTCTTCATGAGGTCATAGGATCCTGCCTCTGGCCCAGAAAGGGTCAGAAGCCTGTCTCTGCAGTTACCAGAGAACAGTTCCCACAGGAGTGCCCCCCAGAGAGGTTTCTTTACTTTTCTGATATCACAAGCCCTCTCAAAGGCTGTGAACCATTTGGTGATATCATCACCTTCCTCAAATTTAGGGACAATCCCTTTGGGGATTTTAAGGTCAGAAGTTTCCTCCCTATCCTTATTTTTATTATTGCTGCCACCATTGATGGGTGCTAAACCCATCTCTCTCCTTTCTTTTTCTAGAGCCAGGAGCCTGGACTCTAGCTCTAATCTTTTGGCCAGCCTCACAAGGCTGTCCTCTTCACTGGGGGGTCCCCCAGTGTTCTCTCTGGGACCAGAGCCACCTGTGTAGTCTCTAGGGGCCCGATTCACAGAATTAATTTAAGACAAAATCCTAAACTTACTATTTTTAGTGTTCACAGAATGCACTTACTACTTTTGGTATTCACAGAATGCATTTACTACTTTTGGTATTCACAGAATGGATTTACGACTACTAACTTTACGTCCGCACTCGGGCCGGAAATTCCGGCCCGGAGGCGGAGCTTCCGGCCCAGAGGCGGGGCTTCCGGCCCGGAGGCGGAGCTTCCGGCCCGGAGGTGGAGATTTCGGCCATGGCTAAATCTCCGCCACCGGCTGGAATCCCCACCTCGTGCGGACGTAAAGTTAGTAGTCGTAAATCCATTCTGTGAATACCAAAAGTAGTAAGTGCATTCTGTGAATACCAAAAGTAGTAAGTGCATTCTGTGAATACCAAAAGTAGTAAGTTTAGGATTTTGTCTTAAGTTAATTCTGTGCATCGGGCCCCAAGTGCCCAGATGCTAATCCTTGGATTGGAGGGTATGGGTGCCCTCTCCTCCCTAGGGAATAGCATGGGGGGGTTGTTGTCAACCTCCTCTGCTTCCCTTTCCTCATCTGACTGGCCATCACCATGTTCAGATGGGTGGTCCTTAGCATACTCAGCCACGAGCTCCTGGAGCCCTAGTTTGGTTGGATGCAGGCCCATTTGTAATTTTTTAAGTTTGCATTAGGACCTCAGTTCCTTGAAAGACAAGTGTAAGTAAGGTGTGAGGTCGAGCTCCTCCACCAGGTCCATGTTATTATTATCACTAATAGCTGGGTTTGTTTGAGATATTCTAACCTGACAGTTCTAACCCTCTACCCTGACTATAGTGACTTTTATTTTTCTAAAATTCTAATGGGACTTAAGCAAGGCCATAGCAAGACTTTTAGTAATTTTGGAAAGACCAATCAGAATTCTAAAGGCAATTTTTAAGAGTTCTGTCGTGTGGTCAGATGGTAACCAAGTAGTCCAACAAATGCAAGTTTGTATCACACCGCTGATCCACCAAGCTACCACTTTGGAGAGCAATTAAATCTCACTCAGCTAAAATAAAAATGATTTAAAAAAATAACTATGTTTAAAATATACATGGCAGTCTCTATATTGTACAAAATCCAAAATGATTTGGCCACAAAACTACTGTTCCTCAATAACAAAAGAGGACATGACAATCACATTCCAGTTTCTCTAATTGTAAGATGTACTCAGTTCAGTTTCTGGATCGAAGCAAATCAGTAGACCACAAGCCCTCTGCTCTTTTAGAATGTTCTGTCTGTTCAGATGCTCACATCTGGCTGTGCAGTGTCTAATGTAATGTAGAGGAGGTGTGATAGCGGCTGCCCACCCGCCTGGCCCTCATTTGCCAGTACCCAGACGCCAGTGCCCTCTCTGCCCACATCTCACAATGCCACTTTTGTTAAGTGCTTTAAAAAGGCGCATTTATGTCAAAATGAGTAGAGATGAGTTGGCATCTCTCGAATTGGAATCAAAACACAAGATCTGAAAATAAGTTTGGTAAAGGAGCGTGTAGCCAGAACTGCAGCCGGGGGGCAGAGAGTAAGAACAGAGTTGTCATTACCCCAATCACAGAAAGGACGGCATAAGGGGAAGGAAACCTATTCCCAGCTATTATTTTCATATAGCGCTATTTATGGCACCCCTGCTGTTCCTAAGTGCTGCAAATAAGAGGAGGAATTATGCTTTACAAAAACTATTCATGCATGGAACTGCTTCGATAAGCAGGGTTTGCGGGGCCCAAACTCGTAATATAATCTGAAAAGCCACGGGGAAAACACAGGCTAATAAACTAAGGGTAAGAACAAAGCCTGCGCTGGAGACAACGAGTCTGTAGTTTTACAGCTTTGAAGTTATTTTCGGGCTGCATGGCGGCTCGTAGTGACGTATGCGCGTGCAACCAATAAGAAGCCATATGTTTTTCCTTTCTTCGGGGTGACCTTTTTTAGTGGCCAAAATAGCAAATATCGCGGCCATCGCGCTAATCAGCCGATTTCGCAATTTTTGGGTGAATCGCAAAATGCTGGAGGGTCTGTCTAATGCAACACAAGCCCACGCCCCTGCTCAAGCACACAGGGCACAGGAATCATGCGGCGCTCTAAGCCCAGGTCCAGGACTATGAGCCCAGAGCAAGCAAAGCACTTGAGTTGGCCCAGACCCGGGGCACAGCAGCACTCCTGGAAGAGTGCTGGGGGACACACCAGCAGGGCGTAAGCAGGCAGGCCAGCACAAGGGGCCTTAGAACAGAGGGGCAGTCCTACTCTCCGCTCCCCCCAGAATAGTCCAGTCCCTAGGCGGTTCCTTCTGCAGTCGAGCAGCCTGCAAGCCACAAGTCCCACGCAGCCACAGTACTTATAGTCCACATGTCTTTGTTCTCCCCTGGCACAGGGCTCTGAGACCAGTCCAAACCAGTTTTGGGAGCACTTTTGAATATCTTTATGTACAACAACCTCCTCCTTGGTGTAAGCCGTGGCCCCAGACACACCACAGGGGGGCAGAGCCAGCATTGTGGAAGGGAGGAACAGCCCTATTCAGGTGCTACTCCTCCCACCACTCCAAATGATGCAGACCAGGCCTATTCAGCCTAGCGCTGAGTCACCCAGGCAGGGCAGAACACAACTCACCCCCCCCCCCCCCCCCCCCAGGGACTGGCTGGAGTGAATGCACATCCCCTCTTCCCTATCAGTCAGAACCAGATAGTCAATACACATCAGGCAGGCACAAAGACACATAGCACACAGAAAGGCCCACTTCTAAAAGTTGCATTTCTAAAATAGTAATAATAAATCTGCTTTCACCGATAAGCAGGATTTATTACTACTGTTCCAAACATACCAAACATGGTCACGCTACCCCTCTCATGTCTGGAATTACCACTGAAGCACAAATCAGGGAATCCCCCATGCATCCCAATGAGAGGGCTGCCTCACAGCAGTGAGAAACTAAATAGGCTGTTTGTCACTACCTGAACATACCGCACAGTTAAGGCACATGTCCTACCTTTTACCTACTCAGCACCCTGCCCATAGGACTAGCTAGGGCCTACCTTAGGGGTGACTGATATGTAGTAAAAGGGGAGTTACAGATGTGGCAACCACTTTATGTGATATGTCACAGCAGAAGTAAACTGCGCGAGCAGGCTCTGCAGTGGCAGAGGCCTGAGACAGGTTTGAATGGTTACTTTAGTGGGTGGCGCAAGCAGCGCTGCAAGCCCAACAGTAGCATTTAATTTACTGACCCTGGGTATATGGATACTACTGTGCAAGGGATGATAGGTAAATTAAATATACCAAACAGGTATAGGCCAATCTTACCAAGTTTACCATAGAGACCTCATGCACTTTAGCACTGATCAGCAGTGATAAAGTGCCCAGAGTCCTAAAACCACTAACAACAGGTTAGGAAACATACAGGAGGAAGGCAAGAAGTTCTGGGATGACCCAGCAAATAGGGCCAAGTCCAACAACAACCATTGGCGTTTTGCTGTTTCCAAGTGCGCTGCACAATGCAGCACACATGGCAACACCAAAATAGAGGTGCAGTTAAACATTTCCCCTGGTTTCACCAGGGTAAGACCAGGTTTCCCCTGGTCTTCATTTTGGCTCTGCCCCATATTTATGCCACCTTTGTAAAAATGGGACAGCATCAAAATCAATGGGTGTTGCGGTGGAACGCCCACAGCAACATCCATTGCCCTCCCCTTTCACACTAAGTATAGCGTGAAAGGGTGCATTATTGACAAGGCAGCGTTAAGCCACATTAAGTGGCTTAACGCTGCCTTGTAAATAAGGCAAAGCCCCTATCGCCACCACAGCATCCTAAAAAGTGACATTGTGGTGGCAATAGGGACTTGTAAATATGCCCCTATGTACACTACAGCACGTATTATCCATGTGCTCACCCCTGTGGTGTTCAACAAAGGTCTGCTGTGCAACAATGCACCAATACCTGAAGCATTCCTCAAAGTCACATGTCCTGCTTGCATCAAGTCTAGGCCTGGATGCTGAACTCCGCTCAGTCCGCAGAGCTTGTGGAGTGCAGAAAACTCCACTCGGGCAGAATTTCTACTCGAGCGGCAGGAAGATCAGCATGAATGGCAGTTCGCTCAGCACCCTGTACTGAACTCCAACCAGGTGTCATCAAGTCATCATTGTCACTACTGTGGGAAACACAAGGGGAGGGCAGACACATCTTCACTCTGGCCTAGGCCCTTGTCTGGAGAAACATGCTGCCTTGAACACGTTAACATTTTGCGGCACTATGTCTAATCAAAATCTGGTCTAAGGGGTATATGTAGTGAAATCAGACCATTATCCCCAAAAACGCCTCCCCTTGAGTGCCGAATGACACATATCACCCTCTAACAGATTGCAATATCTTCCTGTTGTGGCAAGCCACAAAATACGCAAAAGTAGTAGCCACATTACAAAATACTCGTCAACATGGTCACATAACTGTGTGGCAGTCAGTTGTTTGTCAAGAACTCAGTCTCAAATATACAGAGGGATCAATGGACACATACCCATGTTCAGAAGACATACCTACGCTGACTCACATCTTGCTTGACACCTACACCCAAAACAATGCAATACAAAGGATGTCTGTGATTACCATTGGAAACATAGGTTTGAATGTAGCCACTTTGTAGTAGCTTAACCACAGAAAGGCAAAGTGTGTTTTAAGTCCAAATTACTAACAACATGCTTCACCATCACAACAATTCTCGGTTGTATAGTCTTCCCACTTCCCACGCAGCCCCCTTCCATAATAAAATAATTAATTTGGCCATGCCCCGGCAGATGGGGTCCCCGGGGCCCGAATTGGCCAAGGGAGGGGGACCCACGCGGCCCCCTTCCTGTAATATTTATATATATTTTTTAAATGGGGGTCAGGCCCTGGGGGATGGGGTCCCCAGGGCCCATAAAATAGAAAAGGAAGGGGGGCCACACAGCCCCCTTCTTTAAAAAATAAATAAATAGGAAAGACCTGCATCGCGCCGGAGGACCCGCCCCCTCCCTGTAGCACTCTGCAAACGCGCCCCCGTGTGAGTTGTAAGATGGGGAAGCAATTTACCTTGAATACTGGGGGTCCTTGGGGGCCATCTAGCCCGCCAGGAACCTCCAGTTTGCCCAGGGAGCTGCGTTCAGAGAGGTGTTCAGAGGCCACGCCCCTTTTTGCACCTCTCTGCAACGCAGCTCTGTGGCGCTTACTGGAGGTTCCTGGTGGGCTAGTTGGACCCAAGGACCCTCAGGATTCAAGGGGACTTAATCCCCCAACTTAAAACATGCAACGGGGCGCGTTTGCTCAGTGGTGAAGGGAGGGGGCAGGGCCTGAGGTGACATGTGTGCAAACACGCCCTGTAGCGCGTTTGAAGTTGGGGAATTAATTCCTCTTCAATCCTGAGGGTCCCTGGGGGCCAACTAGCCCACCAGGTACCTCCAGTAAGCGCCACAGAGCTGCGTTGAAGAGAGGTGTAAAAAGGGGCGTGGCCTCTAAACACCTCTCTGCAACGCAGCTCCCTGGCACATACTGAAGGTACCTGGTGGGCTAGTTGGCCCCCAGGGACCCTCAGGATTGAAGAGGAATTAATTCCCCAACTTAAAACGCGCCACAGGGCGTGCTTGCAGACATGTCACCTCAGGTCCTTCACCACTGTGCATATGCGCCCCCTGGTGAGTTGTAAGTTGGGGAATTAATTCCCCTTGAATACTGAGGGTTCCTGGGGGCCAACAAGCCTACCAGGTACCTCCAGTATGCGCCAGGGTGCTGCGTTGCAGAGAGGTGTTCAGAGGCCACGCCCCTTTTTACACCTCTCTGCAACACAGCTCTGTGACGCTTACTGGAGGTACCTGGTGCGCTAGTTGGATCCCAGGGACCGACAGGATTCAAGGGGACTTTATCCCCCAACTAAAAACGCGCCACGGGTGCGTTTTTGCTCAGTGGAGAAGGGAGGGGGCGGGGCCTGAGGTGACATGTGTGCAAACATACCCTGTGGCGCGTTTTAAGTTGGGGAATAATTCCTCTTCAATCCTGAGGGTCCATGGGGGCCAACTAGCCCACCACTTACCTCCAGTAAGCGCCACTGTGCTGCGTTGCAGAGAGGTGGTCCAGGCCATGCCCCTTTTTACACCACTCTGCAACGTAGCTCTGTGGTGCTTATTGGAGGTAAGTGATGTAATATGTGACGTCATCAGCAGTGCATTGCGGGGGCACGAGTTATAGTTAGCTGAACTAACTATAATGGGGAATTTCACGGGTTTTGTATGAGTGAAATGTCCAACTAACTCTAACACCCCTGAAACCTATGTTTTTTTCAGTGAATTTCTAAGGTTTTTTAAATGTTAATTTCTAACTACAATGTGCCTGAAACCTATGTTTTTTTCAGTAAATATATATCTATATCTATATATATATAGATATATATATATATAAAAAAAAATATTACCTACTGGCAGTCGCCAGTAGGTAGTTATAGCTAGGACCTATTTTCCATAGGAAATCCGCAACATTCTATTTGAAATAATGTTGGCGCCGATTGACGAATCTTCACGAAATTCTCCAAACTTTTGGCCAGCTCCGGTCCGCTCCTATCCTGAAAATTTCACGGTGATTCATCAAGCGGGGGCTGAGAATAAAGGGGGGTCCCAAAACGCATTTTCCCCATGCATTTTCCCATAGGACCTGTTGACGCAGCTACAGCCCGAACTGCTGAACGGAATTACACCAAATTTGGCAAAGAGGTAGTCCTCAGTTCAGACTCATGCCTTTTGCTTAAATGGTGTAAATCCGTTCAGTAGTTCCTGAGAAAATCAAAATCAAAATCACATATATATCTGGGCGGAGCCTAACCTCACATCTCATCGTGAGATCTGATTGTCTGTCAGCACTTCATCCATGAAGTGTTGGCAGCCATCTTTGGACCATTATAAATGATAGCTCCTCATTAATAAGCATTGCAGTTAATAGAAGGTTTTAAGACTTTAGTTACATTATAAATAATGTGTTGATGGTACCATACTCATTTTGGGAATTGTGGTGTGTTCTAAGGTGATTTTACCATGTGAAAAAGCCTTCTGCTGTGATATCATGTTTGAGAGAAAACCATTTTCTCATGCTTTTCCCACAGAGGTTTGGAAAGTGATCTATAAGCTAAACTGAGAGCATATTTTCTGTAAATTCACATTATCTTTCTCAGTCATGTGAGAATGAAGTCTGACATTCTCAGTAAAACATGCACATCCAACAAGGGCAGAGACTGTCAGTTGATTCCTTTGTGTTCTACTGCAGCTTCCCAGAGTGTTCTAAAGAACAACTAGAGCGCTAACAGTCCTACTTATGACAAACGTATTGCACACCTGAAGCCATCTTGAATGGAATAAAGTGGTAACTCTTAAAATATTTAATTTAAAAAGGAACACAATGAGGGGGTTCATTTTGCCATAGAAAGTATGATTAGTGCTGCAGAAAGAAAAATTAGGGCACATTTTGAGTGACTTCTCAAATCCTCTTTTATTTCATTAAAAAATTCTGACATGCAGACTGAAACATGCACTTTCAATACCAGCAGCAGACTTCCCTGGTGAGCAGTACCTTTACTACAGTGATCTAATAAGCATCTAGAGTGCTAACATTCTGAATTTATGGCAAAAGTGTGACACATCTGAATGCCTTCTTGATGGAATCAAAGTAAAAAACTGAAAGTATTTCCTACTGAGGAGACTGTAGTAAACGAGGAAATTAGGAAACTTCATAACAAATAAGTCTCCCAAAATGGCCACCAGAGACAAAAGAGCCCAAATGTAGCCCAAATATCACCCAGATGTAGCCCAAGTATAGCCCAATGACAGAATGTCCCAGAGTGTTCTAACGAACAACTAGAGCGCTAACAGTCTTACTTATGACAAAAGTATGGCACATCTGAAGCCATCTTGATTGGAATAAAGTGGTAACACTTAAAACATTTAATTTACAAAGGAACAAAATGAGGGGGTTCATTTGGCCATAGAAATTATGATTAGTGCTGCAGAAAGAAAAATTAGGGCACATTTTGACTTCTCAAATCCTCTTCCATTTCATAAAAAAATTCTGACATGCAGACTGAAACATGCACTTTGAATACCAGCAGCAGACTTCCCTGGTGAGCAGTAGCTATACTACAGTGATCTAATGAGCAACTAGAGTGCTAACATTCTGAATTTATGGCAAATGTGTGACACATCTGAATGCCTTTTTGATGGATCAAAAATAAAAAAAATGAAAGCATTGCCTACTGAGGAGACTGCAGTAAATGAGGAAATTAGGAAACTTCATAACAAATAAATCTCCCAAGATGGCCACCAGAGACAAAAGAGCCCAAATGTAGCCCAAATATCAACCAGATGTAGCCCAAGTATAGCCCAATGACAGAATGTCCCAGAGTGTTCTTAAGAACAACTAGAGCGCTTACTGTCTTACTTATGACAAACGTATGGCATACCTGAAGCCATCTTGATTGGAATAAACTGGTAACACTTAAAACATTTAATTTAAAAAGGAACACAATGAGGGGGTTCATTTTGCCATAGAAATTATGATTAGTGCTGAAGAAAGAAAAATTAGGGCACATTTTTAGTGACTTCTCAAATCCTCTTCTATTTCATTAAAAAATTCTGATATGCAGACTGAAACATGCACTTTTAATACCAGCAGCAGACTTCCGTGGTGAGCAGTAGCTTTACTACAGTGATCTAATGAGCAACTAGAGTGCTAACAGTTAGAATTTATGGCAAATGAGTGACATATCTGAATACCTTCTTGGTGAAATCAAAGTAAAAAACTGAAAGCATTTCCTACTGAGGAGACTGCAGTAAATTAGGCCTGGGCGAAGCACTACGCTACGCTCGCGTAGTTTGCGAAGTTCGTGCTACTTCGCGCTACGCGAACTGCACGTAGCACAGTGCGAACACGCGTAGCGTAGTGTTGCGTAGTGCTGCGGTCATTTTTTGCTTGCTCGCGGTCCTCAACGTCAAGTTGGCGACCGCGAGCAAGCAAAATGACATCCTGGCGAGACTTTTTCCTTGTTCGCGATCGCGAGCATGGAAAATAAACCTCCCGGCGAGATTCCCAACGCGAGAAGGTCAGGTTTCTCATTGCGAGGGGTCGCGTATGCTCGCGACCGCTCGCGATGAGAAACTACCAGTTCGCGTTGAGAAAGCTGCAGCTCGAGTAAAAATCTACTCGAGCAGCAGAAAACTACAGCTCGCACTGTGCAAGATGCCATTTTCAATGATTGCACAGTGCCGGTTGCTTGTCCGCACTGTGCAATCATTGAAAACAACATCTTGCACAGTGCGAACATGTTACTTCGCAGTTCGCGAAGTGCTACGCGTAGCTCGCGTAGTGCGAACTTCACTTTGCGTAGCTTCGCGAAGTGCTACTTCGCGAACTACGCCCACCCTTACAGTAAATGAGGAACAAATAAATCTCCCAAGATGGTGCCTCCTGCAAGAATTCTTCTTCAAAAGATACTTCCTCCTGCTGCTGCTGCTGTCCAGATGCCATTTTGTTTGATATTTTTTGGAAAACACCAAAAAAACAAGCAAAAAGGGTTCTTGTAGGAAAAGAGATGTCTCTCTAAAGATGCTCCAACAAGAATGATTAAAATGGATGGGGTCCTTCAATAGTTACAGTGGGAAATGTTATGAACCAATGAAATCTTTTTTTTATGTCACATGGGATCCGCTCACTCTGCACTCACGAAGCACGCACCCGACACGACTTCGCGAAAATATATTAAAAAATAATACACGCTTATTATAAGTACAATTATATTATTTTTATGAATATCTTAGATAGTCTCTTGCCCTAATATGTGTATTAAACACACATACATATCATTTTAGAACATAAAAAGATTTTGCGGGAGTCGTGCACCCAGCGCGCCCCAGCACGTATGTGACGTCACACGGGACCCGCCCCCGCGCAAGCGTCGCGTACCGTAATGCGCATGTGTCATGAATGCGCGGTAGTAGGAGTCGCGGACTGGTCGCATACCAATCGCGCACATCACGTAATATTAAATGTATATGATGTAACTGAAAAACACTCAGCCGTTGCACACTGTACGCGGATCCTTCACGACGTTTCTAAAATGGCTGCTAAAATCCACGCACCCACCGTGATGTGTACGCTTTGGGTGCGCGACTCCGAAAGAAATTTGGAAAACAAAAATTAAAAAAGAAAATAATATAAATATATTAAAATAAAACAATTAAACAATATTTCAGTTTTTTATTTTAATTTTTTTGTTGTTGCAATTTTCAGAAAAATATATTATGTTATTTAATGAATAAAATATTTATAAATAAACAGTTAAAAAACTGTAGAAAATCAGTACAAAAAAAAAGGTATAACCACTATTACACTTAACAATTAGCATTTAAAAAACCTTTGAAATTCACTGAAAAGCCATAGGTTTCAGAGACGTTATAGTTAGAAATTAGCATTTAAAAAACCTTAGAAATTCACAGAAAAAAACATAGGTTTCAGGGGTGTTATAGTTAGCTGGACATTTCACTCGTACAAAACCAGAGAAATTCCTCCATTATAGTTAGTTCTGCTAACTATAACTTGCGCATGTGTGAGTAACTACATATGTGAAAGGCAGTATATGTGAGTGTTGGACTATATAAATGACTATATGTGAGAGTGAGTGATTGTGAGAATGACTGTATGGATGTCAAATGTCAATGTCAAATGTTTTTGTAGAGCGCGCATATCACCAAACGGTCTCAGGGCGCTTTGCAACCAAAGACAAAAGTAATGTACAGTGACTAAAATGCTCAGACCTAAATTTAGTAGGCAAAGAGCCAGGTCTTCAGTTTTCTACTGAAAAGTAAGTGGTCAGTTATAGACGTTAGCTCCAAAGGTAGTTTATTCCAAAGTAAAGGGGCTAGATATGAGAAAGATCGTCCTCCATTATGTACCGTCCGGCAACGAGGCTGAGCAAGAAACAATCTGGAGCTGGACCGCAAAGAGCGTCCAGGAACATACCATTGAAGTTTTTTTGCAAGATGCAATGGACCAGCTCCGTGCATTACCTTGTGAGTGAGACTTAGAATTTTGGATGAGTGTGTGCATGGGTCAGTGATAGTATAAGAGAATAAGTATGTGTTAGTATCTGTATGAATAAGTGAGGTGGTGTGTGTATAACTGTATAGGTGAGTAAATGGGAGTGTGATTGATTTTTTGCACGACTGACTAGGTGTGTAACTATGGGTGAGTGGCAGTGTGTGAGTATCTGTACAGGTGTATGAGGGCATAGTTCAGTGGCTATATTGATGAGTGACTGCGTGTATGAGTGACTGTATAGGTGAGTGGATGAGTGTGTAGACCTATGAATCAGTGAGTGGGTATGTACTAACTGGTATTGGTGTGCCTATGGTTTCGAGAATGGTAGTCTGTATTTTAGAGGGGGTGTAGCAAAGGTTATATTAGGGTGTGAGGAGGTGCATCAGATGATCATGTGGATGATGTCATCAGTGATGTCATTTGAGATGTCATCAGTGATGTCCTCAGTGATGTCACGGACCACGCCAGTGCATTGCGGGTGCGCGAGTTATAGTTAGCACAACTAACTATCACAGCCGAGTAAAATGTCCAACTAACTATAACATCTCTGAAACCTGCGTTCTTTTCAGGGAATTTCTGAGATTTTTTAAATGCTTATTTCTAACTATAACGCCCCTGAAACCTCCGTTTTTTTCAGTGAATTTCAATTTTTTTTAAATGATAATTCCTAACTATAACACCCCTGAAACCTATGGTGTTAATATACACACACTATATCTAACGATTATAGTTCCATTCCATTCACAGCTCATTTGAGATGTCATGAGTGATGTTGTGAGTGATGTAACTGACCATGTCATGAATGATGCAATGTCAGAGGTCATTAGCAGTACATTGCGGGGGTGTGAGTTATTGTTTGCTCAGGTCATTATAACTGCTGAATTTAAGTATAACGTCCCTGTAATCTTTGTTGTCTCAGCAAATTTCTAAGATTTTTTTAACGTTAAGTAAGATGCATATCACAATGGATGGTGGGGGGTTGGAAGCAGGGCCTGGCCTGTCACTGCACTGCCCCCACCCAAGCTTGCTGCTCCTGCCTCCCCTCCTCCTAGCCGTCCATTGTCCAAGTTCATGTCCCTGCTCCCTTATTACAGCCCTGTGTGACCGTTGTCTGCCACTGGCCTTCCCACCTTCTCTGAACAGTTAGCTTGCTGCCCCATCCACCTCCTCCCTATCCACTGTTGTCTGAATCCATGCACTAGCCTCCTCCCTCCGGCCATGCATGGTCTGATGTGCTGCCACTGCCATCCATTTAGCATGATGTCCCAGTCCACTCCACCTGCCCTCCATTGCCCAATTCTATGCCCCGCCATTGACCTCCTGCTTAGAATCTGTGCTTAGCTTGCTGCCACTACTCTCCTTCCCCCTGCCCTCCGATGTCTGTGTGCATGCCCCTGCTCCATCCTTTATGCCCACCATGTTCCATGGACCTGCCACTCCTATCTACTCTGAGTGTTCTGTTGAGCTGCCACTCCCCTCCCACCTGCCTAGCATTGTCAGATGACTGTAACCTGTCCCTGCCACCTCCACCCTGCCTGTCCACGTTCCATGCCCCTATCCCCTTCCTCCTATCCTCCATGGTCCATTTTACTGCCACACCCTTCTGCCCTCCCTGGTCTGTTGTGCTACAACTGCTCCTCCTGCCTGCCCTGCAAGGTCTGTTCTGAGGCCCCTTCCCCTGAACTCTCTTGTCTGTGCCCAGCTCCTGACCCTCCATTCTATCCTCCATGGTCCTTTGTGCATGCCCCTGCACCCTCCTTCTTGCCCATCATAGCCATTGTGCTGCCACTAACCCTCCTGCTTGCCATGCATGGTCTTCTGTGCTGCTACAGCCCCTCCCACCTTCCCTGTGTGGTCAGCTAGCTGCCCCTGACCCCCTCCCACCTTCCCTCCATGGTCTGTGTGTATGCCATCATAGTCTCACTGTTGCTCTCCATGGTGTGTCTTGCTTCTAGTGCCCATCCTGCCTAACCTCCATGGCCATCTTGCTGCTCCTGCCCTGCCCCCTTGCCCATAGCCCTCTGTTTCCATGTGCAGACCCCTATTCCCTCCCTCCTGGCTTGTCTGTCCCACTGTAATGCCCCTGATCCCTCCATCCTGCCCTTTATGGTCCGTTATGCTGCAGATTTCTCTCCTGTCTGTCCATTATGGTCAGCTAGCTGCCATTGCCTCTTTCCTCTCTTTTCTCTGTTGTCCATGCGCATGGTCCTTTCCCCTCCCTATTGCTTTCTATGGATTGTTGTGCTGCACTCCTGTCCCGCATGCCCTGTGTGGTGTATTGTGCTAATGCAAACCCTGATGCCTGTCCTGTATGGTCAGGTTGGTGCACCTCTCCATGTCCCTCCTGTCCTCTGTTATCCGAGTCCATGTCCCTACCCCAATTCCTCCTGCCTTCCATGATCCAATGTACCATACTTGCTAACATTTTGAACTTGGTAAGAGGGAGATTTTGAAGAAAAAAAACTGGGGTTTTGCTTTTCCCTATTGACTTACATTGAAAAAGAGAAGATTGTAGACAGGAGACAGATCAAATAAAGCCCATTAGGGCTTAAAAACATGGGGGCGTTTCCTGGCTGAATCGGGTCTGTTGGCATGTATGGTTGCAGTACCACTGCCTCTTCCTTTTGCCCACAATGGTCTATTATATTGCCACAGCCTCTCTTGCCTGTCCTATATTGTTGGTTTGTTGCCCCTGCCCCCCTTTCCACTGCCCTCCATAGTCTGTTGTACTGCCACTGCCCTTCCTGCCTGCACAGTGTGGTCAAATTGTTGCCTCTGCACCCTCCTACCTGACTTCAATTTTTTGAGTCCGTGACCCTGGCCTCTGGCCTCTGCCTCTCAACAGTATCCTAATGAACAACTAGATTGCTAACATTCTATATTTATTACAAAAGTGTGGAACGCCTGACGTAATCTTGATGTAATCAAAACTGTAATACCTACAGCATTTCCTTTAGAAATTACATATCTGAGAGGGTCTTATTTGCATCAAAATTATGGTTAGTGCTCTAAAAAACTAAAATTAGGACATATTTTTTGAGCTTTCAAATCGCGACAAAGCACTTTTAAATTATTTGTTATCTTTATGTTTTTTAATCCAGTTGACCATTTGATTAAATGTTGCACTTAGGGGAGAGGATGTGGTGTTACTTCCAGAGCTGCAGACTTTGCAACTGGGGAACCAGGTTGGAGTTTCTGCTTCAGCTCGACATTCTGTGATTCTGGTCAAATTACTTAATCTCCCCATGTCTACAACCAAAATGACTGTTGTTCTTGTGTGATGTAACCAATGCACATGTAAAGCACTCCAATACCTGACAAGTCTGCACTATATAAAACTGTAAAAACACAAAAAAAAAGTGTTTTGCACACTTCTGTCATTGGGCTATACGTGGGCTACATCTGGGTGATATTTGTGCTGCATTTGGGCTCTTTTGTCTCTGGTGGCCATCTTGGGAGATTTATTTGTTATGAAGTTTCCAAATTTCCTCATTTACTGCAATCTCCTCAGCAGGAAATGCTTTCAGTTTTTTACTTTGATTCCATCAAGAAGGTAGTCAGAGGGGGAGGAGCCTAGCGCTTGACCAAGATGGCCGCGTGAGCTTTGAGCTCCCGGGACCCACGCGCCCTCCGTCGATTATCCTGTCTTAAATCCTGTTTTATATGCACAGCATCTTGCAGATGACTTATTGCTGAGGCGATTGATGCTGCCCGGGCTCGGATCGCCCACCGGGAACCGGAGTTGTGCATGGCGGAAGATTGAGGCCTATCTCCGAGGGATGCCAGGGGCTGGCGTTGGCAGGATGCCCGGCCTCTAATTGAACAACAGCGGCCTGGCGAGGTGTGAACTGGCGGACGGAGAACGCCGTACTTTCACTTTCACTTTCTCGCCCTTTGTTTGCCTTGGCCCGGGAGTGCCTTCAGATGCTTTATTATCCTCTGGACGCCTTGCGCCCTACTCTGCCTGGTTATTGCAGATCTGGCTTCTCCTGTTCCCTCTGACTGAGAGAGGGTCGTCTCCTTGCACCGGGTTGCTCGGTGCCAGATATGTCGGGTAAAGCAGAGGTGGATAGGCTGAAACCCAAGGCTACCAGGCGGGGAGCCTATACCCAATCCAATAATATGGATCGCTATGCCCAGCAGAAGGGATCGCCTGGGGGATCGGGCCAGTCGCTGGACGTACAGAAGGCCGCCTCATCCCCGACCTCGGAGCTCTCGTTGCAGGATGTCATGGGTGCGCTCGAGGGGATGCAGGCCTCGATTGGGAGACAGTTTGATGCCCTGGCGCATAAAGTGGATACTATCTTGGTGGATGTCAACCTGATCCGCGCGGATTTGGGCAAAACTAATGAGCGGGTTAAATCCCTTGATCTCAAGACCACAGGCCTCGCTGATGATGTCTCGGAACTTCAGACCGAAGTTCGTAAGCTGCGGGCCGAGAACGACCTCTCCGCCCGCCGGCTGGAGGACTTTGAGGGCCGGGCCAGGCGCAACAACGTGCGCATTACTGGGGTCCCGGAATCCTCGGACGAGATCTCCGCAGATCTGCTCGTGGAGGACTTGGTGCTTAACCATCTGAAGCCTAAGGGCCTTGGGAAATTTTTTGCAGTCGAGCGGGCTCACAGAGTTCCTGGCGGGAGGCCCAGGCCGGGAGCCCCTCCGAGACCGATTGTCGCCCGGCTCTTTCACTTCCGAGATCGGGACGCTATCCTGCAAGCATCGCGGGTGACGGGCCCGGTCCCTTATCAGAACGCATCAGTGAGTTTCTATCCTGACTTCACCCAGCTGGTGCAAAAGCAAAGGCAGAGTTTCCTGGGGGTGAAGAGACGTCTTCGGGAGTGGGACCTGAAGTATGCTATGCTTTTCCCTGCCAGATTACGTGTGGTGTATGAGGACCGGACTTTCTTCTTTGAGTCGCCTGCTATGGCCGGAGACTGGTTGGACGCTTTGCCCCGACGACGGACTGGCGGGGATGCTGCCACAGACGTGGAGGGTGACCGGGATGGGCAGGGTTGATGCCTTTGGGGCCAGTCTGACTTGCTTTGGTTCCGGACAATGACTTGAGCTGATTGCAGTAATACGGAAGGTTGCGGGAGGAAGATGGGAGCTCTTTCCTCCCTCAGGGTACTTTTTGTAGTTTTGCGTTATGGTAGGGCGACAGGCACACTGCAAGTTGGGGGGGCTTTGTAAGCTGCAGCAGGGGTGCAGGGTGGGGGGTGGAGTTGGGATTTTGGGGTTGTTGTTGGGGGGTTTGTTTTTGCAAGGCGTAGTAATGGTTGTCAGGGTTGTTTACTGGTGGCACTTCGGGTGTGGGGTGGGCCTCTTTGTGTGTGGGGATGGGGGGTAGGGGCTTCAATATTATTAGCTGGAATGTTAATGGCTTGGGAGATCGTATTAAGCGGGGGATAGTCTTGCAGTTCTTGAACGGTCTCTTTGCCGGATGTGGCCCTACTGCAGGAGACACACCTTATAGGTAATACTTGCCATGCTCTTAATAGAAAAGGTTACAAATTCATCGCCCACTCGGGATTCTCCTCAGGCTCCAGGGGTGTGGGTATCCTAGTTAGAGCTTCACTACCTTTCGAGGTGGACTCCACCATTGTTGATGATAGGGGGAGGTTTGTGGCGGTGGCGGGGAGGTGGGAGGGAAGAACGTTGGTGTTGGTTTCGGTTTATGTCCCTCCTGCCCTGCAGGCCTCCACGTTTGCAGATCTGGGCAGGGCCTTGTTGGACCTCCCGGAGGGTATGCTAGTGGTGGGGGGAGACTTTAATGCTGTCGGCTCTGGGTTGCTAGATAGGTACCCGCCCAGGGACACCGGGGGGGCTCAGAAGTGGCTTCCAGATTTTATAGATACATTCGGTTTGGTAGACTGCTGGAGGCTCCGGCACCCCACACAGAGCCAATATACCTTCCACTCCGGGGCGCATGGTAGTCTCTCTCGGATTGATAATCTGCTCACTCTGGCTGCGCACGCCTCATTGGTATCTGAGGCTAGGCATATGGCGCGGGGCATATCTGATCATTCGTCAGTGTGGGTCCGGCTGGATGTCGGCCGCGAGGGAGGGGGCAGGGTTGCTCCTATTAACCCCTGGTACTTCCGTGATCCCAAGATGCGCAGTGCGCTGCTGAAGACAGTTGATCACTATTTTAAGGACAATCAGGGTTCCGTTGACTCGGCTGTGTCATTGTGGGAAGCATTTAAGACCGTGTTGAGGGGGGAGGCCCTCTCCTTGGTAGTGGCCGCCAAGCGGCGGAGAGATGGCGAGGTTATGCAGGTTGAGGATGAGATCGCGGCTTTAGAGGTGGCCCTGGAGGGGGAGGTTACAGCGGCCTCACTGCATGATCTGAGCTTGAAGCAAGCGGAATATAGGGACCTGGTGACGAATGCCGCCAAGACCCTCGGTAGGGAACAGCAGGGTCGCTTGTACGATGTTGGCGATAAGGCCGGGAAACTCCTAGCGTGGCTGGACAAAAAAGAACGTGTTAATAGAGTGGTGCCGGAGCTGACGAGAGAGGGGGGAGAGGTGGTTGTTGATCCCGAGGGTATAGTACAGTGTTTTTCGGATTATTTCCGTATGGTTTACACCTCGGTTTCGGATAGGCCAACTGAGGATTCGCGTGACCTCCTGCGTGACATCGCTCTGCCCTGCCTTTCTGGCGTAGATAGAGATGACCTCGATGGAGATATAACGGTTGATGAGGTGGCGGGTGCTATCCGCGCGCTGCACTCGGGCAAGGCCTCAGGCCCAAATGGTTTGCCGATTGACTTGTATAAGCTGTTTCCGGATAGGGTCGCTCCTCACCTGCGCGCCATGTTTGTGGAGGCGCGGGGGAGTGGGTCCCTTCCGTTGGACCAGCGACTGGCGACGATTGCTGTGATCCATAAGGATGGTAAACCCCGGGATAAGTGTGCCTCCTATTGGCCGATATCACTCCTTAATGCTGAGCCGAAAATTCTGGCGCCTGGGCCGCCTGGTCAGGGTACTTGGAGACCTGATCCACCCTGATCAATCGGGTTTTATCCCACACCGTAACACTGCGTTAAACCTTAGGCGACTTCATGGAGTAATTGCCAGGGCGAGCACGCTGCGTGAACCAGCTATTCTGGCGTCTCTTGATGCCACGATGGCGTTTGATACGGTGGAATGGGCATACCTGTGGGCGGTGCTTGCCAAGTTCGGCTTTGGCCCTGGTTTTGTGAGCTGGGTGAGGTTGCTTTATGAGGGTCCTCTTGCGAGTGTTGTGGTAAATGGGCGAGCGTCGACTCCGTTCCAGCTTGGGAGGGGCACCCGGCAGGGTTGCCCCCTGTCGCCTTTGTTGTTCGCCCTTGCCCTCGAGCCGCTGGCGGCGTGGATACGCTGGCACCCGGATATACGTGGACTTAGATGGTCGCCTGATCACGAGGACCGTATTTCGCTCTATGCCGATGACATCCTGTTATATCTCGCCTCGCCCAAGAACACGCTTATAGTGGTTTGTGACGTTCTGACATCTTTTGGTAAGAACTCTGGTCTCGTCATCAATTGGAGTAAATCATATTTGTATGTTCTGAGCGGCGACGTCCCACCTGTCCCGCGAACTTGTTCGATTCAGATCGCCCAGCAGGGCTTCATGTACCTGGGGATTTTTATCTCCACTGACTCCACTTTGCGGTATGAGAGGAACCTGCTCCCTCCCCTGGCGAGTTTGCGGCGGGATGTTGCGGCCTGGCGGAGGATGCCGGTCTCCCTCCTCGGAAACGCCGGTTTGTTCAAAATGATGTCTCTTCCTCGGTTCCTCTACGCCTTGCAGAATACTCTTGACTGGGTACCGGCCAGTTACTTTCGGGAGGTTGAGAGCCTCCAACGATCGTTGTTGTGGGATGGGCGGCCGCGCATTGCGATTGCTAAGTTGACGCTTCCGTGGTACGACGGGGGTATTGCGCTTCCGGACATTCGACGCTATTACTGGGCCACCCAGTTGAGCGCGATTAATCATGGTTTCTATGGTCCGGCTCTAAGCCCCGGCTACGCCATGGACCGATGGTTGTTGCGCGGCGGTAATTATCACCGAGCGTTGTACTCGAGATCGCTGGACTCGTCCCTCACAGGGCCCACGGGGGTGGCGGTGCGGGTGTGGAAGTTGGCGACTGACTCGCTGGGCTGGAAGGATAGGCTCACCCTTGCTACCCCGTTGTTTGAGTCTGACAAATTAGGGAAGCTTTGGCATACCAAAGGTTTTGAGAAATGGGACTTGATCGGTATCTCCAGGGTTGGAGATTTGCTGATCAAGGGGAGGGTGAAGTCCTTTGAAGAGCTGCAGAAGGAGTATGAGTTGGGGAAATCTGAGTTTTTCCGCTATGTTCAGGTGCGTCATGCCCTGCGGTCAGTTCTCGTAGAAGGTGAAAAGGTGCCTGAATCCTCTCCATTGGAGGACCGGATCCTCGATGGCCATATGCCGGAGAGTACGATCTCTCTTATCTATAAGAAATTGATTAATGTTCGGGCTGACCTGCTATTGGGGCTGCGGGATCAATGGATTAGGGACGGACTCGAGCTGGATGACGAGGACTGGCAGTCTGCGGTTTCCTCTCCTAAGGAGGTTGCGATCCCGTCGCGTCTGCGGCTGGTGCAGCTCAAAATACTCCACAGAGTCTATGTTACGGGGCCAAGGTTGGTTCATATGGGATTTTCTGAGGAGGGCTTATGTAGGAGGGGCTGTGGTATGGTGGGTACCTTCCTGCATATCATTTGGGAATGTGGCGTCATCATGGAATTCTGGAGGAGAGTCCATGCGGTAATGGGGGAGGTGACGGGCATTGTTATGCAGCCGGAGGCGCGGTGTTGTCTCCTGAACGTTTGGGGGCCTGCTGACCACGATGAGGCACAGACCCAGTGGGTGACTCTGGGTAACATGGTGGCTAAGCGAGACATCGCGCGCCTGTGGGGCTCCGTGGGACCCCCCACATTGGCTGCGTGGAAGGAAAACATGGACTGGAATATGTTCAGGGAAAAGACGGTATATTGCGCTAGAGGGCGCCCTCGGAAGTGGCATGCCATTTGGGGGCGTTGGAACCAATATAGGGGGGGCATATGCCTTGCCCCTGATCTGGATCCCCCCGAGGAGCAGCTCTCTCCTTAGCATTCTTTCCAGCTCTGTACATATGTTTTGATTGTCAATTGACTTCTTGGGCCTCTGCTTTTCCCCTTTTTCCTCTTATCACAGCGCTGTGACTGATAGACGAAGGGGGTCCGGTCTCCCCTGAGGGGCAATCACCAGGTGTATTCAGTGTACTTCGCCTTGCTTGGGTTTGGTTTGTGTTTGTGTGTATTTAAAATGGAACCTTTTTTGTTTCTCCTTTCTATGCACTGTGGATGCTTCTTTGTATTGCTCTCTTGAAGCTGCCGCACCTCCGGGTTGTCGGCTAAATAGCTGTGTCCTTATTTTTGATGAATAAAGGTTTTATAAAAAATAAAAAAAAATAAAAAAAGAAGGTAGTCAGATATGTCACACATTTGCCATACATTCTGAATGTTAGCACTCTAGTTGCTCATTAGATCACTGTAGAAAAGCTACTGCTCACCAGGGAAGTCTGCTGCTGGTATTGAAAGTGCATGTTTCAGTCTGCATGTCAGAATTTTTTAATGAAATAGAAGAGGATTTGAGAAGTCACTCAAAATGTGCCCTAATTTTTCTTCCTTCAGCACTAATCATAATTTCTATGGCAAAATGAACCCCCTCATTGTGTTCCTTTTTAAATTAAATATTTTAAGTGTTACCAGTTTATTCCAATCAAGATGGCTTCAGGTGTGCCATACTTTTGTCATAAGTAGGACTGTTAGCGCTCTAGTTGTTCTTTAGAACACACTGGGAAGCTGCAGTAAAACACAAAGGAATCAACTGAAAGTTTCTGCCCTTGTTGGATGTACATGTTTTACTGAGAATGTCAGACTTCATTCTCACATGACTGAGAAAGATAAGGTGAATTTACAGAAAATATGTTCTTGGTTTAGCTTATAGATCACCTTCCAAATCTCTGTGGGAAAAGCATGAATAAATAGTTTTCTCTCAAACATGATTGATGATATCCAGCAGAAGGCATTTTCACATGGTAAAATCACCTTAGAACACACCACAATTCCTAAAATGAGTATGGTACCATCAACAAATGGTTTATAATGTAACTAAAGTCTTAAAACTTTCTATTAACTGCTAAGCTTTTTAATGAGGTGCTATCATGTATATTGGTCCCAAGATGGCTGCCAACACTTCTTGGATGAAGTGCTGACAGCCAATCAGATCTCACAATGAGATGTGTGGTTAGGCTCCGCCCAGATATATATGTGATTTTACTTTTGATTTTCTCAGGAACTACTGAACGGATTTACATCATTTAACCGAAAGGCACGACTCTGAACCAAGGGCTACCTTGGGGTAATTCCGTTCAGCAATTCGGGCTGTAGCTGCTATTAAAGGTTCCTATGGAAAATTGCATGGGGAAAACACGTTTTGGGACCCCCCTTTTTTCTTTGACCGCGCTTGACGAATCACCCGAGACTTTCGGGATAGGAGCGGACCGGAACGCCCCACCAGTTTTGAAAATTTCGCTAAGATTCGTCAACCGGCGCCAAAGTTATTCCAAATAGAATGTTGCGGATTTCCTATGGATAATAGGTCCTGACTATAACTACCTACTGGCGTCCGCCAGTAGGTAATATATATATATATATATATATTTACTGAAAAAACCATAGGTTTCAGGGGCGTTATAGTTAGCTGGACATTTCCCTCGTACAAAACCCTAGAAATTCCCCTGTTATAGTTAGTTCAGCTAACTATAACTCGTGCCCCCGCAATGTCACATATTACATCACTCATGACATGGTCAGTGACATCACTGATGACATCACTGCTGACATCTCAAATGACATCACTGATGACATCACTGATCACGTCATCCATGTGACAAATTAGTGTACCTTCTCACACCCTAATATAACCTTTGATACACCGACTCAAAATTTCAAACGGCCATTTTGACAACCATAGATACTCCAATACCAATAACTACACACCCACTCATTAACTTTTAGGTCTACATACATGTCCACTCACTCACCTGTACAGTCACTCATACTTACAGTCACTCTGTGCATTTATACACCTATATAGACACTCACACACACCAATCATCCATTGAGGTACTGACACATCTAGTCAGTCATGCAAATAATTAATCACAGTCCAATTTACTCACCTATACAGTTAAACACACTCAAGTTCACTAACTCATAAAAATACTAACAAATTCTGTGTCTTCCTGCAGAAAAACAAACAGCACATGACACAGATATCCTTACACTATGGCGCATACAGCCACTCCCAAAATCACACACTCTCACATATAGATAGTTATATACACTTACACACATATACACTGCGTTTCACATATGTAGTTACTGACACATGTACAACTGAGATATACATTCAATCACTAACACACCCTTACATACAGTCACCCAACCATACAGTCCATCACAGATGCACTCTTAAAACCATGCACCCACTGAATCACCCACTCACACATCTAGTCACAGAGTCACACACACCCTACCCACACAAACACTCAGGCACCCATACAGATACTCAGACAACCAATCAATAACCCATATAGACACTCATATAGCTATTCACAAAACCATGCAGCCACTTATACACCAACACACAGACACATACAGACATTCACACAGTTTAGTCACTAGTCTGCAGTAAGATACATTTAATGACTCACTTATAGTCAGTTACGCACCTAGAAAATCATCCATTCACACACTTGTACACCCACTTATTCTTCAACAGGCCTTTCCCTATATATATTAAACATATTAAAACTGTTCAGAAACACATACTCAATGGATGATGTCATCAGTGATGTCATCAGTGATGTCATTTGAGATATCATCAGTGATGTCATCAGTGATGTCACTGATCATGTCATGAGTGATGTAATATGTGACGTCATCAGCAGTGCATTGCGGGGGCGCGAGTTATAGTTAGCTGAACTAACTATAACAGGGGAATTTCTAGGGTTTTGTACGAGGGAAATGTCCAGCTAACTATAACGCCCCTGAAACCTATGGTTTTTTCAGTGAATTTCTAAGGTTTTTTTAAATGCTAATTCCTAACTATAACGTGCCTGAAATCTATGGTTTTTTCAGTGAATTTCAAAGGTTTTTTAAATGCCAATTCCTAACTATAACGTGCATGAAACCTATGGTTTTTTCAGTGAATTTCAAAGGTTTTTTAAATGCTAATTCCTATCTATAACTTATCTTTAAAGATATCATGAAAAGCATTCTTTTTTAAAAGTAGGGTGCACATTAGTTTTGTGGAAAAGCATCTTTGTGATTGGTTAAGAAAAAGCAGTTTCAACGTGGAGTACATATCATAGGATAAAATTTGCTCAGCTCAACCACACCTGCTACTTGCATTTGGAAGGCACTTAAATCAATCATGAACTTTTAACCTGCACGTGTCGTTAAATGTTCAAGAAAATGTTGCAAAAAAATATCGTTAAGTTTTAAAAAATGTATGAACTTTTAACCTGCACGTGTTGTAGAATGTTCTAGAAAGTGTGTTGATAGAATACGTTGCACTTCTGACTTCTATGTGTTGTTGAATATTAAAAAAACAGCTCATATGGAAAATTAAAAAGAAACCAATAGAGAAGTTTAGAAACCTAAAAGAATCAAGGAACTATTCTAATTTATTCTTTACATGTATTTATGTGTGGAGCAACAAAATTATAGACACAACAGCACCAGGAAGAGGAAGAAGCAGGGAGTGGGGGAGGGGGGAGATGGGCAGAATGGCACACATGCACAATTAAGTACAACACACAAATAGACTAACAATGGCCAAAATGAAACACACCAACAAGGAGCACAAGTCACACAACCCGCCAACATCACACCACTGAACGAGCATAGAAGTGAAAACCATGCTGCATTCATACAGGATGTGTACAAAGCGGTACAAAAGGGGGTGGTGATGGACGGAGCATCAGAACCAATCAAACACTCACACCCAGTCAAGAGATCTGGGTTTGATCCATCACCGTTCTTTAGCCCACTCTGCCACCCCAGTTCAGACATGGCCATATGCAAATCAGTCTGACCCTGTGCCTCATGGGAACAGTCCAGCCCGAACTGCCAAGCCATGCCTTCCCTGGACCGGAAACAAGCTTCCTAGGACCGGTTTCTGGCATTTCAACCGTCTTCAGCCAGGCTTGCTTGAATCCAGTGGCAAAGTGAGCAAGGGACTCACGTCTGAGCATACCCTGCCAACTTATGGCGAACAAAGCGGTACAAAAGGGGGTGGTGATGGATGGAGCATCAGAACCAATCAAACACTCACACCCAGTCAACAGATCTGGGTTTGATCCATCACCGTTCTTTAGCCCACTCTGCCACCCCAGTTCAGACATGGCCATATGCAAATCAGTCTGACCCTGTGCCTCATGGGAACAGTCCAGCCCGAACTGCCAAGCCATGCCTTCCCTGGACCGGAAACAAGCTTCCTAGGACCGGTTTCTGGCATTTCAGCCGTCTTCAGCCAGGCTTGCTTGAATCCAGTGGCAAAGTGAGCAAGGGACTCACGTCTGAGCATACCCTGCCAACTTATGGCGAACAAAGCGGTACAAAAGGGGGTGGTGATGGACGGAGCATCAGAACCAATCAAACACTCACACCCAGTCAACAGATTTGGGTTTGATCCATCACCGTTCTTTAGCCCACTCTGCCACCCCAGTTCAGACATGGCCATATGCAAATCAGTCTGACCCTGTGCCTCATGGGAACAGTCCAGCCCGAACTGCCAAGCCATGCCTTCCCTGGACCGGAAACAAGCTTCCTAGGACCGGTTTCTGGCATTTCAGCCATCTTCAGCCAGGCTTGCTTGAATCCAGTGGCAAAGTGAGCCCATATGAGCTTAAAAACAGTGGATGTTTCCTGGCTGAATCGGGTCTGTTGGCATGTATGGTTGTACTATCACTGCCTCTTCCTTCTGCCCACAATGGTCTATTATATTGCCACAGCCTCTCTTGTCAGTCCTGTATTGTTGGTTTGTTGCCCCTGCCCCCCTTTCCACTGCCCTCCATAGTCTGTTGTACTGCCACTGCCCTTCCTGCCTGCCCAGTGTGGTTAAATTGTTGCCTCTGCACCCTCCTACCTGACTTCAATTTTCAGAGTCCGTGACCCTGGCCTCTGGCCTCTGCCTCTCAACAGTATCCTAATGAACAACTAGATTGCTAACATTCTATATTTATTACAAAAGTGTGGAACGCCTGACGTAATCTTGATGTAATCAAAACTGTAATACCTACAGCATTTCCTTTAGAAATTACATATCTGAGAGGGTCTTATTTGCATCAAAATTATGGTTAGTGCTCTAAAAAACTAAAATTAGGACATATTTTTTGAGCTTTCAAATCGCGACAAAGCACTTTTAAATTATTTGTTATCTTTATGTTTTTTAATCCAGTTGACCACTTGATTAAATGTTGCACTTAGGGGAGAGGATGTGGTGTTACTTCCAGAGCTGCAGACTTTGCAACTGGGGAACCAGGTTGGAGTTTCTGCTTCAGCTCGACATTCTGTGATTCTGGTCAAATTACTTCATCTCCCCATTTCTACAACCAAATTGACTGTTGTTCTTGTGTGATGTAACCAATGCACATGTAAAGCACTCCAATACCTGACAAGTCTGCACTATATAAAACTGTAAAAACACACAAAAAAGTGTTTTGTACACTTCTGTCATTGGGCTCTACGTGGGCTACATCTGGGTGATATTTGTGCTGCATTTGGGCTCTTTTGTCTCTGGTGGCCATCTTGGGAGATTTATTTGTTATGAAGTTTCCAAATTTCCTCATTTACTGCAATCTCCTCAGCAGGAAATGCTTTCAGTTTTTTACTTTGATTCCATCAAGAAGGTAGTCAGATATGTCACACATTTGCCATACATTCTGAAAGTTAGCACTCTAGTTGCTCATTAGATCACTGTAGAAAAGCTACTGCTCACCAGGGAAGTCTGCTGCTGGTATTGAAAGTGCATGTTTCAGTCTGCATGTCAGAATTTTTTAATGAAATAGAAGAGGATTTGAGAAGTCACTCAAAATGTGCCCTAATTTTTCTTCCTTCAGCACTAATCATAATTTCTATGGCAAAATGAACCCCCTCATTGTGTTCCTTTTTAAATTAAATATTTTAAGTGTTACCAGTTTATTCCAATCAAGATGGCTTCAGGTGTGCCATACTTTTGTCATAAGTAGGACTGTTAGCGCTCTAGTTGTTCTTTAGAACACACTGGGAAGCTGCAGTAAAACACAAAGGAATCAACTGAAAGTTTCTGCCCTCGTTGGATGTACATGTTTTACTGAGAATGTCAGACTTCATTCTCACATGACTGAGAAAGATAAGGTGAATTTACAGAAAATATGTTCTCGGTTTAGCTTATAGATCACCTTCCAAATCTCTGTGGGAAAAGCGTGAATAAATAGTTTTCTCTCAAACATGATTGATGATATCCCAGCAGAAGGCTTTTTCACATGGTAAAATCACCTTAGAACACACCACAATTTCTAAAATGAGTATGGTACCATCAACAAATGATTTATAATGTAACAAAAGTCTTAAAACTTTCTATTAACTGCTAAGCTTTTTAATGAGGTGCTATCATGTATATTGGTCCCAAGATGGCTGCCAACACTTCTTGGATGAAGTGCTGACAGCCAATCAGATCTCACGATGAGATGTGTGGTTAGGCTCCGCCCAGATATATATGTGATTTTACTTTTGATTTTCTCAGGAACTACTGAACGGATTTACATCATTTAACCAAAAGGCACGACTCTGAACCAAGGGCTACCTTGGGGTAATTCCGTTCAGCAATTCAGGCTGTAGCTGCTATTAAAGGTTCCTATGGAAAATTGCATGGGGAAAACACGTTTTGGGACCCCCCTTTTTTCTTTGACCGCGCTTGACGAATCACCCGAGACTTTCAGGATAGGAGCGGACCGGAACGCCCCACAAGTTTTGAAAATTTCGCTAAGATTCGTCAACCGGCGCCAAAGTTATTCCAAATAGAATGTTGCGGATTTCCTATGGATAATAGGTCCTGACTATAACTACCTACTGGCGTCCGCCAGTAGGTAATATATATATATATTTACTGAAAAAACCATAGGTTTCAGGGGCGTTATAGTTAGCTGGACATTTCCCTCGTACAAAACCCTAGAAATTCCCCTGTTATAGTTAGTTCAGCTAACTATAACTCGCGCCCCCGCAATGTCACATATTACATCACTCATGACATGGTCAGTGACATCACTGATGACATCACTGCTGACATCTCAAATGACATCACTGATGACATCACTGATCACGTCATCCATGTGACAAATTAGTGTACCTTCTCACACCCTAATATAACCTTTGATACACCGACTCAAAATTTCAAACTGCCATTTTGACAACCATAGATACTCCAATACCAATAACTACACACCCACTCATTAACTTTTAGGTCTACATACATGTCCACTCACTCACCTGTACAGTCACTTATACTTACAGTCACTCTGTGCATTTATACACCTATATAGACACTCACACACACCAATCATCCATTGAGGTACTGACACATCTAGTCAGTCATGCAAATAATTAATCACAGTCCAATTTACTCACCTATACAGTTAAACACACTCAAGTTCACTAACTCATAAAAATACTAACAAATTCTGTGTCTTCCTGCAGAAAAACAAACAGCACATGACACAGATATCCTTACACTATGGCGCATACAGCCACTCCCAAAATCACACACTCTCACATATAGATAGTTATATACACTTACACACATATACACTGCGTTTCACATATGTAGTTACTGACACATGTACAACTGAGATATACATTCAATCACTAACACACCCTTACATACAGTCACCCAACCATACAGTCCATCACAGATGCACTCTTAAAACCATGCACCCACTGAATCACCCACTCACACATCTAGTCACAGAGTCACACACACCCTACCCACACAAACACTCAGGCACCCATACAGATACTCAGACAACCAATCAATAACCCATATAGACACTCATATAGCTATTCACAAAACCATGCAGCCACTTATACACCAACACACAGACAGATACAGACATTCACACAGTTTAGTCACTAGTCTGCAGTAAGATACATTTAATGACTCACTTATAGTCAGTTACGCACCTAGAAAATCATCCATTCACACACTTGTACACCCACTTATTCTTCAACAGGCCTTTCCCTATATATATTAAACATATTAAAACTGTTCAGAAACACATACTCAATGGATGATGTCATCAGTGATGTCATCAGTGATGTCATTTGAGATATCATCAGTGATGTCATCAGTGATGTCACTGACCATGTCATGAGTGATGTAATATGTGACGTCATCAGCAGTGCATTGCGGGGGCGCGAGTTATAGTTAGCTGAACTAACTATAACAGGGGAATTTCTAGGGTTTTGTACGAGGGAAATGTCCAGCTAACTATAACGCCCCTGAAACCTATGGTTTTTTCAGTGAATTTCTAAGGTTTTTTTAAATGCTAATTTCTAACTATAACGTGCCTGAAATCTATGGTTTTTTCAGTGAATTTCAAAGGTTTTTTAAATGCCAATTCCTAACTATAACGTGCATGAAACCTATGGTTTTTTCAGTGAATTTCAAAGGTTTTTTAAATGCTAATTCCTATCTATAACTTATCTTTAAAGATATCATGAAAAGCATTCTTTTTTAAAAGTAGGGTGCACATTAGTTTTGTGGAAAAGCATCTTTGTGATTGGTTAAGAAAAAGCAGTTTCAACGTGGAGTACATATCATAGGATAAAATTTGCTCAGCTCAACCACACCTGCTACTTGCATTTGGAAGGCACTTAAATCAATCATGAACTTTTAACCTGCACGTGTCGTTAAATGTTCAAGAAAATGTTGCAAAAAAATATCGTTAAGTTTTAAAAAATGTATGAACTTTTAACCTGCACGTGTTGTAGAATGTTCTAGAAAGTTTGTTGATAGAATACGTTGCACTTCTGACTTCTATGTGTTGTTGAATATTAAAAAAACGGCTCATATGGAAAATTAAAAAGAAACCAATAGAGAAGTTTAGAAACCTAAAA
Source organism: Triturus cristatus (assembly GCF_964204655.1). Classification (NCBI taxonomy): domain Eukaryota; kingdom Metazoa; phylum Chordata; class Amphibia; order Caudata; family Salamandridae; genus Triturus; species Triturus cristatus. The sequence continues at coordinate 319,589,404 of NC_140587.1, read as the reverse complement.
GAATCAAGGAACTATTCTAATTTATTCTTTACATGTATTTATGTGTGGAGCAACAAAATTATAGACACAACAGCACCAGGAAGAGGAAGAAGCAGGGAGTGGGGGAGGGGGGAGATGGGCAGAATGGCACACATGCACAATTAAGTACAACACACATATAGACTAACAATGGCCAAAATGAAACACACCAACAAGGAGCACAAGTCACACAACCCGCCAACATCACACCACTGAACGAGCATAGAAGTGAAAACCATGCTGCATTCATACAGGATGTGTACAAAGCGGTACAAAAGGGGGTGGTGATGGACGGAGCATCAGAACCAATCAAACACTCACACCCAGTCAACAGATCTGGGTTTGATCCATCACCGTTCTTTAGCCCACTCTGCCACCCCAGTTCAGACATGGCCATATGCAAATCAGTCTGACCCTGTGCCTCATGGGAACAGTCCAGCCCGAACTGCCAAGCCATGCCTTCCCTGGACCGGAAACAAGCTTCCTAGGACCGGTTTCTGGCATTTCAACCGTCTTCAGCCAGGCTTGCTTGAATCCAGTGGCAAAGTGAGCAAGGGACTCACGTCTGAGCATACCCTGCCAACTTATGGCGAACAAAGCGGTACAAAAGGGGGTGGTGATGGATGGAGCATCAGAACCAATCAAACACTCACACCCAGTCAACAGATCTGGGTTTGATCCATCACCGTTCTTTAGCCCACTCTGCCACCCCAGTTCAGACATGGCCATATGCAAATCAGTCTGACCCTGTGCCTCATGGGAACAGTCCAGCCTGAACTTCCAAGCCATGCCTTCCCTGGACCGGAAACAAGCTTCCTAGGACCGGTTTCTGGCATTTCAGCCGTCTTCAGCCAGGCTTGCTTGAATCCAGTGGCAAAGTGAGCAAGGGACTCACGTCTGAGCATACCCTGCCAACTTATGGCGAACAAAGCAGTACAAAAGGGGGTGGTGATGGACGGAGCATCAGAACCAATCAAACACTCACACCCAGTCAACAGATTTGGGTTTGATCCATCACCGTTCTTTAGCCCACTCTGCCACCCCAGTTCAGACATGGCCATATGCAAATCAGTCTGACCCTGTGCCTCATGGGAACAGTCCAGCCCGAACTGCCAAGCCATGCCTTCCCTGGACCGGAAACAAGCTTCCTAGGACCGGTTTCTGGCATTTCAGCCATCTTCAGCCAGGCTTGCTTGAATCCAGTGGCAAAGTGAGCCCATATGAGCTTAAAAACAGTGGATGTTTCCTGGCTGAATCGGGTCTGTTGGCATGTATGGTTGTACTATCACTGCCTCTTCCTTCTGCCCACAATGGTCTATTATATTGCCACAGCCTCTCTTGTCAGTCCTGTATTGTTGGTTTGTTGCCCCTGCCCCCCTTTCCACTGCCCTCCATAGTCTGTTGTACTGCCACTGCCCTTCCTGCCTGCCCAGTGTGGTTAAATTGTTGCCTCTGCACCCTCCTACCTGACTTCAATTTTCAGAGTCCGTGACCCTGGCCTCTGGCCTCTGCCTCTCAACAGTATCCTAATGAACAACTAGATTGCTAACATTCTATATTTATTACAAAAGTGTGGAACGCCTGACGTAATCTTGATGTAATCAAAACTGTAATACCTACAGCATTTCCTTTAGAAATTACATATCTGAGAGGGTCTTATTTGCATCAAAATTATGGTTAGTGCTCTAAAAAACTAAAATTAGGACATATTTTTTGAGCTTTCAAATCGCGACAAAGCACTTTTAAATTATTTGTTATCTTTATGTTTTTTAATCCAGTTGACCACTTGATTAAATGTTGCACTTAGGGGAGAGGATGTGGTGTTACTTCCAGAGCTGCAGACTTTGCAACTGGGGAACCAGGTTGGAGTTTCTGCTTCAGCTCGACATTCTGTGATTCTGGTCAAATTACTTAATCTCCCCATGTCTACAACCAAAATGACTGTTGTTCTTGTGTGATGTAACCAATGCACATGTAAAGCACTCCAATATCTGACAAGTCTGCACTATATAAAACTGTAAAAACACACAAAAAAGTGTTTTGTACACTTCTGTCATTGGGCTCTACGTGGGCTACATCTGGGTGATATTTGTGCTGCATTTGGGCTCTTTTGTCTCTGGTGGCCATCTTGGGAGATTTATTTGTTATGAAGTTTCCAAATTTCCTCATTTACTGCAATCTCCTCAGCAGGAAATGCTTTCAGTTTTTTACTTTGATTCCATCAAGAAGGTAGTCAGATATGTCACACATTTGCCATACATTCTGAATGTTAGCACTCTAGTTGCTCATTAGATCACTGTAGAAAAGCTACTGCTCACCAGGGAAGTCTGCTGCTGGTATTGAAAGTGCATGTTTCAGTCTGCATGTCAGAATTTTTTAATGAAATAGAAGAGGATTTGAGAAGTCACTCAAAATGTGCCCTAATTTTTCTTCCTTCAGCACTAATCATAATTTCTATGGCAAAATGAACCCCCTCATTGTGTTCCTTTTTAAATTAAATATTTTAAGTGTTACCAGTTTATTCCAATCAAGATGGCTTCAGGTGTGCCATACTTTTGTCATAAGTAGGACTGTTAGCGCTCTAGTTGTTCTTTAGAACACACTGGGAAGCTGCAGTAAAACACAAAGGAATCAACTGAAAGTTTCTGCCCTCGTTGGATGTACATGTTTTACTGAGAATGTCAGACTTCATTCTCACATGACTGAGAAAGATAAGGTGAATTTACAGAAAATATGTTCTCGGTTTAGCTTATAGATCACCTTCCAAGTCTCTGTGGGAAAAGCGTGAATAAATAGTTTTCTCTCAAACATGATTGATGATATCCCAGCAGAAGGCTTTTTCACATGGTAAAATCACCTTAGAACACACCACAATTCCTAAAATGAGTATGGTACCATCAACAAATGATTTATAATGTAACTAAAGTCTTAAAACTTTCTATTAACTGCTAAGCTTTTTAATGAGGTGCTATCATGTATATTGGTCCCAAGATGGCTGCCAACACTTCTTGGATGAAGTGCTGACAGCCAATCAGATCTCACGATGAGATGTGTGGTTAGGCTCCGCCCAGATATATATGTGATTTTACTTTTGATTTTCTCAGGAACTACTGAACGGATTTACATCATTTAACCAAAAGGCACGACTCTGAACCAAGGGCTACCTTGGGGTAATTCCGTTCAGCAATTCGGGCTGTAGCTGCTATTAAAGGTTCCTATGGAAAATTGCATGGGGAAAACACGTTTTGGGACCCCCCTTTTTTCTTTGACCGCGCTTGACGAATCACCCGAGACTTTCAGGATAGGAGCGGACCGGAACGCCCCACAAGTTTTGAAAATTTCGCTAAGATTCGTCAACCGGCGCCAAAGTTATTCCAAATAGAATGTTGCGGATTTCCTATGGATAATAGGTCCTGACTATAACTACCTACTGGCGTCCGCCAGTAGGTAATATATATATATATTTACTGAAAAAACCATAGGTTTCAGGGGCGTTATAGTTAGCTGGACATTTCCCTCGTACAAAACCCTAGAAATTCCCCTGTTATAGTTAGTTCAGCTAACTATAACTCGCGCCCCCGCAATGTCACATATTACATCACTCATGACATGGTCAGTGACATCACTGATGACATCACTGATGACATCTCAAATGACATCACTGATGACATCACTGATCACGTCATCCATGTGACAAATTAGTGTACCTTCTCACACCCTAATATAACCTTTGATACACCGACTCAAAATTTCAAACTGCCATTTTGACAACCATAGATACTCCAATACCAATAACTACACACCCACTCATTAACTTTTAGGTCTACATACATGTCCACTCACTCACCTGTACAGTCACTTATACTTACAGTCACTCTGTGCATTTATACACCTATATAGACACTCACACACACCAATCATCCATTGAGGTACTGACACATCTAGTCAGTCATGCAAATAATTAATCACAGTCCAATGTACTCACCTATACAGTTAAACACACTCAAGTTCACTAACTCATAAAAATACTAACAAATTCTGTGTCTTCCTGCAGAAAAACAAACAGCACATGACACAGATATCCTTACACTATGGCGCATACAGTCACTCCCAAAATCACACACTCTCACATATAGATAGTTATATACACTTACACACATATACACTGCGTTTCACATATGTAGTTACTGACACATGTACAACTGAGATATACATTCAATCACTAACACACCCTTACATACAGTCACCCAACCATACAGTCCATCACAGATGCACTCTTAAAACCATGCACCCACTGAATCACCCACTCACACATCTAGTCACAGAGTCACACACACCCTACCCACACAAACACTCAGGCACCCATACAGATACTCACACAACCAATCAATAACCCATATAGACACTCATATAGCTATTCACAAAACCATGCAGCCACTTATACACCAACACACAGACACATACAGACATTCACACAGTTTAGTCACTAGTCTGCAGTAAGATACATTTAATGACTCACTTATAGTCAGTTACGCACCTAGAAAATCATCCATTCACACACTTGTACACCCACTTATTCTTCAACAGGCCTTTCCCTATATATATTAAACATATTAAAACTGTTCAGAAACACATACTCAATGGATGATGTCATCAGTGATGTCATCAGTGATGTCATTTGAGATATCATCAGTGATGTCATCAGTGATGTCACTGACCATGTCATGAGTGATGTAATATGTGACGTCATCAGCAGTGCATTGCGGGGGCGCGAGTTATAGTTAGCTGAACTAACTATAACAGGGGAATTTCTAGGGTTTTGTACGAGGGAAATGTCCAGCTAACTATAACGCCCCTGAAACCTATGGTTTTTTCAGTGAATTTCTAAGGTTTTTTTAAATGCTAATTCCTAACTATAACGTGCCTGAAATCTATGGTTTTTTCAGTGAATTTCAAAGGTTTTTTAAATGCCAATTCCTAACTATAACGTGCATGAAACCTATGGTTTTTTCAGTGAATTTCAAAGGTTTTTTAAATGCTAATTCCTATCTATAACTTATCTTTAAAGATATCATGAAAAGCATTCTTTTTTAAAAGTAGGGTGCACATTAGTTTTGTGGAAAAGCATCTTTGTGATTGGTTAAGAAAAAGCAGTTTCAACGTGGAGTACATATCATAGGATAAAATTTGCTCAGCTCAACCACACCTGCTACTTGCATTTGGAAGGCACTTAAATCAATCATGAACTTTTAACCTGCACGTGTCGTTAAATGTTCAAGAAAATGTTGCAAAAAAATATCGTTAAGTTTTAAAAAATTTATGAACTTTTAACCTGCACGTGTTGTAGAATGTTCTAGAAAGTGTGTTGATAGAATACGTTGCACTTCTGACTTCTATGTGTTGTTGAATATTAAAAAAACGGCTCATATGGAAAATTAAAAAGAAACCAATAGAGAAGTTTAGAAACCTAAAAGAATCAAGGAACTATTCTAATTTATTCTTTACATGTATTTATGTGTGGAGCAACAAAATTATAGACACAACAGCACCAGGAAGAGGAAGAAGCAGGGAGTGGGGGAGGGGGGTGATGGGCAGAATGGCACACATGCACAATTAAGTACAACACACATATAGACTAACAATGGCCAAAATGAAACACACCAACAAGGAGCACAAGTCACACAACCCGCCAACATCACACCACTGAACGAGCATAGAAGTGAAAACCATGCTGCATTCATACAGGATGTGTACAAAGCGGTACAAAAGGGGGTGGTGATGGACGGAGCATCAGAACCAATCAAACACTCACACCCAGTCAACAGATCTGGGTTTGATCCATCACCGTTCTTTAGCCCACTCTGCCACCCCAGTTCAGACATGGCCATATGCAAATCAGTCTGACCCTGTGCCTCATGGGAACAGTCCAGCCAGAACTGCCAAGCCATGCCTTCCCTGGACCGGAAACAAGCTTCCTAGGACCGGTTTCTGGCATTTCAGCCGTCTTCAGCCAGGCTTGCTTGAATCCAGTGGCAAAGTGAGCAAGGGACTCACGTCTGAGCATACCCTGCCAACTTATGGCGAACAAAGCGGTACAAAAGGGGGTGGTGATGGACGGAGCATCAGAACCAATCAAACACTCACACCCAGTCAACAGATCTGGGTTTGATCCATCACCGTTCTTTAGCCCACTCTGCCACCCCAGTTCAGACATGGCCATAAGCAAATCAGTCTGACCCTGTGCCTTATGGGAACAGTCCAGCCCGAACTGCCAAGCCATGCCTTCCCTGGACCGGAAACAAGCTTCCTAGGACCGGTTTCTGGCATTTCAGCCGTCTTCAGCCAGGCTTGCTTGAATCCAGTGGCAAAGTGAGCAAGGGACTCACGTCTGAGCATACCCTGCCAACTTATGGCGAACAAAGCGGTACAAAAGGGGGTGGTGATGGACGGAGCATCAGAACCAATCAAACACTCACACCCAGTCAACAGATCTGGGTTTGATCCATCACCGTTCTTTAGCCCACTCTGCCACCCCAGTTCAGACATGGCCATATGCAAATCAGTCTGACCCTGTGCCTCATGGGAACAGTCCAGCCCGAACTGCCAAGCCATGCCTTCCCTGGACCGGAAACAAGTTTCCTAGGACCGGTTTCTGGCATTTCAGCCGTCTTCAGCCAGGCTTGCTTGAATCCAGTGGCAAAGTGAGCAAGGGACTCACGTCTGAGCATACCCTGTCAACTTATGGCGAACAAAGCGGTACAAAAGGGGGTGGTGATGGACGGAGCATCAGAACCAATCAAACACTCACAACCAGTCAACAGATCTGGGTTTGATCCATCACCGTTCTTTAGCCCACTCTGCCACCCCAGTTCAGACATGGCCATATGCAAATCAGTCTGACCCTGTGCCTCATGGGAACAGTCCAGCCCGAACTGCCAAGCCATGCCTTCCCTGGACCGGAAACAAGCTTCCTAGGACCAGTTTCTGGCATTTCAGCCGTCTTCAGCCAGGCTTGCTTGAATCCAGTGGCAAAGTGAGCAAGGGACTCACGTCTAAGCATACCCTGCCAACTTATGGCGAACAAAGCGGTACAAAAGGGGGTGGTGATGGACGGAGCATCAGAACCAATCAAACACTCACACCCAGTCAGCAGATCTGGGTTTGATCCATCACCGTTCTTTAGCCCACTCTGCCACCCCAGTTCAGACATGGCCATATGCAAATCAGTCTGACCCTGTGCCTCATGGGAACAGTCCAGCCCGAACTGCCAAGCCATGCCTTCCCTGGACCGGAAACAAGCTTCCTAGGACCGGTTTCTGGCATTTCAGCCGTCTTCAGCCAGGCTTGCTTGAATCCAGTGGCAAAGTGAGCAAGGGACTCACGTCTGAGCATACCCTGCCAACTTATGGCGAACAAAGCGGTACAAAAGGGGGTGGTGATGGACGGAGCATCAGAACCAATCAAACACTCACACCCAGTCAACAGATCTGGGTTTGATCCATCACCGTTCTTTAGCCCACTCTGCCACCCCAGTTCAGACATGGCCATATGCAAATCAGTCTGACCCTGTGCCTCATGGGAACATTCCAGCCCGAACTGCCAAGCCATGCCTTCCCTGGACCGGAAACAAGCTTCCTAGGACCGGTTTCTGGCATTTAAGCCGTCTTCAGCCAGGCTTGCTTGAATCCAGTGGCAAAGTGAGCAAGGGACTCACGTCTGAGCATACCCTGCCAACTTATGGCGAACAAAGCGGTACAAAAGGGGGTGGTGATGCACGGAGCATCAGAACCAATCAAACACTCACACCCAGTCAACAGATCTGGGTTTGATCCATCACCGTTCTTTAGCCCACTCTGCCACCCCAGTTCAGACATGGCCATATGCAAATCAGTCTGACCCTGTGCCTCATGGGAACAGTCCAGCCCGAACTGCCAAGCCATGCCTTCCCTGGACCGGAAACAAGCCTCCTAGGACCGGTTTCTGGCATTTCAGCCGTCTTCAGCCAGGCTTGCTTGAATCCAGTGGCAAAGTGAGCAAGGGACTCACGTCTGAGCATACCCTGCCAACTTATGGCGAACAAAGCGGTACAAAAGAGGGTGGTGATGGACGGAGCATCAGAACCAATCAAACACTCACACCCAGTCAACAGATCTGGGTTTGATCCATCACCGGTCCAGGGAGGACCTGGCTTGGCAGTTCGGGCTGGACTGTTCCCATGAGGCACAGGGTCAAGACTGATTTGCATATGGCTGGGTTCAAACTGGTATGGCATGGTGAGCAAAAAAACGATGGATTTCGGCCCAGATCTCTGTACTGGGGTGAATGTATGACATTGTTATGCATTCTGTCCATCAATTGTTGTTTTTGCATTTGTCACCCCGAGTGGGACGGGTATGCTCAGACGTGAGTCCTGTGCTCTCCATGCCACTGGAATCAAGCTATCCTGGCTGAAGAGGGGTGAAACCGGTCCTAGGATGCTTTGTTCCAGTCCAGGGAGGACCTGGCTTGGCAGTTCGGGCTGGACTGTTCCCATGAGGCACAGGGTCAAGACTGATTTGCATATGGCTGGGTTCAAACTGATATGGCATGGTGAGCCAAAAAATGATGGATTTCGGCCCAGATCTCTGTACTGGGGTGAATGTATGACATTGTTCTGCATTCTGTCCATCAATTCTTGTTTTTGCATTTGTCACCCCGAGTGGGACGGGTATGCTCAGACGTGAGTCCCGTGCTCTCCATGCCACTGGAATCAAGCTATCCTGGCTGAAGAGGGGTGAAACCCCGAAACCGGTCCTAGGATGCTTGGTTCCAGTCCAGGGAGGACCTGGCTTGGCAGTTCGGGCTGGACTGTTCCCATGAGGCACAGGGTCAAGACTGATTTGCATATGGCTGGGTTCAAACTGGTATGGCATGGTGAGCAACAGAACGATGGATTTCGGCCCAGATCTCTGTACTGGGGTGAATGTATGACATTGTTCTGCATTCTGTCCATCAATTGTTGTTTTGGCATTTGTCACCCCGAGTGGGACGGGTATGCTCAGACGTGAGTCCCGTGCTCTCCATGCCACTGGAATCAAGCTATCCTGGCTGAAGAGGGGTGAAACCCCGAAACCGGTCCTAGGATGCTTGGTTCCAGTCCAGGGAGGACCTGGCTTGGCAGTTCGGGCTGGACTGTTCCCATGAGGCACAGGGTCAAGACTGATTTGCATATGGCTGGGTTCAAACTGGTATGGCATGGTGAGCAAAAAAATGATGGATTTCGGCCCAGATCTCTGTACTGGGGTGAATGTATGACATTGTTCTGCATTCTGTCCATCAATTGTTGTTTTTGCATTTGTCACCCCGAGTGGGACGGGTATGCTCAGACGTGAGTCCCGTGCTCTCCATGCCACTGGAATCAATCTATCCTGGCTGAAGAGGGGTGAAACCCCAAGACGGGTCCTAGGATGCTTGGTTCCAGTCCAGGGAGGACCTGGCTTGGCAGTTCGGGCTGGAGTGTTCCCATGAGGCACAGGGTCAAGACTGATTTGCATATGGCTGGGTTCAAACTGGTATAGCATTGTGAGCAAAAAAACGATGGATTTCGGCCCAGATCTCTGTACTGGGGTGAATGTATGACATTGTTCTGCATTCTGTCCACCAATTGTTGTTTTTGCATATGTCACCCCGAGTGGGACGGGTATGCTCAGACGTGAGTCCCGTGCTCTCCATGCCACTGGAATCAAGCTATCCTGGCTGAAGAGGGGTGATACCCCGAAACCGGTCCTAGGATGCTTGGTTCCAGTCCAGGGAGGACCTGGCTTGGCAGTTCGGGATGGACTGTTCCCATGAGGCACAGGGTCAAGACTGATTTGCATATGGCTGGGTTCAAACTGGTATGGCATGGTGAGCAAAAAAACAATGGATTTCGGCCCAGATCTCTGTACTGGGGTGAATGTATGACATTGTTCTGCATTCTGTCCATCAATTGTTGTTTTTGCATTTGTCACCCCGAGTGGGACGGGTATGCTCAGACGTGAGTCCCGTGCTCTCCATGCCACTGGAATCAAGCTATCCTGGCTGAAGAGGGGTGAAACCCCGAAACCGGTCCTAGGATGCTTAGTTCCAGTCCAGGGAGGACCTGGCTTGGCAGTTCGGGCTGGACTGTTCCCATGAGGCACAGGGTCAAGACTGATTTGCATATGGCTGGGTTCAAACTGGTATGGCATGGTGAGCAAAAAAACGATGGATTTCGGCCCAGATCTCTGTACTGGGGTGAATGTATGACATTGTTCTGCATTCTGTCCATCAATTGTTGTTTTTGCGGATGTGTACAAAGGCCAGTCGTTGGTGTTGTGGGATGTCTGCGACCGTGGTCATCATGGATGAGATGCCCAGCATGTGGCACATGGTCGAGTTCACTGTGTGTTATGTTGCCAAACGGCTGCCCCTCCCTTCCACGAGCCCCACACTTTTGTACGGTGCGCTGTTGTATCTCGTGCACTCGTACGGCACACCATTGTAATGCCTATTTGCGCATGTCCTGCTACATTCCAACTACACCATCACAGTGCCGTTTGGAGGTGGTGCATGCCACTTTACAACATCGACTGCTGCGGCTCTTGTAGCAGGCCACACCAGAACACAGAGACACACTTACCGCACTTCCTGTACACGGACATGTCCGAGACACCCCGTTCCCCTTGCCGGATAGGCACACCCCTGCACTGACCTGTGAACCCCAGACCAGCACACGCCAGTTGTGCATGCAGGAGGATGCGTGCGTAGCTACACGTCCAGGCTCACTGCCAACGCTGAGGTGACAGCACACTGTGATGTTGCAGGGCTCGTGCCTATCATGCTAAGACAATGACCACAGGGACACACTTGCTAAGATGTGGGTTTGGGAGGCATTGGCGGTCCTGGAGTTATTGAGATGAGTCTTCTGGCCCTCATGGGTATCCCTGTATCATGCTCATTGACTCTATGGCACCTGTGGGTGTTCTGGTGTGGCTCTTGGCTGTGTTCCCTTTCATGGTGCAGGTAGTTGTCCTGCTTAACACCAGCAGAAAGCAGGTGTAAAATCCCTGGTGCTAACGTGTCTTATCGCCGGAATTTGTTTCGCATTGCAATTGGTGTGAAAGTTGTGATGTGATTTTTTTCGTGTGCAGAACAATATACGAACTGAGCAGTGTATCTCGTCAAGATCCAGCACCTGACGCACTATTCCCAATCAATATAAATACAATGAGATTTCTTAATAGATTTTGTGTGTACACTGTAAGTGCAGCCAATACCTCAGTGCACTTCAATACAGGATTTTAGTATTTAGAATAAATCGGAAAGGTGCACCTCGTGTCTTTTTGCACGGGAACGGCTACTCTCCATTTCAATCTAAAACACTATCCAGAAGTTGGTGCAAACTACAGATATTACCAGTATTCCAGCGATAAGTGCCCCAAAATTTAACACCATGGTGGACTCCATCAAATAACAGTAATAAGAACAAGAAAGAGTCACACAGCAGTTAAGAGAACAACCAAAAACGTTATAAATTTTTTTTTCAAACTTTATTTTTTATAATCATAAATATGTAAACGATAAACTATTTTCAAACTTTATTTTTTTATTAACATATATATGAACGATAAACTAATAAACAAAATGTATCAACAATAATACAAAACAACAAGGCGGAACACTCCTGTGGGGACCATGGATGTCGAAGACAGACCTGGAAAATCAGAAAGATTGTTAAAAAAACAACAACATGCTATTCTCAACAAAATACCACAAGAAACAAATCACAGATATATAAAAAGCATAGAGCTAACAAAATTTTATAAGTTTAACTTACAAAAACTGTAAATGTTGCCGCTTGAAAATATTTACCGAATCTGAGGAATTTTTTTTGCAGAAGGCACCACGCCCACAACGTTTTTCTTCAGTGGTGAGGACATTTTTTACTTTTCCCAAGGGGCAAACAAAGACCAATGCCACCTTGGTCACGTGCAAGATTTGCAAAAGAGTTCTGTCACGAGGGGATCCTAACAAGAAATACTCGTACGGCACGGCAAGTATGATGAAACACCTAAGGGCCCTTCATTCGAACAATCTTGCACGAGAAGAGTGCAAACAGATGAGAAACACTCCTATTCTGTATCTGTAAAAAAGAATCACAAATAAATGTATATTAATAACTTTCAAAATTATACTATTCCATTCCTGTACAAACACATTTTATATAAATACTGACTAAGAAACTATGTCCCTGAACCACAAGTTTGACGATGGTTAAAACACTACATGCATAGTGCATACTACTTTGAAGCAGTTCATGCTCTAAAGCCTACCTCACTAAAACTCTACATGCTAAGACTAAATGATTACAGTACTATAAGGAGACACACTGGGTGAGTGACAGGGTGTTTGCTAGAAGAGTATGAATACTACTAACTAGGGAATTGAAGGTGTGAAACACAACTGTGTAGGTGATTAGAGGACTGCATCCATACTGCATAGGCATTTAAAGCAGTCCATGTGCTAAGGCCTGGCTCACTGCATGACTACTTGGGTACTGACTGAATGATTAGAGTACAGCAAGGAGAGTGCCTAGGTGAATTTATAAGTGCTAGGCTCTTCGCACAGGGAATGGATTAGTACTTGGTACTGAATGGGTCACTAGAGGAGTGCAAAGGCAGTGACAAGATGTTTGCTGGACTGTATGGATACTGACTAGGAAATTGAAAGTGTGAAAGACAAGTGTCTAGGTGGTTAGAAGACTGCATGCATAGTGGATAGGGGTTTGAAGCAGTCCATGTGCTAAGGCCTGGCTCAGTGCATGAATACTTAGGCACTGACTGAATGATTAGAGTACTGCAAAGATAGTATCTTGGTGAATTTATAAGTGTTTCAGTTTTCGCACAGTGAATGGATTAGTACATGATGCTGAATGGGTCACTAGAAGACTGCAAAGGAAGTGACAGGGTGTTTCCTGGAAGTGTGTGGATACTGACTAGGGAATTGAAGGTGTGAAAGACAATTGTGTAGGTGGTTAGAGGACTGTATGCATAGTGGATAGAGGTTTGAAGCAGTCCATATACTAAGGCCTGGGTCACTGGATGAGTACTTGGGTACTGAAAGAATGATTAGAGTACTGCAAGGAGAGTGCCTGGGTGAATTTATTAGGGTTTGGCGCAGTGAATGGATTAGTACATGATGCTGAATGGGTCACTAGAGGAGTGCAACAGGAGTGACAGGGTGTTTGCTGGAAGTGAATGGATACTGACTGAGGAACTGAAGGTGTGAAAGACAAGTGTGTAGGTGGTTAGAGGACTGCATGCATAGTTGATAGGGGTTTGAAGAAGTCCATGTGCTAAGACCGGGCTCAGTGCATGAATACTTTGGCAGTGACTGAATCATTAGAGTACTGGAAAGAGAGTGTCTTGGTGAATTTATAAGTGTTTGGGTTTTGGCACAGTGAATGGATTAGTACATGCTGTTGAATGGGTCTCTAGAGGACTACAAAGGAAGTGACAGGGTGTTTCCTGGAAGTGTATGGATACTGACTAGAGAATTGAAGGTGTAAAAGACAAGTGTATAGTATGTTAGAACACTACATGCATACTGCATAGATATTTGAAGCAATCTACTTGGTACTTAGAAACTGACTAATTAATCAGACTACTTCTAGGACAGTGCTTAGGTAAAACTTTTAAATTTTCAGTTCTGCCACAGTGAACAGAATAGTACATGGTACTGCACCTTAGTGTCAAACCCTGACTCATTGTATCAATGCATAAGCAAAGACTAGCTTCTAATGCTACTAAAACTTGACAACATGACAGGTTTTAAAAGAGTTATCTGCTAAAAAATACACGATGTTACCAAATGCTTCTCTCACAGTGCTTCCCAAATGCACACAGACTCACAGTGTGATTCTAGACAACAACTACTATACCTAGGAGTTTACCAAAAATCATTCACTACTGTGGAAGTGGTAAGGGAACTGCACACAATCTTCATATTTCAGGACTGCACTTTTGTGTAAAAGCCTGACTCATTTAATCAAAGCATAAGCAAAGACTGGCTTATAATGCTACTAAAACTTGACAACATGACCGGTTTTAAAACAGTTATCTGTCAGCAAAAACACGATGTTCCCAAATGCTTCTCTCACAATCCTTACCCAAATGCACACAGACTCACAGTGTGACTTTAGACAAGCAACACTATCCTAGGAGTTTAACCAAAACTCATTCACTAGTCTAGAAGAGTTAATGGTACTGCACACAATCTACATATTTAAGTACAGCACATCAGTGTCAAAGCATGACTCATTTAATCAACGCATAAGCAAAGACTGGATTCTAATGCTACTAAAACTTCACAACATAACAGGTTTTAAAACAGTTATCTGTCAGCAAATACATGATGTTACCAAATGCTTCTCTCACAGTGATCCCAAATACACACTAACGACGCACCATGCGCGAATTTCGCGTTTTTTTTTTAAAGAAGGAGGGCCCCAGGGGGTCCTTCTGGGACCCCTAAGCACCTCTAGAGGGTCAGAGTATTTCCACTCTGCCCCCTTTATATGTTTTACACACTTTTTCCCCTTGCTTCTTCAGCCTCCCTTCTACCGAGGCAAAAAATGGCCGCCAACAGTTCCTGGTTTCGAATGTAGAGAGACATTCGACAGCCAATTAGCATTCAGCACGCGATCGGGAGGGTGCGCGCTCGGTTCGGGGAGGGTGCGCTTACGGTGCGTGTATGGTCCGCGGATCCTTCGCGCCCATAGATATTTATGTACTTTTAACTCTAATTTTCTCAGGAACTACTGAACGGATTCACACCATTTATGCACAAGGCACGAGTCTGAACTGAGGACTACCTCTTTGCCAAATTTGGTGTCATTCGTTCAGCGGTTCGGGCTGTAGCTGCGACAACAGATCCTATGGGAAATTGCATGGGGAAAATGCGTTTTGGGACCCCCCCTTTTTTCTCAGCCCCCGCTTGATGAATCACCACAAAATTTTCAGGGTAGGATCGGAGCGGAGCTGGCCAAAAGTTTGGAAAATTTCGCAAGGATTTGTCAACCGGCACCAGACTTATTGGGAATAGAATGTTGCGGATTTCCTATAGAAAATAGGTCCTAACTATAACTACCTACTGGCGACTGCCAGTAGGTAATATATATATATATATAGATATTCACTTAAAAAACCATAGGTTTCACACATGTTATAGTTAGGTGGACATTTCAATCGTAAAAAACCAATGAAATTCCACCGTTGTAGTTAGTTCAGATAACTATAACTCGCGCGCCCGCAATCCACTGCTCATGACGTCACATATTACATCACTCATGACATGGTCAGTGGCATCACTCATGACATCACTGATGACATCATCCTTGTGATAGAGTGGCGGTCGCGCGAGTTATAGTTATCTGAACTAACTATAACGGTGGAATTTCATTGGTTTTTTACGAGTGAAATGTCCACCTAACTATAACATGTGTGAAACCTATGGTTTTTTAAGTGAATTTGCAAGGTTTTTTAAATGCTAATTCCTAACTATAACGTGTGTGAAACCTATGGTTTTTTTAAGTGAATTTGTAAGTTTTTTTAAATGCTAAGTTATGTATGTTTTTTTTTTTTTAAGGTTTTTCACCGTGCGCGCACCCCGCGATTTAAAAAAAAAATGTTTTTTCACCCTTCGGGGTCCTTTAGGGACCCCCTGACAAAGGCTAGGGGGTCAGGAACTCTCTACCCTGCCCCCTTTTCACGTTCGCCACCTCTCTTTTTCACTCTCGCACCCACAACAAACAAAATGGCGGCCGACACTTGCTGATTTCGACCGATTTGAACGTTGACTGACATGTAACCACCAATCAGAATTACTCTCGCGCACGTTAGGTGTGCGTCTATAGATATTTATGTGCTTTAACTGCAATTTTCTCAGGAAATACTGAACAGATTGACTCCATACATGCAAAAGGCACATGCCTGACCTGAGGACTACCTCTCTGCCAAATTTCAAGTAATTCTGTTCAGCCGTTCGGGCTGTACCTTCGACTAAAGGTCCTATGGGAAAATGCATGGGGAAAACGCGTTTTGGGACCCCCCTTTTTTCACGGCCCCCGCTTTACGAATCACCCCGAGACTTTCAGGGTAGGAGTTGAGCGGAGCGCCCCATTAGTTTCGAAAATTTTGCGAGGATTCGTCAACCGGTGCCAAAGTTATTCAAAATAGAATTTTCTGATTTCCTATGGAAACGCGGTCCCAACTATAACTATCTACTGGCGATATATATATATATATATATATATATATATATATATATATATATATATATATCCCTAGCATACCTATACATCCCTATACATCCCTCTCCGCAACAGAAAGGCACGAGCTGCACTCCTTACGGTGAGTAAAGATTTTATTTTGATGCGGGCGTTTCCTAATATATTTCGGTCACATTGACCTTCAGAGAAGGGGCCAAGGCATCACGAGGCTGAACAACACACCCACATTACAATTGCAGCTTCTTAAAGTTTTTAAAAAAGTATTTGCCCCCTGGTGGGCGCCTCGATAGGCAGAACTCAAGCATGCTGGGTCATGTAGTGCGCCGACAGTCTCCCAATTATATCCCTTCAGTGGGCGATGCCTTTTACATTCCAATCACCGTAATCCCCAGGCAGTCCGGGTTTCCTTACTGCTGGGGTCCAGACCAAAGTCCAATCCTTGGTGGCTGCCAACTGCCCTTATGCTTCCGCAAACAAAAAGAAAAGGGTCCGATTTCGGGCAGTATATTGGCGCTCTTTTTATCGGTGGTGCATGGCTCCAGGCAGGACCGAGCCGTTTTACATCTCCAATCCCTCTCCGCAACAGAAAGGCACGAGCTGCACTCCTTACGGTGAGTAAAGATTTTAATTTGATGCTGGCGTTTCCTAATATATTTCGGTCACATTGACCTTCTTCAGAGAAGGGGCCAAGGCATCACGAGGCTGAACAACACACCCACATTACAATTGCAGCTTCCTAAAGTTTTTTTAAAAGTATTTGCCCCCTGGTGGGCGCCTCGATAGGCAGAACTCAAGCATGCTGGGTCATGTAGTGCGCTGACAGTCTCCCAATTAAATCCCTTCAGTGGGCGATGCCTTTTACATTCCAATCACCGTAATCCCCACGCAGTCCGGGTTTCCTTACTGCTGGGGTCCAGACCAAAGTCCAATCCTTGGTGGCTGCCAACTGCCCTTATGCTTCCGCAAACAAAAAGAAAAGGGTCCGATTTCGGGCAGTATATTGGCGCTCTTTTTATCGGTGGTGCATGGCTCCAGGCAGGACCGAGCCGTTTTACATCTCCAATCCCTCTCCGCAACAGAAAGGCACGAGCTGCACTCCTTACGGTGAGTAAAGATTTTAATTTGATGCTGGCGTTTCCTAATATATTTCGGTCACATTGACCTTCTTCAGAGAAGGGGCCAAGGCATCACGAGGCTGAACAACACACCCACATTACAATTGCAGCTTCTTAAAGTTTTTTTAAAAGTATTTGCCCCCTGGTGGGCGCCTCGATAGGCAGAACTCAAGCATGCTGGGTCATGTAGTGCGCTGACAGTCTCCCAATTATATCCCTTCAGTGGGCGATGCCTTTTACATTCCAATCACCGTAATCCCCGCGCAGTCCGGTTTCCTTACTGCTGGGGTCCAGACCAAAGTCCAATCCTTGGTGGCTGCCAACTGCCCTTATGCTTCCGCAAACAAAAAGAAAAGGGTCCGATTTCGGGCAGTATATTGGTGCTCTTTTTATCGGTGGTGCATGGCTCCAGGCAGGACCAATCCGTTTTATATTTATATATATATATTACCTACTGGAAATCGCCATTAGGTATTTAAAGTTAGGACCTAGTTACTATAGGAAAATGGCAACATTCTATTCTTTGGTGCCAATTGATGAATCTTTGTGAAATTTTCAAAATGAATTCTTTGTTGAGATCAGCCCCTATGTTGAAAGTTTGGGGGTGATTTGTCAAGGGGGGGCCAAGAAAAAAGGGGGTCCCAAAACGTGTTTTTTCAATGTTCATTTCCATAGGAAACTTTAGACAAGGCTACAGGTCGAACGGGTGAACGGAATTACCCCAAATTTGGCAGAGATAAGGGTATTGATCTAGAAAGCACACTTTTGTTTATTTGGTGTAAATCCGTTCAGTAGCTTTTGAGAAATATCGAAATTTAAAGATATCGATATTTGGGAATTCTGCTATCTGATTGGCTGAGGCGTTACGAGCACGAGCTTGCTGCTGATTGGCTGAGAGCGCTGCGAGTGTTTGCAACTAGGAAGTGTTGGCCGCCATTTTGTGATTCCTTTGAAGCGAGTAAGGGGGAAAAAGGGCGAAACATGTGGGAAAGAGGAGGGTAGGAGCACTGTAACCTTTGTGGGGTGTTTAGGGTGTGCTATAGAGGGGGTGCGAAGTGAACTAATCATACCTACCGATGTGAAAGTTCTATGCTACAAAAATTAAGTGAGGTATTGGCTTGTGTGTGATGTTTCTAAGGTGAGCTTGTGCACGACTCGATGATTAAAGCGTGAGCCCACACTGTGTGTCTTATGCTGTGAAGTCATGTGCCCTCGCCGCTGCAGTACAGTTGTGGAAGTAGTGTCAGCATGGATGAACTTCTGACCCGTAGTGGTGTGAAAGTCCTGGGTACGGAAAATATGTGAGGTATTGTCTAGAGTCTCATGCAAGGAGGTAGTGTTGGCCGCCATTTTGTGATTCCATTGACGCGAGTAAGGGGAAAAAAGTACAGGGGGGTGTGAAGTGAACTAATCATACCTACCGGTGTGAAAGTGCTAGGCTACAAAAATTAAGTGAGGTATTGCCTAGAGTGTGATGCTTCTAAGGTGAGGTGGTGCGGGACTCGGGGATTAGAGCGTGAGTCTAAATTGTGTGTCTTATGCTGTGAAGTAATGTGCTGTGGCTGCTGCAGTACAGCTGTGGAAGTAGTGTCAGCATGTGTTTATAACTACTAGGACGAACTACTGACCCGTACTGGTCTGAAAGTTCTGGGGTACGGAAAATATGTGAGGTAGTGTGTAGAGTCTCATGCTGCTAAGCTGAGCTGCTGCCGGACTCGGGGATGAAAGCATGAGCCCAAACTGTGTGTCATATGCTGTGAAGTCATGTGCTCTGGCCACTGTGCCACATTTGTGCAAGTAGTGTTAGCATGTAGTTATAGCTACTTGGAGGATCTTTTGTTTCGAACATTGTAACTTGTGTATGGTGCTTAGGGGGTGTTATATAGGGAGTGCAAAGGTAAATTTGTGTGTATGAAATGAATTTGGTATTTGGAAAGTGGAAAGCACTAACTCCTACGGGTCTGATGGCGCTGGGGGCATAAGGTGAGGTGCTGCTGGAGTTGGGAATAAAGCTGATGAACTACTGACCCCTATTGTGAAGTTTTAACGTGCACGTGCCGTTGAATGTTCGATAAAATGTTGCAAAAGTATACCGTTAGGTTAAAAAATAAAATGATGAATTTTTAACCTGCAGGTGTCGTAGAAGGTTCCAGAAAGTGTGGTGATAAAATAGGTTGAACTTGTGACCTGTATGTGGCACGGAATAATAAGTAGCTTTTCAGAAGGAAAATTCAAAATTAAATAATGGAGGTAAGTTTTGGAATGTCGTTGAAGGAATGAAGTATTCTGATTTGTTCTTTACATGTATTTATGTGTGGAGCGACAGCGAAATTGTGCCATTCCTGGTTTCATTCTTGATGAAGTTGGAGCTTTACATGAGAAAGAGAGAATTGTATGAGTGTGTCATTTGAAAACTGGTAAACAACTACATAGGTGAGTTAGAAATGAACAAGGTGTGTTATGTGTTTTATAGTATTGATTAAGTTTTTGAGGTGATGTTTTTAATTTTGAAAGTATTTTTTATTTCAAAGTAATATAGTGTTAGTAAAGTGTGGTGTTTGATATTGGTTATGAAATATGCATAAAATTTGAGCTGTTGTTATATAAGTATTTCATATATGTTTAGGAAGTTTTTTACAGAGAAGAAGTGTAGTTTGTCATCTTTATAGGACTGTATTGTTTTGAAAATGAGGTATATCGTTAATTTGAGTTTGTAATGTATTTGGGGAGATAAAGAAAATGTTGCACGTTTGCAACTGATACTTTTTGTGGAAATAGTGGGGTGGGGTGGTAGTGGTAGGAGACGTATGTGTTATTTTTTTTTTTTTTTTTTTTTGTCCTCATCTGCCAGGCAAGTTTCAATATGCAATCTTGTAGGTTTACACACATTGTGCTGCCTCAGTAGCCAAGACTGGTTGGGGCAGTAATAGAACGGAAGGCTCACCCCCTCAGCAACATGTTTCAACCTTCAATGATCACTAATTTGCTACCAGACAAGCAATTGCTAAAGTCCAGCCAAGGTACTAAACTTAGCACCATGAAACAAGTGACCCCCGGAATGAGGATGATGGCATAATCATTGGACCTGGGGTAAAAAAATAAAATAAAAAATAAAAAAAAAACCAGATGTTCAATGATCCCAATTCAGGAGGTGCCAGAAAGATCTTGTGTCAGGATTACCAGATCTGGCCAGGTCCAGCTTGGAGACCAGCAAAGTAGAAGCATACCAGTCATTAATGGAGGGAGGTGAAGAATCCTTCCATTTTCTGCATATCTCCCTCCTGGCTAGCAAGATAGCATAAAAAATAAGCTTTTTTGCCAAGGAGGGGACCCCTTGGTAGCAACCAAAAATTACTGATGTTAAATCTAGGGTAATGCTTACTCCAACAGAAAGTGAAAGAGTCTTACTAATGGCATCCCAGAATGAGGACAAATGTGGGCAATCAAAGAACATATGAATGTCGGAAGCAGCCACCAAACCACATCTCGCACAGGCCACACTACTCCCCTCAGAGAATTTAGAAAGACGAAGGGGTGAGTAGTATGCTCGATGAATGGTAAAAAGATGGTTCCTGCGTAACCATGCAGGCTTGACAATATCCCACAACATCTTACAAGACGAATTCCAAAGATGTTGCAAATCGGAATTGATAACATGTTGAGACCAAAGATCCTCCGGCAGTGAAAAAGTTCCGTCCATTTCCTCCAAGATTAGATTATACCACAGTGAAATTTCCTTTTTGGCAGGTGGCTTATCTGCCAAAAGTGTTATAAGGTAACTATATACGCCCAAGGAATATTTAACACCATGTGGAGGCTGAGCAGAGTATGCACGAGACCAGCTCAACATCTGAAGATATTTAAGCCTGGAGAAGTGTGGACCAATTTTTGTACAAAGATAATCCCAGGGTAACAGGTCCCCGTCAACAAATAAGTTACCCCACTCCTCCAACCCTGCCTCTCTCATAGGTGTAGCTAGTGCATCCCTTAACCATGCTGGACCATCAGGAAGGCCCCACAAAGGTGTCCTGCTTCCATAATAACCAACTTTAATTGCTTTAGACACCTGGGCCCACATTCTTGCCATACCCCTTAAAATTTTCAATTTAATTTTTTTGAAAAACTTGGGGTTTCCAAATTTAAAAAGAAACCCTGACTGACTTACACCTTCTACGTCCAATAACATTGAAAAGAGGGAACCCACTCCAACCCCTACTGGTCTTTTTAATAGAATCCTAGCATGTGAAAGCTGGAAAGCCCAGGCATAGGCCTGGAAATCAGGAGCAGCAAGCCCTCCTTTTTCCCTACGTCTCCTAATTTTTTTCCAAGAGATTCTTGGCAGGTGTTTATCCCAAATAAAGGTGCTAATATCCGACTGTAATTTTCTGATGGAGGCGGGATCAAAACATAGAGGTATCGCATTAAACAAAAAAGAAACCTTAGGCAGGATGGACATTTTGACAAGGTTGACCCTGCCCAGTAGGGAGAGTGGAAGATGGGCCCAGGACTGGAGCAACCTACGACAATCCTTTGCAATTTTTAAAAAATTAATAATAGTAATCTGATCGAGATCAGATACAATGTCCAAACCTAAGTATCTCATCCGACTCGCCGGCTGGATTTCAGAATCGAAGGTACTTTGATCGATGTTCCAGGTCATCATCTCAGTCTTTAGAGCATTAATCTCATAGCCAGAGACCATCCCAAACTCCGATGCCAGCCTGAATATTACTGGGAGGGCCTCATGCGGGTCAGAGGTGAAAATGAGAATATCATCGGCGTAAAGTGCCACCTTTCTCTCCCAACCCCTGTACGCAAATGCCTTGATGTTAACATTATCCCTCAAAATCTGGGCAAAGGGTTCAGCATATAAGTCGAACAGGAGTGGGGAGAGAGGACATCCCTGCCTAGTACCCCTCGAGATGTCAAATGAGTCAGAGAGTATACCATTAACCAAGATACGGGCACTAGGGTTACTATAAAGAAGACTAATCGCCTGCCGAAATCTACCCCCCACGCCAAACTTTGCCAAGGCCTCCGACAGGTACAACCAATTAACTCTGTCGAAGGCCTTGGTGGCGTCCAGCGTGAGCACCGCCAAGGGCAAAGACTTCAAACATGCCATATCTATTGAACCAATCAAATCAAAAGTTAGTTCAAAAAGCTGTCGCCCCTTAATAAATCCCTTCTGATCGACATGTAAAATGAAAGGAGCAACCAAGGCCAATCTATTTGCAAGAATGGAGGCAAAGATCTTATAGTCTCCATTCAAAACAGAGATCGGCCTGTAGGAGCCACAGGCGGTTGGAGACTTCCCTGGTTTCAAAATAACAGTTATGGATGCGTTATCCCATGACACAGGTGGTCGTACTCCATCTAGCAGTATCTGATTGAACAATATAACTAGGAAAGGAACAAGCTCCTGCTCCAAAGATTTATATATTTCAGCAGGCAGCCCGTCAGGCCCACAGGCCTTGCCTTTCCTGGCACCCCGAATGGCTTCCCTTACCTCCTCTTCCGAGATTTCACTATCTAGCATTGCTGATTGATCAACAGAGAGTTTTGGTAGATCTATTTTCCCAAGCCATTCATTAATCATATCAGTATCCAATATCTTATCTTCATGATAAATATCTTGGTAGAAATCTTTAAATGCTGCTCTAATGTCTGCATCAGAAGAAAGAGGGACATTATTGACATAGATCAGGTTGATGTTGTTACGAACCTGATCAGTTTTAACTTTCCATGCCAATAATTTACCAGCACACTCCCCATACTGAAAATGAGCAATTTTGCTGGCCTCCCATCTTTCCTGAAGCCGCCGGTTAAGGAACGAGGTCAGTTGGCCTCTTAGGGTCAATAGTTTAACCCGCAAAGGCGCCAAAACAGCTTCCGTGGAAGCTAAGTTGGCATCAATGTCGGCCTGTACACTAGTCAGGTCCGCCTCAACTGAGGCAATAGCCTCTCTATATTCCCTCCTTCTATATGACATCTTACTTGTAATAAGACCTCTCAAAGAGGCTTTAAGTGAGTCCCAGACCACACCAGGTCCAGCAGAACCCACATTAATCTCTAAAAAAGACCTCACTTCAGATTTTAAAAAAGAGACATCATCAGGGTGAGAAAGTAGAGAACGGTCAAAAGACCAAGTCCTAACTATGTCAGAGGTAGGTACCATAAGTTCCAGAAAAACTGCAGAGTGGTCAGATAGATGTGACGGGAAATAACAAATGTCCCTAACTGCATCGGATAAACTATGATTGATTAATATAAAATCTATCCTGGACTGGTGGTTATATTTATAATTTCTGAAAGAAACACCCTGCTGCTGCCCGGCTCTTAACCTCCAAATATCGATATATCCGTATTGTTTCATCTCATTCAACAAGAAAGATCTTGATTTTGAAGGGACACGGGATCTACTGTTATGAGATTTATCCAAGACTGGATCTAAAACAATATTAAAGTCGCCGGCTAATATAACTGGTTCCGGGAAGGACAGAAGGTGAGAAAAAATCACTCCCAAAGATGTAGGGTCATCAAGATTGGGACCATAGTACCCAACAATAGTAAAACAGGCACCCATAATTACCACAGAAGCAATAACCCATCTTCCCGCAGGGTCGACTTTAGACTCTAATACCCTGGCCCTAATCTGTTTTCTGAAAATCAATGACACTCCTCGGGAGGTCATAGATTGTGAAGTTGATATCATAAAATCAATCCATTTATTCTTTTTAGCCAAAGTGTCAATTTCAGACTGGATCAAATGTGTCTCTTGAAGGATGATGACCTGGGCATCAGAGTCCCGGAGATACTGCATCAATCTTCTAGCCCTAGGATTAGTACGGAGCCCATTGACATTCCAGGACATAATCTTTAAACTAGGCATCACTACTGAACCAGAGCACAGCCAGTCTTGCCTTTATAATGCGACCAGATATAAACCAGATATATACTGACCCACCTCCAAAGGAAGACTCGCAGGACAACATGAGAGACTTTAACAAAACGTACAGAAAATAGAAAAGACGGCTGATGAGGAATTTTTGAATTTTGCCCGTGAACCCCCCCCACCCACCCATCACCCTCCCCGTGGAGAACCCGTGGTGTATCTGACCGGATCAAGTCCAGTAGATGGCACCCCTACCTCAGGCTCCCGTTACACGCCCCCCCAAACTCACAGCTAAAAAGTAAAAAAAAAAAAAAAAAAAGAGGTGATCCCACTTAAAATAGTGTACTTTTTTTTTTTTAGTATTATCATATATATATATTTTTATATATATTTTTTTTTCTCTCTCTCTCCCCTCTTCTTCTTCTTTCTTTCCCCCCATCCACTTTCCTTCTCATTCTTTTTTTTCCCTTATTTTTCCCTTTTTTTTTTTTTTCCCTTTCCTTTCTCTTTTCTTTTTTTTTTTTTTTAAATGCTTTAATCCCTGTGTGCAACGATAAGGCAATAAAAGGACCTAAACCAAAGCCCAAAGAAAACGAGTTAGGTACTATTACCGGATGACTTATTGCCTATATCCGCCAGGAATTCATCGGCAGCTTCAATTGACCTGATGTTTACCATTTTATTATTATACATGACCTTCAGAGAGGCTGGGAACACCAATTGAGCAGAAGCGCCCAACTTCCTAAAAGACTCGAGCCGCCTTCCAAACTCCCATTGCTTCTCAAGTGTGACCCTAGAAAGATCAGATCTGATAAGAAAGGTAAACCCCTTACCAAGTAGGGACTTCTGTTTAAGAGCTGCACTCAGAATCTGCTCTTTGAGAGCATATGTAAGGAAATTAACAAGGATTTTACGCGGCTTTTGCCTTTGTGGGTTCTGTTTGAATGGTTCCCGATGGACCCTCTGAATGTCGGTTGCTAGCTGCTCCAGGGATTGACCCAAACATAGACCTTCCTTCAAAAGGCAAACAATAAACTGCTTAATATCTGCCCCCTCAGACCCCTCCGGAACATTAAGAATACAAATGTTACATCTTCTTGCGTTATTTTCTAAAACCTCCATCCTGTCCAGCAAGGCCTGATCGTCTCTTTTAAGTTTAGTAATGTCCTCTTCTGTCTTAACTAGATGTGCCGACACTGTAGCTAGTTTTTCCTCCAGGACTTCTGTCCTAGTTGACAGCCCATCGATCTTATTATCCAATGATTGACAGTAATCGCGAATCTCCTTCTGCATAACTGAGGATTGCGCAAACCCCTTTTTTATGTCCTGGGACAAGGTAGTGAGCATCGCAAATAAAGTGGCTGCTGAGACGTTGTCCGATGTTGCTTCTTGACAGAATGGAGTTGAAGGAGCAAGGACAGGGACAGATGTTGCCAAAGATAGCTCGAAAGATGGCTCCAATACAGTACCCCCCCCGGAATCGGAGTGGGTAAGACCACCTTCAATAGCGGCTGCAACGTCGCCCCTCATACTAGGACTAATAGATGATGCCTGGCCTCCCACCATTTCACAAGACAAAACACCACTTTTAGATATACTGATAGGTGGGGAAGGTACAGCAACTATAGGAGCAACTGAGACAGCTGGCGCTACCTCCGTCACAGTCATCACGGAACCAGAAGGAACCGAAAGAGTTAGCACAACAACTGAAGGGGCAGGGGTTGAGAAAGATGATGAAGGTAAAGCAGGGGAAAGCATTTGAGCTGAATCATTTAGTGAGGTCATTGTCTTGGATTCCACAAGGTGCAAGACCTGTGGAACAACTTTGAAGTATGACCGTAAAGATGGTGTAATTTTAGATGTAGCCACGACTCCAGCAACAAAATTGCGTGTTGCTTTCCCTCTGGTGCCCTTTGATTTCACCTCCTTAGATAGATAGGAGGAGGTTCTCTTACCAAGATGGGGTGAAGATACTGCACCAGGCAGATTAGAGCCGGTGACAACCCCCCTCGTATGCACTCTAGCCTGCTCCTTACCTCGTCCTCGTCCTCGGCCTGATTTCCCACCTCTCCCCTTACCTCTGGACGTTTGATAGTGTTGGTGCAAACCTTCAGAATCTTTTGATAGCCCACACTGAGGTAAGACTGAAGCAGATTCCTGTGTGCTTGTATCGCTGTATCCGTCTGCTGCCGTCGTAACCGCTTCGGTACTCTCAGCTGTCACCTGAGAAGAGTTTTCAAGGCTGTCTCTAACACACACAGCACGCACCAAACTGCGCGCTCTCCTGCCGCGCCGCAGCTCCAGGGCGGCTAAGGACCAGGACCACGACCACCGGTCTAGAGAGCAGCAGATGTAAGACGAAGATCCACAGCAACCAGGAGTGTCAGCTGCACCACCAAAAATATGCAAGGCGTCCCCAGCCGGTATTCTGATACCAGAGCAGCAAGGCATAGAGCAAAAGGGGGGAATTAGGACCCAGCGGAATCAGGCGGCAGGCAGGCAACAGACCACGGCCACTTCACGTCCACCGCACGTAGCACGAAGAAGGAAACAGAGGGAAACCAGCAAACCAGCAAGGCTCCGAAACACTACCAAAACCGGGAGGACAGAACAGGCGAAATACACCGGTAAGGAATTAATTTCCGACCTCGGCAGTCATCAGGCGGGAAAATCGAGGGAGCCGGGGGAGGCGAGGAAACGGGAGCCCGAGCTTACGGAGCACCACAGCAGATCAGCCGTCTGCCGCCATGTTCTCCCTAAATCATGCCCTATCGACGTATGTGTTATTAAATTAAAAGCGATAAAACGAAATGCAGAAATGTTATGTGGGCAGGTTGTGGTCTTATTTTTGACACTGAGAGGTAGGTTTGAATGTAAGTCAGGATAGGTTGTTGTACAGTGGGTCCATGTACAGTGTTTGAGGATTACATGGAGAGGAGATGGAGAGAGGAAAAGTGATACGTTCCTTTTTATATGTACGCATAGTTTGAATCATGTGATCCTAAGTTGAGATAAATATGAATATGGTTTCTGGCTTGCATTTGGGTATAGTGAATAGTTTTTGTAGTTTCTGACTAGTGAATAATAAAAAGGTAGCTATACTAAAATATATGGTAGTAAACGTATTAATTATTTCTGTTCTTATGGAATAGAAGTAGTTGGGAAGTGCTTCTGTAGAAGAGGTGTTTTATAAATGTGTGAGAGATAAGTAAAATGTAAATGTGCGGTATATTTTCTGTATGAGTGTGGGAGGGCAGGCTTAATGAACAGGCGAGGAGGCTGTATATATTTGCCTAAGGAAGGTTTTTTATTGATTTTCTGTGAGAATAGTGATCCGGATGATGTTGGTTCTTCTGGTTTCCCTCCTGAGAGACTGTCTTCCTGGTCCGGAGACTCCGTAGGGTTCAAGGTGGATGTATCGGGGACTTCTTTGGCGATGGCGTGGCCGTCTTCCCGGAGGCTCATAGGAGGGAAAAGAAAGGGGTTTGTCAGGGTGGTATTTTGCGATACGTTAGACTGTCTTAACACCGTCACCGCACCAGCGAGTGTTGTTCAGGATCAGTAGGAGGGGTCGTGAGGGAAATAGGGACGTGAAGGGAAGTATGGACGTGAAGGGAAACACTGCAAGTTTGAACGTAGTCCGGCTAAGTATTGGGAGTAAGTGGTTTAGCAGGATGTTAACTTTGGCTATGAGAGGTAGCGAGGTCAGACACTTATCAATACAGATTTCTACTTGGTTACGACAACTACACGGTAACTCGGGCCTCCCAGGTCTCTACCCAGTCCCTCCGTTGCCTCCCTCAATCCCCCCTCCCAGCTCAAACCCCGGAGACGGTTTCACTCACCGACCCCCGCCGTAACTCTCCTGAGTTACGGCCGCTCCTCAGCTAACTCCGGTGGGCACCACCATTCTTCGTACCAGCGGTCCTCTACGTCCGCGTCGTCTCGGTCTTCCACCTGCTTGTTGTCCTCAGGGTCCGCTCTCTCCTCAGCGCTTTCTCCGAGTTCGTCTTCTCCGTGCGGTTCGTTCCGGGTTCCTTCCTCTTTCTCGCGTTTGGTCCTCGACCCCGACGTTTCTTCTCCTCCGCCTTTCATTGGTGCTGGGATAGTACTTCCGGGTTTAACCCCGCCCTCTTCCGGGTCTTCGGTTCCCGTCTGTGAATAAACCAGAGAGGAGCATGGATATTGCAGTTCCCGTAAGTTCCTCTTCTCTTTAAGAGGGACGGAGTGAGGGACGGAGTGTGTGAGGTCCGGACCAGAGTGCTTCCGTGACGTCAGTCTCGGGCGGTCATCGCGCAATCCCTCACATCCCCTTTCCCTTGCTGTCTTTCTACTAGGGTTCTGTTCTTGGGGAAACCTAGATAAAAAATCCACATTTCCTTGTTCGGTCCCCTTTCTATGTTTGGTTGTGAACCTGTAGGGTTGTAGGGCCAGGAACCATCTAAGGACTCTCTCGTTACGTCCTTTGTTTCGGGCTAGCCATTCTAATGGGGCATGGTCCGTAAAAAGTGTGAACTCCCGGCCATCCAGGTAATATCGTAGGGTCTCAATGGCCCATTTAATGGCCAAGGCTTCTTTTTCAATGGTAGCATAGTTTTTTTCTCTCGGGAACAGTTTACGGCTAATATATAAAATTGGTTTCTCTCCTTGTGGGGTTTCCTGAGATAGGACCGCGCCGAGGCCTTGATCTGACGCGTCCGTTTTGAAGGATAAAGGGGAGGGAGTAATCCGGACTAACTAAGACTGTGTCCGACGTAAGAGTCGTTTTTAGGGTATTGAAGGCTTGCAAGACCGCAAAGGGAGGGTGACGTAGCACCTCTTCGGTGTTAACTTTCTTCTGGAGCAGGTCTGTTAGGGGCGCAGCCACCTGGGAGAATAGAGGTATAAACCGGCGGTAATAACCCAGCAGGCCAAGTAAGGCCCTGAGATCCTTTTTGGTTTTGGGGAGAGGGATTTGAGAGATGGCGGTCAGCTTAGACGTTTGGGGTCTTATGAGGCCTTCACCCAGCAAGTACCCGAGATAGCGTACCGTCTGGGCTGCTAAGTGACTCTTGGCGGGGTTGATTTTCAGACCTTGTTGGCCTAAGGTCTGGATAACCTGATACAGATGTGTAAGGTGTTGTTCCCAGGTGTTGCTGTAAATGACTATGTCGTCTAGATACGCTCCTGCGTATGATGCATGGGGTTGTAGCAACACATTCATAGCTCTTTGGAAAGTGGCAGGGGCTCCATGCAACCCAAAGGGCAACACCTTGAACTGATACAACCCGTCCGGAGTGGAAAACGCCGTTTTCTCCCTATCCTGGGGTCTGAGTGGGACTTGCCAGTAACCTTTACACAAATCTAACGTGCTAATGTATTTGGCCTTCCCAATTCTTTCTACCATCTCATCCACTCTGGGAAGAGGGTAGGTGTCGAATTCTGATATCTTATTGACTTCACGGAAGTCAATGCAAAAACGTACCGATCCATCTGGCTTGGGTACGAGAACAATCGGTGAGTTCCACTCACTTACGGAGGGCTCAATGACATCCATTTTTAACATCATTTTTATTTCCTCTTTAATGACTTGACGGCGTGCTTCAGGTATACGGTACGGCCGTTGACGTACCTTTTTTTCCTGGAGGTGTTTTTATAGAATGTTCTATAAGTGTTGTTCTACCAGGGGTGGTGGAGAAGGTAGTAGCCAGAGGGTTTAACCTTTGGGAAAGACTGTTCCGCAAAGAGGGTTCTAGATCAGGTGAAATACACTGTTCGAACAAGGGAACTGGGGTATCCACCATGTTTACGGCGAGAGGACAAGGGCCCTGCCATTTTTTTAATAGGTTTATGTGGTAAATCTGAGATGTGTGTCTTGCCGAATCTGTTTCTATCCGATAAGTCACGGGAGTTACCTTTTCCACTATTGAAAAGGGGCCCTGCCATTGTCCCAATAGTTTCTGGTCTGATGAAGGCATCATTAGCAGTACTAAATCTCCTACTTGGAAGCTTCTCTCTTTGGCTCTTCTGTCATATTGGCCTTTCTGAGCTGTTTGGGCGTTCTCCAGGTTGGAACGCATGATGGTTCTAATCTGGCTTAGATGGGTGCGTAAATTGGCCACGTATTCCGTTAGGGGTTTGGAGAAGTCGGGTTCTTTCTCCCATCCTTCTTGTGCCATGTCCAGGAAAGTACGGGGTTTACGCCCATAAAGCAATTCAAAAGGCGAGTAACCCGTACTTTTCTGTTCCTTGCATCGAATGGCAAATAAAGCCAGTGGTAGGATGTCTTCCCATTTCCGGGTTTCTAGGGCCAAGAGTTTTTTGAGAGTGGTTTTAATAGTGGCGTTATACCTTTCTACTAATCCATCCGTCTGTGGATGGTATGCTGCTGTCCTAATCTGTTTGACCCCTAACTGGGAACAGACCTGTCGCATGAGGCGGGATATGAAAGGAGTGCCTTGGTCAGTCAGGATTTCCTTCGGAAATCCGACTCGTGAGAAGATGTTGATCATAGCCTTGGAGATGTTAGAGGCATCTGGCCGACGTAAGGGTATGGCCTCAGGGAAACGTGTGGCATAGTCCACTATAACTAGCACATACCGACACCCACTACGGGACAGTAGTAAGGGACCAATGATATCCATACCGATACGTCGAAAGGGTTCGTCTATTATGGGAAGAGGTCTTAGGGGAGCTCTAGGGTGCTGATACCTGCTATTCCTTTGACATACAGGACATTCCTTGCAGTATCTTTTGATCTGTTGGTAGATCCCTGGCCAATAGAACCGTTCGGTGATCTGTTTTTCGGTTTTCTCCGCCCCGAAATGCCCCCCTAACAAGTGGCTATGTGCTAGAAAGAGGACTTTGTCTTCGAAGGGGCCTGGGATCAACAACTGGGCACGTAGAGTGGGGGATCCCTTTCTGTACAATAACCCTTGCTTCGTAAAGAAATAGGGACATACATGGTGGGGATCTTCAGCGTCGAGGGCTTGAGACCAGGCTCCTTGTAGTAGGGGGTCCTCTCGCTGTGCGGCGTGGAAATTCCTATCTGTTTCCCAGGGATTTTCATCCAGAAGAACCGGTAGTGCCACAGGATGTCTGGCCTTGTCTGCGCTCCTTTGTTTCCGGCTTTTCCTTGGCTTTGCTGGAGGCCAGTCCTTATCTATCTCCTGGGCAAAAGGCGCGGAAGACCACCAGTCGCCTTCCTTGGTCTCCGCCTCCTGTACCAACTGAGTCAACTTCGGGTAATCGTTTCCTATGATGGCTTGTTCAGGCAAGCGAGGAATCAGACCCACAGTGAGGAATGAACCGGGATCTTGAGAGTGCTGGATTCGTACTTGTGTTGTGGGATACGGTTTGGTATCTCCATGCACACACCGGATGGCGACAGTGCCGTCGATAGGACCGACATGATTCCCGAGGTCCTGTGGCCTTATTACACTATGTAAACAGCCGGTATCGGCAAGGGCTGTCATAGGTTGTCCGTTCACTGAGATGGTACAACGGTAGGGTGGTTTTTCTTTTTCAGTGGGTGAACAATAGTAGTTACGAGCCACTCCAATTTCCATTGGTTCTTCTTTCTGTGGACAGAACCTGGCGATATGTCCCAGTGCTCCGCACTGGAAACACTGGGGTCCTGCTGCCGGTGGACGTATAGGGGGTATCCCTGGAACAATGGTAATAGTCTCTGGTCTCTTGGGCGGTGGGGGCCTCAGAGGCCGGTGTAATCCTGAACTAGTGGGTTTTGCTGTGGGCTCGTCGCGCCCTTTCTGGACCTCTTGGGCCCTACTGTAGGCACTGGCTATTTCCACTGCGGTTTCAAGGGTAAGGTGAGGTTGTTGTCGTACCCACCTTTGGATAGGGGGGTGTAGAGAGGACAAATACTGCTCTAAATATATTTTTGCCATGATTCCATCCTTATCTGTGGTAGCGGGTTTCAGCCATCGATCTGCCATGTCCTTCACCCTAAAGTAGAGAGCTCGGGGTGTTTCTTGGATGCCTTCTTTCATTTGTCTTAATCGCTTTCGATACGTTTCGTCATCTACCCCCAGTTGCTCCATGATGCAGCGTTTTATGTCCGCGTACGGAACCACCCCCTGAATGGTAGCAGCCTGATACGCGGCTTGTAAGTCTCCTGATAGGAGAGGTCCTAGGTATTGGCCCCATTTATCGGCCGGCCAAGAAGCCGCTGTGGCCATCCGTTCGAAGTTCGTAAAGAAGAAATCCGGATCTTCACCTGGTACATATCGTTGTAATACTATGGATGGGAGCGTGGTGGGACCTCTCTGGTGTCCGAGAGCTTCAGTAAGTTTCTCCATAGCGGCCCCGTGGGTATCGCTCTGTCCACTGAGTACTTGTTGCAACTTGCCTCGGTCTTCTTCTACCACCGTCAGGAAGCGTTCCATCACTTTGCCCAGATGCTCCTGATTTTCAGCCATTTTCGCTAGGGCAGCCTCCATGACGCCTTGGGATCCCACTTGTGACACCACTTGTGGGAGGGCAGGCTTAATGAACAGGCGAGGAGGCTGTATATATTTGCCTAAGGAAGGTTTTTTATTGATTTTCTGTGAGAATAGTGATCCGGATGATGTTGGTTCTTCTGGTTTCCCTCCTGAGAGACTGTCTTCCTGGTCCGGAGACTCCGTAGGGTTCAAGGTGGATGTATCGGGGACTTCTTTGGCGATGGCGTGGCTGTCTTCCCGGAGGCTCATAGGAGGGAAAAGAAAGGGGTTTGTCAGGGTGGTATTTTGCGATACGTTAGACTGTCTTAACACCGTCACCGCACCAGCGAGTGTTGTTCAGGATCAGTAGGAGGGGTCGTGAGGAAAATAGGGACGTGAAGGGAAGTATGGACGTGAAGGGAAACACTGCAAGTTTGAACGTAGTCCGGCTAAGTATTGGGAGTAAGTGGTGTAGCAGGATGTTAACTTTGGCTATGAGAGGTAGCGAGGTCAGACACTTATCAATACAGATTTCTACTTGGTTACGACAACTACACGGTAACTCGGGCCTCCCAGGTCTCTACCCAGTCCCTCCGTTGCCTCCCTCAATCCCCCCTCCCAGCTCAAACCCCGGAGACGGTTTCACTCACCGACCCCCGCCGTAAGTCTCCTGAGTGACGGCCGCTCCTCAGCGTCCTCCGGTGGGCACCACCATTCTTCGTACCAGCGGTCCTCTACGTCCGCGTCGTCTCGGTCTTCCACCTGCTTGTTGTCCTCGGGGTCCGCTCTCTCCTCAGCGCTTTCTCCGAGTTCGTCTTCTCCGTGCGGTTCGTTCCGGGTTCCTTCCTCTTTCTCGCGCTTGGTCCTCGACCCCGACGTTTCTTCTCCTCCGCCTTTCATTGGTGCTGGGATAGTACTTCCGGGTTTAACCCCGCCCTCTTCCGGGTCTTCGGTTCCCGTCTGTGAATAAACCAGAGAGGAGCATGGATATTGCAGTTCCCGTAAGTTCCTCTTCTCTTTAAGAGGGACGGAGTGAGGGACGGAGTGTGTGAGGTCCGGACCAGAGTGCTTCCGTGACGTCAGTCTCGGGCGGTCATCGCGCAATCCCTCACAATGAGTTTGTTGACAATAGGGAACTACATGTGATTATAAGTGATACTATTTGTCAGGCTGTGTCGCTGTGGAGGATATATGTAGGTGTTGAAGTGGCTCGTGTTTTACTGATGGTGAGCTTCACTATCCCTTTTGAGACACTCGTCGATTTATTCATTCCATTTAATATCTTTAATATAGATACAGTAAAGGGACTGTATATCAAAAGTTCGGGAATTAGAACTTTGTTTACTCTCCCCATGCCCTGCTAAACACTCTACAGAGTGTTTAAACGACTTTTGTAACATATAGATGTCTAGCTAGTAAAGGTGGTGTTGTTCGACTGGGCCCATTTATAAACCGTGCTATGGGATGGCTTATGTTTTACCCGCCAATTTGCACGTTTGAATACTTTTTGCTGATAAGTGTTCCGGCAGACACCTGTTAAAATTAACGTCGATATGGGTATAATGGCGCTACTGGGAATGGTGGGGGTTTCTGTTTGATTTTGTAAGGTTAAGCAAGGGCGGGGGTGGGTGTGGGGGAAGTGGTTATGTTGCTGATTGAAACACAGAATATAGTAACCTCCAGATGTCGAGCTACTAAAGGTGATCTAGTACCACTGGGAGCACTTATAAAGCGCCCTATGGCATGGGATTTGTTTTATTCGCAAATTTGCATGTTTTAATACGTTTTGCTGGTGAGCGTTTCGTGAGACATCTGTTGAAATGAAGCCTCTGTTTGGCTATAGTGGCGCTTCTACGTTTGCTGGGGCTCTTTCTTTTATTGCATAAAGTTAAGCAAGTGCGGGTGTTGAGGTGGTGTAGTGGTACTGTGACTATTTATAAACCATCTTATAGTATGGTGAATGTTTGAGTTGCAAAATTGCAGGTCGCATATGGGTATAGTGGCGCTACTGGGAATGGTGGGGGTTTCTGTTTGATTTCGTACGGTTAAGCAAGGGCGGGGGTGGGTGTGGGGGAGGTGGTTATGTTGCTGATTGAAACACAGAATATAGTAACCTCCAGATGTCGAGCTACTAAAGGTGATCTAGTACCACTGGGAGCACTTATAAAGCGCCCTATGGCATGGGACATGTTTTATTCGCAAATTTGCATGTTTTAATACGTTTTGCTGGTGAGCGTTTCGGGAGACATCTGTGGAAATTAAGCCTCTGTTTGGCTATAGTGGCTCTTCTACGTTTGCTGGGGCTCTTTCTTTTATTGCGCAAAGTTAAGCAATTACGGGTGTTGAGGTGGTGTAGTGGTACTGTGACTATTTATAAACCGTCTTATGGTATGGTGTATGTTTGAGTTGCAAAATTGCAGGTATTAATAGATTTTGCTGATGAGCGTTCCGGCAGACACCTGTTGACATTAAGTGTATGTATGGCTCTAGTGGCGGTAACGGGAGTGCTAGGGCTCGTTGTTTGATTACGTAAGGTTAAGCAAGGGATGGGTGGGGATGGGGGAGGTGTGTATGTTGCTGATTATAAGACGAATATTTGTAACGTGGGCATGTGTAGTTACTACAGGTAATGTAGTTTCACTGGGCCCATTTATAAACAGTGCTATGGGATGGTTTGTGTTTTACCCGCCAATTTGCAATTTTGAATAGTTTTTGCTGATAAGTGTTCCGGTAGACACATGTTAAAATTAAGCCTGTGTATGGGTATAGTGGCGCTAATAGGAATGGGGGGTTTCTGTTTGATTTCGTACTGTTAACCAAGGGCGGGGGTGGGTGTGGGGGAGGTAGTTATGTTGCTGTTTGAAATACAGAATATAGTAACGTGGAGATGTGGAGCTACTAAAGGTGATGTAGTACCACTGGGAGCACTTATAAAGCGCCCTATGGCATGGTATATGTTTTTTCCCCGCAAATTTGCATGTTTTAATACAGTTTGCTGATGAGCTTTTCAGGAGACATCTGTTGAAGTTAAGGCTGTATATGACTATAGTCGCCCTTTTTCGTTTGCTTGGGCTCTTTCTTTTATTGCATAAAGTTAAGCAAGGGCGGGTGTTGAGGTGGTGTAGTGGTACTGTGACTATTTATAAACCGTCTTATGGTATGGTGTATGTTTGAGTTGCAAAATTGCAGGTATTAATAGATTTTGCTGATGAGCGTTCCGGCAGACACCTGTTGACATTAAGTGTATGTATGGCTCTAGTGGCGGTAACGGGAGTGCTAGGGCTCGTTGTTTGATTTCGTAAGGTTAAGCAAGGGATGGGTGGGGATGGGGGAGGTGTGTATGTTGCTGATTATAAGACGAATATTTGTAACGTGGGCATGTGTAGTTACTACAGGTAATGTAGTTTCACTGGGCCCATTTATAAACAGTGCTATGGGATGGTTTGTGTTTTACCCGCCAATTTGCAATTTTGAATAGTTTTTGCTGATAAGTGTTCCGGTAGACACATGTTAAAATTAAGCCTGTGTATGGGTATAGTGGCGCTAATAGGAATGGGGGGTTTCTGTTTGATTTCGTACTGTTAACCAAGGGCGGGGGTGGGTGTGGGGGAGGTAGTTATGTTGCTGTTTGAAATACAGAATATAGTAACGTGGAGATGTGGAGCTACTAAAGGTGATGTAGTACCACTGGGAGCACTTATAAAGCGCCCTATGGCATGGTATATGTTTTTTCCCCGCAAATTTGCATGTTTTAATACAGTTTGCTGATGAGCTTTTCAGGAGACATCTGTTGAAGTTAAGGCTGTATATGACTATAGTCGCCCTTTTTCGTTTGCTTGGGCTCTTTCTTTTATTGCATAAAGTTAAGCAAGGGCGGGTGTTGAGGTGGTGTAGTGGTACTGTGACTATTTATAAACCGTCTTATGATATGGTGTATGTTTGAGTTGCAAAATTGTTCGTTTTAATAGCTTTTGCTGATGAGCGTTCCGGAAGACACCTGTTGACATTAAGTCTATCTATGGCTATAGTGGCGGTAAAGGGAGTGCAGGGGCTCGTTGTTTGATTTCGTAAGGTTAAGCATGGGTATGGGTGGGGGTGGGGGATGTGCGTATGTTGCTAATTATAAGACGGACATTTGTAATGTGGGCATGTGTACTTAGTAAAGGTAATGTAGTTTGAGTGGACCTATTTATAAACCGTGATATAGTATTGTGTATGTTTTTCCTTCGAATTTACATGTTTGAATACTTTTTGTTGATAAGTGTTCCGGCACACACCTGTTAAAATTAAGCCTGTGTATGGGTATAGGGGCCCTACTAGGAATGGTGGAGGTTTCTGTTTGATTTTGTACGGTTAAGGAAGGGCGGGGGTGGGTTTGGGGGAGGTGGGTATGTTTCTGATTAAAACACAGAATTTAGTAACGAGCAGATGTCGAGCTACTAAAGGTGATCTAGTACCACTGGGAGCACTTATAAAGCGCCCTATGGCATGGGATATGTTTTAGTCGCAAATTTGCATGTTTTAATACGTTTTGCTGGTGAGCGTTTCGTGAGACATCTGTTGAAATTAAGCCTCTGTTTGGCTATAGTGGCGCTTCTACGTTTGCTGGGGCTCTTTCTTTTATTGCATAAAGTTAAGCAAGGGCGGGTGTTCAGGTGGTGTAGTGGTACTGTGACTATTTATAAACCGTCTTATGGTATGGTGAATGTATGAGTTGCAAAATTGCAGGTCGTATATGGGTATAGTGGCGCTACTGGGAATGGTGGGGGTTTCTGTTTGATTTCGTACGGTTAAGCAAGGGCGGGGGTGGGTGTGGGGGAGGTGGTTATGTTGCTGATTGAAACACACTTTTCATTTCACAGATACTACGTGACAATGTTTAATCGTATGTATACTTTCACGCATGCTTATTAGTTGCAGCGTCATTTAATGTTAGATCACCATACTTAGGTCAATAAGGAGTGGCGTACACAGGGCTGGTCCATGTGTAGTCCTGACGAAGAGCTCTGGGGAATGCCCAAAACAGGTTGACAAATACTAGGGACACCTAACCCATTATAGATAGGTCTTCCAGTATTCTACCCCGTTTTTAGATATACCAACTAGGAGCAAGAATAAAATTATTTCACCCACTAGCTAGGTATTTTTAACTCACCCTTGTCCACTCCACCACACTTTCTTGCGCCACACATAGTCTTCACAAAAGTACTCCTACGTAATACCGCAAGTCGTAGCACACCTCAGTTCATAGAGGACTGAGATGGCCCCTATGATGAAGCATGTCACCGTGGGGAAACCCTGGTGAGTGAGGGGACTCAAGAAAGAAAGTTTTCTTTCCTGCTGATTTTCTAACTCAGATTGAGTGAATAAAATCTCTCCTTTGGCTAGGTTCTTTACTCGACGCTTCTGGTTTTTCAGGTCTACTGTTGCATTTGGAGGGTGGACCTAACTTATACCTCTACCTCCCCTCTGTTTTTTTTTTTATCCCAATGTTATTAACACACATGAAGCACAAGTTTCCTTCAGGCACCTCAATAATATCTTCCCACCTGCTTCTTATCAGCTGCACCTCTGCTGGCATGAACCACATCTGATGTTAATGAAGTGAGAGCAGAACACAATGTGGTACGTTTGTTAACGTGTGAACTCAGAGCTATTTTAAGTAGGGGTGGGCTATAAACTTCGCTCTGCTGGTAGAGTTTGCAGAGTTTTGCCACTCCACGCTCCGTTCGTAGCACTGGGTTCGACAACACTTTGCCTACCACCGCATGGTGGAGTTTACTGGCACCACCACCCCTTCCTTATCATGGGAGAGCAATGTTGCACAATTTGAACGCTCTTCGGGCTGTGCCTGTTGGTAACTGTATTGAGTAATGAAAGTGAAAAAGTAATTCCTCTGGGCAGCAAGTGTGCTGGTGTCACTTTCAATGTGGTAATGAGACAACTCCAGCATGAGCAGTGCAATGTGTGTGTGTTCAGTGTAGGAGCAGCGAGGAGCTCGGATGGGGAAAGGCTCAGGAAGATCCTGAAGTGAAAAGAAAAGAAAATTTAGCTACAGCTGCTGTGCTGACTACCCAGGTTCCGAATGATGCAGCCACTACTCTTGTAAGTAATAAGTATGTGTACTGCAAAGGTCTGTAAGTGTCCTGACCGCCACACACTCACAAACGAAGAAAGGCATCCGCTGCACTCGAGTTTCCTAAATAGTTGCTTATCATCAGATCCTGAGAGTGATGCCTGCAGGACAATGAGTGTGAACCCCGCATAGCATGAGTATAATCCCTGCAGTGGCTGAGTGTAAACTCCACAGTGGATGAGTGCGAATCCCACATAGAATAAGTGCTAGCCCCGTATGGCAGAAACCAAGCCCCTCAGAGGCTGAGTACAAGCTCCCTAGAACCTTTTGTGCGAGGCGCAGAAAGTGACTGTTGGAATCAGCCCTGTCAGTCCCTACCACCCTCGGACATGCAAACCCTGGCTTATCTTCCAAGGAAAGTTTAACAAGCATTGGCATAGCCAATAGATCTCGCCTTTGGGACCTTATAAGTGTTTAGCCATGCAACACTTGATGTTGTTGCACCAAGGATATAGTGCTGGATAACTAAACACTTATAAGGTCCCATAGGTGAGACCTATTGGCTATGCCAATGCTTGGATGCAAATGCAAATGACCGCACCCATCTGAATGTGCTTACAGGCTCTAAATAAATCACTTGTCTCTGCTAATCTTAGGTAATTATTAGCCGTATCATCTGCATTGTTTGCATCATGAAAAGTGTGTGTTTGGAGGGGGGGTGGCGGGCGGGGGAGGGTGTTGGGGGGCAGGGCCAGGAAGAGAAATTTAAAAAAACAAAAAAAAGAAAGTTATCTAAGGTACTCAAATCCACATCCATGAACTATTTCTGTAAAAGGAAGTCTTCTGCTCATCAAGCCATTTCCTTTATTTCGAATTTTCAAGTGTTGAGCCCTATCATGGTTCCCACCGCACCTGAAATTACTGCATCAATGAGGGTCCACTTTTCAGCCAGAAGCACAGTTAAGGGTGAGCCCAGGACATTTCCATATGAAAATGAGTGACTAGAAATGCAAGCCAGGCACTGACAGGGTAGAGGAGGAAAATAGCAAGCAAAGCCCTGCTGCCTTCAGAGAAAAAGGTAAACAGCCTGGCTGAATTCCAGGAATAGCGTTCTGGGAGTCAAGAAGGCAAAATAAAAAAAATGTCTGTGCGGATGAACATCTAACACAAAAGGAAACCCTGAGATTTATAATCAAACACTGATGAGTTACAATAACAAAAGGAGGAGCCTAAGAGCCGCCTACATGAGGAGACTCCAAAGGCAGCAGGAACCACTTTCTCACCCAATGCCACAGTTCAATGCAACTGTGTATTCTGCTCTTCATCCCGCTGTTGTCATGGCTGCCAGGGAAGCAGAAGCCTAGAACAGAGTCCGCACTTAGTCAGCACTGCTGGCTGTGATTGAGGATATCCGTGGCAGCCTAGATGTTGGGAACTTGGCGGCCTTGATTCTGTTGGATTTGAGTGCCGCTTTTGA
This sequence comes from Triturus cristatus, assembly GCF_964204655.1. Classification (NCBI taxonomy): domain Eukaryota; kingdom Metazoa; phylum Chordata; class Amphibia; order Caudata; family Salamandridae; genus Triturus; species Triturus cristatus. Next base: position 319,549,115 of record NC_140587.1, on the reverse strand, counting down.
CACTGTTTCACATGACATCCTTTTAGGGAGGCTGCATGATATCGGGGTCTTGGGGCTGGCCTTTACCTGGTTCAGTTCTTTTTTGGAAAGCAGAACTTTTCAAGTTGCTGTACCACCATACCACTCGCAGGTGCATGCCATTAAGCACGGGGTCCCTCAGGGCTCGATATTGAGCCCTGCACTGTTTAACATTTATGTTCAACCCCTAGCAATGGTTGCCAAAAGTAGAGGGATGTCATTGGTGTCTTATGCCGATGACACCCAGCTAGTCATTGCCTTCTCAAAAAACTGTAAAAACAACCTTTTTAAATTTAAAGAGGGTCTGTTAGCGATCTCAGACTGGATGACAACCAATTGCTTGCAGCTTAATGCTGCCAAGTCGGAAATTCTTGTGCTAGGGAGAGACAGTGCTCTCTGGTCAGAACAGTGGTGGCCGGATAAACTCAAACCAGCGCCACTGCCCAAAGAGGCGGTTAAGAATCTGGGCTTCTGGATAGATAGGGATCTTTCATTTGATACACAATCTAAAGTTCTTGCAGCGGTCTGTTTTGGACTCCTGAGGGGGTTGAAACCCCTGCTTGGATATTTTGAACCAAATATCCGTCAAACCATTCTCCAGGCCACAATATTATCCAGGTTGGATTATGGCAATTCCCTTTACCTGAGCGCCAATAAATCGTGTATCCTACGCCTCCAACGAATTCAGAATGCCGCGGTTCGGGCTTTGCTGGCACTTCCCAAGTCCTGCTCAGTATCTAATTTTTTACCAAAGTTGCATTGGCTGCCTATAGCCAAAATAATTCAGTTTAAGTCCTTGTGTTTAGCCCACAAAATTCTGACACAACAAGGCCCTCCGATCTTAATGCACCTGTTGGCCCAGTACATCCCAAATCTCCCCCTTCGCTCTGCCAACTCAGGATTGGCCTGTACCCCTCGTTTTCAAGGAGTCAGAGCTGGTGGACATTCTTTTAAGGTCCAGGCGGCCCACCTCTGGAATTCCCTCCCCGATCTCTATCAGAGGTCTCCAGAATCATATATGATCTTTCAAAAGGCTTTAAAGACCTGGCTCTTCCCGGCGTAATCTGGTCTTTGTTGGTTGGAGGAGTCTTTTGGCACTTGTCCTTTGGGAAGTGCTGGGACGCCCCGTGGCTGGGGCAGCTATGTGCTGTATAAATCCGTAAATAAAATAAATAAATAAAAAAAACAGCAAGACTGGACATGGGGTCCATGCAACCTCAGACCTGCAGGTAGAAATCTTTGCATTAACTGCAAGAAGTGCATCCTAAAACAACTAAAAATGCATATGCAGCTAGGGAAGGCACCTCTTGATATATTTTTATGACTCTAAATTAAGTCTAAATAACGAGATTTGGCCTAATGGCACAATGCAAGGCATTTACTTTAATAATCGTAAAGTGAAATTCTGGAAATTGCATGAGATTACTCCAGCGTAAATAACATTTCTCCAGGCCTGTGGGAAATTTAATGACGATAGGATGAACTGGATTCATCTTTGCTCGTTGAGCAAGATGGAGTCTTTGTAGGTTGGCTGGACCTCGGAAGCGTCACAAAAGTTTGGAATGTACCACTGCTGACTGCGGGGGTTACGGCCACGATTTTAGGGTCCCTAAAGATCAATAAAGATGGGCGGGGAGAAAATGGTTCTGAGCAGTCACATCACAATGTTTTTGTGCTGTTCTGAAGGCAAAATCGGAGGAGGAGAGAATGGGCGAGCTCAAAGAGGAAGGCAAAGCATTAACAACAATAAAACAAGGTCAAAATGAAAAGATGTGTGCTCTCTTAAGCAGGAGATAGAGAGATTAATATCGGCACGGCAGCATAGCAGCCACTTGGGCGAATATAGCCGAATCCCATAAAAGTAACTCAGCGGGCACTGTTGTAAACGAGATGCTCCAAAGTCTGTGAAAGGAAAAGCAAAGAAAGAGTGAAACCTCTAACTTGGGAGGATCGTGGTGAGCGTTCACGCAAAGCAGTCCAAAAATCTGCTCACCTGATAAAGGGAATATGGGTCAGAGATCGCCAGGATAGCCGTTAGCGAAACGGTGGCTCCACACGTTAAGAGAGCGAAATAAAAGAGGGGCTTTAAATAGATAGCAGGTGACAGCATCGGCAAATAGCATCAAGGATCAGGTAGATGGAAAAAATACTATAAATAAATGTCAGGTGATCGCATTGGCGAATGGTGTCGAGGCTCAAGTACAAGTCTCCTCCTGCAATGCGAGCTGAGGATAGAAGTCACAAGTGTAACGGGATGAGAATAAATGCGGCATAGTGCTCAGCCAGTTGTAATTAGCTAAAATGCAGTCTCATGGCTTGCTTAAAATGAAAGATAAGACGGCAAAAGTGAAAGCAGGGGTTCGCGCGTGCGCGCCGGCAAACAAGCGAGTGGTGCGCGCGCAGCAGCGCCAAAAGTGAAAGTAATCACACTCCAGATGGCGCCTCGGGTGCTGAAAGCTGGCAGCTGTGCACGTTCACGATCGCGTGAAAGCAAGCTTTAGGCCAGCAAAAGCCGGTGGGTAGCACTTTGAAAACCCACTTACTAAATGTCTCGCCTGAGGCAACGCATGCGCTGGCTCAGGCGAGACCTAAAAACACCAGCCGTTGGCACCCTGAAGCGGCACTATCAAAGTCCGTGGTGAAATTAATTGCTTCCTGTAGGAGTATAAATATCATGTGCTGTGGAACATATTGACGGAAAAAAAGTACTTTACAAGAAAGGAAATGGTTTGTAGGAATATACTAGAAACTGCATTTCTTCAAGTTTCAATCAGAAAGAAAAGTAAATTAGAAGACTAGCAATTAGCTGAAATTGTTATCTTTATTTTAGATAAGGAATGAAAAATGACGCATTTTATAGAGTTTTCCACTTCGCTTCTAAGCACTGTAAATAGCAGGCATAAGTAGTACTTTAACTTAGCACAAAGTAGCTATGATCATCTTTTTGATATATTCAGAATTTCTTAAAAATTTAATGACGCAAATGAGGAAAAAATCCTAACACAATAGATGATATGCATGGGTGAATACATTGGTGGTCAGAAGGTGGATGGATGAATGCATGAGAGTTCGAGGAGAGATGGATGAAACATATATGTATGGCTGCATTGTGGAGAAGGGAGGGGAGGGCAGGGAAAGTGAGGAGAGGTGAAGGGAGCCATGCTAACTCTCCATCCATCTATAAAAGATAAGTATTCCATATCAAATTATTTACAGGCAGATGGATAGTCAGAAAGCACCAACACAATAAGTATGATAGTACAGTAAAACTATCTGAATACACTTAACCCCGTGGCATTCTTCTCTTCCTTACCTATATTTATGCCTATTTTTCATTGGCTGGTTGGAGGGATTTTTGCTGAACTCTGCACTCACAGCTGAGCGCGGAGTGGCAAAACTCTGTGTACTCTGCAAGGCGGAGCGAAGTTTATCACTCAACCCTATCCAAAACACCCTAAAGAAAAAATTCAAACCACAAGGTCACCACCTCCATTCCAAAAGAATAGTAAAGAGTTATATATAATGAATCTGCACTTACCAAAATGTATTCAGTTTAAATGAGTAAATTCATATATTGATATGATGGGAAAATGTGTCCATTCGGGCCTGCAATTATGTACATGTGCGTAAGTAGCCACAACACTCCAAACAATAGTCTGTTCATTTAACCTTTTCTCTTGAACCATCCAGAAATCCCAAAATATATCTACCAACCGCTCCCCATAATTATACAGAACAGATCACACTCATATATTAGTCCATATCGCAATCAATCACAAAGTATATAGCTATAAAAGAAAAACATATTTCACACTATCTTGTCTCCTACTAAGATAAGAATCATAGTGTACCAATAGCTGTCTACAGAAAAACACAGCATACACCAACAACTCGATGTGCAGTGCAACTGAAATAGTAAGTAAAAACACTCTTTGTGCTGACTTTGGTAAAAAAATTGATCTAAAGTAAAATTCACATAAGACTATTACGGCAGAAAATAAACATCGTAAACAGTATTTGTGACATTTTAAATCCAGAGTCCTACCTGTGTCAGGAGAGTACTCTCGAGCGGATTTGTGTTTATCACTAGCGTTCTAGTCTGGTACTATTGGAACATTGAATATGGACAAATTAGAACAAACTGAAACACTAAAAGACCGCTGCTACATGTTTGCCTGTATCTCATCCATCTTGATATTGTCCCTCAATCCATGTAAAATGCTTGCCACAAAGTTTTTGATATAAAATGCATGTTCAGAATACTCATCCAGAACCAATTTAATCTTAATTATTCAATTTAACAATTCTCTAATATGTAGGAGTATTACTACTCCTCCCCTAATATTTCCAATATTTATCAATAGCAGGTAGTTTATTACACATTAAACCAGAGACAAAAAGCAGAAAAGATGGACTAAATCATCAGTCCTGATAAGGCCAAACTAAGATGAAAGGGGAGCACCACATATAAAAAAAACTTTAACTTACATGTCAGACATCTCTGTATTGGCCACTATATATTAAATGTTGCAAGGTGGCCATCTTGCCACATTTAATGTATACCAGTGTTGCAAATGTTAAAAGTGAGAATTCCACATTCCCATCTGTGCTATATTTCACATGGCTGCCCTCTGTATTGTGATCTTGAAGGAATACAATTTAAAAATCTGCTATTTTAATACCAGATTGACATATCCATAGCTATCCGAACCTATTCTTAAATATCTAAATGTTTATATTGGGACATCCTCATCTCGATCTTATATTAATACACTTACAACAATACAACAAACCTAAAACAACACACCCAACATTATCAATTTGGACTGTATTTATTATGGCAGTCACTTAAGTATAACAGAACTCTGTTAACAGGAGCTTATAATGCTTATATCTGAGTGGCAATGACTTGGTCGTCACTTTCAAGGTTGTCCTAGGACGTTGGTCTGCCATCAAAAAATAAGGGAAAAAAGGAGCACTAAAGGTACACAGAAATGTAGTTATGTACCATAACCCCACTTGCACGAAATTCAATCATCCAGAAAATATTGCAATTCATGATCTATATTTAACCCTTTTTCCACCTCATCCACTTTCATAATCCATATTGCCTCTCGTCGTCTAAGTTGCAGTTCACAATTTCCCCTCTGGGGGGCATTGGGAACATAATCAATACCATGGAATAGAAAGCTCAAATGTGGATTCTATGCCCCACATTCATTTGAGTGCAGTGCCATTGGATTCCTCACATCACGTGTTTCAGAGCTCTAAAAAGCTCACCAATTCTCTCTCATAGTAGTCAAATAGTGCTCCTTTATAGAATTTGTCACATTTACACACAAGTACATAAACCACAAATTTTGTTCCATGGGTTCTTGTTTTTTTTACAGAGTTTTATATAGCGCGAAATTGACCCAAATCGGGTATTGGAGCTCTTTACATAGCACCAGTTGCATTACATGAGGACACATTCTTTTTTGTTAGGCACGGGGAGATTACGTGATTTGCCTATAATCACAGGATGTTCAGCGTCATCGCCGAGACTCAAACCAAGTTCCCCAGATTCGAGGTCGACCGCCCTAGCTGTGAGGCCAACTCCTCTCCTTTCCTCTGTTTGATATTAGTCTTGATGTAATAATATGGAGGACTATTATGTAATATTGGGTTACTGGTTGACTGTGGTGTGATTCCTGGTCAAGCAGCAACCACAATCCTTTGTGAGGGTAAGGCACAAGCAAACACCAAATTAACCTGTGCTCAACGCCCTGATAGCTTGGCACAGAGCAGTCAGGCTTAACTTAGAGGCAATGTGTAAAGTAAGTGTGCAAAACTTCAAACAGTAAAACAATGAAAACACCATACAAAGTTATGAATTTGTAAAGACTAAAGTGAAAAATAGCACCTAAAAGCTTAAAGTGCCAACCGTGGCTATTTGGTCGTGCCAGACCGGGTCAAAGTCATAAGTTCAGGCCAACCGCGATGGTGCGCAGGTTGGATACAGTCCCAGATTAATCATGCTGAAGTTTTACCTTCTCAAGTTTTGTGCCAAGAATCCCATTCACATTGGAGCAAGGAGAGCATGGCACAAAGAGCAGGCCGGGCATCGCAGATAGGAATAATTTTAAAAAGACAACAAAACGGCCAAGGAGATGCAGAATCTCCCTTACCGTTTGTACATGGTAATTGCCAGCCCTGGCCATTTGGTTGTCTTTATTGAGGTATTACCTTAAGTAACCCATCAGAAAGAGTGCCACAATGTTGCCAGTGTTTATAGTTTTCTTGTAACAAGTTTTAATCACTGGGAGTCACTTACATGACCCCGTTCTTACAATTGATACCAGTGACTTTAATACAGTAGAGGCCTGTTCTCCTTCCACATTTTTGGCTTTTTAAAGTTTTATCAAAAAGGAGAGGTAGAATCTCGCTATCTTCCATTTTTGCTCATCTAATTGGTTGCCACAAGCTCCCAGTAACATTTCCATTGATGCCTCCACTTGGCCCAATCTCATACAAGTCTGGGGAGAGTTTTTTAATCGCATGAGAACATTTAGTATTATTACTCTTGTTGTCTGGCAATATCCCTAAGGCTTACTAAGGTTGACCTATGCTTATTGTTGACCCCTTGTATAGGTTTTTGATACCTTTTGTTTTGAATCATTACAGGCGGCACATCTATTATTTAGCACATGGAGAACTTGATACAACCTTATTCTCTGACCCTTCTCAATCCGACGCTTGCCTCCTTGGTATGTTAATTTCCAAATAGTCAATTCTTGATTTCTTGATGCATTGACACTATTCAAGATAATAATATATTGTTTCACTCTTCACAACTTGTTATTTGTAGCACAAGCTTAATGTATGATGTACCAATTGAGTCAAATACTCATTCAGTTTGTAGGACTGCTTCCACAATTCTTCCAGTATGTCATACACCTCAATTCCAAAAATACAGCATTCATGGTACACAACATATGGCACAAAGCATGAATTCCATTATCATGAGTTATATATTAGTGTCCACATATGGCTGTGGAAAGATACCCACAAATTCTGACACCTTTTTCCATTGGGTTGCTAATACCTAAAATTAAAGGTCTACCCAGTAGGAATGGGAGATCTTTGTGTATTTTTGGGAGAGTAAACAAACATGAATATCTTGGTAGATCAATAATAAAGTAAATATACTCATCATCATTAAGTAAACCCACACTATGCCAGTGTTTTAGTTGTGCATTACTTTGCTTGCTAATATCTGCTATTGGGGCAGTGTCCAACATCAAGAATCAGGAAGAGTTATAATTTGACCATAAATCTCATTGTCATAGTCAGTGTGATTCATGACCACAATATTCCTACTGCCCTTGTCTGCCTCCTTAATAATCCAATCTGTGTCTTCTTACAATTGTTTCAAAGCTATTCATTATGTTGAAGTCAGACTATCTCTATGTAGAGTTCTATAACATCTGGTGCATTTGCATTCTATTTTCTGGATCAGAAATAATAGCTTTATAAAATAAAATCACCACATTATTCCCACTGGTAGCTATGGAGTCCATCTTGACTTTTGTTTGAGTCGACATAAAGGGTTCATTGGAGGCAACTTTTCCTTCTTAAGCAACAAATGTGTGAAGAATATATATTGCACATCTAGGAGTGGGCTAGAATTTCTTTCCAGCCACCCTAAGTTTTCCATTTTGTTCACTATTTTTGCTATCTGTTATTGCAATAGGGTGTCCTTACCTGTGCAGGTACTCCCATTAAAAACAGATTCTATATAAAACATACGCTTGATGCTCTCCAACTGCCAAAAGAAGTAGCAATTGTAAAGTGTGCTGCCTATCAGTTTGCTCAAGATTAAGTGTCAACGGATAACACTTTAGCTGGAAGTGCTCCTAACACTGCAGCTTTATTTCCTAATTCTAATGTGCACCTTTGTGTCCCAGACTGCAGACCATCTCTTGCCTACTCCACGGGATCTTGCAGACTTACAAGAGCAGACACTCTCATTCTTCCGACATATGCAATTTTGCTGCATGCTGCACTGATCTCTGCGATTCAGAAACATTGGGGTGAAGGGCTATCGGAGCCACAGACATCTCTGACATGCCAATATGTGGTGATGGCAGCGGGGACGATAAAGGCAGTAGCATGTCTGAGTAGGCGAATGGTGACGGAGGTATTACAGCCACTGACTCAGTTGCGCGTGAAATGGGAAGTAGACCTGGGGAAGGGTATACCTGAGACGGCCTGGGCTAAAATAGCAGAATTGGCATGGAAAGGCACGCGGAATGCTCGGTTCCAACTTATTCATTTTTACATCATTCATAGGGCATACTTAACCCCGAAGCAGATAAATAAATACTTTCAAGTGGATTCAGCAAGTTGCCCAAGATGCAGCAGAAAGGAGGCGGACTTGCAACATATGCTGTGGAGCTGCCCGCAGCTCGGAACATATTGGGAGGAGGTAGCTGAGGTCCTGAGTGGGGTGACAGATAGACGGTTAGAGCCCAACATGGGGGCGTGCATACTGCGCTGGTTCCCACACACGGTGCGAACTAAGCTAACGAGTAAATTCATTGACCTGGGGCTCCTATTGGCTAAGCGAGAGCTGACAAGGCAATGGAAGTCGAAGCAGGGCCCTTGAGTAGAGCGCTGGAAGGCGGAGTTCATAAACTGGGCGGCCAGTGAGAGTATAATTCGGATGCAACAGGCCAGGAGAGCGAACAATGAAAAATCGATGGAAACAGCACGGGCATGGGAAGCATTGGTAACTCAGTTGAAGACCCCAGAGCCGGAATCGGATACGGATACCCTAGAGGAAGATGGGGACAATGAAGGAGAGCACAGAGCGTAGATAGATAGATATGGGAGTGATACACGGGAGAAGGAGAGGGAACCGAGTAATCGGAAACGGGAGCACGACCTTCATGTGATCAGAGATCCGCATACCCCAGCACGAAAGTGATGAATGGTTATCCTAGGTACAATACTTGGAGCACACCGGTGGAAGGGTATAGAGGGTAGGGGGAGGGAGGGGTAGGAACACATAGGGGGCAACAAGTTTGAGAGTACTGAGTTATTCAGAAGGAATCGACTGTACACATTGATGTTAAAGGCACCGGGAAGAGAGGATGAGGGATTGTCATTTGTAGCTTGGTGTGTGAGGAGGACAGCGTTCAAATGCTTAACGATATAAAATCTGGCAATGTAACAAAGGAAATGTCTCCAACTGAGGATATGCCCTATATGTGGGGGGTTGTTTGTGTTGAAAAATTAATTTCAAAAAAATTTTTAAAAAAATTGTTTCGACATATGCAATAGAAACAATTGATGGACGGAATGCTGGACAATGCAAACGTTCACCCCCAGTCACAAGGATCTAGGTTTAATCCATCATTCTTTTGCTCACCACACCACCTTAGTTTGAACCCAGCCATATTTCAACAAAGTATAGGAGTTATGGACTTCCTTGATGGGTTGTGGCACAAGAATGGTAAAATGGTTGCTCACAGAATGTTGTTGCCAAATTTGGCCTATTTATATCATGTTATAGTACGTCGTTCAAGAGGGTATGAACTGTACCACAGGCACCACTGGTTTGCACCTCTTTCTCCCTCTATCATCACAAGTATTGTCACACATGTGGCATTTATCAAGCATACAATGTTGGGAAGGACACCAAATCGACCATAGCTGCCCATCTTGCTCTTTGAGAATTGTTTGTATTGATTGAGATTGATTTCATTCAAATGCCCCAATGCTGGTCATTTGTCTATGTCTCAGTACTGGGTTGTATGTTTTCTGGATGGCTGCAAGTCTAAACCTGTCCCTGATCTGATGCTGCTACTGTGGCCGAGAAGCTGATCCAAGACTTTGTCCCCAGGTTCACAATAGCGCTCCAGATTAGAAGTGACTAGGAAATTGATTTTGTGTCATCAATAGTTCAGTAACTGTGAAATGTTTTTAAGGATCTGACAACATTTACATTGTGCTTGTCACACAAGTTCTCAGGGAAGGAAGAATGATTTAATGAAATAGGTGTTTTGCCCAGAATCACAGGATGTTGTGCCTACACCGAGACTCAAACTCGGATCTCCAGTTGGTAGCTCTGCCCACTGTGCCACATCCTCTCTTACAGAATGGATCCATGAATTATACTACAAACAGAACACAGAGCCAAGAGTCACCAGACCTGCTGACAGAGGAGCCCCTGTCCTCGCAGATGCACCAAACAATGTAGCAAGGATGTAGCTCTTCCTCCTGCCCATGGCCTGCCACCCCAGTAATGGGAAACCTTTCAGCTATCTGATCCCTTAATGGATCTGATTAGCCCTCTTCTCTACAACCTTGCTTTTTTGGGTCATCATGTGACTGTGTCACAAGTGGGAGGTTGTTGGGCTGGAAGAAGTTAGTCACAAACTGCCCACAACCCTCTCCAGACACAAGTGATTGGGGTACAAAAACAGTACTTATCGATAGGTTCAGCATCAATACATGCGGGATCTTCCTGTTGACTGTTCACTAATGGGCCTCTGACTTTAGTGGGGGTATACCTATGTGTCGGATTACTGCAGACTGAGAGGAACAATGCTCTGACCTATACTTGCATGGATACTTCATACCTGAATGCAATAATTACACTTTCCTTATTAAACATGGTGATTTGACTGTACCTTTACCCAAGCAAGATGTTTACCCCCTCCTGTCTATTTATCATCAGCGGTTCATGGACGGGTTTGCAGAGAAGAAAATGGCTGCATTTTCGTGGGATTGTGTGAATGTAGTGTGACTTTATCTAAACAAAGTACTAATCTTTATCCATGCTGAGAACCCAAGAACCACCTTCCCTTCTGGTGTGCTGTTACCTTAGAGTGGTGTTTCGGATCAAACTGGAACATGCTCTGTGTGGCTACCTAATACCAGTCTGAAACCTTCTACCGTGGATATGTTGTGCCTGCTATAAGATAGTTTGTCACACCTCCTCTCCCCTTGCATGGAAGAAAAAAAAGAGACGTTTCAGAAACTTCATAACTCTTTACCAAACTGTTAAATGGGCCTGTCAGTTCACAAAATACACCAGATATCTGGGTACTGGAGGAAGTGGCTAATTTGATTGCCAATAATTTTGCACTAGTGCCGCCCAATTAGTGGCACAAAGAACTATAATATAGTGGAACAGGATGGCTCCTGATTTGGTCCTAACTGCTAAGGGTGCGATTGGAATATTATTGGCATTAATTGTTGTAGTTGTATCCTAGATACCTCTGTAAAGATTTATGAACAGATTGATAATATATGCCTAATACCTAAGGGCCTTACATACTATTGATGATGGATTTGAATGGTGCGACCACTGGTCTGGGCTATAAAGTATCTTTGGAAGGTGGGGACTGCAAATACTTAAAATTGATTTGATTGCTGCCTTTATTTTTTGTTGATTTACATTCTTGTCTGAATCTGTATTACCATTATATCAAGTATCACTAGAGGTAAGGGAACCTCCCCAACGTACAAAATAACCACCTAACATGATGAAGACAATGATTACAATATTAATGATAACTTTGATGATGGATTGTTAAAAAGTAGAGATGGTGAAGTGGAGAAAATGGTAATGGGTTAGAAGTTATGCCGTTGATGGATATTGAAGTGTCTTAATTATGTGTTTGGTTGCAGAATAAAAGGGTTCTCTCTGAGAATTAGACATGTTGCACCATAGCACCCGTGATGTAAAATTTGCAAACCAGCTTGCTGACCTAGAACTGCTTATTCTTGCCAGCCATCTACTAGTACTCGTAAGCTCAGCTCCGCTCCGGATCAGTATGGGAACAAGTCTTGACCGGGCCAGTACAGCAAATCATAGTAAATAATTTGCTTGAATTTATTTAAAAACCCAATTGGCCCATAAAAAGCGAAAAAGAATCTAGAAGCTTGTGCAGTACATTTTTTAACTTTAGACCTGTTTCTAGGTTTTCTGGCCAGGGCAGTTCATAGGTTTTTATGTTCTCAAAATCAGGCATGATCGAACTTGTGCCAAGTGACAGAATATCTACATTTGTCAGCAATAACTTGGTCATTCTACTGATAACATAAAATAGCACTTGAAGCACTTAATTGCTGTATCACTCCCATTATCATTGAAACAGATCCTGAAGTCTTTCATTTTCTATGCTACTAAATCTGATAATAACCGCTCAGGATTAGTCCTACCCCACTTAATCATTATCCCGTAATTTATTGTAACCTCTACTACATCTGCCATTTCAAATTCACTTTTTAAGCCCTGTCCTATGCAGATCCCCACTGATATACGATTATGGTCACCTGCTCAGTTTGGAATTATAATAAAATTAGAGATATAAGGGTGAAACTTGGCTGTAAATAAAAAGTCAATAGTGCTAGTCGTCCATCTACCAGTATACCTAGATGCAGTTGTAATGGCAGATGAACACACTTTGTTCCCAAAAACGAAATTGTATCTAATAAATAAATTGTGAAAAAGTGGGTTATTAGTTGAAGTGGATGGCAGTCTTCTTCAAGTAATAAAGACACTGCTCCTTATTAGGCCCAGTTAGATCTCAATAATTTAAACCTGAGCTCAAGCATTGGTAGCTGTAGCACAGAGCAGACAGACTTAACTTGGGAAAAATGTGTAAAGCATTTATCAGTACCAAAACAGCTAAAAAGTAGAAAAGATAACACAGTAAAAATCTCACTCCTATTTCTAAAAACTGAGAAAATTTAAGGAGCAAATATAACCAAAACAACAAAAATCTGGTGTAGGAAACCGGAGATTAGATTTTTCAAACTTTTAGATGTGTCTAGCGCCAAAGAGCACAAAGCACCAATCGCAGGTATCAGGTTATGCTAGACCAAGTCAAAGTCAAAAGTTAAGGCCGATGGAGCATGGGTTGGATGCAGGGATCAGGTTTGTCCCAGTCTAAAATTTAGCTTCTGACTTAGTTGTTTTTCTGGAGAAAATTCCTTGTCGACGAGGTGCACAGTAGGTTGGGGTGGCAGCTAGATCCGAAGAGGGGCTCGTCGGCAGCAGTTGGGTGAAGTGCAGGACCTCAGTGGGTGCCCCAGCTTTGGCAAAAAGTTCAGGACTCTCGATGTTGAGGCCGGGAAAACGCCAGGTGGGCAAAGTCCGAGCCCAGCAGGGTGCTGCTCGGTGTTGGTCCCGGTGAAGTCTTCCACGTTTGGACTTTTTTGGAAGTCAGGATCTTTACAGCAAAGCAAACCAGCAAGTTGAGTCCGACTGACAGTTCAACATTGGCAGCTATGGATCAGAAGTGGTCCGTTGGTAGCCTATGGCTCTTTTTGCAAAATGTTCAGAAAACATTTTTAAGTGGCCAGTTTTTCAATTCAGAATGGTAAAAGAGTACACTTCTGAACCAGCTAAGGGTCCAGGAAAACGTGGAAGAGACACCTGCACAAAAACAATCCTGAGAGGGATATTCCTCTTTCTAAGTGTGGGGAGTAGGGAGAGGATGTAGCCTTACAGCTAGAGCCTCCTACGTCGAAGCTGGGGAACCGCATTCGAGTCTCGGCAACGACGCTCAACATCCTGTGATTCTGGGACAATCAGTTAATCTCCCCGTGCCTAACAAAAATAAATGTGTCCTTGTGTAATAAAACTTGTGCTATGTAATGCGATCTGATACCCGATATCTTCGGGTCTAGTTCGCGCTATATAAAACTCTAAAAAAAAGTGTGCTGCAGAATGCAGCGCACATAGAAAAAGGAAGAAACAAAGAGAAATAAAGATATTTCTCCTCATTACGCCTCATCTGGAAAGGTGTACTTTATTTGTGCATTTCCAGGTCCACCACTGCTGGTAAATCTGTGAATGCATCAAAAACTATGGGAGTTGCAAAGCCCATGGCACGCCTTCCCAGGGTAGAGTAAGGCAACGTAGAGATTTGCGCCGTGTTGCCTTACTCCAGATTTATGGAGCCACTCTTGACCACGCAAAGTGGCCATGCTTGGTTTTATTGTACCACGTTGCGTTGTGCAAGAGCAATGCAAACCGGCTCATAAATAGGCCTGTGTTTTCTGTTCATAACGTGAGGTCTTGCCACTCCACTGGGGCAACCGACCACTCCACTGGGGCAATAGTAAATACACTTTGATAGTCGGACTTCTTTCACAGCTGCATTACTACTGATCCAGCTCGAACCCAATAAACTGATCAGGGATAAATATTCAATAACATCTCATTCTTTGTTTGGCTCATGCACATTCACCCAAATCCCTGATGTGCTGGGGTCAAGTTTGTTAACTTTACTTCAATTTACTCTTGTTACTAAGGCACAAAATGTAAACATCCTGTACTTTTGCGCATTGTACAAATAACAATCGACTTTTCATCTATTTGGTTGATGGACCAATTAGTTGAAGAGTTGAAGGCAATGGTAATTCTAAAAAAAAAAGAAAAACATTAATCAACAAACTGGCTAAAATACCCCAGACTCTCGGTGACATTTAGTAATTTTATCTAGTAATAATAAATGCTCAATGCGATTACTTTCATAAATTCAAATACTTGAAACCTCATGAGAGAGAGCAACAATCTGGTCATAGCAACAACGGAATTATCATTTCAAATATACGTTGCAAATAGTGGATAGATGAAGAGATATTAGGTGCAAGTAAAAATATATCGATTTTAAACCAAGAATTCGGAGGGGATAAATGAAGAGACAAAAGGTTCAGAGACAAGAATACGACTGCAACATAATTAATGTTAACTTAGATCAGATACAAACCCAAAGGATATGTAAGGGAAAACCACTACCCTGGCTTAGGCAGCAGTGGGGGACCGCTGAACCAAGAGTCAGGGATCAAAAACTTAACAACCAAGACAGGGAAAGGACAGCAACAGCTAGACCTCTCAGCAAACCGTCGAACAGCGACGCATCCCTCACTCGGACACCTTCAGCCTAGGTGACCAAAACCACACCCCAAAAGTACCTATTCTTATGCCCTAAAAGTATATCTCCGTCCCACAATAGTTGCTAAATTCACATTTTATAGCTAAGGGATTGGTTGGGTTCTAGGGGTGGGATTTCACCCCACCATGAAATCATCTTCTTTTGACTACACCATTGTTCTAAACATTTTTTACATAGTCATCAATACCCTTTCTCTCTCATGAGTACACATGTAACAATTTATTGTATATTATAGTAAATTCAACAACTATAGTTTCCGTTCCCACGATGACACTGGCGTTGGCTGTCTTTCAATGTTCTGTCCTTCACCAGGTCAGGCTTTTTCAGCTTTGCACAGCAGTCAGTCACGTGGTCACATGGTTCCTGCTTGCTCCTAATTCCACCCGCCCTCGGTTAAGCTAACTTTAAAAAGATGGAGGACTCCTCCATTACTAAAAAAACAGAAACAAACATTTATTAATTATGTTATAATGCATTTTCACTATTTACCTCCCACTTTAGCTTTACTCCATATTAACGGTTAGCCTAGCATAGCATAAGCAGAAAAGCTGCATATTGAATTAGGATAAAGCAACACACACCACGCTTTTTGCTAAATACACATGCAGCCTTGCCATGCAAATCTTCGTAATTTGTTCTAAACACAAGATTATTACATTTCCGGGTTATTTCCGCATTAATTCTGGTTAGTTCATGCGTACTGCAAAGCAAATTTCCAGCGTGTGGTGTAAATGTGCATATTAGTCATTCTAACACTAATTACTGTTAGTACGTATTACAGGGGTGTTCAGTTGAGCAGGTTTCTTTCGTGAAATCCTGATCCATCAATCCCCCCTCTGATGTCTTTTAGGAGCCATCATAAATACTCACCATACTGAGTGCCTCCTTTCATTTTATTTAGAATGTACTTTCTCTCTTTTCTTTTATGGCACCCTCATCTAGCCTTTTCATCATATCATAGTGTTCTCCATTTATCTCTTCTGACTCTATCTCTTCTCTCTTTCTTTTTATTTCTGTTCTTTTATTATTTTTGTCTGTTGCATCTTCTCTTTCTCTTATGCATTTACAACAATTATACGCTGTTAATATTACTAGAGCTACTATTGCTACTGAAAGTATTGGCATTATTATTTTTCCTAATAAACTACTTCCAAAGGTAGAAAACCATTTACTTACAGAGGAAAAACTCTTACCAAGTTTCTCCCAAACACCATCAATCTCCAGTTGGGTTAAATCATTGCGTAATTTTGTACTATTTCTAATATATCCTTCTATCCCTTTACTTTTATCCAGGATGTAGGTACAGCAGTGTTGAATTTTCAACATGCCACAGACTCCACCCTCTTTTGCCAAAAGAATATCTAGGGCAAGTCGATTTTGCAAAACCATTGATCTGATTGCCACCATTTCGGTATCAATCATCAAGAAACCACCAGCAGTATCTGTTGATAAATGATCAACCACTGTGGACAATTTACGAATTTTGTGTGAATTTAAAACAACTCCAACTGAGGGTATCAGTGCACCAAAGATATCAACTACTATTTCCCAAAAACTTGCTCTTTTATTATGTATTAGTCCTTGTTTTACTTCATTTACACTATTGTCCTTACGGTCTACATGGTAGACTTTTGGGAAAAACAATTCCAAAATAACAGCTTTCATACCAGTGTGCAGGTAACCTAAATTAGGCTTTCTTACCACACACATAACAGATTCCCGGGAAAACAGGGTCAGTTCCACCCTTTAATCCCCATACTCCAGTAATTTGGAACGTATGCTCACATTCTCTAGTGCCAATGAAATAGTTATTATAATTGGTCTTTGATCTAAACAAACATAGTTTCCCTTTCTGTGACCAGTCCAGGGACATTGCAGCATATGTCTCACCCTTTTCATAATTTCCTTCTCTAAAAGCCCAAGGTAGTGCCTGTGATTTCTGTTCATCAGCTTTCTTTTGGTAACTTGCTCTTCTTTTTCTGTGACCAGTCCAGGGACATTGCAGCATATGTCTCACCCTTTTCATAATTTCCTTCTCTAAAAGCCCAAGGTAGTGCCTGTGATTTCTGTTCATCAGCTTTCTTTTGGAAACTTGCTCTTCTTTTTTCTATCATATCGAAGAATAATCTCTCTACAACATGTACGCTACAGGTTAAGTTATTTTTGTAGGCATAGTCTACATCTAAGGCTTTAGTGATATGAAAGAATTCTCCCATATAGTGTGCATTATTACCACTTACTACTTCATTTAGTTCCCTTACAATTGGTACTTCTAAAAAATACTAAAACTATATCAGTTTATTGATAGTCCAGCTTACCTGTCACGAAAAAAGGCTACTGAGGACACTACATGACACACCATATGTTAGTGAAAGGTGGTGATATCTTCTGAGACAGACGAAGGTAATTGCATGCAGACATAACAATCACTCACATTCACAGTATTAGTATATTCATACAACAACTTGGTAAGAACATTTAAAGAAAAAATCGCTAATTGATTTGTCATGATGAAGAATGCTTCCATCCATTTGTTCTATATTAGTATTCATAGGTGGTTTAGAAACATCTTTCATTCCTTCAATTGACACATCATTAGTATTATTTCCATTGTTATTTACATTAAAGATGGGTATGACAACAATTAACAATATCCATATAAATGTTAATAGGAAAACACTTCATAAGCAGGTTTTAATACAACTACGTTTTTGACTAGATTTTGGTTGTCCATTCACTTCTGCTTCTGCTATTTTGATATACTAAAAAATATATATATATAAAAATTTAACAATCCTTCTAGTCTATAATCTAAAAATCGTAAAAAATCTATATGGACTCTTTTCTAAAAAAATTCTTAAAAATAGATTTTTGTGTAATCCTACACTCAATTACTTTTTTCTTCACCCCTTTCTTTAATTGCAGTCCTTTGGTCTTTTGTGAGTCTTTAATTAAAATTCAACTGACAATTTTCACCTTAATCTCTTTACAGTTCCTTTTTAGATGGTCTAAGTGTGTTCTCAACTTCCTTTTCAGTATCACTACTGTTGTTTTCTTCACTTAGACCCAAACTTTCAAATTCTTCTAGACGAAGGTCCATTCAGGAGTCTTGTACTTTCTACATGGAATTCTTGTTCTTTTTGTTTTTCTGGTTGCTTTTCTTCTTGAATTATCTGGTTCTGTTTGGCTTGAGACTTTGCTCTGGTCTCTTCCTCAATCTTCTCTTTACTATTCTATACTTTAGTCTTCACGCTCCACTTGACCAAATGTCTCCTTTTCTAGGTCTCTTTTTCTGTACTATCCTTTTACGTTCTGTGTTTTGTTCACCATTTCTTTTATTCAGTCTTCTTTCTATTTGCTTTTCTCTGCTCCCTAGTATTTCTGTCTCTGTAGGTTCAACACGTGTTTCTGATTCATCAGTGAGTTCACCTTCTTCTAGCTCATTTGTGACTTCATTCTTCTCGGGTCCTACTTCTGGCTCAACAGCTGTTTCTCTTTCTTCTGTCTCGACAGCTGCTTCACTTACCTCTGGCTCAATGGCAACCTCACGTTCTTCTGACTCAACAGCAGTCTTTTCAGTCCCAGTGTCTGGTGCCCACTTTACTTGACTTGTGCTTGGCTGTTCATCATGAAAACGTTCATCAGAATCTGTCACTCTAGACTCTTCAGCTTCGCACACTTCAGCTTCTGGTTCTTGATTTTGATTTATCAGTTGCTGTTCTTCAGGTCTTTCAATTGGACTTGGGACTAGGCGGGTATGGCTTGCATGTATCCGACTTGGCAAGCCAAAACACTTCACTGCTGTGGTCGTCACCAATATGATCTGGTAAGTGCCGCTCCAACGGGGTTCTAGGCACGTTTTCCTCACGTGCTTCTTGACTAGGACCCACTCACCAGGATTCAAATCATGTGCTTGGT
Organism: Triturus cristatus; assembly: GCF_964204655.1. NCBI lineage: Eukaryota > Metazoa > Chordata > Amphibia > Caudata > Salamandridae > Triturus > Triturus cristatus. The sequence goes on along the minus strand of NC_140587.1, from coordinate 319,530,222 downwards.
TCCGCTGTATCGTTGTGGCATCTCCTCTAACCTGGCGGGACGCAGAACGCACCAGGTCAGCCAGTCCTTTGCAATAATCTAGCACACGACCATCAGACATATTCATCAGTTTGTTCGCAGGTATGTATTCTTGTCTCATGGCTCTTCCCATTAACACTTCATGGGAGCTTAATCCAGACTTTTTGTCAGGAATACTTCTAAGACTCATCAATACAAGGAGTAAAGTGTGAGGCCATTTCAGTGTTGTGGATGCACATACCTTCCCTAATCGGATGTATGACGTTACAACGCACACTATTACAACGCATGCACTTACAACGCATTTTTTACAACGCATAATCCATTACAATGCATGACATTACAACGCATGACACTACAACGCATTTTTTAAAAATACCTTTACAACGCACTACCATTACAACGCATACTACCTTTACAACGCATACCATTACAACGCATAATATTAAATTACATTTAAGGTAAGTATTAGATAGTATAGGGGTAAAAATTACTATTCTAACTCCAGGGGGTGCAACAGTAGAGTAAGTGTTGGATAGTGTAGGGGTAAAAATTACTATTCTAACTCCAGGGGGTGCAACAGTAGGGTAAGTGTTGGATAGTGTAGGGGTACAAATTACTATTCTAACTCCAGGGGGTGCAACAGTAGGGTAAGTGTTGGATAGTGTAGGGGTACAAATTACTATTCTAACTCCAGGGGGTGCAACAGTAGGGAAAGTGTTGGATAGTATAGGGGTAAAATTTACTATTCTAACTCCAGGGGGTGCATCAGTAGGGTAAGTGTTGGATAGTATAGGGGTAAAAATTACTATTCTAACTCCAGGGGGTGCATCAGTAGGGAAAGTGTTGGATAGTATAGGGGTAAAAATTACTATTCTAACTCCAGGGGGTGCATCAGTAGGGTAAGTGTTGGATAGTATAGGGGTAAAAATTACTATTCTAACTCCAGGGGGTGCATCAGTAGGGTAAGTGTTGGATAGTATAGGGGTAAAAATTACTATTCTAACTCCAGGGGGTGCATCAGTAGGGTAAGTGTTGGATAGTATAGGGGTAAAAATTACTATTCTAACTCCAGGGGGTGCATCAGTAGGGTAAGTGTTGGATAGTATAGGGGTAAAAATTACTATTCTAACTCCAGGGGGTGCATCAGTAGGGTAAGTGTTGGATAGTATAGGGGTAAAAATTACTATTCTAACTCCAGGGGGTGCATCAGTAGGGTAAGTGTTGGATAGTATAGGGGTAAAAATTACTATTCTAACTCCAGGGGGTGCATCAGTAGGGTAAGTGTTGGATAGTATAGTGTAATATTATGCGTTGTAATGGTATGCGTTGTAATGGTAGTATGCGTTGTAATGGAATGCGTTGTAAAGGTAGTTTTTAAAAATGCGTTGTAGTGTCATGCGTTGTAATATCATGCGTTGTAATGGATTATGCGTTGTAAAAAATGCGTTGTAATGGTAGTGCGTTGTAAAAGTTGCGTTGTAAAGGTTGTTCCCCTCCCTAATCTAGACTTTATTGTGCCATTTATCTGCTCAACAATACCCAATGCTTCTGGTCGATAGGCACAATGCAGCTTCTGCTCAATTTGTAATGCTGCATAAATCATCCAAATTATTTCATTATTGAAGTGCAATCCTCTATCTGATTCCAAAGTGACTGGAAAACCAAACCTAGGGATCAGTTCTCTCAACAACAGCAGCCACTGTAAGGCTATCATTCCTACACGTTGGATAGGCCTCTACCCAGTGAGAAAACAAACAGACAATGACAAGGACATATGTCAGCCCATTACATGGTGGTAACTCAATGAAGTCAATCTGAAGTCTGGTAAAAGGACCTCCTGCTTACACCCCAGCTTACAACTGTCTTTCTTCCTGGATTTTGTTTTTGGCATATGGCACACCTTTGAAATAAACTTTCTGCGATGACCCTGAACTTTGGATTATACCATGTTTGCTTAAACAGTCTAACCATTGCATCTCTTCCAATATGTGTGAGTCCATAGTACATCCTGGCCATGTGAGAAAGTAAAGAATTTGGTAATACTGGTCTTACACATCGTGATAAACCCATTCCTCATCTTCTGCATTTTTTCTACAGCCTGTTCTACTCCCCTCTTCCTTTTCCTTATCACTTGCATCCTCCTGCATTTACTTTACAGCATCCCAAGTCTAAAATGTGGTTGTGAGCATAAGGTGACATTCGGTATTTCCTCTTCAATTGATCTGTTTATGGCCATTGTTTTTTGTGTACAGAAATGCGCTAATTGATTCGTGTACCTGTTGCCCTTTGTCACATCACCATCTCCTGGTTGATGTGCTGCACATTTTACAACTGCAATTATTTTTGACAACTGCAAAGCATCCAATAATTCCTTTACAGTTTTCCCATTCCGAAGTGGGGAACCTGAGGAAGTTAGAAACCCTCTTCGCATCCATAACTGACCAAAGTCATGTACGACTCCAAATCCGTACTGACTATCGGTGTAGATTGTTACCTTTTGCCAATTTACATGCTCTAGTCAAAGCAACTAACTCTGCGACTTGAGCGGAGTTTACTCCCTTCAAACAGGATGCTTCTAGTGCTCCTGATAAGGTGCAGACAGCATAACCAGCACACAATTCGCCCTTTTCTTTACTCAAAGATGATCATCCACAAACAATTCACAGTCTGATTCTTGCAAGGGTTCATCCTCTATATCAGGACGGGGCTTAGTGCAGAGTTCTGTCACTTCCAGACAATCATGTTCTGCTTCCTCTCTCACCTCCTCACACCTTGAATTTGGTAACAATGTAGCATGGTTCACAATAGTGCATCTCACCACCGTCACATTTTCAGCACCTAGAATCACTCTCTCATATTTAGTCAGCCAACTAGAGGTCATATGTTGAGTCCGAGTGCGGGTTAAAAGGATCTCAACAGAATGTGGTACGTACACCTTAGCTGGGTAACCCATCACAATTGCTTTACTTTGTTCCAGATTTACACAAGTGGCGGCTACTGCTTTTAAACAGCCTCGTAATGCTGCAGTCACTGAATCCAGGGTAGCAGAAAAATAAGCTACTGGACGTCGTGCCATTCCGTATTTTTGAGTTAAGACTGCAAGTGCACATCCATCTGTCTCAAAACAGTACAATGCAAATGTTTTTGTATAATCTGGCATTCCCAAAGCAGGTGCTTGACGAAGACTGTTTCATAATTCTGAAAAATATTCCATATTCTCTCCGTCCAACACAATTGGATCTTTCACATCCTTTCATGTCAACCTCTGTAGAGGTTTTGCAATCAGTGAGAAACCACAGATCCACTGTCTGCAGTATCCAACCATTCCCAAAAACATTCGCACTTCTATTTGATTTCTGGGTGGATGCATTTTCTTGATCACACTGATTCTCTATGGTGTCACCTTTCTGACCCCTTTTTCGATCTTGTGACCTAAATACTGAACTTCCTGTCTGTGATATTGTAATTTAGATGGTGACACTTTATGTCCTCCTTCTGCTAAATGTTCAGTAAAGCAATTGTGTCTATTACACATGCTTCTTGTGTTTTTGATGCCATCAGTAGTTTATCAATATACTGAACCAAAACAGAATTTCCAGGCATGACCACAGTCTCCAAAAACATTTCAAGATCTGATTAAAAATCGAAGGACTCTCAGAGTACCCTTGAGTAACTCGGCACCATGCAAAGACACGATTTCCGAACCGGAACGCAAGTAAATATTTACTGTTCGGGTGCAAGGGAATGGAGAAAAATGCCTGACACAAATCAATAACGGTGTACCATTCAGCATCACAGGGAATTCGGTAAAGAATTACTGCTGGATTTGGCACTACTGGACAACATGGTACTACAATTTTATTCACCTTTCTAAAATCCTGAACTATTCTGTATTTTCCATTAGGCTTTTTAATTCCAATAATAGGTGAGCTACAGGGACTGCTCATTATTTCTTTTAGAATCTCCTGTTCAATCATTTGGTCAATCACAGGTGTGACTCCAGCAATTGCTTCTGGGCTCATTTTGTACTGTGGGGTATTTGGATATATTGCACCATCCTTTACGGCAATCTGAATTGGATCTACATTTTTCATTAAACCAATATCTTTTCATGTGAAATCCCACAATCTGATCTCACTGTACTTTTTAATTCTTCAGGCAAATCTTCCTCAGTTAGGAGTGAATATAATTCACTCACTTCTGATTCATGTTGGACCATCATGACTTTGTATTCAACATCCTCATCAGGTGTCATAAATGCAACACCATCCGCTGTACAATAAATGGTGCAATTCATTTTGCACAACAAATCTCTGTCCAGGAGATTAACAGGACTGTAATAACATACATATGTCTTTGAAATTTCCAACATAAACATCTATCGATGATGTGACAGGAGTTCTAATATGTCTATTTGTAACGCCTACAACTTGGATTGTTTCTCCCGAGAGGGGTAGGTTTGGATTTCTGCTGCTGTCACAGTAGAACAGGTAGCACATGTGTCCAACAAGAAGGTGATATCTTTACCTTCTACCTTTCCATGAACGAGTGGACCTGATTGATCTACCGCTAAAGATGCGCCAAATACGCACTCTTCCTCCCCCCTCAGGCACTGCCATTGAGATTAATTCGAATCACTCTCATTGCACCGCAACAAATATTGCGAAACTAGTGGATTCTTGCAAAACTGCTCTTCTCCGTGGAATCCAGAACTTGCACTGTACATCTGCATATGAGCATTCACATTATGGGGTATAGGAGGTTGTGGCACCTGTAACTGTGGAGTAACTACCTGCTGCTGCTGCTGCTGCTGTTGATTCCCAAACACCTCATTTTGCATCTGTGGATTTAAATTTTGATTTACTACATTATCCTTTTGACCAGATCTACACTCATTCTTCCAATGTCCAAACTTTCCACATGCATGCGAAGGAAATTTCTTTTTAGCTTCCTCCTTACTCATTTTAAATTTTCCTTTACCTCCACTGTTTACCTGCCCAAACTGATTCTGACTTTGTTGCACATTACTATTTTCTTGCTGCTGTTCTGCCATCTTCACTTGGCCCACATCATTTTCTCATTTAACTTTTTAAGCCTTGAATCAATGTCATCACTACAGTACTTTGCAAACCTCAAAATCTCATCTATTGATTTACTCTGCCAGCAGAGCATATGCTGCTGTATCATTGCACTAATCTCTGGTTTCAATCCACATATGAATCAATACACAAAATGTCTCTGGGCTCGATTCACAGAACTAACTTAAGACAAAATCCTAAACTTACTACTTTTGGTATTCACAGAAGTTAGGATTTTGTCTTAAGTTTGTCCTAAGACAAACTTAAGACAGACTTAAGTTAGGATTTTGTCTTAAGTTTGTCTTAAGTCTGTCTTAAGTCTGTCTTAAGTTTGTCTTAAGACAAACTTAAGACAAAATCCTAACTTCTGTGAATACCAAAAGTAGTAAGTTTAGGATTTTATCTTAAGTTAGTTCTGTGAATAGGCCCCTCTATCTTTATCTCCAATATTCTCAAACCCACTGTACTGCTTAAACACCTGTAACAATCTTTCATAATATGCATACACTGACTCTTTAGGCTCTTGGGCCGTCCTGTCAATCTTAACCCAATCTGTTTCTTTGGGGGATATCTTCCCTTTCAAGAAGGTAATAACCTGATGGTACTTCTTCATCACCTCTTCAGATGGTGCACCTGTTTTTGCCTCCCTGGAATATTCTTTGTTAGGCCAGTCAACAGTAATTTTACATTCCGTCCCCGAATCAGCTGGAACCACTATCTCAAAAAGACCATCTAAATCTTTCAACAACACCTTTGAAACTTTTACAAATCTATCTACTTGTTTATACCACTCAACTGGCTTCTCTCGCAATCTGTAAAATCATTGGTGAATGATAATATATCCTGTCTAGTCCAAGGTACATGAACATATCCTCCACCTGGAATCTCTCTCATTGCACATGCCCTTTCAACTTGCTTGGTTTCCTTTAACGGAAACATGGAAGTTCCCTTACCAGTAGTGTCTTCTTTCTTTTTCATCCATTTACTCCTCCTTCGTTCTACATTTCTTCAAAATATTCTTTAATTCTTTTATCTGCAATCTTTTCCCTGACGTATTTAAACTCTCTAAATCCTTGTCAGTAAAAGCCATTCTGTACGTTTTCTGCAACACTTTCGACTTTTCTATATTTACACCAAATTCACTAGCAGCTTCCGATAGCTTCTCATGAAGATTCTTCACTCTCCAAGTAATACTTTCACACAAAATCAGCAACTCTTCATCACTATAAGTCCATAGTGTATCTGGACTTACTGTTCCAATAATCATCTCTTCTAAATCTACTTTTAATTGACTCACATTTATACACTGTGGTTGAGTTTTCGGCTTGCTCATTTCTTTTATCCAATTAGTTAATTCTTCAGGAGAGGGACCTGCTGTACTCCCTGCTACTGGAGCAATATTTGGCCATATTTTCCTTGGGTCTAATTGAATACTTCTCCTCTGAGTTTCTGTTAATAAATCACCAACCGAAAGGTCTAACAGAGTGGTATTTTGGTCATCTTGTCTATTTTCATTTGTTACTGACACTATTTCACTCCTTACACTACTTCTTGGAACTGACAATGTGTGTACTTTTGGCAATGTCGATTTTTCTCCAAATAATGGAACCACAGGACCAATTGTCACCGGTACTGTCAAAGCTTCTGCATTCAAATCCAACTGATTTCCTTTCTGTACCTGTTCCATTCTGGCTTTATTTAACAAACTCACTTCATTTTCTCGCACTATTCTAGTTATTTCGGTAACTTGGGGAGTTAATGTGGTTACCATTTGTGGGGCGCTTGGAATCACCTCCCCTGAATTTTTTTCAAATGGTGGTGGTCTTTTAGTCATTATAGCTTCTAACAATTCATCATCAGATTCATCCAACCCCTCTCTGGATGTTTCTATATTTTTCTTCTTCTCTTTACACTTAGTACCTGTCTGACTCCCTACTGTCAAAACTGGATATAGACCTTTGGTCACTACAGCCCTTCTCCATCTTTCCATTTGATCTTCTCGCCTCTCAAATGGATATCTAGGCATAAAACCTCTGAATCTTCTATCACTTCTATCTTTTTCTCGCTCAAAAGCTTCTACTTCCCATTCTTCCAACGCGTCATACTGGGTAAGTCTAGGATTTGTCTCTAGCAAGTTCATCCTATTTCTCAAATTCTGTAAAATTCGTACATGAATGTACCAAACTCAGGGAAAGCTAACATCCCATCATCCTTTGTATATTTCATCCAGTTCTCTAACCAAACACACGTATGGTACCCTCGCTCCATCATCATAAGAGAGGCAGGCGTTTTTAGGGGTGGAATTGGAATTCCCTCTCTCATCAAAATTTGTTTGTCTTTCTTAAAGAAATTAATTATTGTCTTTAGCAAACCCATTTTCGGACTCTACTAGTATTTCTCAACAAACAAAATAACCAAACTTGTCCGTAATTCTCCTTTCCCTATTTGCTAAGTTCTGTCCTATACCAGTGCAACTCGCACCAACCAACCAATCACAGCTCACTACGTATCTACAGTCTCAACCAATGCCAGCGCGACTCACACCGGCTAACCAATCAGAGCTTTGTTCACACCCGCTATCTGACCAATGCCAGCGCGGCCTTTTGTGACGTCAGTTTTTACTCCTTCTACTGACCCTCCTTTTACAATCTACTCTCGATACACTCCCGCTGCTTTGTCCAATACCAGCGCGGCACTCTGTGACTTCAGTATCACTCCTTCTACTGACCCCTCCTTCACAAAATCTTACGACAATATTTTTCTAGAGTTTTCTTAATCAAAAAATCGGCTAATAACAACATTAAAAGACAATGCTACCTTGTCTGCTCCGCTAAATAAAGAGATAGTCTTCACTTTTTCCAAGAGATCATTACACTGCAAGTAATAACAACCAGCGTTATCTCAGTTCTCTAACAAGCTCCGGGGAGACTTGTTACTCCTCTTGGGATACAGCCGAAGTTTCACAAGAAGACTTTTTTGGCATTAAAAAGGTGTCTTGTTACCCCCCCCTCCCCCCGGATACTGCCAGAGTTTCAAAAGTGAACCCTTCGCTATTTCAGACACTCTACTTATATACGGATTTTCCCTATATATAACACTGACAGCCCTACGTAGCTTTTTAGTATTATTACAACAACCAAAGTACTTCTGCAGTGTGATTTCTTTATCACACTCTTCTTCTGCCTACTTCAGGCAAATTCCTTCCCGGGATTCCTCAGGTAATTCCATACCTGTACCTCTAGACAACATAGAACAAAACACTAACTCTTCATGTTAAGACATATAATTAATATTTCAATAACCATTACCAAACTAATCAATAATTAAACCGTCTTCTGCTACCAAAAAGCTGATCCAGCGTGAAGCCAATAAATTGATCAGGGATAAATATTCAATAACATCTCATACTTTGGCCTGTACACATTCACCCTGATGCGCCGGGGTCAAGTTTCTTAACTTTACTTCAATTTACTCTTGTTATTCAGGCACAAAATTTAAACATCCTGTACTTTTGCGCAATGTACAAATAATAATCGACTTTTCATCTATTTGGTCAGTGGACCAATTAGTTGAAGAGTTGATGGAAATGGTATATCTCAAAAAGAAAAACATTACTCAATAAACTGGCTAATAACCACAGACTCTCTGTGAGATTTAGTAATTGTATCTAGTAATAATAAATGCTCAATGCGATTTCTTTAACAAATTCAAATACCGGAAACCTCATGAGAGAGAGCAACAATCTAATCATAGCAACAACGGAACTATCATTTCAAATATACATTGCAAAGAGTGGATAGAATGGATGAAGGGACTTTAGGTGCAAGTAAAAATATATCGATTTTAAATCAAGAATTCGGAGGGTATAGATGAAGAGACAAAAGGTTCAGAGACAAGAATACGACTGCAAAATAATTTCTGCAATTCTAAGTTAGATCAGACACAAACCCAAAGGATCTCTAAGGGAAAACCACCACCCAGGCCTAGGCAGCAATGGGAGACCCCGGAACCAAGAGTCAGGGATCAAAGACTCAAGAACCAAGACAGGGACAGGACAGGAGAAGCTAGGCCTCTCAGCAAACTGACGAACAGCGACACATCCCTCACTCGGACACCTTCAGCCTAAGCGACCAAAACCACACCCCTGAAGTACCTATTGTTATACCCTAAAAGTACATGTCTGTCCCACAATAGTTGCTAAATTCACATTTTCTAGCTAATGGATTGGTTGGGTTCTAGGGGTGGGATGTCACCCATCTATGAAATCATCTTCTTTTGACTACACCATTGTTCTAAACATTTGTTTACATAGTCATCAATACCCGTTCTCTCTTATGAGTACACGTAACAATTTATTGTATATTTAATTAAATTCATCAACTACAGGTTCCGTTCCCACGATGACAGTGGTGTTGTCTGTCTTTCAATGTTCTGTCCTTCACCAGGTCAGGCTTTTTCAGCTTTGCACAGCACTTCAGTCACGTGGTCACATGGTTCATGGTCGCTCCTAATTCCACCAGCCCTCGGATAAGCTAACTTTAAAAAGATGGAGGACTCGTCCATTACTAAAAGAACGGAAACAAACATTTATTAATTATGTGATAATGCATTGTCACTGTTTACCACCCACTTTAGCTTTACTCCATATTAACGGTTAGCCTTGCATAACATAAGCAGAAAAGCTGCTTTATTTATTAGGATAAAGCAACACACACTATGCTTTTTACTGAATACACATGCGGTCTTGCCGTGCCAATCTTCGTAATTTGTTCTAAACACAAGATTATAACATTTCCGGTTAATTACACATTAATTCTGGTTAGTTCCTGCATATTGCAAAGCAAATGTCCCGCGTGTAGTGTAAATGTACACGAGTCATTCTAACACTACTTAATGTTAGTACGTATTATAGGGGTGTTCAATTGAGCAGGTTTCTTTCACAAAATCCTGCTCTGTCATTACTATGCAAGCATATTGGCTAAAACAGGTTCAATAATCGTGGACTCATGCAGACAAGGCAGAAAAAACAACTATGCCTTATGCGTACACAACTACTCTAGACACAAAGCACAGGGATAAGGAAATGGTATGAAACGAATTACATTAAGTTTCCTTGCTTGAAAATTCATCTTCTTCGAATATGCAGAAAGTCTCGTCTGACTGGACGGACCCTCGGACAGTCCTTTCTTTTTGGTGTGTGACAATCGCTAAGCCCCATCCAAAATATTACAGCATTGTTTAATGTTTCCTGGCCTGATACTAAAAAGAAGCAATGCACGGTCGGATTGGAGCACCAGTTGGTGCTTGTAATGTTGAAGCATACACAGATCCTTTGGTTGGAATTTCCTTCACACATTTATGGCCAATATCCGGTTACAAAACACAACTTCAAAGAGAATGAACTATCACTTGGGGAATACATCAACCCTGGCTCCAGAGAAGAAAGCAGTATAAAAACAAATTTCACTGTTAGATAAAATGAAAGCTTGTTGTGCTTTTATGGTTTGAACGGAGTCATTTTTGGCATGAAATATTAGCTTGAGGTTTGCAGCGAAAGCTCAAAGCGGATTCAGACCTTTAAAATGGGCGTGCCTCGCGCCGCTCACAGTACAGCGGAGCGCGCGCAGAGGAGACAAACCGAGGGGCTTTGAGCTCATTGGACACGCGGGCAACTACTGAGGCCTGACGGCAGATACCTCTGGTCTCCCAAGCACATGTGCTGCTGGACTGTTTCAGCAGCACGTGCACTGGAGCACAAAGGCGCTGTGTCTTTCAAGGAGCTGGCAGGACAATTATTTTAGTACGCCAGCTGCAAATAGGAACTCCATCTGTAATTAACAATTTGGAAAAAGTTACCAAAACACAAAACCTATCATTGCACTTTGTGGTAGTGTATATATTATGAAATATATATTGATGCATTGGTTCGACTGTGAAGGTCTATGCTAATGTCCTTATCACTTTTTGTTCATGTTTAACATTGCATAGCACCAAATTGTCACTTTACGACCTCTTCATTTCAGGTTAGTACAATACTGGCAAACGCCTGCGCTGGGTGAGGTTCTGTTTGCCAGAGGGGATTCCCAGGTCACGAGAGTTTCAAGGCATGCTGTGCCTTGTAAACTGCTACAAATTCTCCCTCCTTCTCCATACTTTTCAACCCATTTTTGCAAAACGATGGAGTCAAAATAGGCCCACGAGTACATATTTAATCATTCAAAGCCAAATGCAACGTGGCTGCTTTTCTTAATTTGTAATCCAATTTCTCATTCCACTCAGTGCCTGCAGGCACTGGGCTGAGCTCCTGCAAGCACCTGACTGTGCACCTGAAAACACCCGACTGAGCTCCTGCAAGCACCTGACTGAGCACCTGAAAACACCTGACTGAGCTCCTGCAGGCAATGTATTGACTATTGAGCTGCTGCAACAATGGGCCCGAGTTCCTGACCCACCCTAATTAGCTCCTGGGCCATGCCCTGAGCTCCCCTACTGAACTTCTGCAGGCACCTGAGTGAGTTCTAGCTGTTACTCAATAGCACTACTGCAGTGACCTAACATAGCGCCTAGTGGCACCTTAGTAAGCATATAGATGTACGGCACTCTACTCCAGCAGGCACTTCAATGAGCATGCACCAAGCTCAGGGGGTAAGGTCATATCTGTTAATGTACCTATGCCTTAACAATGGGCACATGCGATCAGCCTGTGTCTCCATGGTTTGCCTGTCACATCTATCAACCTGTCTTTCACCATTGCTAGCATGCCTGTTAGACCTTTTGTGGGCCATTGGTCAGTCAACCACTGCATCGCTGACAGCGCCTTTTACTATTTTACCTCTTCATATACCCGTGCAGTGACTCAATTTTTATTCTTCCTCCATCCAGGCATAAGTTTTCATGTTCAGCTAGCCGCCACATGTCAATATACTCACTCCTCCATTCATCCATCTATTCATCTTTTTCCATCCAATCATTTATCCAAACATCCAATCTATTTACCCACCTATCAACTCCTTCTCAATGTCATCCCCTCAGAAATTTGCTCAACCAGACATGCAAAAGTTCCAATGGAAGAATCACTTTCATTCAGAGTATGCATTGGCAAAGCCAGTAGGTCTAGCCCCGTCAAGCTATGATATTTCCAGTGAATTCTTTTGTTTTAGTTTCGATGTTTTGCAAGCATATGCAACACTTTGGCAGGCAAATAGAAATACAGAGTGAATCACAAGGCACCTAAAATATTTTAGCACACAGAGAATTAACAGGCAGCCATGTATCCCATGTTATTGATCCATTGGTATTTACTGTCCAGTACAAACTATATTATCCACCAAAAAGGTGCCCTCTCCCTCTTCAAAAGGGGGACCGGTGATATAAAATATTAGTGGGACAACTCACATTTTTTGTTTACACGTGCATGATGGAAAATACAAACTATTTCAAAATACATTTTACTGTGAATAAACGGGAAATAAAGAATGGGAAATAAGAAAAGGTGTCCTTTCTCGCAGCGAAAAGTAATTTGCGCTGCTTTGCATGGCTTTGCATCAAGGGGAATTACTTGGGAGGATCAGCGCAAACAGCCATAGGTTTTGATGCAAAGCCAGAACTACTTAGATAGCTAGTCCGGGCTTTGCATCAAAAACTCATTAAAGCAGGTGGTAACAAGGGGAAATATTTTCATTTCTCAAAAAAACACCAAGCACTGCATGTGTGCCGAAGTGCACAGCACAGATTCAGTGTGAAGGATCCTTCTGAGATGTGTCTAGGCATAGGAATTTGTACTGGAAGGGAATTCTTTTAGTGCAAATCCTACTATCGACAGCACACATGCACCTCTGCACCACGATGCAAGCCTGTGTATCACGCAAGGCAGCCATAATAGAGCTCTACTGTATTTTTCCCGTTGTATAATGCAGAACAGCAAATTTGGTTGCTATGCTGAATTGCATGGAAGATTAATAAATGTAGCCCTCATTCTTTTATTTAAACAGCATTTCTTCTTTTTGCTAACCTTGTACGAGAAGTTACCCCTAGACGAGTGATAGCCCAGATAGTGTCTGCAAATTCGTACTGGTTTTCTCCATTTGATTTGAGAAATATATACCCCTATATAAGGCATTATCACTGGGTATTGAAATATGCTTAAATATCAGCATTGTGGCTTGTAATGGGGTCTTAACTGGTGTTTACTGTTCGCTGCGAGGCAAGTACCTGCCACCTTTTTGAAAGTTAAAGTGTCTGTAGGAAGACTACTAAAAGGCACATTCTTTTACAGAAGAACTTAAAATTGTGTTGGAACTTGCAGTAGATGGTTTATTGTTTCTTTCTATAGGTTTACATCCACAGAATGCATATTATCTCAAAAAACCTCAATGCACTATATTCCTAAAACCCTGCACGAAACATTGACTTTGACTTGAACTTTCACATTTTTACCTACTTTAGTTCTCTGAATGCCCTAATCATTTGCTTGTACCTTCTGCCTCCAGCTCTCTTTCTATGAAACCGTATCCTTGCAACCTCTCAATATCTGTACATTCCATCATGCATTTGCTTCTCACTTAGCCCGCACTAGTGATTTCACATAACTTATTAACTTACCACAAAGCACAGGACCCATGTCTGGGCATACCCTTCCCACTTAGTGCGACAAATGTAAAAAGAACCCTTGTTGGACGGAATTCTGGGTCAAAACTGGGGAGTTGTGGTGAGAAAAAGAAAGATGAATTTAACTCGGGTCTCTTGACTGGGTGTGAATGTTTGATTTGTTCAGCATCCCATCCATCATTTGGTAGTGTAGCATGTTTCACCCTCAGTGGGATGGGTATGCCCAGATATAGACCCCTTGCTCGCTGTGCCACTGGATTCAAGCTAGTGGCTGATGAGGGATGATACCCCGAAATTGGTCCCAGGAGGCTTGTTTCCGGTCCAGGGAGCACCTGGCTTGGCAGTTCGGGCTGGACTATTCCAATGAGCAGCAGGATCAAGACTGACTTGCACATGGCTGGGTCCGAACTGGGGTGGCATGGTGAGCAGAAGAACGATGGATTTAACCCAGATTTCTTCACTGGGGGTGAATGTTTGATTTGTTCCATTCATAATTTGTTTGCACCGCTTTTTTCTCCCTAAGTGGGACGGGCATGCCTAGATATGGGTCCTTTGCTCGCTGTGCCACTGGATTCAAGCTAGTCTGGCTGATGAGGGGTGATACCCTGAAACTGGTCCAAGGATGCTTATTTCCAGTCCAGGGAGGACCTGGCTTGGCAGTTCAGGCTGGACTGTTCCCATGAGGAGGAGGGTCAAGACTGATTTGAATATGGCTGGGTCCATACTGAGGTGGCATGGTGAGCAAAAGAACGATTAATTTAACCCAGATGTCTTGACTGGCGGTGAATGTTTGATTTGTTCATCATTCCGTCCATCATTTGTTTGAGCAGCACTGAAATAAGTTCATGCTTTCATGGGTAGGAAAGTAAACCTTAGTTTACACAAAAATATAGTTGACTCATTAATATTTAAAAATGAGTTTTTGACCTTTCAAAAGGGTTTATTTTAACAGGTCGAATTACAGTTTTTTCAAAGCTACAGCCAGGCTACAATGGTAAGCATGAAGCCATGTTTTACACTGACACTAGTGGATGGCTCAATAGGTGGTAGAGTTCACAAGCAGCAGTTCCAAGCTGTGGATATATCTTGTACCATACATTAAGCATTATGGATAAGTTAAATATACCAATTAGAAATATGCCAATTTGACATGTTTAAAGGGAAGCAAAGGCACTTTACCACTAGCTAGCATGGTTAAAGGGCACAAAGTTCTAAAGCCAGCAAAATATAGGGTACAGCAAACAATGAAAAATATGGCGTAAAATATCTGAAGAGAATCCTGTGTATCTGACACTGCACAGCTTGCCACAGGCTGCCTAAATTCCTGCTGTCACCCAGTTGCGGCCGGCACGACTTTCAGTTGCGGGGTGTGAGGTCGCGCGGGGAGGAGGGGGTCATGCAGGGATTGGGGGTCACGCAGGGAGGGGGTTAATTAAATTAAAAATATATATAAATAGAAAAGTAAACTTACCTTTCCGACAGCCAGGTCCCTGGTCCCGCGCCTTCTCTGCTCTCCTGCTCTCCAGGAACAGGAAGCAAAAGCAGGCGGTCAGGCTCTCTCCCTCCCCAAAGCCAATCACAACACTGTTGAAGCAGCGTTGTGATTGGTCGGGATGCCAACCAGCCAGGCTCCAATGGGGAGGCCATTTTCTCCATGTAGGCTGCATGCAGCCTACATGGAAAAAAAAGGCAGAGTGTGCATGACTGGTTTGGGCGGCCCCAGGGGGCTGACCAAAAAGCCTTTGCTCACTCAGGATTGATCAGGCACACCACTCCTCCACTCCCCTACGCTCAGAGCAGCCGCAACCACCCACCCGCCCGGCCCACAACCAAACATAAAAAGGTAATAACGGAAAGTTATTACCATTTTATGTTTCTGCTTCCCGCACTGCGAGAAGCAGTGGGGCGACACTCTCCCACCCTAGTGGAGAAGCTACCCCTGCTGGCACCATCGGTGCACTGATGGGGGCAGTTCCAGCTGCTGTGGAGGAGGGACCTGCTTAGGGCAAGGAGCCTGAATGAGGACGTTGCTGTGCAGGGCCCCTTCCACCCAATCTGGCTTGCCCTGCTAGATGCAGCTGCCCACCTGGAGCTTGTGGGCCTTCCCGTGTATGTACCGAGGAGGCCTCCTGTCATGAGCCTGCTGTCGACTTCTCCCCCATGGCTGTTGTTCTGAAGCGGCGGACTATGAGCGGCTGCTCTGATGTGAGAGACGATGTGAGCTGGCCCCTCTGCCTGAAGTAGTGAGGCCAGGCGAGTGTGATCGCCACATACAGAGGGGGAGTGTGAATCTGACATGATCTTGAAGAGGTGAGGTGCAGAGGTACCAAAGCTAGGCTCTGCCAGGCTTGAAGAGGCATGGAGTGAAGAATAGCGCTGCCAGGGTACAGGTTCTCCTGGGCCACTCGGGGCACTCATTGACACCGACAACCCGCCCTATCCCCTCCTCGACTTCCTCAGGCATTTAATGGGGGCAGATGGGAGCGTGGTCTTTACATTGAGACTGTGCCTTGTTCTGGCGCGAGTCCGGCAGGAGCTGGGGTGCATCAGAAAGGCTGCACACCACGATCATAGAATCCTTGAGGGGTCTTAGCTATGTGTTGCCCAGCCTATTTACTCCACTGCGGCGGGGGGTGCCTGTCCTGATTTGAACACGATTTTGGTGCCTTGCGCCCCTCCCCGTTGAGGCCTAATAGGAGTGATCAGTGATTTACATCTGCTCTATGTACTCTCTAATTTCATTGGCTGTCGCCTGTGGCCACGGGCACCTCCCATCAAGACAGAGCTATGTGGCGTACCAAGCTGGCCCATTCTTCATCTAGGCAGGGCTGTGCCCATCCCAACAAAGCCAGTCTGAAGGCTCTTCCACGTATGCCCTACAATAACGTATTCCGCCTACAAACTGGTCCCCCTACCGGATAAATTTGACCTGATTCTTCATGAAATACGGGACTGCAGGATAGCCATTGAGCACAGTATTAAGTCACTCTTGCAGACCTTGGCCTCTTGTAGGAAGATAATTGCAAACTTTCTGACAAAGTCCACACAGCTGAAACTAAGTTGGCGAAGCTGGCCCCCCAGCAGGCCTCACACACCACTGCCATAGCTGAACTTCAGAAACAACTAAGGGGCGTATTCTCAAGAACTATCGCTGAGTTATCGGCACTTTATCACACCCAAAGTCACGATAAGTTTATCGCCCCATTCACAAGCTGGTGCTAACAGCCCCTATCGCCAGTTTACCTGCGATAGCAGTCGCAAAAAACATCTCCACGGATGACCCCTGCAACTATCGCTAATGAGATGCAGAGTAGGCGTTCCCGAGCAAAATCCCGCGACAACACCACACCTCAACATTCTCAACGACCAGCCAGATCAGCGATGAGAACACAAAACGTGTTAGCAGCAGGAAATGAACACCTGCTCTGACCTGGTGCAAAGTCGGACTACAACCGGCACCAGAAAAGGGAGCCCAGACCACAGCCACACATGAAGAACAACAGATGCCATGGAGCCTACACCCTGCATCCCGGAGCCCTGAGAGGGCAACAACACCCACCGCCACCCACCCCCTCATCACCACCTACTGGGCCACAACCCGGGCACCCCCCACCTCGCCGGACCAAGAGAATGCACATCAATGTCACGAAACATGCACAAAATCATTCGCCTGATGCCGCAGAATCACAACAACTAACAGCCATGTGAGTACAGAAAAAGCAGAATCAATCATCCACCATTGATAGTCCAAGCGAAACATCACAATCAATTTCCACACCAAACAACTATTTTGTAGAGTCGTGGCGTGTCATCCCTGGACAATCTGCAAGTGACAGCCTGTCAGACAATAGCCCAGATAAGAAGGTGTGTCAGCCACCCATGAAATGATAGAGAGAGAGGGAAAGAGAGAGAGAGACTGAACAAGGAGCGCAAGGACAATCGTGCCCTTGGCACATACATGCCAACTGTTGCTTGTTTCTCGCAATTGGTGCACCCAAAATCTAAGGCCTGGCAACAATTTCAGCTTGAAGGCCACATCACATTTCAGAAATGCAAACAGTAGCCAGACCAAAATTAGGCATGAAAGCTCCTTTATCTCAATACACAAGGCTGAAGGACATCCGAACCTCTGACCCTGGTCTCCAATGCACCCGGCACCCTCCGAGTGAGATACCATACCAGACTCTGCCTACTCCCACATGACGAACTGCGCTAATGAAAGAGCGACTTGTCCACACCCCACACACACTCGTCCCTGCGCGAGATACACCTGCATGTCATGCCCCCAACACATCGGCAAAAAAGACAACCCATTCGTCCAAACGTTGAACACACATACGACTCATTACTCCGAGCCGTGGCATATCGTCCACAGAACTACCGCCGGTCTAAGGAGTGCTGGTGGTACGAGACCAACAAACGCAATGGCAGGCAATCCCGGGCACATGCATAACCCCAGTCACATGGAACTGTACTTTGCACGAATGCTGCAGTTGTTGGGAGCTCTGCCAATGGCAGTTTTGCGAATCAGTTACCGTCTGAGTTTCCGGCTGGCGTAGGTCACATGCGTCCAGCCATGGTTCCACTGTTGATCATGCACATTCGAGTGTCCCAGGGAGGTCTGCCTATCCAACACAACAGTAGCTGAACTGGATTACGACTTGTGTGTGCACCCCCTGTTGGTCCACAAACAGGAGTGCAACCGGGATACCCGGGTATGGGATGCCTTGATATGTGTCATATGTGCCGGCAGCAGTGGATGGGAGATTGCACAAGTCATTGTGTGCAGTGACCACATCGAGGCGCTCCCCTATTGGGCTGTGTTGCGGATTGGTGAAACTGCGTGGCCGGAGCACATCAGTCCGGACCAGTCAATGGATTGGCTCTCCCTCGTGTTCCTTGAATTCGAGAACGACGTACTTCTGGAACTGATCGCCTATGAAGCAGCGCTCGCATTCATGGACGAGTAACTACCGTCCTGCAGCCACAACTGATTGACACCCAGAGCACAGGTCCCAACACAGTGTTGCATCCAGGAGGATTGGTTCCATAAGCCAGTACAACAGGGGACATTTCTGCATTTGCTTGGACTCAGAATGCATGTGTGTGCACCTACACGTGTTGTCACACACCTGTGCAAGGTGCTACAGCCCCATGGGCGGAGCTGCACAGCATCGTTTGGCAAAGTTCCTAAATCTGACATACTGACGGAGGGAGACTGCACACATGGCAATGTAGCACGACATGTGACCTTGTTGGTCCCTTTCACCTGCTCACTGTCAACAGAGCATACAGTTGGCGCAGTCCGGTGGTACAGCTCCATGCAGATCCCATGGGCTGTGAGTCGTGTCCCTGGACATGGGGCAATGAGCAGACGCCAAACATCAAGTGACTGAACCAGCAAGGCAAGGTGGGCTGAGACCGTTGCCAACCTTAAGGATATGTGTACATTTTTGCAATCCCATTCCTTGAACCTCAACACTTTCCCATTCTGCCTGTAAGTGTCTTAAGCATTTGTCTGCCTGTTGTGGCCAATCACCTGCCCGTACTGACACGCACATGCTAATAAAGCCTACGCAACTTCACCAGTGTATAACTGTGATGAGTGTTGATTAGTATGACCAATCGTGTGCCTTAATGAACATTGTCCATACACAGGGAGGGACAGACTGCCTCTGGTACATATGTGGTGAATCCCTATTGGCAGCTCCACCTCTGTGAGCCACACATTGTGTTTGGGATAGTTGCTGGTAGACCTGTACTCTTACGTGTCTTCAGCAATGTGAGTATGGTGTCCAACTTCTTGCCATGTGGATCAATATGATCCATTAAAACAGACTGTGTACACACTGATGTGTGTGAGTACATCATGCAAACAGGAGTTGCATAGTCACATTCGATGGGGGACACTACTTCAGGTGGGCTACCGATTCTGACATTGACACACACAGCCCTATATGATACATGTACTTGTGGCTACGTTGGAGGATGCGAGATTGTTGTGCATGTGCAATGAGGCCACAGCTAGTTCACACCTTAACAGTCATCTGATTGGCCATGTGGGTCAGGCTCAAACATGTGCATTGATGACATTTACAGGGGTGTACCTTTATGTGCAATCAACGTCCCTACATTCATCCGTACTTGTACACGTGGGTGAACATAGACATGACACATCTGTGTGATTTGTAATGTTTTATTCACATTCTGGGGAGTCTCGGAGATGGAGGGGTACATGGACAGTTCAAGTCCACATTACGTGGTTGCCCAGTGGTGGGCCAACCAGAGTCCTTGGGGGAATGCAAAGTTAATCTGAAGAGGAAGAGTACAGTCCTTGCTGTGTCATTGGTAAAAGAGCAGGAATGGCAGTCCATGTTGGGGTCCTGGTGAATGTCGCAGAGTATTCCAGGGGACAGTGGGAGGTGTTGTTCCATGGCATGATGCATAGGGCTGAACCATGCAGGGACTGGCTATGTGGAGGGTACGGATGCTACTGCCTTCTTCCTCACACAGGTAATGCACTACACATCTTACTCCTCTGGGACGTCTTCTGTGTCCGGTGTGTCAGGTGTGTGTGGTGGTGGTATGGCTGGATCACTTTGGGCCACTAACACATCAGGGTGCAGAGGTGTAATGGCCGCATCACTGTGTGCCAATGACACATCAAGGGGCTGAGATGTGTGTGTCGAAGTTCCTGCAGCAGTCATCTGGTATAGGCTCTGTGGCATTTGAGGATCTGCAAGGCTTAGAAGATCCCAGCTACATGTCGCTGGTGTTCAGCCGTGGCAGCCCTACTTCCAGGCTGCATCTGCTCCATGGTTTCCATTGTCCTCTGTATCTGTGCCAACTCTGTGCTGTCATCGCTGGAGCCTGTCTGACTAGACAGTTCTTGTATCCGAGTAATGGCCCCGGGAAGGTCAGCCAAGGATTGTCAGTGAGCATGGTGCGGACTGGGGGTGTCCATTTGGGACTGTACGTGGTCCCTGATGGGACTCTGACACCCACGTATGGCATCGAGTTTGGCTGCCATGAGGTCAAAACCCACCCGCAGCTGCCAACTCCTCCTGACACGATAACATACGGCATTGGCATTCATAGTGTTGGTTGTGGGGGTCCTGTGGGCCAGCCGTGGTGGTGTGTGCTTCCTGCTGTGTGGTCTGTGCAGGGTGTGGGCTCACCGCGATGCTGCTGGGCTGCCCTGCTACTGGGGATGGTGTGCGGAGGCTGTCCACGAGCCGTTGGAGGGTGTCTGGGCAAATGTGCAGGGTGGCCTCTTCATCTTCACTGTGTGGTCTGCTATTCAGGAGGTGTTGATTGCCCCTCTGCAATGTGAAGGGGAGATGCAGGTTAACAGTGTGTTCCATTTATGTTCACGTATTGTACATGTTTACATACAGACTGTATGACAATGTACATTGTGACTGTTTTGGAGGAGCAGGCTATTTGCTGAGAAACAGTGTACATTTGGACTACATGATGGGTGTGAGGTTGTACTCATACATCATCATCTCACAGTGCCATGCAATGCCAGATGTTATTGGCAATTTTCTACACACGAGCGGCACCAGTTGTGTCCTCTGTCCTGTCGTGGGAGTTTTGCACTTTGTAACACATTGGTGCCAATTCCGATCCGGTAAAAACCGGGTACGAACCGTCGGACGGAGCCTTTTCTCCGTCCGACTCGTACCCGGTGCGAAATCCATCCTAAAATGCAAGTACGATTCATACGGAAACACCATTTCCGTACGAATCGAACAAAACACCGACCGAACAGAAACAAAACACAATTCCGATCCTGAAAGGCGCCGACGTGACGTCGGTACGCATCCAGCCTACGTTTCACGAACCAGGAAGTACGATTCGAACCGACGTCATCCCGCACGGAAAATATTTACCGGCTGCCAAAAACTGCCGGGAAATCAGGACGACACACGCAAGGAGCAGCTGGACGCGACGAACAGACATGGACCCGAACCTACGTGCCATCCCTGCCCTCCTAGCAGTCCACCTGGCATACAGGAACCGACGCAGACGCCGCAGAAGGTCAGCACAACAACCAGGGGCAAAGGGGGGGGCAGGGGCAGGACACACAACACCAACACATGGTACCAAATCACACATGGCCTGGACATACCTGACCATCAGGGCCTGGTCACTTCCAGGGGGTGTGGGCGAGGCCAGCAACGCAAGCGTCCGCCACAACGGAAGTGGATGGTCACGCGAACCCGTACGTACCCTACCCAGGCCGCAAGAGCGTGGGTACGGAACGTACCACGCGTCCCCCTACGTCACTCCAACAATGGCGGTAGGCCCGTACCCACGTCAGAAATGCCTTGGTACGGCTCGTACCAGCATTGCTGGGGTCATGTAGGGGTACGCGTGGTACGACCCGTAGCCACGCCCCCAAGGCCTGTGTACGGTGCGGACCCCACGGCACCGCAACAATGGGGGGACGCACCGTACCCACCCACCAAAGGCATGGGTACGGCCCGTACCCAGGCACGCAGAGCGTGGGTAGGGGTATGTACGGACCGTACCCCCACCCGTGGAAGTACGGCCCGTACCCCCACCCGTGTATGTACGCACCCAAGCACCACCCGTGTATGTACGCCCCGAACCCCCACCCGTGTATGTACGCACCGAACCCCCACCCGTGTATGTACGCCCCGAACCCCCACCCGTGTATGTACGCCCCGAACCCCCAGCCGTGTATGTACGCACAGAACCACCACCCGTGTATGTACGCACCCAACCACCACCCGTGTATGTACGCACCGAACCCCCCCCAGCCGTGTATGTACGCCCCGAACCCCCAGCCGTGTATGTACGCCCCGAACCCCCACCCGTGTATGTACGCACCGAACCCCCACCCCACCGTGGTATGTACGCCCCGAACCCCCAGCCGTGTATGTACGCCCCGAACCCCCACCCGTGTATGTACGCCCCGAACCCCCAGCCGTGTATGTACGCACAGAACCACCACCCGTGTATGTACGCACCCAACCACCACCCGTGTATGTACGCACCGAACCCCCCCAGCCGTGTATGTACGCCCCGAACCCCCACCCGTGTATGTACGCCCCGAACCCCCACCCGTGTATGTACGCACCGAACCCCCAACCCACCCTGGTATGTACGCCCCGAACCCCCAGCCGTGTATGTACGCCCCGAACCCCCACCCGTGTATGTACGCCCCGAACCCCCAGCCGTGTATGTACGCACAGAACCACCACCCGTGTATGTACGCACCCAACCACCACCTGTGTATGTACGCACCGAACCCCCCCCAGCCGTGTATGTACGCCCCGAACCCCCAGCCGTGTATGTACGCACCGAACCCCCACCCGTGTATGTACGCACCGAACCCCCAACCCACCCTGGTATGTACGCCCCGAACCCCCAGCCGTGTATGTACGCCCCGAACCCCCACCCGTGTATGTACGCCCCGAACCCCCAGCCGTGTATGTACGCACAGAACCACCACCCGTGTATGTACGCACCCAACCACCACCCGTGTATGTACGCACCGAACCCCCCCAGCCGTGTATGTACGCCCCGAACCCCCAGCCGTGTATGTACGCCCCGAACCCCCACCCATGTATGTACGCACCGAACCCCCAACCCACCCTGGTATGTACGCCCCGAACCCCCAGCCGTGTATGTACGCCCCGAACCCCCACCCGTGTATGTACGCCCCGAACCCCCAGCCGTGTATGTACGCACAGAACCACCACCCGTGTATGTACGCACCCAACCACCACCCGTGTATGTACGCACCGAACCCCCCCAGCCGTGTATGTACGCCCCGAACCCCCAGCCGTGTATGTACGCACCGAACCTGCAATAAGAATGGTGTGTGCCAAACACCCCCAGCAGTGCCCAGACACAGGAGGGATGGGTGCAGAGTCCTCCCAGCAGTGCCCAGACACAGGAGGGGTGGGTGCAGAGTCCTCCCAGCAGTGCCCAGACACAGGAGGGGTGGGTGCAGAGTCCTCCCAGCAGTGCCCAGACACAGGAGGGGTGGGTGCAGAGTCCTCCCAGCAGTGCCCAGACACAGGAGGGATGGGTGCAGAGTCCTCCCAGCAGTGCCCAGACACAGGAGGGGTGGGTGCAGAGTCCTCCCAGCAGTGCCCAGACACAGGAGGGGTGGGTGCAGAGTCCTCCCAGCAGTGCCCAGACACAGGAGGGGTGGGTGCAGAGTCCTCCCAGCAGTGCCCAGACACAGGAGGGGTGGGTGCAGAGTCCTCCCAGCAGTGCCCAGACACAGGAGGGGTGGGTGCAGAGTCCTCCCAGCAGTGCCCAGACACAGGAGGGGTGGGTGCAGAGTCCTCCCAGCAGTGCCCAGACACAGGAGGGGTGGGTGCAGAGTCCTCCCAGCAGTGCCCAGACATAGTACAAGATACCCCATCAACAAGTTCAGTGACCAACAAGGGTGATACCCCAGATGCAGGCGGAGCCATCGCTGAGCCAGCATGGCTATATTGAACGGCAACCCTCACACATCCAGGAAATGTAGACACAGCACAGCACAGCATTTGGGAGACACCCTGCAGGGAAAATGGCCTGCTCCACAGAGGATGGAACACACCTTGGTACAATGTCACCATACAGTGAGAGCAAACATGACCAAATACCATTTGCAGAGACCTTTGTGATGGCACGCAGATGGCAGGGTACACCCCATGAGCAGCACACTCCAACATTTCACAGACCCCTAACACATTATCACCACCCCAACGCAGGGAGCACCAGCACCAACAGCAAGTCCAGGAAAGCATCAGTGTGCAAAACCAAAAGAAAAGGCTTTATTCAGCAGGAAAATATCTCTGAGAAAATGTCCACTATGTACAAGGGCCATGGGCCAGCCCAGCAGCAAAGTCCGGGGGGGGGGGGTACACATCGGGACGTGTGTCCCCTAGCTTGCCTGCACAGTTCACAAGTCCATTTCATCCACAGAAGAGGGGGCATCAGGGGGGAGGGTGGAAACAGGCACCGCAGGGACAGGAGGGGAAAGGGTAGGTGTTGTGGGTGCAGGGAGGGATGATTCTGCCACAGGGGGGGTGCCAGTGCCAAAGGTGGAGGACAGAATGGCGCTGCACACGTCGGCAAGTTCCCCCAGCGACTCCCCCGCACCCAATCCAACCACAGGCCCCAAGGAGGGGGGGGGGGGGCAAAGGGATGGGTCGCAGCGCCACTGGGGGAGGGTGTGGACAGGGTGGGGGACTCAACTCCCCTGGCCGGGTCCCGCCTCCACCGCTTGCGGGGTGGTGTCATCCTGGGGCTGGGGGGCACACTCGCAGTGGATGATGCTGTCACCGACTGTTGGCCAGGAGAGCTAAGGGGAGTGGATTTGGAGGGAGTGGGTTGTGTGGAATGCGGACTCCCACTGTGGCTGCGTGTTCTACGTTTCCCCCCCGACCCAGTGGGTGTGCCTTCCTCACCCTGTGTGTGCGTGACAGGAGGTGTGCGCTTCGACTTCCCTGGTGGTGTGGTGCCTGTGTCTGTTGGGGTGCGTGCACGCTGACGTCTGGATGTGCGTGGGACAGGCACGGGAGTGGGAATTGTGGATGGGGCAGGGGTAGGGGGCGTTACGCAGCGCTGCAGGAGATCCAGTGCTGCAGTCAGTGTGGAGTCTATGGACCTCAGCAACTGCCGTTGGTCAGACTGCGCAGCCGACATGCCCTCCATGTATGCCTCCATCTGGGTCAGCACCTGGGTGTGGGCATGGAGGACATTTAGCATCGCAGTCTGACCAACCTGCAACTGCCTCAGGATGTCCACAGACTCCGCACTCACCGCAGCAGTGGTGACAGGGGCAGGGGGTGCGGTGCCTGGCAGGAAGGAGACATGTGGGGACCGAGCACGGAGGGAAGGGCCACGAGCATGTGGGAGGCCGGTGATGGAACCTGAGGTGGCGGGGGGATGTGGAGGGCTGCCATCAGCTGGGGGGGCAGACTCCGCCACCTCTGGGAGCTCAGCCTCGGACCCGTCTGCGTCATAGTCTGTGTTGGCAGTCAACAGGTCCTCTGCCTCACTCCCTTCGGCCTCCGTGCCACTCCATGTGCCAGACAGGACAGCACTGCTGGCACTGGTGCTCAATCCCTCCTCCCGGTCCGTGCTAGTGTCTCCTTCCGTGTCCCCCGGCGATGCTGTGGGCAAGGTGAAGAGACAGGAGAAAATCAGACACCTGTACACATATGTCAAATGAGTCAAATATACATAGGTCACATTGCATAGCCTGAAAAGCAACAGGAGTAACACCTACAAAACAATGTACACATGTAGGCCATGGAACACACAGTTTTTCGACCCACCATGCCACTGAGACACAATGGAGATCATGACACAACAGCAAATCACTGCACCTGAAATTTTAGAGAGGAGCCAGCCCCTGGGGACAAATGTGCACAGCACCTGCACCACACTGCGTCGTCAAAAAGGGATGAGCATGAATCATATCCATTTACTCTTGCCGCATGCTGCAAAGGCAATACATGAAACCAGGCCAAACATGACTGGGTCACTGCACCTTGAGCGTATGTCCAGTCAAACATCACACACAGGCTAAACCCAGCAAGGAGGATGAAGCTTCTGACATGTAGGCCTTGTACGCACAAACCACCCACACCTGAGACAATCTCATTGAGACGGAGAAAGTATGTACACCTCTTACTCTGGGATGAAAACACATGGCCTCCACTAATTCATGACTGTACACACACAGCCCCTGGTGGCCATGTCCACACATCATTGACAGGCAAACATCATCAGATTGTCTCAACAACACACACAGGTAATGCCCACTGTGAGTATGCACAAGCAAAATGGGTCCCCCTGTACAGTGGACACATGTAGCAACCTGTAGGTCCTAACAGTTGAGCCCAGGGTACAATGCCACCCTACCCAACCCATGGTGAAGACACAGTGAATGGCCATATTGTTGGATGACGCACATGATACCTAGGAAGAGGTGCCCCAGGGCACAGTAGTGCCCACACTCCTCCATGGTCCAGGATGGACATGACTGCAAATTAAGCAACCGTCCCTGCACTTAGCAGGCCTCCCACTCAGGCACATCATGTCAGAGGGCACACAATTGGACATGCATGCTGGAAGGCTGTACATTTTGGAGACACACCCCTATGTCGTGATTCACAATCAGTGCCAAGTGACATGGACACCACAATGACTGA
Source organism: Triturus cristatus (assembly GCF_964204655.1). Classification (NCBI taxonomy): domain Eukaryota; kingdom Metazoa; phylum Chordata; class Amphibia; order Caudata; family Salamandridae; genus Triturus; species Triturus cristatus. Next base: position 319,503,323 of record NC_140587.1, on the reverse strand, counting down.
AATTGGCCATGGCACACGCAAGGTCCCCATACCTGTGGCACATCACCCCCACACATGATGCTGATAGCATAGGGCACCTGCATGAACTGCCTGCCTAAATAACCTTGTGCAAGAGTGGCTACAGATAGACCAGGGAACACATGGCAAGGAGGGGAAGGGAGGGAGTGAGAACAGCACTGTGCTACTTTGTGGAGAAGTTGACGCACTGCACAATCAAACCCTGGCAGTGTATCCATGCAACTGCACACTTCCATTGGCTGGGGACACACAACTGACACACATGTACCTACCCCCTTCCTGCTGCTGCTTCTCCTGTAGGCGCCTGTCCATATCGGGGAAGACCACCGCCAGCACACGCTTCTGGATGTGGGTCAGACGACGGCGCCCACGGTTCTTACGGCTCTCAGGTGAGTCCCCCAGCAGGAGCCGTGCAATCCTCCTCGTCCAGCACCGGATGTCCTGCCAGCGTTTCCTCACCTGAGACAGGCTCCGCCTCCGACCCTCTGTACCCCTCACGGCACTGACGGCTTCCCTCCAGATCTCCCCCTTGGCAATGGCGCCTACCTGTGAGGATGCAAAAGTGAGAATACATTAATCCACATGAGCAAAGACACAGAGACACACATATAGAACAATCCTCTTTATGAACAGGCCATGGTATGCATGCAACTAATTGCACCTTTGTCATAGGGACATTATCCACTGTGGAAGGCCAAATGCACTACGTGCCAGTGAAAGCACATGGGTGGCATGAGGGGTACCACACACTCACTGACCAGGGATCACACTGTGCCTCACAGGCTACACCAGGATTATGTACAGCACCTCACAGCAGTCACCTGCCCCAGCACACTGATGCTACCTCAGCAGAGTACACAGACACACACAGGTACAGGACAATCACATGGCATTGCCAACTGCGGGTACACACCTCACTCTGCCCATGTGCCAGTAGACGGGGGTGTCACAGGTGTGGGGTGGCTCAGCACGGCATGCACACAGCACTGCTCCCTGCTCACATCGGATGGCCAGGCCATATCCATCCCTCATGCTGCTTGTGTGCAACACTCCCCATATGCACTCACCCACATGACAGGGGACTAACACACACACCAATGTGCAGGGGACGAACACGGCCTTTGGACACTCACAGCACAGGTACACTGAACAAACACACATCCATGGGTACTGACACCTGTCACACTGGGGGGAACACAGGATCACATCAGGACTGTGGAAACAACATCCCCAGGAGGAGTATGCAGGCAGAATGTGGCATGCACCTTGCATTCATTGTCACAGTAGGCACTATGCAAGTGAGGAGTGCACACAGGAAACCCAGCATGCTCTGCATGGGTGACATGAGGCCTTCCACACCCTGGGACCCACTCCAAACAACAGTGCATGTCTGTCACACATGGACACAATGCCAGAAGTCACTGTCACACAAAAGGGGCACAGTCTAAGCTAGTGGAGTCTGCACTCACCTGAACCCCTAGTCGACCATACAGGCTCTGGAACTGTGGGAGGATCACATCTATCAGGGCAAGGTTCTCCTCCTGGGTGAATGGCTGGGACCTCTCCACAGTCCTGGACATGGTGCCAGAGGAATCACTATCAGCAGCAGTGGTCATGGATGAATGGATGTGCAGGCAAGTGCTCTCTCATGGGACCTGGCTGCCTTATATATGCCTGGCTGGCCTGTTCATGTATAGGAGTACAGATTGATTGGTCAGTCACATTAGCATCCTACGTTTCATCCAATCCCTTCAAACCTACCCCAGTGTGTGGCTTTGCATGGTTTCAGTTTTGATAATGATGTCAAGTCAACATCCACATTGCAACAATGTAGATTCTTTCAAACTGACTTCTGCTGGGCACCTGGTGCTCAAATTCAAAAATCTAACTCAGTCTCCATGGCAACCATCATGCATTTAGGCCCTTATACTTGTCCCTCATGTGTCCCCTATGTGTTTTCATACATTTACACACAGGTACGGTGCGTTCCACGCCCTAGGGCACCCCACAAGCAGTGATACGGATCGTACAAGCGCTTGTACGTTCCGGATCACAATATGGGCGCTGGCGTATGCGTACGCCACAGTAGTACGGACTGTACAAGCGCTTGTACGTTCCGGATCACAATATGGGCGCTGGCGTATGCGTACGCCACAGTAGTACGGACTGTACACGCGCTTGTACGGTCCGGATCACAATATGGGCGCTGGCGTATGCGTACGCCACAGTAGTACGGACCGTACAAGCGCTTGTACGGTTCGTACTACTGTGGCGTACGCATACGCCAGCTCCCATATTGTGATCCGGACCGTACAAGCGCGTGTACAGTTCGTACTACTGTGGCGTACGCATACGCCAGCGCCCATATTGTGATCCGGACCGTACAAGCGCATGTACAGTTCGTACTACTGTGGCGTACGCATACGCCAGTGCCCATATTGTGATCTGGACCGTACAAGCGCGTGTACAGTTCGTACTACTGTGGCGTACGCATACGCCAGCGCCCATATTGTGATCCGGACCGTACAAGCGCGTGTACAGTTCGTACTACTGTGGCGTACGCATACGCCAGCGCCCATATTGTGATCCGGACCGTACAAGCGCGTGTACAGTTCGTACTACTGTGGCGTACGCATACGCCAGCGCCCATATTGTGATCCGGACCGTACAAGCGCGTGTACAGTTCGTACTACTGTGGCGTACGCATACGCCAGCGCCCATATTGTGATCCGGACCGTACAAGCGCGTGTACAGTTCGTACTACTGTGGCGTACGCATACGCCAGCGCCCATATTGTGATCCGGACCGTACAAGCGCGTGTACAGTTCATACTACTGTGGCGTACGCATACGCCAGCGCCCATATTGTGATCCGGACCATACAAGCACGTGTACAGTTCGTACTACTGTGGCGTACGCATACGCCAGCGGCAATATTGGCCCAGGGACCCTATACACGCACTCCGAGCGTATGTACGGTGCGTCTCACAACTGTCAGTGGTGACAGGCGGCACACAGACAGGAATGGAGCGGTCAGATATTGCCAAGGCTGGACACCAATGCATTGTCTGTGCAATACCACATGTGTGTGACACAGGTGTGTCAGGATGTGATGTGGCACTTTACCCCTGAGGTGTGGGCAATGCACATGTACGATGAGCTGTGTACACATGTCGTGTGTGATGTTGCGCATTGTACCACACATCCCCTGCACTCCTTTGACATGTGTGCATGTCGTACACATTAGTGGAGCCATGAGTCACTTGCATGTCCTAGTCACGGACACCCGCACCTGTCCCCTGATGCCAGGTACACGGAATATTACACATGACATGTGTATGGCTGCGTTGCACGCTGCAACCATGTCATGTGTGTTGCATGTGTTTCCATGATTTTGCTGTAGGTGTGTGGTCCAATGCATCAGCAGTTGCTGCTGCCAACATGTGTCTGTGTGTAGATGGCCATGGCACACTGTTCCGCACACCAGCCCACATATGTGATTTGCCATGAGGTGTGTATGTATGCAACTACACGGAGTATCAACACAAGTACATATCCACATGCTCTCTATGTATGTTCTGTCTCGACATGTACTCCTCCAAGGCAATGTGTGTGGCCTGTCCTATTCCTATGACATGTGACCAGTGCATATCGCATCCAACAACCTGTCTGTACCATACGCATACTACTTCTGCACATGTGTGGATGTCTGTGAATCCTGTGATGCGTGTGCATGTTCACTTACACTGGCACACAGCTAGTCTCATGCCATGTCATCGTGATCTTGCCCCACTCCGTTAGTGGCTGTCCCTTGGTAGGAGTGTCACCTGACTTGCGTACGTGTCCAGGAAATGTGGCACAGACCTGACTCAGAATGTGGCATATGTGTATTGGCTGTGTAACATGTGCTCAGTGCATTGACAATGTCGTTGTACAGTGCTCACTCTTCGGTGTTCCTTCCATTTCACTGCAGGGCTCCGCCTCTCCCTCGACGTATGCCAGACATGGCTGCCCTGCATGAACGGGACTGTATACGCCGCTACAGATTCAGCCAACGGTTGATTGATGAGTTGACTGGCCGGCTGGAAGCACAACTCCTCCCGCGCCACAGGTATCCAAGTGCACTGACACCCAAGTTGAAGGTGATGGCAGCCCTACATTTCCTTGCCACGGGTACGTTCCAACATACCATTGCTGATGTCGGGGGCATGTCCCAGACGATGTTCAGCCGTGTTCTGCATGATTTCTTAGAGGCCATGTTGGTTCACCTGGATGAGTACATTAAATTCCCAAATCGTGAGCAGTTGACAGATGTCAAGCGTGAGTTCTATGCCCTGGGAGGGATGCCCCATGTCATTGGGTCCATAGATGGGACACATGTTGCGTTGGTACCACCACAGGCACAGGAGGTGGTGTATAGGAATCGCAAACATTATCACTCCATTAATGCCCTTGTGGTGTGTCTGTCCAACATGGTGATTTCACATGTCTGTGTTCGCTTTCCAGGATCAGCACACGATGCCTTCATCATGAGGCGTAGCAGGCTGCCTGAAATGATGCTGCAGCTGCGGAACGAGCGAGCATGTATTGTTGGTGGGTAGACTCTGGCAGTTCAGTGTTTGGCGTCATCTTCCAATCTCACTGCCTGTGCTGACACACTTCTGTCCATGATGTTTCCTTGTAGGGGACGCTGGCTATCCCAACATGCCATGGCTGATGACGCCTGTCCGCAACCCCAGCACGGCTGCCGAGCACCGCTACAACAACGCACATGGGCGGACCAGGAGAGTCATTGAGAGGACGTTTGGACTTCTGAAGAGCCGATTCCGGTGCCTCCACAAGACCGGCGGAGCACTCCCATATGCCCCGGTGAAGGTGTGCAAGATCATCATCGTCTGCTGCATGCTGCACAACATGGCAGTGGAGGAAGCTGTTCCACTCATACTGGATCAAGATGACCAGGACCATCCACCCGTGGAGGATGAAGGCCTTGGTGACGGGGCAAGTGATGTGGAGGAGGAGGAGGCTGTGGAGGACATGCGGAGTCGGCTCATACGCAACTTCTTTGCTTAGTGGTGAGTTCCAGTGTCTGAGTGTGCACGCATTGGGCCGTGTGTGGCATGTGTTGCAATGTGTGTGTCCATCTGCATGTCTGCCAAGTGAGTCAGTGGTGTGTATTGAAGTGTCACTCGAGTGATGGCGCAATGGAAGGATGTTGTCTGAGGGTCATCATTGTCACCTGTCATGTTGACAACATGATACGTGTTGAGTACATGCTTGCGGATGTGCTCCTTTGGGCTGACTCCTTGTGTGTCTCTCTTCCACAGGTCCATGGGCATGCTGTCTGCTGGTGGCATTGTTGTGCTCCTGCTACTCCTCATGAACACAGCAACATGTGCTGATTCTGCGTCACATGCACGGGCAAGTTTTGAAATCTCCTTAGGGTAAGGGATGCCACACGGCGTTTTGGGTGTGTGAATTGTTTGTAGTCTGTGTGCACTTCTCCGGTTCATGTGTGTTCCATTTACATACATGTGGATCCTACATGGGGAACATGACATGGGGCAGGCTTCACCTGGAGCCATGGTCAGACTTGGTGACTGTCATGTGGCAGGGGATTGGGGATTGTGATGAGGCCATCATTGTGTGTAACACTGACCTCGGAAACATACAGGTTGCACCGGGTTGACATGGTGTGTGATTGCCCCATCAGGGCCTCAATGGTGTATAGCGGCCTCTCCGTGGCAGCAGGGGGTGTTTAGCTGTTATCCGTCACTTGTGTGCCAGTTCAATGGAATACCAGCATCTGTGTTGCAATGGGGGGTGCCAGTGTTGCTCCCACATGTTCATCCATATGACCTGTGTATGTGTTGACGGAGTATCATTGTCATTCCAACACACATGACTAATAAATTTGTCCCTCTGTCTCCAAGGTGCCTCTTCCCTGTCAATGGTGGCCTGTTGCCACTGTGCGTGCGGCATGTCTGGCGTAGTTTTCAGAGGTGGTGCATATGTGTCTATGTGTAGAGTGACAAGATGCTAGGGGTTTGTCAGGGAGTGGGAACTGTATTATGCACAAGATGCACAGTTCCATCCACCTCAAGGCAGGAGAGACCAGCCCCCAGGGCAACTACAACATCCGTGTCGAATCCTACCCTGCTGTATACGGACATGTGCCTTACGACTCCCATGATACTTGTCCATATCCGGAGTGCATCTGCACAGCTCTGCTACTGCATCGGGCAACCAGGCCACATCAACGTCCAAACGGGATGGGGGGAATGTTTCACAGGCAGCTGCAGGATGACCTTCTCGATCCACGCCCACACTCATGATGCAGCCCACAACCCCAACACAACCATGTGGCACTGTGATCCAAAACTCCATTCTGGCATCTCCATGCATCCAACCTCGGTCTAGCCACCATTCTCAACATCCGCCTGACGCAAGCATGCAGGACATTGTAGGGACACATGTCTAGACATACCTGGGAGCGGCAAGCCAGGTCACTCCACATGATCCCTGACCTCTGCGCATGACTGTTGCTCCCCTGAATGTGTCTGTAGCCACAGTTGTGCGGGAACCACTCAGCTGGTTGGGCCCAGCACAGGTGAGTATGGTACTCCATGTCTGTATCAGATGATACATTGGGACCCATGTGTGTCCTGGGCAAGACTGCGACCCCACGGTTTGGATGGTTGGAGTTAATTCTGAGATCAGGCATGCTTTGACTTTACGACACACACATGTATTGTAATAATGCAGAATCACGGCATCATCTTGTAAGTGTGATTAATTTATTTGTGGTGGGGTACGGGTTTGTGGGGATGACAAGAGGTGCACAGCGGGAGTGTAGAATCCAAAGTTCACTGGGGGAGTTGGTATCCTTGCCGTAGCAAAATGTCAGAGTCCATGCCACAGTCTTCGTCAACATAGGTCAGACAGTGACCAGCAAGTCCATGTGGCAGAGAATGTCATGTGCTGCTATTGGGCCAGAGGGCCAGGTGCCAGGCCAGGTGACCTGGGAGATGGTGATGTTCTGCTGACTCTCACAGTCTTTTTCGTGGACGACCCACCTTCCTGCGGGGACCCTCGGAAGCAGTCCGTGACGATGTCTGTGACGCTCCGTCGGATGAATCCTCCTCCTCCTGATCCCTCCCTGTGTCTGGTAATGGCCTTCGCCTGGTGCCACAGGGAGGGTTGCCCATGTTGTCGGCAATCCGACGGAGTACACCGGTCATTTGGGTTTGCACCGCCACGAGCTCAGCCTGTCTATCCTCCATCCTTCCTTGGTGTTGCAGTTGACAGGCATGTTGCTGGGACTGCAGGGTCTTCATCTCCTGGAGGGTCCCCTTGATGTCATTGAGGGTGGACGCAATCTGGTCCATGCCCCTGGTGTCACGCCGGTATGTATCCAGGATGTTGCTGACCTGGGACACTACCGGGTCCTGAGCTGCCTGGTCAGGTTCGCGCCTCCGCCGTCCTCCACTCCCGCCACCCCTGCCCACGTGCACCTGGCCTGCCGTTGTGGGTGCATCGGGTCTCCGGGACCCCTGAGGGATGGCATCTGCATTGCCGCCTGCCTCCTCCTGGGTGCCCGGAGGACCGTGTCCCTCCTGGGCAGACTGGCTGGGTGGTCGTGTGCGGGCAGGGCTCCTGGACGTCTCCTGGGATGTGGAAGGAATGGGGGTGGTGGTTGGCACAGTTGTACCTGACGCAGGTGCTGCAGGTGGTTGGACACCAGAGGGGCCAGGTTGGTCTGGGTCATCCACGGAGTGGTGAGAGTCATCGCTGGCGGTGGGGTCCTCATCCCGCGGAGCCTGGTCCTGTGAGACTTCCCCCCCAGTGTTGGGGGGTGTTCGTCGACGTTGACCTGTGTGTGAGAGAGACAATGTTAACAGTGTCACATGTGGCATCCATGTTTCATGCATTTCTGATTTGGCACTCTTCCTCTGGGTAGTTGGATCTGTCTTGCATTCCTCTCACAGTGCACTTGTGCATGGGTATGTCCCTTGGCCACAGCTGTCAGGGCTTTACGCATGTGTGAGACACAATCTTAGTTGATGCATCTATTTGGGTACACAGTCAGCAGTGTGGTGTGCGGGCGTAGCGGGCCATGCAGAGGCGCCTTACGTGTTGCACTGTACGTGGCCAAATGGTGTTTTGCCAGCAGGTAGGGGACTGAAGCATTTGTGACAGGGTTCTTACCGACACAGTGGGTGGGTATACTGGGTGTGTGATTGGGTCTGTGCCTGCAACACGGATGGACTCGTGCACAGATTGACACATGGACCGGTCTTCATCTACGGAAGGGGGGGTTTGAGGCACTGCCAGACCTGGTCTGCATGCACACAGTCCACCGGCTGACGAGTGGACATGGCCACACCACCCAAGGGTGATTTAGTCTCCCTGTGTCTCCCTTCCTCCCTCCCTCTGTCACCCTCCTCCCTCCCTCTGTCGGTCTCCCTCTGTCACCCTACTCCCTCCCTCTGTCTGTCTGTCTCCCTGTGTCCCCCTCTGTCTCCTTCCCTCTCATTCCCCCTCTCCCTCCCTCTCTTTGTCACTCTCTGTCACCTCAGGCCAGCTTCCTGGGCACACACAGTTAGCCGGTCTTTGAATGGCCATTGGCTTGTTCATGTGAGTTAGTCCCTGTTCCCCGGGCACCCATTGGGCAGTGTGTCTGAGTGTAGGCTGCTGCTGTGGCGTTGTGTGCTGAGACTCTATCAGAGCGATGCATCTTCATTGTCTGCTGTCATGTGCAAATTGTGCCTTCAGACCCATGTCATCCTGCATGGCAGCCACCATTTGCAGGCAAGACAGTACTGTGTGGGTACACACAGTTTGTATGGCTGTGCCCTGGGCCATATGGGCTGAGGGCATTGTTTTGTGCTTGTGAGTTGCTCAATGTTAGTTTTGATGCCCCCACTCCCAGCATCGACCACATCCTGTGTTGTGTTGGTGTTTTGTGTGGCCTGTGACTTGGCATGGCCCTGATTGATGCATGGGGCATGGAGGCGCTAGTGGCATGTGTGTGTTTGTGGAGTGTTGTTGTGTGCGGTGGTGGCTTGGGGGGGGTGGCATGCATGATTGATTGTGTATGGCATCCCCCCCATGTGAGGTGAGTTGTTTGTGTACTCACCAGGGTCTGGGAGTCCAGGCAGTCCGTGTAGTCCCTCCACCGCCAGCGTGGACATCACCTTCTCCTCCCAGGGATGGTATTGTACCGGTCTGGGGGGCGGCCCTCCTCCAGTGATGTTCCCCTGGTTGTGATTGTCAGTCATCTTCCTCTTGACCGTCCTCCGCAGATCGTACCACCTGGATTGGCACTCGTGCCTGGTCCTTCTGGTGGTCCCAACAGCATTCACAGAATCGACAATCCTCTGCCACATGGCCGTTTTTTCGGATATGCTGGTCTGTCTGACCAATGTCCCAAAGAGCTGTGGCTCGACTCTGAGGATTTCGTCGACAAGGATCTCCAGCTCCTCCTTCGTGAACTTTGGATTCTTGGTGGTGGACATGGCGTGGGGTGTGGGTGTGGGTGGTTGTGGGGGTGTGGGGGTGGATGGTTGTGGGTGTGGTAGTGGAGGTGTGTGTGTGAATGTGATGAGGGGGTGTTTGTGTAGGTGGTTGTGTGAAGGTATGCAAGTGTGAGGTTCAAGTATGGTGGTGTGGGTCGTCTGTGGGCTCTGGCAGCAGTGGGTCTGTTGCAAAGGCTCATGGTTTGTGTGTGTGGTCCATTTTTATTGGTCCATTTGTGGGTGTGGCTGTGTTTGAAATTTGTGTGGGTGTGTTATGAGGAGTGATTGAGTTTTGGACCTCTGTTTGGCAGTTTGGCAGTTGCAGGTGAGTGTATGTGATGTTTGTGGGGTTGTTGGGCATGTTTGGTGGTGTGGGGAAACTCTAATTGACTCTCCTTGTGTCAATATGGTTTGTCCTGGTTCAGTACGTGTGTTTTTGGCGTCAGTACGGTCCGTACATGCACTGGTGGGGGTACGGTCCGTACATTCCCTGGTGGGGTGTGGGTACGGCCCTACATACACGGCTGGTGGTTCGGTGCGTACATACACGGCTGGGGGGGTTCGGTGCGTACATACACGGCTGGGGGGGTTTGGTGCGTACATACACGGGTGGTGGTTCGGTGCGTACATACACGGGTGGGGGTTTGGTGCGTACATACACGGCTGGGGGGGGGTTCGGTGCGTACATACACGGCTGGGGGGGGTTCGGTGCGTACATACACGGGTGGGGGTTTGGTGCGTACATACACGGGTGGGGGTTCGGTGCGTACATACACGGCTGGGGGGGGTTCGGTGCGTACATACACGGCTGGGGGGGTTTGGTGCGTACATACACGGGTGGTGGTTCGGTGCGTACATACACGGGTGGGGGTTTGGTGCGTACATACACGGCTGGGGGGGGTTCGGTGCGTACATACACGGCTGGGGGGGGTTCGGTGCGTACATACACGGGTGGGGGTTTGGTGCGTACATACACGGGTGGGGGTTCGGTGCGTACATACACGGCTGGGGGGGTTCGGTGCGTACATACACAGCTGGGGGGGTTTGGTGCGTACATACACGGGTGGTGGTTCGGTGCGTACATACACGGGTGGGGGTTTGGTGCGTACATACACGGCTGGGGGGGGTTCGGTGCGTACATACACGGCTGGGGGGGTTCGGTGCGTACATACACGGGTGGGGGTTTGGTGCGTACATACACGGGTGGGGGTTCGGTGCGTACATACACGGCTGGGGGGGGTTCGGTGCGTACATACACGGCTGGGGGGGTTTGGTGCGTACATACACGGGTGGTGGTTCGGTGCGTACATACACGGGTGGGGGTTTGGTGCGTACATACACGGCTGGGGGGGGTTCGGTGCGTACATACACGGCTGGGGGGGGGTTCGGTGCGTACATACACGGGTGGGGGTTTGGTGCGTACATACACAGGTAGGGGTTCGGTGCGTACATACACGGCTGGGGGGGGTTCGGTGCGTACATACACGGCTGGGGGGGTTTGGTGCGTACATACACGGGTGGGGGTTCGGTGCGTACATACACGGCTGGGGGGGGGTTCGGTGCGTACATACACGGCTGGGGGTTCGGGGGCGTACATACACGGGTGGTGGTTGGGTGCGTACATACATGGATGGTGGTTTGGTGCGTACATACACGGCTGGGGGGGTTTGGTGCGTACATACACGGGTGGTGGTTCGGTGCGTACATACACGGGTGGGGGTTCGGGGGCGTACATACACGGGTGGTGGTTCGGTGCGTACATACACGGCTGGGGGGGGTTCGGTTCGTACATACACGGCTGGGGGGGTTTGGTGCGTACATACACGGGTGGGGGTTCGGGGGCGTACATACACGGGTGGTGGTTCGGTGCGTACATACACGGCTGGGGGGGTTCGGTGCGTACATACACGGCTGGGGGGGTTTGGTGCGTACATACACGGGTGGGGGTTCGGGGGCGTACATACACGGGTGGTGGTTCAGTGCGGACATACACGGCTGGGGGGGTTCGGTGCGTACATACACGGCTGGGGGGGTTTGGTGCGTACACACACGGGTGGGGGTTCGGGGGCGTACATACACGGGTGGTGGTTCGGTGCGTACATACACGGCTGGGGGGGGTTCGGTGCGTACATACACGGCTGGGGGGGTTTGGTGCGTACATACACGGGTGGTGGTTGGGTGCGTACATACACGGGTGGGGGTTTGGTGCGTACATACACGGCTGGGGGGGTTTGGTGCGTACATACACGGGTGGGGGTTCGGTGCGTACATACGCGGGCGGGGGGGTGGTGGGGTGTTCGGCGCGTATGCGGGCACATGTCTCCATGGTTGCTATGGGAGTTCGGTTCGGACGGTGTTTTTTGCGTACGGTTGTGAAATGGGGAGGACGGGAGGGATCGTACTTGCGCTGTCGGACTTTATTTTTCCGCACGGTGGGTTTTTCGACCGGGGACGTCTCGGTGACTTTTCCCGACCCGAGGACGTGTGGGGAAATGTTCCCAATGCGATTCGTATGGACTTTTTTCCGTTCGAATCGTACTTGGCAGTTTGTACGCTACTTTGACGATTCGGACGGAAAAAAATCCGGATACGAGTCGGACGGGGAATTTTTTAACCGGATCCGAATTGGCACCATTGTCTTCAATGTTGATGTGCTGCGATTGCTATGTGTGTGTGCTGCATTATTGGCGAGTCAGCCCTTCAGCTCTGATTTGGTAGCCCCTCATCCCTTTGAGTCGATGTGCCTTTAACTTGTGTGCTTTTCGGGTCCTGTGATGTTTGCAACTTGGGTCCTTTGTGCTCTTGTACATATTTTGTACTCTTGTGCATTGTTTGTCTGCAGATGTGTTTTTGACGTCATGGTTTGTAGGTGCACGTGGATGTGTCAGAGTGTACCCTGCTCCTTTACGGATGTTGTCCACACTCAGCCACCTCAAAGTCATCTTGTGCACCATGTCATGTATTGTGACTGTAGCCATGCTGTCTTTCATGCAGTGTCGCTTGCATAGTCCGTGTGGCTCAGTGAGCCGCTGCATTTCTGGATTCAGCACATGTGCATGGGTAGGTTGTGGGATTGGTGATATGGAGGGGGGCCCATTTGTGCAAATTGTGGACGAGGGCCTACCTGTTGTTTCTATGTGTGTTGCAGTGTGCCAAGGATTTCATGGACATGTTCAACACTCATTGTGGGTGTGTAGTGTGCCGCGCATGATTGTGCATGTGTGCCATTGTGCCTATCTTCCTCCGTCCCCCCAGGCCTTGGTCGTTACTCACCCTGTTGCTGTTGGGTTAGGTCATATCGAGCTGTGTCCAGACCCCCAACTCCTTGCACCGTCTCGGCACTATGTGGGCACCCTCTGTTCCGTGCCTTTCACCTGTGTGCAAACTTAAGACTGTGGTATATGGTGAGCAGTCTAAATATCGACTTTTTAATATCGAGGGACCTAAATATCGAGTAAAAAATATCTAATGTAAAAAATATAGTTTTTTTTTTTTTTTTATTATATGTCGATGTAAGTGATATCGTTAGTAAGAATATCGACATGTAAAAATATCGTTATTGTATGTTTAGTTAATATTTTTAAGTTGTTTGTATAAATTGTTGAAATGTATATATATGAAAAATATTTATATTGTTTTAGGGGCGGGATGTTGGGTTATAGGGGATAAGGGTGGGGAGTGTTTTAAAAATATTTATTAATTTTGTAATATTTTTAAAAATTTAATTAGAAATTTTGAAATAAATTTTGCATTTTATGTTTAATTTTAGGAGCGGGATGTTGGGTTATAGGGGATAAGGGTGGGGAGTGGTTTTAAAATGTTTAATTTTTTTGTAATATTTTGTAAAATTTAATTAGAAAATTTGAATTAAATTTTGAAATTTATATTTAATTTTAGGAGCGGGATGTTGGGTTACAGGGGATAAGGGTGGGAAGTGTTTTAAAAATGTTTATTTATTTTGGAATATTTTATAAAATTTATTTAGAATTTTTAAATGTAATTTAGAATTTTATATTTAGTTTTAGGAGTGGGATGTTGGGTTACAGGGGATAAGGGTGGGAAGTGTTTGAAAATTTTGTTTTTCATTTGGAATATTTAATAAAATGTATTTAGAAATTTGGAATTAAAATTTGTTTTTTATATTTTATTTTAGGAGTGGGATGTTGGGTTATAGGGGATGAGGGTGGGGAGTGTTTTAAAAATGTTTATTAATTTAGGAATAATTTTTAAAATGTATTTAGAAATTTAGAATTAAATTTAGAATTTTATATTTAATTTTAGGAGCGGGATGTTGGGGTATGGGGATAAGGGTGGGGAGTGTTTTAATTTTTTTTATAATTTTTGGAATATTTTATAAAATGTATTTAGAAATTTAGAAATAAATTTTGAATATTATATTTAAATTTAGGAGTTGTATGTTGGGTTATAGGGGATAAGGATGGGGAGTGTTTTAAACATGTTTATTTATTTTGGAATATTTTATAAAATTAAGTTAGAAATAAGAATGAAATTTCGAATGTAATTATTATATTTATGAGTGGGATGTTGGGTTATAGTGGATAAGGGTGGGGTGTGTTTAAACATTTTTCTTTTGTTGTAATATTTTATCAAATTTATTTACAAATATTTAAATTAATTTTGATTTGTATATTTAATTTTATGAGGTGGATGTTCGGTTATAGGGGATAAGGGTGGGGAGTGTTTTAAAAAAGTATTTTAAATTTGTAATATTGAGTAATTTTTTATTTATAAAAATATATTCAAATTAATTTTTTTTTTATAAATTTCGGATTGGGGAGTTGGATTTGTAGAGGATAAGGGTGGGTATTGTTTTATGAAAAATTTGGAATAATGATTAAAAAAAAAATTCTAGTCTAATTAAATATATTTAGGAGTGGGAATAGTAAATTAATTAAGTTCAGTGGCCAGCACCTACCCTAATTAAATATAGATTGGAGTGAGAATAGTAAATTAATTAAGTTCAGTGTCCTGCACTTATCTTAATTACATATAGACTGGAGTGGGAATAGTAAATTAATAAGTTTAGTGTCCAGCACCTACAGCTATTAAATATAGAATGGAGTGAGAATAGTATATTATTTACTTTCAGTGGACACCACCTACCCTAATTAAATATAGAATGGAGTGAGAATAGTATAATATTTACGTTCAGTGGACACAACCTACCCTAATTAAATATAGATTGGAGTGAGAATAGTATATTAGTTAAGTTTAGTGTCCAGCACCTACTCTAATTAAATATAGATTGGAGTGAGAATAGTAAATTAATTAAGTTCAGTGTCTAGCACTTATGTAAATTAAATATAGACTGGAGTGGGAATAGTAAATTAATTAAGTTCAGTGTCCAGCACCTACCCTAATTAAATATATTTTGGAGTGGGAATAGTAAATTAATTAAGTTCAGTGTCCAGCTCCTACCCTAATAAATATAGATTGGAGTGGGAATAGTAAATTAATTAAGTTCAGTGTCCAGCACTTATCTTAATTAAATATAGATTGGAGTGGGAATAGTAAATTAATTAAGTTCAGTGTCCAGCACTTATCTTAATTAAATATAGAGTGGAGTGGGAATAGTAAATTAATTAAGTTCTGTGTCCAGCACCTACCCTAATTAAATATATTTTGGAGTGGGAATAGTAAATTAATTAAGTTCAGGGTCCAGCACCTACCCTAATTAGATATAGATTGGAGTGAGAATAGTAAATTAATTAAGTTCAGTGTTTAGCACTTATGTTAATTAAATATAGACTGGAGTGGAAATAGTAAATTAATTAAGATCAGTGTACATGATCTAGTCTAATTAAATATATTTAGGAGTGGGAATAGTAAATTAATTAAATTCAGTGGCCAGCACCTACCCTAATTAAATATAGATTGGAGTGAGAATAGTAAATTAATTAAGTTCAGTGTCCTGCACTTATCTTAATTACATATAGACTGGAGTGGGAATAGTAAATTAATAAGTTTAGTGTCCAGCACCTACAGCTATTAAATATAGAATGGAGTGAGAATAGTATATTATTTACGTTCAGTGGACACCACCTACCCTAATTAAATATAGATTGGAGTGAGAATAGTATATTAGTTACGTTTAGTGTCCAGCACCTACTCTAATTAAATATAGATTGGAGTGAGAATAGTAAATTAATTAAGTTCAGTGTCTAGCACTTATGTAAATTAAATATAGACTGGAGTGGGAATAGTAAATTAATTAAGTTCAGTGTCCAGCACCTACCCTAATTAAATATATTTTGGAGTGGGAATAGTAAATTTATTAAGTTCAGTGTCCAGCTCCTACCCTAATTAAATATAGATTGGAGTGGGAATAGTAAATTAATTAAGTTCAGTGTCCAGCACTTATCTTAATTAAATATAGATTGGAGTGGGAATAGTAAATTAATTAAGTTCAGTGTACAGCACTTATCTTAATTAAATATAGAGTGGAGTGGGAATAGTAAATTAATTAAGTTCTGTGTCCGGCACCTACCCTAATTAAATATATTTTGGAGTGGGAATAGTAAATTAATTAAGTTCAGGGTCCAGCACCTACCCTAATTAGATATAGATTGGAGTGAGAATAGTAAATTAATTAAGTTCAGTGTTTAGCACTTATGTTAATTAAATATAGACTGGAGTGGGAATAGTAAATTAATTAAGTTCAGTGTCCAGCACCTACCCTAATTAAATATATTTTGGAGTGGGAATAGTAAATTAATTAAGTTCAGTGTCCAGCAGCTACCCTAATTCAATATAGATTGGAGTGAGAATAGTAAATTAATTAAGTTCAGTGTCCAGCACTTATATTAATTAAATATAGACTGGAGTGGGAATAGTAAATTAATTAAGTTCAGTGTCCAGCACCTACCCTAATTAAATATAGATTGGAGTGAGAATAGTAAATTAATTAAGTTCAGTGTCCAGCACCTACCCTAATTAAATATATTTTGGAGTGGGAATAGTAAATTAATTAAGTTCAGTGTACAGCAGCTACCCTAATTCAATATAGATTGGAGTTAGAATAGTAAATTAATTAAGTTCAGTGTCCAGCACTTATCTTAATTAAATATAGACTGGAGTGGGAATAGTAAATTAATTAAGTTCAGTGTCCAGCACCTACCCTAATTAAATATAGATTGGAGTGAGAATAGTAAATTAATTAAGTTCAGTGTCCAGCACTTATCTAAATTTAATAAAGACTGGAGTGGGAATAGTAAATTAGCACTTATCTTAATTAAATATAGACTGCATTGGGAATAGTAAATTAATTAAGTTCAGTGTCCAGCACCTACCCTAATTAAATATATTTTGGAGTGGGAATAGTAAATTAATTAAGTTCAGTGTCCAGCACCTACCATAATTAAATATAGATTGGAGTGAGAATAATCAATTAATTAAGTTCAGTGTCTAGCACTTATGTTAATGTAATATAGACTGGAGTGGGAATAGTAAATTAATTAAGTTCAGTGTCCAGCACCTACCCTAATTAAATATATTTTGGAGTAGGAATAGTAAATTAATTAAGTTCAGTGTACAGCAGCTACCCTAATTCAATATAGATTGGAGTTAGAATAGTAAATTAATTAAGTTCAGTGTCCAGCACTTATCTTAATTAAATATAGACTGGAGTGGGAATAGTAAATTAATTAAGTTCAGTGTCCAGCACCTACCCTAATTAAATATAGATTGGAGTGAGAATAGTAAATTAATTAAGTTCAGTGTCCAGCACTTATCTAAATTTAATATAGACTGGAGTGGGAATAGTAAATTACTTAAATTCAGTGTCCAGCACTTATCTTCATTAAATATAGACTGCATTGGGAATAGTAAATTAATTAAGTTCAGTGTCCAGCACCTACCCTAATGAAATATTTTTTGAAGTGGGAATAGTAAATTAATTAAGTTCAGTGTCCAGCACCTACCATAATGAAATATAGATTGGAGTGAGAATAGTCAATTAATTAAGTTCAGTGTCTAGCACTTATGTTAATTTAATATAGACTGGAGTGGGAATAGTAAATTAATTAAGTTCAGTGTCCAGCACCTACCCTAATTAAATATACTTTGGAGTCGGAATAGTAAATTAATTAACTTCAGTGTCCAGCAGTTTTCCTAATTAAATATAGACTGGAGTGAGAATAGTAAATTAATTAAGTTAAGTCTGTAGTGGGAGTAGTAAATTAATTAAGTTTGTTAAACAGCAGTTATTATCATTAAATATAGAGTTGAATTGGAACAGTTAAATTACTTTGTTTTAATTTACAATAATTCTGTAGATTTTAGTTTTTGTTGGATAAAACATAGAAGTCACATCAAAATTCAAATTGAAATTTTTGGTATTAAATAGTGCAAAGTAAAATATGATTTTGTTTATAGTTGTTGGAAGGTATATTGATTACAGAGAAAATATTGTTTATTATTAGGCATATTTTAACAATTAAATCATTGAAATAAACATGTAATAAAAAAATTAGTATTTAACATTTGTATTATTGTGAGAAATATATTATAATGGATATCTATTTTTGTAATGTATATTTTGGACATTAATATATTAACAGAAAAAATAAATAAAATAAAACAATTCTGATTTTTACAGCTGTTTAACATTTTTTAATTTATATTGTATACTGTAAATATTTGTACACTTTATTTGAAATTATGAGAAATTGTATGTTTTGAAATATATGATTAATATATTTTAATTATTAATATTAATATTAGATAATTAATATTGATAATTGTTACATGTTATAACAGTTCTTTTTATTTTTAGTTCTGGTATGTTCTAGATACAATATATTAATTATATCATGTTCATATATTTTTTTTTAATATATACATTTTTATTATTATATTAGTAAATATAATTGATTTATTATATGTATTATTATAAGTTAAATAAATTTAAAGAATGGTCACGTATATAAAATAAATAGGTATTCTTTTTTAGTATTTTATTCAAATGTTTTACTAATTTTTAAAGTAATGTGTAATGTTAAATAAATAGTTTGGATATTTATTTGGTGTTTTTTTAGTTGTTATGTTTGTTTGGGTCTTTTATTTAGTAACCGCTCGCTGTTGTTTTGGGTTATTCTGGTAGAATCCAGGTCGCGGTTGGGAGCTGTTTCGCGTTTGAGAAGGTAAGAGTTATTTTCTTTATTATTAAAAAGTTGTAAGTGTTTTCTGGAAGTAGTAATGTTGTAATAAGTGTGTATGGAGTGATGTTTTAGAAGTTAGGGTGTTAGTAACAGTTTGTACACGGTTTTATAATTTACGTTGTGTTCCGTGTTTGCGGCTTTGTTAGTGTTTTGTTATTTAGGTGTGTTAAAGTTTTATAGTGTTTGAATAATGTTTGTAGTGATGTTTTTAGGTGCATTATGTGTGTTTGTGTGTGGGTGGGAATGTTTGTTTCTCTTTTGTAGGTTTTACGGAGAAGATATTTTCGTCTCTTTCAAACACCGTTTTTTTTTTTTAAAGGAAGTGTGTATTAGTTGTGTTTACTAATATTTATTTTACACTTCCTTTATTGTTCGGGTTTCCAGGAGCGGTTATTTATCTTTTTAATATTTTTCGGGATTTTTATGGTTATTGGATTGTCGTTTTTTGGCCTAGACGATTTTTTCGAAAAACAGTTGTATTTTTCCATTTTATTTGGGTTTATTTTTGATATCTATGGATTTTGAACTACCTGGATTTATTTGGAAGAAATGTCATTATTGTATTGGAGCAACTAGACAGGTAAGTTGATTTAAATATTTTAATTGTGGGTGGGAAAATATTGTATTTTTATTATTGTTGTTGTGTACTTGTTTTGTTTAATTATGTTGTCTAAATATATGTATATATAAATTATTTATATATTTTAGACAAAATAATTAATTATTTGATATAATAAAGTGGTTTCTTTATGTTGTGATAGTTTTTTAGTAGAATTGTGGGTTAATTTTTTTAAATGGTTTAGAAGAGAGTTTGAGCTATTATATTTAAGTACTCAAGTCCTCTTGTGGATGGGTATAGCTGTACCTGTTGTTGTAGGTAATTATACCTTTGAGTAGTTTGTCTAGATTGTTTTGGTTTTAATTGTAGGACAGATTGTTGCATTCTTAATTCTTGAAAAATGTGTTCCTTTTGTATGGAAATTAGTAGTTTTTCTAGTGTTGGAGTTGTTCTTCCAGTAGAAGTTAGGAATGCATTATGCCAGCCCTCGACTGCGTTGTTAGTTTTGGATTGTTGGTTGAGTGTACTTAGATATACATTCCACCAAGGTATTTGGAACTTTGGCCGACGTCTATGGCCTGATCTGTGTAGTCTCCTGTTAGAAAGGATAGACGGACCGGGAGGGTCGGCCGGGGTCAGGAGGAGAGGTCTCCGGGGAGAGCCGTCTCCAGCGATCGTACAGACAAGTAACTTTCCCCCCCCACAGACGGATACCACACACGGATAAGGTTCAGGGTTCTTTATAAGCACTTCTTAGGGTACGGTTGAATGGTACAAGGAGGTCTGGACTCAGGGGTCCCCTCGATTCAAGTCTCTCAAAGCAGGGTAAGGGGTAGCGGGACAGTCTGTCTACCAGTCAGGTAGTTTGGATGAGATGATGATTAGCTCACAATCCTCGAGCTTAGTTGGTACGGGCCGCGGCAGCGCCAGCAGGTCCCGGTGGAGATGGTCGGTACACGGTCCGCGGTAGCATCAGCAGGTCCCAGAAAGATGGTCGATGTACGGTCCGCGGCAGCGCCAGCAGGTCCCGGTGAGGATGGTCGTTACAACGGGCCGCGGCAGCGCCAGCAGGTCCCGACGAGGATGGATGTTGTAGAAGGCCGCGGCAGCGCCAGCAGGCAGGACGATGGTTCACAAGAGCGGGCTACGGCAGCGCCAGTAGTCCGTCAAGGCTGAGTTCTCTCGGTGTCTCTCGACTCCAGGATACAACTGCCTTCCTGCTCCGGAGCTGCCCCCGTTATAGGGCAGGCGCCCTTTGATGTCCGGACCCTCGCACTCGGAGGTCGGAGGGCCCGGGGTGAAGGTGTCCAGACACCCAGCAGGGGTTGGAGCCAGCTCCTGGGGGAGCTGGAGGCGATCGGCACCTGGCGGGGGAAGAGCTCTTGACACTTCGTTCTCCCATTGACCTGCCAAGTGGTCCGTTCACCTCCTGGGTGGAAGGTGGTGCCGGGATGTCGGGGCCGGCCAGGCCCGGGGTTAGGGTCGGGCCGAGGCCACGCGGCCTTGTGGTGCAGGGCCCAAGATGGCGGCTTGAACCGGCCGGGGGAGCCGGTGGGGCTGGGCCCTGTGATGAGTAGAGGTCCGAGGGCAGAAGATCCGTCGGGAGACGGGGTACAGGTGCTTTTCGTGGGTTATGCCTGGCGGGCCGGAGCTCGGGCCCTGTCGTGCGGGGAGGGAGCAAGCCCTTCGTGTGGCCTGTCCAACATGCGTCCCCCCCAGCTGAAGGCGGGGAGAGTCACCCATCTCCTTGGGGACTCTCTTCGTCGAGGCGGAAAAAGCGGGACAGGCCATCCGCGTTGGCGTGGTCTTGGCCTGGCCGGTGCTCCACAGTGAAGTCCATTCCCTGCAGGGAAATGGACCAGCGCAAGAGTTTTGGGTTCTCTCCCCACATCTGCATCAGCCACTGCAGGGGTCGATGGTCGGTTTGTACCCGGAAGTGGGTACCGAAGAGATAAGGCCGGAGCTTTTTGAGGGCCCACACCACTGCGAAGGCCTCCCTCTCAATGGTGCTCCAGCGCTGTTCTCGGGCCAGGAGACGTCGACTGATGAAGGCCACCGGCTGGTCAAGACCCTCGGGGTTTAACTGAGAAAGGACGGCTCCGATGCCGTGGTCGGAGGCGTCGGTCTGTACTACGAATTCCCGACTGTAATCGGGGGCCTGGAGCACAGGGGCGGTGCACAGGGTGGCCTTCAGTTTCTCGAAGGCCGCTTGACAATCGGGGGTCCAGTTAATCCGCTTCGGCTGGTTCTTGGACGTGAGACCCGTGAGGGGCCCCACGATGCTGCCATAGTCTTTCACGAACCGCCGGTAGTAGCCGGTGAGCCCCAAGAAGGCTCGGACCTCGGTCTGGGTGACGGGGGGCTGCCAGGACTGGATGGCAGCAATCTTAAGTTGTAGCGGGGCCACCAGCCCGCTTCCCACTTAGTGCCCAAGGTAGGTCACAGACGCTTGGCCAATTTGGCACTTGCCGGCCTTAATTGTGAGGCCGGCCCGCTGGAGGGCCTGTAGGACCTCGTGGAGGTGACGGAGGTGGTCGGGCCAGTGGCGGCTGTATACAGCGATATCGTCCAGATAGGCAGCGCTGAACTCTTCGAGCCCCGCCAAGACCTGGTTCACGAGGCGTTGAAACGTGGCGGGGGCATTTTTCATGCCGAAGGGCATGACCTTGAATTGGTAGTGGCCATCGGGGGTAGAGAAGGCTGACCGTTCCTGAGCCCTGGGTGTGAGGCCGATCTGCCAGTAGCCCGCTGTTAGGTCGAAGATACTAAGGTAGCGGGCGGCCCCCAGCCGGTCGATCAGCTCGTCTGCTCGGGGAATCGGATGAGCGTCGGTCCGGGTGACAGCGTTCAAGCCCCGGTAGTCGACGCAGAATCTCAGTTCAGGTGCGGTGCCGGGGGCAGCGGCTTTGGGAACCAATACCACCGGACTGGCCCAGGGACTGTCCGAGGGCTCGATGACCCCGATTGTGAGCATCTTGGCCACTTCCTCCTGTATGCAGGCCCGTACCCGATCTGGTACGCGGTAGGCCCGGTGTCGGACAGGGGGGCTGTCCCCGGTGTCCACGTCGTGCAAACACCAAGGGGTGACCCCGGGGGTGAGGGAGAACAGTGTAGCGAACCGCAGCAGGAGGTTTCGGCAGCCCTGGCGTTGCTCCGAAGTGAGGGCGTCAGATAGCCGGACCCCGTCCACGGAGCCGTCATTCTCCTGAGTCTTCAGAAGATCCGGAAGGGGTTCGGAGTCTTCCTCTGCCCCACTGTCCGTAGCCATCAGGAGGCTGAGTTCTGAGCGCACAAAGTGTGGTTTGAGTCGGTTGGTGTGGAGGACCCGGAGGGGGTTCCGGGAGGTCCCCAGGTCGATGAGGTAAGTGACGGGGCTTTTGCGCTCGACCACTTTGAAGGGCCCCGTCCACTTATCCTGCAAGGCACATGGTTCGGTGGGGGACATCACCCATACGTGTTGCCCAGGCTCGAACTCAACGGAGGAGGCATTGTGATCATACCACCTCTTCATGTCCTCCTGGCTGGCCTCGAGGTTCGCCTTGGCCATCCCTCTGAAGCGCCGGGTCTGATTGCGTAGGGCCAGGATGTAGTTGAAGACGTCTGGAGGGGTCTTCAGGGGGGCCATCTCCCAACCTTCTTTTACTAGGCTGAGGGGCCCTCGCACAGGGTGCCCGTACAGGAGTTCGAAAGGGCTAAAACCGAGGGACTTCTGGGGAACTTCTCGGTAGGCGAAGAGGAGGCACGGGAGTAGTACATCCCACTGGCGACGGAGGGGCTCTTCCAATCCCCCAATCATCCCCTTGAGGGTGCGGTTAAAACGCTCCACTAGTCCGTTCCCTTGGGGGTGATAGGGGGTCGTGAATCTGTAGGTGACCACGCATTGTTGCCAGAGGGACTTCATGTATTTGGATATAAAGTTCGTGCCTCGGTCGCTGACGACTTCTCGGGGGAAGCCTACCCGGGAGAAGATCCCCATTAGGGCCCGGCCAACCACCGGAGCTGTCACGGTCCGTAGGGGCACCGCCTCGGGGTAGCGGGTGGCATGGTCCACCAGTACTAAGATGAACCTGTGTCCTTGTGCCGTGCGGGGGTCCAGAGGCCCCACGATGTCTATCCCCACCCTCTCGAACGGGGTGGTGACCACAGGGAAGGGTTGCAGAGGGGCTTTCAGCTTCCGACCACTCTTCCCGCTGGCTTGGCATGTGGGGCAAGATCGGCAGTGGTTCAGGACGTCGTTCCTCATTTTCGGCCAGAAAAAGTGGGTCACTAGGCGGCTGTACGTTTTATCCTGGCCCAGGTGTCCAGCCAGGGGGACATCGTGGGCCAGGTTGAGCAGAAAGTCTCTGAAGTGGAGAGGTACCACCAGTACTCGACCGGCCCCCAGCTCGGCGATTCTTTGCTCGCTGTATAGCAGGTCGTTATCCCAGTAGACCCAGTGAGTTCCGGTGGAGTCCCCTGCGTTCTGGGCGCTGGCTTGTTGGCGGAGTCCCTCGAGGGAGGGACAGGTCTTTTGTTCCTGGCGGAACTGTTCTTGGGTGGGCCCCCCTTCTTGACGCCACTGAGCCAGGTCAGGAAGGTCCTGGGGTTGCGCGTCCCCTTCGGTCGTCGGGTCTGGGAGGCTGGCCTCGTCGTTGTCTTCTACTGGGGCGACCGGGGGCGGAGGTGCTGGCCATTCTGGTTCTTCTGATCGAGGGACGGCACGGGCGGCCATGGACCGGGTGGTTATGCAGGCCCAGTCCGGGAGGCCCAGCATCCCCAGGTGCTCTCTTCTCTCAACGGTGGCCCACGGGGAATTCTCGAGGTCATTCCCCAGGAGGCAGTCCACGGGGGCATCGTCCCGGACCGTCACCTTCAACAGGCCGGAGACCCCTCCCCATTCGAATGGGACGCAGGCCATTTGACACATACTTTCAGAGTTGTCTGCCGAGCGGACGGGGCAGAGAATGTTCGGCAGGATCTGCTCGGGCTTCACCAGGTGACAGCGGACGGCCGTCACACTGGCGCCTGTGTCACGCAAGGCCTCGGCTCGCTGTCCATTAATGGTCACCCACTGACCGTATTTCCTGGTGTTAGCGGGTAGGGGAGCCCGCGGGACCATGTCTCTTCCCCCTAAGCACGCCAGGACCATGGCGGCCGGTTCCCACTCTTGCTGGGCCGGCTCATACTCCTCTGGTTCCTCCAATGATCGCTCTTCCCCCAGGGCGGCGGCAGCTACCTGGCGGGGCTTGGGTGTTTGGTTCTGCGGGCAGCTCAGGTCATTGGCGTAGTGGCCGACTCGCTGGCATCGGTGGCACGTGACGTTGGCTCGGACCCCAGGACGCCACGGGGGGTTGCCCCGACCGGCCGGAGCCGGGGTGCTGGCCACGGGTGTTGCGGGCAAGGCGTCTCTCCCTCGCCCCTGGCCCCCTCCTCCTCCCCGAGGACGGTGCTGGCCTTGGTTGTTTCTGTTCTGTTCGTGTGGCCCCCTCCGGCCCACTCGGGTGCTTTCCCATCGGTCAGCTTCGGCGGCGAGCTGCCGGGGGTCAGTCAGCTTACTGTCGAGGAGGTGCTGCCTGAGCTCGACGAAGCAGTTGTTCGACAGGTGCTCCCATACCATCAGGTTAAAGAGTTGTTCGTAGGTGGTGACCTGGCTCCCCTTTATCCAACCCTCGAAGGCACGGCTGAAATAGTTCACGTATTCTACCCAAGTTGTACCTGGGATCCGGGTGCAATCTCTGAACCTCTGGCGGTACATCTCGGGTGTGAGGCCGTAGCGGGTGAGGAGGGCAGCCTTCATGTGGTCGTAGGACGACATTTGGTGATCTGGGAGCTGCAGTAGGGCATCGCGACCCTCGTTGATAAACCTCCCCCAAAGTCCGGCTCCCCAATCACTCCGGTCGATCCGGTGGGAGGTCATGGCGATCTCGTAGGCTTTAAACCACTGTTGTATGTCGTCTTCTCGGACATACTCGCGGACAACATCCTTGGGGATGTGGACTTTTTTCTCGATTGGCCCCGGGGTGTGTGGTCGCTCAGGTACCCCCAGTTCCTTATTCTGTTTCCGAAGTTCTATTTCCGCCAGTTTGCGCTCGTGCTCGAGCGTTATTTTTTTCTCCTCCAGCTCTCTCTGTCTCTGCTTCTCTTCTCGTTCATCTCGGAGCCGCATGTGCTCGAGGTTGAGTTTCTGTTCAGCTAACTTGAGTTCCCCATCCATCTTGAGTCGTGCCATTTCCAACTCGTGCAATCTGGTTCTTTCTCTTTCTCGGATCTCCTCCTGCGAGAGGCCCGTTCCCCGCTCCTCGGGAGCCGTGGCGTTCCCCTCTGGTGTGATGCTGCTTTGGTTGGAGGGTCCGGCGACCCCAGTTTCTGTCCACGACTCTAGGGCGTGCTTTAGATCATCTTTGGTACTCAGGCAGGTGGTAGCAATGCCAAGTTCTATGCAGAATTGTCTCAGTTCGCGGTGGTTGTATTCTTCTAATTTATCCATTTGGAATTTCTCGGTGGAGTTGCTATCTTTGGCTGACATCGTGTTTTTGTCGTGGGGTGAGCTACTCTCTGTACGATTACGCGTTGATTCGGATCGCGCCGCTGGCCACCAATGTTAGAAAGGATAGACGGACCGGGAGGGTCGGCCGGGGTCAGGAGGAGAGGTCTCCGGGGAGAGCCGTCTCCAGCGATCGTACAGACAAGTAACTTTCCCCCCCCACAGACGGATACCACACACGGATAAGGTTCAGGGTTCTTTATAAGCACTTCTTAGGGTACGGTTGAATGATACAAGGAGGTCTGGACTCAGGGGTCCCCTCGATTCAAGTCTCTCAAAGCAGGGTAAGGGGTAGCGGGACAGTCTGTCTACCAGTCAGGTAGTTTGGATGAGATGATGATTAGCTCACAATCCTCGAGCTTAGTTGGTACGGGCCGCGGCAGCACCAGCAGGTCCCGGTGGAGATGGTCGGTACACGGTCCGCGGTAGCACCAGCAGGTCCCGGAAAGATGGTCGATGTACGGTCCGCGGCAGCGCCAGCAGGTCCCGGTGAGGATGGTCGTTACAACGGGCCGCGGCAGCGCCAGCAGGTCCCAACGAGGATGGATGTTGTAGAAGGCCGCGGCAGCGCCAGCAGGCAGGACGATGGTTCACAAGAGCGGGCTACGGCAGCGCCAGTAGTCCGTCAAGGCTGAGTTCTCTCGGTGTCTCTCGACTCCAGGATACAACTGCCTTCCTGCTCCGGAGCTGCCCCCGTTATAGGGCAGGCGCCCTTTGATGTCCGGACCCTCGCACTCGGAGGTCGGAGGGCCCGGGGTGAAGGTGTCCAGACACCCAGCAGGGGTTGGAGCCAGCTCCTGGGGGAGCTGGAGGCGATCGGCACCTGGCGGGGGAAGAGCTCTTGACACTTCGTTCTCCCATTGACCTGCCAAGTGGTCCGTTCACCTCCTGGGTGGAAGGTGGTGCCGGGATGTCGGGGCCGGCCAGGCCCAGGGTTAGGGTCGGGCCGAGGCCACGCGGCCTCGTGGTGCAGGGCCCAAGATGGCGGCTTGAACCGGCCGGGGGAGCCGGTGGGGCTGGGCCCTGTGATGAGTAGAGGTCCGAGGGCAGAAGATCCGTCGGGAGACGGGGTACAGGTGCTTTTCGTGGGTTATGCCTGGCGGGCCGGAGCTCGGGCCCTGTCGTGCGGGGAGGGAGCAAGCCCTTCGTGTGGCCTGTCCAACATCTCCCCACCCAGGTATCCTCAAAATAATCTAAGAGGGGAGATAACTTTAGTTCATTTTGCTTGTAGAATTGACTTTCTAATAAAAGATTGTAATGTTCTGCAACATCTGTGGTTGGTACATAAGCTAGGGCTGTTAGAAGTTTTATTTGATGTGCAAAAGTTATGTTTGTGGCATATTCTACACTTAGGTGCCAATCACGATCCTGTAAAAACCGGGTACGAACCGTCGGACGGAGCATATTCTCCGTCCGACGCGTACCTGGTCTTAAAAATATACAAACATGGAAGTACGATTCGCACGGAAATACCATTTCCGTACGAATCGTACAAAACCCCGACCGATGAAAATAAACACACAAATGTGATCCGGGAAAGCGCCGACGTGACGTCGGGACGCACGCAGCCTGCCATTCACGAACCAGGCATTACGATTCGCACCGACGTCATCCCGCACGGACAATATTTTCCGGCAGCCAAAAACTGCCGGGAAATCAGGACGACGCCAACAAGGAGTACCTGCACGCGACGGACAGACATGGACCCGAACCTACGTGTCATCCCGGCCCTCATAGCAGTCGACCTCCTCTACAGGTTACGACGCAGACGCCGCAGAAGGTCAGAACAACAAAGGGAGGGGGGACAGGGGGGGGGGGCAGGAGCAGGGGCAGGCCACAAAACCCCCACCAAAGTCACACAGCACACATGCCCTGGACATACCTGAACCCCAGGCCCTGGTCACTACGAGGGGGTGGGGGCGTGTCCAGCAAAGCCAGCGTCCGCCACAACAGAAGTGCTTGACGACGCGAACCGGCAACACAACAATACAGGTACGTGCCGTACCCACGCCTTAAGAGCGTGGGTACGAGTCGTACCCCGCCCACACCTACGTCACCCCAACAATGGCGGGACGGCTGTACCCACGTGGCAAAGGCCTGGGTACGGCCCGCACAAGCATTCCATAGCGTGGGTACGGATATGTACGGACCGTACCCCCACCCCCGTATGCATGGAGCGTACGCCCCACTCCAACAGTGTAAGTACGACCCGTACCCCCACCCGCGTACGTATGGAGCGTACCCCCACCCCAACAGTGTAAGTACGACCCGTACCCTCACCCGCGTATGCATGGAGCGTACCCCCACTCCAACAGTGTATATACGACCCGTACCCTTACCCGCGTACGTATGGAGCGTACCCCCTACCCCAACAGTGTAAGTACGACCCGTACCCTCACCCGCGTATGCATGGAGCGTACCCCCACCCCAACCGTGTATGTACGACCCGTACCCTCACCCGCGTATGTATGGAGCGTACCCCCCACCCCAACAGTGTAAGTACGACCCGTACCCTCACCCGCGTACATATGGAGCGTACCCCCCACCCCAACAGTGTAAGTACGACCCGTACCCTCACCCGCGTACGTATGGAGCGTACCCCCCACTCCAACAGTGTAAGTACAACCCGTACCCTCACCCGCGTACGTATGGAGCGTGCCCCCCACCCCAACAGTGTAAGTACGACCCGTACCCTCACCCGCGTACGTATGGAGCGTACCCCCCACCCCAACAGTGTAAGTACGACCCGTACCCTCACCCGCGTACGTATGGAGCGTACCCCCCACCCCAACAGTGTAAGTACGACCCGTACCCTCACCCGCGTACGTATGGAGCGTACCCCCCACCCCAACAGTGTAAGTACGACCCGTACCCTCACCCGCATATGTATGGAGCGTACCCCCCACCCCAACAGTGTAAGTACGACCCGTACCCTCCCCCGCGTATGCATGGAGCGTACCCCCCATGCCAACAGTGTACGTACGGACCGTACCCCCACCTCGTATGCATGGAGCGAACCCACACCCGTGTATGTTCTAAGCGTACATATCGTGAAATAGGAGGGTTGGGTGCAGAGTCCTCCCAGCAGTGCCCAGTCACAGGAGGGGTGTGTGCAGAGTCCTCCCAGCAGTGCCCAGACACAGGAGGGCTGTGTGCAGAGTCCTCCCAGCAGTGCCCAGACACAGGAGGGGTGTGTGCAGAGTCCTCCCAGCAGTGCCCAGACACAGGAGGGGTGTGTGCAGAGTCCTCCCAGCAGTGCCCAGACACAGGAGGGGTGTGTGCAGAGTCCTCCCAGCAGTGCCCAGACGCAGGAGGGGTGGGTGTAGAGTCCTCCCAGCAGTGCCCAGACACAGGAGGGGTGGGTGCCTAACACTCCCAGCAGTGCCCAGTCACAGGAGGGGTGTGTGCAGAGTCCTCCCAGCAGTGCCCAGACACAGGAGGGGTGTGTGCAGAGTCCTCCCAGCAGTGCCCAGACACAGGAGGGGTGTGTGCAGAGTCCTCCCAGCAGTGCCCAGACACAGGAGGGGTGGGTGCCTAACACTCACAGCAGTGCCCAGACGCAGGAGGGGTGGGTGCCCAACACTCCCAGCAGTGCCCAGTCACAGGAGGGGTGTGTGCAGAGTCCTCCCAGCAGTGCCCAGACGCAGGAGGGGTGGGTGTAGAGTCCTCCCAGCAGTGCCCAGACACAGGAGGGGTGGGTGCCTAACACTCCCAGCAGTGCCCAGTCACAGGAGGGGTGGGTGCAGAGTCCCCCCAGCAGTGCCCAGACACAGGAGGGGTGTGTGCAGAGTCCTCCCAGCAGTGCCAAGACACAGGAGGGGTGGGTGTAGAGTCCTCCCAGCAGTGCCCAGACACAGGAGGGGTGGGTGCCTAACACTCCCAGCAGTGCCCAGTCACAGGAGGGGTGTGTGCAGAGTCCTCCCAGCAGTGCCCAGACACAGGAGGGGTGTGTGCAGAGTCCTCCCAGCAGTGCCCAGACACAGGAGGGGTGGGTGCCTAACACTCACAGCAGTGCCCAGACGCAGGAGGGGTGGGTGCCCGACACTCCCAGCAGTGCCCAGTCACAGGAGGGGTGGGTGCAGAGTCCCCCCAGCAGTGCCCAGTCACAGGAGAGGTGTGTGCAGAGTCCTCCCAGCAGTGCCCAGTCACAAGAGGGGTGTGTGCAGAGTCCTCCCAGCAGTGCCCAGTCACAGGAGGGGTGTGTGCAGAGTCCTCCCAGCAGTGCCCAGACGCAGGAGGGGTGGGTGTAGAGTCCTCCCAGCAGTGCCCAGACACAGGAGGGGTGGGTGCCTAACACTCCCAGCAGTGCCCAGTCACAGGAGGGGTGGGTGCAGAGTCCCCCCAGCAGTGCCCAGACACAGGAGGGGTGTGTGCAGAGTCCTCCCAGCAGTGCCCAGACGCAGGAGGGGTGGGTGTAGAGTCCTCCCAGCAGTGCCCAGACACAGGAGGGGTGGGTGCCTAACACTCCAGGCAGTGCCCAGTCACTGGAGGGGTGTGTGCAGAGTCCTCCCAGCAGTGCCCAGACACAGGAGGGGTGGGTGCCCAACACTCCCAGCAGTTTCCCTGCAAAGAAAAGGGTGGAGTACCCACAGATCCAATGCCCACAAATGTCAGTCAGGTGCACAAAGATCCTGCAGTACATGTACCACATGTGTGCGAGGCTGGGAGTATACACATGCATAGCGCCAAAAAGAAAACATGTACACATGAAGTCATGACAACAGTCTACATACACAAGTACAGTGACCACCAAGGACGCCACGAATGATGCAGGTGGAGACATCGCTCAGCATGCATGGCCCAAGTCTAACGAGTCCGTCACACACCCAGCCAATGTAGACACAGCTCAGCACCACATATTGGAAAGACCCTGCAGGGAAGATGTCAGGTTACACAGAGGAAGGGACACACCTTGGGACGATGTCACCATGCAGTAACTGCTTACATGAACAAAGTTATGTAGCCAACAGCTTGTGATGGCACACAGATACCAGGATCCACCCTATGACCAGCACAAGCCTACAATTCCCACACACCCAACACATTTTCACCACCCAAAATAATGGGGCAGGTCGACCAACAGCAGTACCAGACAGACAGTAGTGTACTAAGGAAAAATAAATTGCTTTATTCAGCATCCAAAAATAAGTTTGTCCCTTGAAAGTTCAAAATGTACAATGCCCATAGGGCAATCCAAAGTTCGAATCCAGGTGGGGGACACAGTGGGACGCGTGTCCCCTAGCTTGCCTGCACAGTCAGACTCCTTCGTCTTCCAGAGCGGGGAGGGATTCATGTGGGGGGGAAGGACCAGGCACCGCAGGGACCCGAGGGCGAAGGGTAGGCGTCGTGGGTACAGGGATGGAGGACTCCACCACAGGGGGTGGGGCAGGGCCAAAGGTGGAGGCCAGGATGTCGCTGCACAACTTAGCAAGGTCCTCCAGAGACTCCCCTGCACCCGAAGGAACCACAGGCCCCAAGGAGGGGGGGGCGGAGGGATGGGTTGCAGCGCCACTGGGGGAGGGTGTGGACAGGGGGGGGACTCAACCACCCTGACCGGGGACTCCCTTGACCGCTTGCGGGGTGGTGTCACAGTGGGGCTCAGGGACAGAGCGGCCATGAAGGAGTCTTTGCCGGATATGTGGCCAGGAGAGCTGAGGGGAGGGGATTTGGAGGGAGTGGATTGGGTGGAATGCGGACTCCCACTCTGGCTGCGTGGCTTACGTTTGCCCCCCAACCCAGTGGGTGTGCCTACTTCACCCTGTGTGTGCGTGCCAGGAGGTGTGCGTATGACCTTCCCTGCTGGTGTGGTGCCTGTGTCTGTTGTGGTGGGTGCATGCTGATGTCTGGGTGTACGTGGGACAGGCATGGGAGTGGGAAGTGTGGATGGGTCAGGGGTAGGGTGTTGGACGTAGCGCTGCAGGAGACCCACTGCTGCAGTCAGTGTTGAGTCAATGGACTTCAGCAAGTTGCGTTGGTCAGCCTGCGATGAGAAAATGCCCTCCAAGTATGCCTCCATGTTGTTCAGCACTTGGCTGTGGCCATGGAGGACATTAAGCATCGCAGCCTGACCAACCTGCAACTGCCGCTGGATGTCCACAGACTCGGCATTGGCGGCAGCAGTGGAGACCGGGGCAGGGGGTGCGGTGCCTGGCAGGAAGGAGACATGTGGTGACCGGGCACGCTGGGAAGGGACACGGGCAAGTGGGAGGCGGCTGATGGCAATGGAGGGGGCGGGGTGACATGTTGTGCCGCTGTCAGCTGCTGGTGCAGCCTCCGTCCACTCGGAGAGATCATCCTCGGACCCGTCAGCTTCATATTCTGTCGTGCCAGTGGACAGGTCCTCGGCCTCACTCTCCTCCGCCTCAGTTCCACTCAATGTGCCAGCCACGATGTCAACGCTGGCACTGGTGCTCGGTCCCTCCGCTCCGTCTGTGCTCATGTCTCCCTCCGTGTCCCCCGAGGATGCTGTGGGCAAGGTGAAGAGACAGCAATTAATCATACACCTGTATACATATGTCACATGAGTCCAATCTACATAGGTTACAGTGCATAGCCTGAAAAGAAAGATCAGTAACATCTACAAAACAAGGTACAGATGTAGGGCATGCAACACACAGTTGGTTGACCCACCATGCCACTGAAAAACCATGGAGAGCATGACACAATAGCAAATGACATGAAATGGAGTTTGACAGAGGAGCCAGGCCCTGGGGACAATCCAGCACTGCATCTGCACCACACAGCGTTGCCGAAAATAGGGATGAGCAGGGACCATATCCATGAACTTGAGGCACATGCTCCATAGGTAATACTGAAAACATGCCCACCATGACTGGCTCACTGCACCTTGAGTGTATGTCCAGACAAACATCACACACTGGCCAGACCTAGCAAGGAGACATCAGGTTTTGACATGTAGGCTTTGCCCGCACCAACCACCCCCTACATGAGACAATTTGTTGAGACACAGGAAGCACTTACATCTCTTAGTCTGGGTGAAATACACAGGGGCTGCATAAATGCAAGATTGGACACCAAATACCCAAGGTGCGCCTGTCCAAATAATCATTTACAAATGGTCATCATCAGATGATTGTAACAAGACACATAGGCACTGGCCACCGTGAATATGAACAAGGAAAATCAGGTCAGGCTGTACAGTGGACACTTGTACTACATATTACGTCAATATACATGGTGCCAGGGGACAATGGCACAGAGCACAACCTGTGCTGTAGACACTGAGAGTGTCCACATTTTGTGATGACACACATGACACCTATGAAAATATGCCCCAGGGGACAGTAGTGGCCACACAACTCCATGGTCCTGAATGGGAATGACTGCAACACACGCCACCATCCCTGCACTATGCGTATCGCACACTCATGCACATCATGTCACAGGCCACAACATAGGACATGCGTGCTGTAAGGCATGACACTTGAGAGACTAACTCCCATGTCTGGACTCAGCATCAGTGCCAACTGACATGGAACCCACAAGTACTGAACTGGACAGGGCACAGGCAAGGTCCCAAAACCTGTTACACACCACCCCCACACATGATGCCACAGGCATAGTTCACGTGGAGAAAGTGCCAGCCTACATAACCTTGTGAAGGAGTGACTACACACAGACCAGGGAACACATTGCAAGGAGGGGAAGGGAGGCAGGAGAGCACCGCTATACTGTGGGTAACAGGATCTGCACAGCACCTTTAAACCCTGGCAGTGTATCCATGCAACTGTGCACTTACAAATGCTGGTGACACACAACAAACACACAGGTACCTACCCCCTTCCTGCTGCTGCTTCTCCTGTAAGCGCCTGTCCAAGTCTGGAAATACCACCGCCAGCACACGCTTGTGGATGTGGGTCAGACGGCGGCGCCC
Organism: Triturus cristatus; assembly: GCF_964204655.1. Classification (NCBI taxonomy): domain Eukaryota; kingdom Metazoa; phylum Chordata; class Amphibia; order Caudata; family Salamandridae; genus Triturus; species Triturus cristatus. The sequence goes on along the minus strand of NC_140587.1, from coordinate 319,469,633 downwards.
GCGGTTCTTATGGGTCTCCGGTGAGTCCCCCAGCAGGACCCGTGCGATCCTCCGCGTCCAGCACCGGATATCCTGCCAGCGTTTCCTCACCTGGGCCAGGCGCCGCTTGCGACCGTCCGTCCTCCTCACGGCACTGACGGCGTTCATCCATATCTGCTTCTTGGCAGAGGCGCCTACCTGTGAGGATGAACAAGTGACACTACATCAATACACCTGGCACATGTCACAGAGACACATATTAGAACCAATTTGCTGTTTACAACAAGGCATAGTATGCATCCAACGCATTGCACCTTTGTCATAGGGACATGATCCTCTGGGGAAGGGCAAAAGCAGTACGTGCCATTGAAGGTACACAGGTGGAATGAGGGCAACGACACAATCAATGATCCAGGCTCACACTGTGCATCACAAGCTACACCAGGATAATGTGCAGCACCTCTAAGCAGTCACATGCCACAGGCCACTGACGCTACCTCAGCAGAGTACACAGACACACACAGGCACAGGACATTCACCTGCCATTGCCAAATGCAGCGACAAACCTCACTCTGCACATGTGCCACTAGACGGGGGGGCTCACAGGTGTGGGGCTGGCTCTGCACGTCAGACACACAGCACTGCTCCCTGCTCACATCACATGGGCAGGGTATATCCATCCCTCATGCAGCCCAGGTGCAACACTCCACATATGCACCCACCCACATGACAGGGGACTTACACACACACCGATGTCCAGGGTACGAACACATCATGTGGACACTCTCAGCACAGGTACACAGAACTAACACACATCTGTGGGTACAGTCACCTGTCACACTGGGCTGACCACATAATCACATGAGGACTGTAGAGGCTACATTCCCAGGAGGACAAGACCGGCAGAATGTGGCATGCACCATGCAGTGATTGTCACAGTAAACACAATGCAAGTGAGGACGGCAGACATGCACCACAGCATGCTCTGGCTGGGAGACATCAGGCATTCCCCCCCTGGGATCCCCCCTACAGTACATAGCATGTGTGTCACACCTGGACACAATGCCAGAAGTCACAGTCACAAACAAGGGACACAGTCTGTGCTAGTAGACTCTGCACTCACCTGATACCCTGGTCGCCCATACAGCAGGGGGTACTGTGGGAGGATCACATCCAGCAATGTCAGGTTCTCCTCCAGGGTGAAAGGCTGTGACCTCTCCACAGACCTTGACATGGTTCCAGGGAATCAGTAGCAGCAGCTGGGTCGTAGAATCCAAAGATGTGCAGGCAAGTGCTCCCTCATGGGACCTGGCTGCCTTATATCTGCCTTGCTGGCCTGTTTCATGCACAGGAGTACAGAGTGATTGGTCACTCACATTTGCATCCTATGTTTCCTCCAATCCCTTCAAATCTAGCACAGTCAGTGGGTTCTGAATGTGTTTTTTTCTTGAGCATGATGTCAACTCCAGAACCACATTGCAACAAAGTAGATTTATTCAAACTGACTTCTGCTGTGCACCTGCTGAAAAAAATTCAAACTTTAAACTTGGTCTCCATGACAACCAGCATGCATGTAGGCCTTTATACTTGTCCCTCATGTGTCCCCTATGTAATTTGGAGTTTCACACACATGTACGGTGCGTACCAGGGCCCTAGGGCACCCCAAAAGCATAGCAACGGCCCGTACAGGCGTGTGTACGGTCTGTATCACTATGGGTGTGCTCGCGTATGCATACCCATAGTGATAGTGAGCGTACAGGCGTGTGTACGGTCCGTATCACTATGGGTGTGCTCGCGTATGCGTACCCATAGTGATAGTGAGCGTACAGGCGTGTGTACGGTCCGTATCACTATGGGTGTGCTCGCGTATGCGTACCCATAGTGATAGTGAGCGTACAGGCGTGTGTACGGTCCGTATCACTATGGGTACGCATACGCGAGAACACCCATAGTGATACGGACCGTACACACGCCTGTACGCTCACTATCACTATGGGTACGCATACGCGAGCACACCCATAGTGATACAGACCGTACACACGCCTGTACGGGCCGTTGCTATGCTTTTGGGGTGCCCTAGGGCCCTGGTACGCACCGTACATGTGTGTGAAACTCCAAATTACATAGGGGACACATGAGGGACAAGTATAAAGGCCTACATGCATGCTGGTTGTCATGGAGACCAAGTTTAAAGTTTGAATTTTTTTCAGCAGGTGCACAGCAGAAGTCAGTTTGAATAAATCTACTTTGTTGCAATGTGGTTCTGGAGTTGACATCATGCTCAAGAAAAAAACACATTCAGAACCCACTGACTGTGCTAGATTTGAAGGGATTGGAGGAAACATAGGATGCAAATGTGAGTGACCAATCACTCTGTACTCCTGTGCATGAAACAGGCCAGCAAGGCAGATATAAGGCAGCCAGGTCCCATGAGGGAGCACTTGCCTGCACATCTTTGGATTCTACGACCCAGCTGCTGCTACTGATTCCCTGGAACCATGTCAAGGTCTGTGGAGAGGTCACAGCCTTTCACCCTGGACCGTACACACGCCTGTACGCTCACTATCACTATGGGTACGCATACGCGAGCACATCCATAGTGGTACGGACCATACACGCGTGCGTACGCTCACTATCACTATGGGTGTTCTCGCGTATGCGTACCCATAGTGGTACGGACCGTACACACGCCTGTACGCTCACTATCACTATGGGTACGCATACGCGAGCACACCCATAGTGATACGGACCGTACACGCGTGCGTACGCTCACTATCACTATGGGTACACATACGGCAGCATTCCCATAGTGATAGGGAACGTACACAGGCCCTCTGAGCGAATGTACGGTGCCTTTCACACATCACAGTGGTGACAGGCAGCACACAGGAAGGAATAGGGCTGGCATACTTGTCCATGGATGGACATCAAGGCATTGTCTGGGCAGTACTACATGTGTGGGGCACAGGTGTGAAAGGCTGTGATGTGGCACATTACTCCTGAGTCGAGAAGGCACCAGATGTATGATGAGATGTGTACAGATGTCATGTGTGACGGTGCTATGTGTGCCAGGCATGCCCTTAACTCCTTTGACATGTGTGCATGTCGTACTGCACACTTGGGATGAGCGTCACTGGCATGGCACAGTCAACAACACACGCAAGTGTCCCCTAATGCCCGCTACAGGGGTTACCACACCAGACATGTGACTACCCACGGTGCACGATGTGTCTATGTCATGTATGTGTGGGGTGTTCCCATTAGCTTGATGTTGGTGCTCCCTCAAAAGCATCAGCTGTTGCAGCAACCAACATGTGTCTGTGTGTAGATGGACATGCTGTTACGCACACCTGGCCACATGTGGTATCGGATGTGAGGTGCGTATGTATGCATGGGACACGGAGTAGCGTCACAAGGACATGTCTGCATCCTCTCAATGAATACGTGGTGAGTCATTACATGTACACCTTATTGGCAAGGTGTGTGGGCTGTCCTAGTGTCATGTCATGTGACCTGTGGCTCGAGTGTTCCGCTACCAGTCTCTGAAATCGACATCCTACTTCTGCTGATGTGTTGTTGTATGTCACTCCTGTGTTGCGTCTGGCTGTTCACTTACACTGGGACACAGCTAATCCCATGCCATGGCATGTGGAGGTTCACAATCTCCGTGTGTAGCTGGGTCTTGGTAGGAGTGTCACCTGGCAGCCATACGTGTCCAGGGCATGTGGCACATACCTGACTCCGTATGTCGCATATGTGTATTGACAGATTAACATGTGCTCAGTACAAATCAATTGTTGTTGTAGTGCACTCACTCTTCCTTGTCACTTCCAAATTACTGCAGAGCGCCGCCTCTTCCTCGACCAATTCCGGACTTGGCTGACATGCGGGAGAATGACTGTATACGCTGCTACCGCTTCCCCCAACCGTTGATTGAGGAGTTGACGGCAAGGCTGGCACCACACCTGCAACCGCTGCACAGGTATCCTACGGCACTGACACCCAAGCTGAAGGTAATGGCAGCCCTACATTTTCTTGCCACGGGTACCTTTCAATATACCATAGCTCATGTTGGTGGCATGTCCCAGAGCATGTTCAGCCGTGTGCTGCATGATTTCTTAGAGGCCATGTTGCTTCACCTGGATGAGTTCATCCATTTCCCAACTCCTGAACTGTTGACTGGGGTCAAGCGTGGATTCTATGCCCTGGGAGGGATGCCCCATGTCATTGGGTCCATAGATGGGACACATGTGGCTTTGGTACCACCACAGGCACAGGATGTAGCGTACAGGAATCGCAAGCACTACCACTCCATCAATGCCCTTGTGGTGTGTCTGTCCAACATGGTGATTTCACATGTCTGTGCTCGTTTTCCAGGATCAGCACACGATGCCTACATCATGAGGCGTAGCAGGGTGCCTGAAATGATGACGCAGCTGCGCAACGAACGAGCATGTGTTGTTGGTGGGTACACTCTGTCTGTCCTGTATTTTGCATAGACTTCCAGCACGACCGCTTCTCCTGTCCTACTTATGTCCATGTGGTTTCCATGTAGGGGACGCTGGCTATCCCAACATGCCATGGCTGATCACACCTCTCCGCAACCCCATCACGCCGGCCCAGCTCCGCTACAACACCGCCCATGGCCGGACAAGGCGAGTGATAGAGAGGACATTTGGCCTCCCGAAGAGCCGATTCAGATGCCTCCACAAGACCGGCGGCGCCCTCCCATATGCCCCAGCTAAGGTCTGCAAAATCGTCATGGTCTGCTGCATGCTGCACAACATGGCAGTTGAGAAAGCTGTGCCACTCATCCTGGATCAAGATGATCAGGACCATCCACCCGTGGAGGACGAAGGGCTTGGCAATGGGGCTAGTGATGTGGAGGATGTGGTTCCGCAAGAGGACATCCGGAGTCGGCTCATACGCGACTTCTTTGCTTAGTGGTGAGTACCAGTGTCTGTGTGTGCACGCATTGGTCCCCGTGTGGCATGTGTTGCGATGTGTGTGTCCATCTGCATGTATGGCACGTGAGTCAGAGGTGTGTGTGGATGTGTCACTGGAGTGATGGTGCCAGTGATGAGTGTATTTCCCCAGTCATAATTGTGACCTAGCATGTTGTCATCCTTACATGTGTCGAGTACATGCAAGTGGCTGTGCTTTTTGTGGCTGACTTCTTGTGTGTCTCTCATCCCCAGGTACTTGCGCATGCCGTCTGCTGGTTGCATTGTTGTGGCACTGCTATTCCTCATGGACACGTCATCGTGTGCTGACTCAGCGTTACACGCACGGACAAGTTTGGAAGTCTCCTTAGGGTAAGGGATGCATCAGGGGTGTATTGGGTGTGGCAGTTGTTTACGATGTGTGCACACTGCCCCTGTCGATGTTTGGTTCCTCTGCAGACATGTCGCATCACCAAGGGACACATGACATGCAGCTGGGTACACCTGAATAGATGGTCAGACTTGTTGACAGTCATCTGTGATGGGATTGTGGATTGTGATGATGGCATCAATGTGTGTTACACTGCCCTCGGACACATACGGTTTGCATTGGCTTGACATGGTGTGGGACTTCCACATCAGAGGATCAATGGTGTATGGCAGCCTCTCCGTGAGCAGCAGGGGGTGTTTAGCTGTTACCCGACACTTGTGTGCCAGTTCCATGGCTATCACGCATTCGTGCTGCAGAAGGGGGGTTCCAGTGTTGGACCCACATGTTACTCCACATGACCTGTTCATGTGTACTCCGAGTTGCCTCTGCATTCCCGAATACATGAATAATAAAGGTGTCCCTATGCCTCCAAGGTGCCTCTTCTCAGTCAATGCTGGTGTGTTGCCACGGTGCATCCGACATGTCTGGCATGGTTTTCCGTGATAGTGGCTATGTGTCTATGTGTAGAGTAGCAAGATGCTAGCTGTTTGTGTGGGATTACACTGTGTATTGTGCATGATGTCCATGACTGTGTGGGTATTGTGACATGTGCCATCCCCATGCATCCATCGTTGGCCAGGCCACCATTCTCTGCATCCACCTGACTCAAGCTTGCAGGACATGGTTCTGCAACCTGTCCACACATACCTGGGTCCCCCCAGGACACTCCACATGATCCCTGACCTCTGCACATGGCTGTCACTGTACTCAATATGTCTGTCGGCACGGTTGTGCGGCCACCCCCTCAGCTGGTTGGGCCCATAACGGGTGTGTATGGTGCTCCATGTCTGTCTTGCCTAATACAATGTGACCCATGTGTGTCCTGTGCCAGACTCAGGCCCCAGGGTGTGGATGGTTGAAGTCAAATGAGAACTCAGGCATGGTTAGACTTTACAAGACACATGTAAGGTAATAATGCAAAATGTAGGCATCTTCTCTTCATGGTGTAACTTTTTATTTTGGTTGGGGTACGTGGGGGGGGGTATGACATGAGGGGTTTCCGGGTGTGTGGAATCCAAAGTTCACTAGGGGAGTTGGTGTCCTTGCCATTGGAAATCCTCAGAGTCCATGACACAGTCTTTGTCAACATTGGTCAGACAGTGACCAGCAAGTCCATGTGGCAGAGAATGTCTTTTGCTGCTGTGCTGCTGTTGGTCCAGTGGGCCAGGTGCCAGGCCAGGTGTCCTGGGAGATGGTGCTGTTGTGCTGACCCTCACGGTCTTTTCCGTGGACGACCCGCCCTCCTGCGGGGACCCTCAGAAGCAGGCCGTGACGATGTTTGGGATGCTCCGTCAGATGTCTCCTCCTCCTCCTCATCCCTCCCTGTGGGTGGTGATGTTCTACGCCTGGCGGCACAGGGAGGGTTGCCCATGTTGTCGGCTATCCGACGGAGTGTACTGTGAATTCCCGTGAACACCGTCACGAGCTCAGCCTGTCTGTCCTCCATCCGCCCTTGGTGTCGCAGTAGACAGGCATGTTGCTCCGCATGTTGCTGGGCCTGCTGGGTCTTGATCTCCTCGAGGATGGACACAACCTGGGCCATGCCCGTGGTGTCCTGTCGGTATGTGTCCAGGATGTTTCGGACATGGGAATATACCGGTTCCGCAGCCAACTGGTCAGGCTCGCGCCTCCGCCGTCCTCCACTCCCACCACCCCTGCCCACTTGCACCTGGCCTGCCCTTGTGGGCACATCGGGTCTCCGGGACCCCTGAGGGGTGGCATTGGCGTTGTCGCCTGCCTCCTCCTGGGTGCCCGGTACACCGTGTCCCTCCTGGCCAGCCTGGCTGCATTGTGGTGGTGGGGCAGGGATCCTGGGTGTCTCCTGGGATGTGGCAGGAGTGGGGGTGGTGGTTGGCCCAGTTGTACCTGACGCAGGTGCTGCAGGTGGTTGGACACCAGAGGGGCCAGATTGGTCGGGGTCGGGTTAGTCCACAGAGTGGTGAGAGTCGTCGCTGCCGGTGGGTCCGTCATCCCGCTGAGCCGGGTCCTGTGAGTCTTCCCCCCCAATGTTGGGGGGTGATCCACGACGTTGACCTGTGTGTGAGAGAGACAATGTTATTTTTGTTCCATGCAACATCCATGTTTCATTCGTTTCTAAGTTGGCACATTTCCTCTGCGAATTTGGATATGTCTTGCATTCCACTCACAGTGCACTTGTGCATGGGTATGTCCCTTGGCCACAGCTTTTGCAACTTTACCTATGTGTGGCACAGTCTTACTTGCTGCGTCAATTGTGACTGCAGTCAGCAGTGGAGTGAGCAGGTGTGGCGAGCCATGCATTGGCGCCTTCCGTGTTGCACTGTACGTGGGCACATGGAGTTGTTCCACATACTTAGATAATGCAGGTAGCTGGCGTTGTGCTCGTGCACAGGTTGAGACATGGCCCTGTGTTTTGCCATGGGGAAGAGGGGGGGTTCAGGCACTGGCCACCCTTGTCTACATGCACGCAGTCCACCTGCTGACGAGCAGACATTCCCACACCCCCCAAGGCTGAATTGGGCTCCCTGTGTGTCCCTTTCTCACTCCCTCTCTGTCCCCCTCTCCCTCCCTCTGTGTGTCAGCCTCCTCCCTCTGTCCGTCTCCCTGTGTCTCCCTCCCTCTCTCTCCCCCTCTCCCTCCCTCTGTGTGTCACCCTCTGTCACCTCAGCCCAGCTTCCTAGGCACACACTTTTAGCAGATCTTTGAATGGCCCTTGCCTTGTTCATGTGAGTTTGTTTCTGATCTCCAGGCACCCATTGGGTGTAGTGTGTGTGTCTGCGCTGCTGCTGTGGTGGTGTGTGCTGCCACTCTTTCACAGTGTTGGCTGTTCATTAGCTGCTGTCATGTGCAAACAGTGCCTTCACCCCCATGTCTTAATGCAAGGCGTCTGCCATTTGCTGGCAAGTCTTTCCTGTGTGGGGACACACTGTTTGTCTGGCTGTGACCTAGGCCATATGGGCAGAGGGCATTGTTGTCTGCTTCTGAGTTGCACTATGTGATTTTTGGGGCCCACACTCCCGCCATCCGGCTTACCGTGTCTTGTGTTGGTGTTTTCTGTGGCCTGTGACTTGGCATTGTCCAGCTGGGTGCATGGGGCATGGTGGCGCTAGTAGCATGTGCGTGTTCATGGAGTGAGGTTGAGTCATGCGATAGCTTGGGGTGGTTGCGTGACTGATTGTGAGTTTGGTTGTGGATGACGTTCCCTCCATGTGAGGTGAGTTGTTTGTGTACTCACCCGGGTCTCGGAGTCCTTCTAATCCGTCCACTGCCACCACCGGCAGTATGGCCATCACCCTCTCCTCCCAGGGATGGTATTGTACGGGTCTGCGGGGCGGCCCTCCTCCTGTGATGTTGGCCTGGTTGTGGTCGTCGGTCATTTTGGCTCGGACCCTCCTCCGCAGATCGTACCACCTGGCTTGGCATTCATGCCTGGTCCTTCTGGTGGACGCAACAGCATTGACAGCATCGACAATCCTCTGCCACATGGCTGTTTTTTCGGAAATGCTGGTCTGTCTGACCAATGTTCCAAAGAGGTGTGGCTCGACTCTGAGGATTTCGTCGACAAGGACCTCCAACTCTTGGCTAGTGAACTTTGGATTCTTGTTAGTGGGCATGGTGAGGGGTGTGGGTGTGGGTGATTGTGGGGGGTGTGGGTGTGGATGGTTGTGGGTGTGTGGGTATGGTTGTGCAGGTGTGTGTGAATGTGATGAGGGGGTGTTTGTGAAGGTGTGTGTGTGAAGGTGTGCAAGTGTAAGGTGTAGTAAAGGTTCAAGTATGGTGCTCTAGGTTGTCTGTGGGGTCTGGCAGCAGTGAGTCTGTTGCAAAGGCTCATGGTTTGTGTGTGTGGGCCCTTTTTATTGGTCCATTGGTGGGTGTGGCTGTGTTTGAACTTTGGGTGGGTGTGTTATAAGGAGTGGTTGTGTTTTGGGCTTCTGTTTGGGATTTTGGCAGTTGCAGGTCAGTGAATGTGTTGTATTTGTGCTTGTTGGACATGTTTTGTGGCTTTGTGCCATTCGAATAGTGTATTCTTGTGTTGTTGTGCTTTGTCCTGGTTGTGTACGTGTGTTTTTAGCGTGTGTACGGTGTGTACTTCGCCAATTTTGTTGTACAGTGCTGTCCTTGTGTCTGGCTTGGTACGACTCGTACATGCGCGATGTTGGGTGAAGGTGCTGGTGTTGGGGCCTGGGGTGCGCTCCGTACTTAGAATGTTGGGGTGGGGGTACGCTCCATACATACGCGGGGGAGGGTTCGGGTCGTACATACACGGTTGGGGTGGGGGTACGCTCCATACATACGTGTGTGAGGTTACGGGTCGTACATCCACGGTTGGGGTGGGGGTACGGTCCGTACAGCCACGGTTGGGGTGGGGGTACGGTCCGTACATCCACGGTTGGGGTGGGGGTACGCTCCATACATACGCGGGTGAGGGTTCGGGTCGTACATACACGGTTGGGGTGGGGGTACGCTCCATACATACGCGGGTGAGGGTTCGGGTCGTACATACACGGTTGGGGTGGGGGTATGCTCCATACATATGCGGGTGAGGGTTCGGGTCGTACATACACGGTTGGGGTGGGGGTACGGTCCGTTCATACACGGTTGGGGTGGGGGTACGCTCCATACATACGCGGGTGAGGGTTCAGGTCGTACATACATGGTTGGGGTGGGGGTACGCTCCATACATACGCGGGTGAGGGTTTGGGTCGTACATACACAGTTGGGGTGGGGGTACGCTCCATACATATGCGGGTGAGGGTTCGGGTCGTACATACACGGTTGGGGTGAGGGTATGGTCTGTACATACAGGGGTGGGGTGGGGGTACGCTCCATACATATGCGGGTGAGGGTTCGGGTCCTACATACACGGTTGGGGTGGGGGTATGCTCCATACATACGCGGGTGAGGGTACGGGCCGTACATACACGGTTGGGGTGGGGGTACGCTCCATACATACGCGGGTGAGGGTACGGGTCGTACATACACGGTTGGGGTGGGGGTACGCTCCATACATACGCGGGTGAGGGTACGGGTCGTACATCCACGGTTGGGGTGGGGGTATGGTCCGTACATCCACGGTTGGGGTGGGGGTACGGTCCGTACATACGTGGTTGGGGTGGGGGTACGCTCCATACATACGCGGGTGAGGGTTCGGGTCGTACATACACAGTTGGGGTGGGGGTACGCTCCATACATACGCGTGTGAGGGTACGGGTCATACATCCACGGTTGGGGTGGGGGTACGGTCCGTACATCCACGGTTGGGGTGGGGGTACGGTCCGTACATCCACGGTTGGGGTGGGGGTACGCTCCATACATACGCGGGTGAGGGTTCGGGTCGTACATACACGGTTGGGGTGGGGGTACGCTCCATACATACGCGGGTGAGGGTTCGGTCGTACATACACGGTTGGGGTGGGGGTATAGTCCGTACATACACGGTTGGGGTGGGGGTACGCTCCATACATACGCGGGTGAGGGTTCAGGTCGTACATACACGGTTGGGGTGGGGGTACGCTCCATACATATGCGGGTGAGGGTTCGGGTCGTACATACACGGTTGGGGTGGGGGTACGCTCCATACATACGCGGGTGAGGGTTCGGGTCATACATACACGGTTGGGGTGGGGGTACAGTCTGTACATACACGGTTGGGATGGGGGTATGCTCCATACATACGCGGGTGAGGGTTCGGGTCGTACATACACGGTTGGGGTGGGGGTACACTCCATACATACGCGGGTGAGGGTACGGGCCGTACATACACGGTTGGGGTGGGGGTATGCTCCATACATACGTGGGTGAGGGTACGGGTCGTACATACACGGTTGGGGTGGGGGTACGCTCCATACATACGCGTGTGAGGGTACGGGTCGTACATCCACGGTTGGGGTGGGGGTACGGTCCGTACATCCACGGTTGGGGTGGGGGTACGGTCCGTACATACACGGTTGGGGTGGGGGTACGCTCCATACATACGCGGGTGTGGGTACGGGTCGTACATCCACGGTTGGGGTGGGGGTACGCTCCATACATGCGCGGGTGAGGGTACGGTCTGTACATACACTGTTGGGGTGGGGGTATGCTCCATACATACACGGGTGGGGGTATGGGCCATACGTACACGGGTGTATATACACGGGTGGGTGTACGGTCCGTACGTACGGGGGTGTACATGCACGGCTGGGGGTTCGGCGCGTACATACGGGGGCTGGGGGGGTGGTTCGGCGCGTACATATGGGGGCTGGGGGGGTGTTCAGCGCGTACATCCGGGGGCTGGGGGGGGTGGTTCGGCGCGTACATACGGGGGCTGGGGGGGTGTTGGGCGCGTATGTGGGCACATGTCTGCATGGTTGCTATGTGAGTTCGGTGCGGATGGTGTTTTTTCCATCCGGTTGTAACATCGGACGCACGGGATGGATCGTACTAGCGCGGTCGGACTTCACTTTTCACATTTGTGGGTGAGGGTTTGGGTCGTACATACACGGTTGGGGTGGGGGTACGCTCCATACATACGCGTGTGAGGGTACGGGTCGTACATCCACGGTTGGGGTGGGGGTACGGTCCGTACATCCACGGTTGGGGTGGGGGTACGGTCCGTACATCCACGGTTGGGGTGGGGGTACGCTCCATACATACGCGGGTGAGGGTTCGGGTCATACATACACGGTTGGGGTGGGGGTACGCTCCATACATACGCGGGTGAGGGTTCGGGTCGTACATACACGGTTGGGGTGGGGGTACGCTCCATACATATGCGGGTGAGGGTGAGGGTCGTACATACACGGTTGGGGTGGGGGTATAGTCTGTACATACACGGTTGGGGTGGGGGTACGCTCCATACATACGCGGGTGAGGGTTCAGGTCGTACATACACGGTTGGGGTGGGGGTACGCTCCATACATATGTGGGTGAGGGTTTGGGTCGTACATACACGGTTGGGGTGGGGGTATGCTCCATACATACGCGGGTGAGGGTTCGGGTCATACATACACGGTTGGGGTGGGGGTACGGTCTGTACATACACAGTTGGGGTGGGGGTACGGTCCGTACATACACGGTTGGGGTGGGGGTATGCTCCATACATACGCGGGTGAGGGTTCGGGTCGTACATACACGGTTGGGGTGGGGGTACGCTCCATACATACGCGGGTGAGGGTACGGGCCGTACATACACGGTTGGGGTGGGGGTATGCTCCATACATACGCGGGTGAGGGTATGGGTCGTACATACACGGTTGGGGTGGGGGTATGCTCCATACATACGCGTGTGAGGGTACGGGTCGTACATCCACGGTTGGGGTGGGTGTATGGTCCGTACATCCACGGTTGGGGTGGGGGTACGGTCCGTACATACACGGTTGGGGTGGGGGTACGCTCCATACATACGCGGGTGTGGGTACGGGTCGTACATCCACGGTTGGGGTGGGGGTACGCTCCATACATGCGCGGGTGAGGGTACGGTCTGTACATACACTGTTGGGGTGGGGGTACGCTCCATACATACACGGGTGGGGGTATGGGCCGTACGTACACGGGTGTATATACACGGGTGGGTGTACGGTCCGTATGTACGGGGGTGTACATGCACGGCTGGGGGTTCGGCGCGTACATACGGGGGCTGGGGGGTGGTTTGGCGTGTACACATGGGGGCTGGGGGGGTGTTCAGCACGTACATCCGGGGGCTGGGGGGGTGGTTCGGTGCGTACATACGGGGGCTGGGGGGGGTGTTGGGCGCGTATGTGGGCACATGTCTCCATGGTTGCTATGTGAGTTCGGTGCTGACGGTGTTTTTTCCATCCGGTTGTAACATTGGACGCACGGGATGGATCGTACTAGCGCGGTCGGACTTCACTTTTCACATTTGTACGGTAAATCGTCCGAGGATGTGTCGGACACATTTTCCAACCCGAGGACGTGTGGGGAATAATTCCGAATGCGATTCGTATGGTCTTTTTCCCATGCGAATCGTACTTGGCAGTTTGTACGGCACTTGTACGATTCGTACGGTAAAAAGACCGGATACGAGTCGTACGGGGAAATTCTTTACAGGATCGTAATCGGCACCCATGTGAAGATTTTTGTAAATGTCTCCATAGACATTGGTTTAGATGGAAGTAACATCCTTGGATAGATGTATGGGGGTACAGTTTTAGAATGGAATTTATCATGGCTTGCTCAAAGTCTATGATAATTCTTGGAGGGGAAAAATCGTTTGATTCTTGTTTTATTTTTCCTAGCATTTCATTATATGTTGTGTTTTGTTTGTTAGGTAATAGTGCATAGATTAATGGTATGCAAGTGTTGTGATATTGACCGTGTATTGTGTAAAGCTGGTAGAATGGTTTTGGGCATATTGTAAAGGTGCCATCCATCATCCATGTTTGGCATTGTTGGAGTTTAGTTATATTGTTTGCAGTAGAAAACATTATGATTCTTTTTTCTGTACTTTTGTTATCAAAAAAAATAAAAGGTTCATTATTGTGGGTGATAGTTAATTCTGGTGGAATGATGATATCTTGAAAAGTTTTAGGTGATGGTATTGTTGTTGTGGTTGATTTTTTGGTCCTAGTAATTGTTCTTTTTATAGAAGCAATTGATGGTAATTGGCCTCTTGCTTCTTTGGGCACTCTAGGTAATAGTTCTTTTAGGATAACACTTGTAGCAGTTTGTGAACCAGTGCTTAATTCTTTTATATTTTCAAGGGTTGATCTGACTTCTGTTTCAGAGATATTGGGTGGATGATTATGCTCTCTAGTATATAGTACAGTTGTTTCTCTTGTTGTTGCTCGTCCATAGCATTTGTTTGAATAATATTTTGAACACTTCCAGTTCCCTTTTCGTTCAGTCTGCTTTTCTTGGGTGTATGTGTAACCCATGTAACACAATAGGAATTTTCCTTTCTGCGATGATATAAATTGGGCTTCTTCTGTCATTGTGATGTGTTAGAATTCTGGAAAAAATGTATATGAAAATATATGCAATAGTACTTTATATATTTAAATGAAAAAGCATTTTTTTATATATACTTACCAAGTGTTTTTTGTTGTATTTGAATGAAGATGTTCTTTGTAGACAAAATGCTGTTTAGTTGATGTAGTCTCTGAAAGTTAAAGAAAATATATTGTTTTGGTTGTTTTATTTTTTTAAGTGGGGTGGTATTGCTGTTTGGTATAGACTATAGGTGTTAATTTATACAGGTTATTAAAAACTTAAAAAAGAGAACATGGATTTGTTTTTGGGTTTAGGATGTTTTGGGGTTTGAGTAGGATTTAATTAATATTTTAGAAAGTATTTTGATAGTATACCTACTTTTTTTGTGAGTCTTTTCTGGCAATGTTCAATCTTTTCTTTAGCTGTTTAGAGTAATATCTGTAGTGGAAACATAAAGAGATGGAATATATAAGTTAGTTCGTTTTTTGAGTAAAGAGAAATTAGTGTTTTAGTTTAATTTGGCGGTTTAGTTAGAAAAGGAAATTTACTTACATTTTTAGAAGTGTAGTAGGATTTAGGTTTCTTCTGTTTAGCAGAGTTTCTTCTTCTTTCAATGCTTTGGTTTAAGGCACAGTAGAAGACTTGTTTTAATTGGTTTATATAGTGGATTTTAAATTGTTTCTTGAAGGTGATTGGTTGCTTTCTGTATGTGGCCTTTCTATTGGATGTTTTGAATTTTTTTGATTTAATTGGTTTCCTTTTATGGAAAATGCTAAGTAAGAGTATATTTTGTTTTAAAGGAGGAGAGTTTTAAATAATTATATAGAAAATGATTGTTTATAATGTGTATTAATTTTTTAGAATGTGTTCGAAATACCTATTTGATAATTATTTCTGTGTTTTTTAATTATGTTGTTAAATATTTATATTGTTATATATTTTATGTTTATGTTTAAGTTGAATATAATTGGAAAATGTATGTTTTAGGTAAATATTGTATTTATGTTGTTTAAAGTATTGGTTTTATTTGTATTAGAATTGTCGATATATGTAAAAAAATGATATTATTGATGTCTATATTTTGGTTATCGATATTTCTTACATGTGTTATATTTATTTATTTATGTCGATATTTAGTATTGCGATATTGATGTGTGCGATTTTTGTGTGATCGATATAGTTGTATTACGACTTTGTAGTGTCGATATTAGTGTAGTTTTTTAATTAAGTATACAATCTCGATAATTTAGATGTCGATATTTTTGTTGCGAAATTTTTGTAGTTCGATAATGTGTCTTTCGATAATATGTCAGAGATCCGTGGTATATCCTTACAAATATTAATATGTTGTATTCCCGCGTGGTCGTGTGGAGCACTGTTCGCCATTGACCCCATAGTCAGTGGGTCACATCCAGATCCATGCTTGGTCCCCTCCTTAAGCAATTGCACAATGTGTTACTTGTTTCTCATGTTTAGTTTGTTTATTCTAATTTGGTAGAACAAATGTAGTTCGTTGGACCTAGAATTGGGAATAGGTTCTTTCTCTCACCAGGTATTTCTTTGTGCTTTCCTTGTCTTTTAGGGTATAGGGAGCGGTCCAGCAGCTACGAATACGACTTGAGTAGCGATATGTGACCCATTGCACAATGATACAAGATACTGACCTGGAAAGTCAGGGGGTTGGGATCTCTACATAAGAGACATAGGGTCCTGGCACACCTTCACCACCAGAAGGCCACTATAGTCTATAGGAACCAGGCACCTTGCTGCCACTACCAGGTGGAGGATCCAATCTGGGGCCTTGTGTAGGCCTCACTTCCAGCTGTGGGGCTGGCAAGGAGTCCCGCACCTGCTCCTGAAGTTTCTCTCACCTTGTAGGTTTCTCAAAGCGGGGTCCACACCCTGAGGTGTGAGACACCCTCCTATTACTCTTTCATCCACCATCTCAGTGGTGACATCCTTTAGATGGCCTTTCAGTTCAGGACATGTAGTCAGAGACTAGACAAGTGTCTGGCAGTCGAGGACTTACAGTGGACACACACTGTCCCTCTCAAGAGTGACACACTATGGCTGGGCTATGTTGTTGCGTAAATTGAGTCTCTGGCTCAGCTCTACAAGGTTTTGCCTACTCACCCACGGGTGACAAGAGTGAACTTAGTTCAATACACAACAGCTAAATGTGAAAGAGGTTTTTGTATCCCCCCAAACTCCACCCAACACATAGTTGAAGTGGGGTCAATGCTTTTGGGTTACTAACAGTCTCAGGGAAGACATGGTGATCAGAAACAAACCTTTTCCATTATTCTCAATCATAAACACACAAGATGCGCTAAGAAAAAGGCACTAACTAAAAAACGCTGTTATTTCAGCAGGTGCACACTGTTGCTAAACACATCTAAAATAGCAGCTTAGAATACGATTAAAAAAGAACAAATGCGCATGGCGAACAACAAGAATAAAATGAACATTTCTAACATGGTTAAAATGTCATCTAAAAAGCTAACCCCCTAAAACCTAATTCTATGTGCTACGCTAGGGGATCATGGAAGGTAGAATAACTTGCGAATAGATTTTTTTAGGGAGGATTTGCATACTGCATACCTTATTCACAGAAAAACACTGTAATTATTAGGAGTCAGGAAGGCCATGTTCTCTGAGAAAGGCAAACACGCATTCAGCATCAGCATCAACTCCTCCCGGGCTCAGTATCAGCTTTCCGTAGAAATGTTGCTACAGCAGTAGCATCTCTGGCAGGCAGGATTGACAGTATCTTGCTCATGAAAATCTGGAGTAAAGGACCTCTCCTGGCAGGTGGTCAAGCGGTAGTCATTTTGAAATGTATCTTGTATAAGATGGAATTTGCCATTTCACCTTTGGAATGTTTACCAATAGGCATCAAGATGCTAGTTTACGTAATTTTCCTTTATACATATATAAGGCGAAAATACGGCAATTCAGACTACGCTGTTTTGGTTTTTTGACTTTGAAATTGAGAGGAGCAGTTCTTGACCCTCTGCCCTCGTGGTTTTGGTCACCACTCCCCCCTACCGCCTAGCACTCCTGCTTGCCCGCATTCAACTTCTTTATTTACTTTCGGTTGCCTCAGCAACCACTCGGGCTCCCATTAGCTTCGCATGTCGCTGACATCGCTCTTCCCGCCTCTGCCGATCCTGCCATCCCACCTTCCCTGCCTCGCGCAACAACAACTGCTGCATTTCCTCCCCAAGATACACAAAAGGACCCTTCACCTGCCATCGCTGCCAGTCTCCTGCAACACAGAAACCATTGCAGCACCTACTCAACTGACCTCCAACCCTTCAGAACAGCTCCAGTACATGCTGCTCAATGCCTGATCCCTGTGCAAACATGCCACAGAAATCTGGGACACCGCACCACCACCACTCCTGACGTGACATTCATCACTGAGACCTCGCTTACACCATCCTCAACACCTGACATCATGACCGCAATGCCCTCTGGCTGCAAGGGGGGCATTGCGGCCTTCAAACCCGAATGCAAGCAACTAGAGAGACGATGGCGCTCCAGCAGGAACCCTTCAGACCTCACCACCTTCAAATCTGCCCCCACAAAATACCACCACCACCTCAATGAAGCAAAAAAGGACACCCTAACTACCAGCATCAAAGCCAGTGCCAATCACACAAAAGAACTTGGGTGCTGCATTAGTGCAGGTCGCGCTGTCATTGTGCAGTGTTTTTAAAAGTACCAGTTTTTGTATTTTCGTTTTTTTCTTGGATTCCCCCTGTTTTTATTGTTCTTCTGCCTGGGTACTCGTCCCCTCACTTGCATTTAAAATCTGGAAAGCGCACCGCCGTTTGGCGGGTCCGGGTCCCGGGGTTGGACTCTTGTGGGCGCCATTTTGGCTTGGGGTGGTGGAGATTTAGGCGGGCGCCATCTTGGAGCGTCCCCACGCTCGAGCTCTTTATTGCGACGCCTACTTAAGGCGGACTCGCTGGTCTTTCATTTAGATTGGGTGCTGCATTAGTGCAGGTCGCGCTGTCATTGTGCAGTGTTTTTAAAAGTACCAGTTTTTGTATTTTCGTTTTTTTCTTGGATTCCCCCTGTTTTTATTGTTCTTCTGCCTGGGTACTCGTCCCCTCACTTGCATTTAAAATCTGGAAAGCGCACCGCCGTTTGGCAGGTCCGGGTCCCGGGGTTGGACTCTTGTGGGCGCCATTTTGGCTTGGGGTGGTGGAGATTTAGGCGGGCGCCATCTTGGAGCGTCCCCACGCTCGAGCTCTTTATTGCGACGCCTACTTAAGGCGGACTCGCTGGTCTTTCATTTAGATTGGGTGCTGCATTAGTGCAGGTCGCGCTGTCATTGTGCAGTGTTTTTAAAAGTAAAAGTTTTTGTATTTTCGTTTTTTTCTTTGATTCCCCCTGTTTTTATTGTTCTTCTGCCTGGGTACTCGTCCCCTCACTTGCATTTAAAATCTGGAAAGCGCACCGCCGTTTGGCGGGTCCGGGTCCCGGGGTTGGACTCTTGTGGGTGCCATTTTGGCTTCGGGTGGTGGAGATTTAGGCGGGCGCCATCTTGGAGCGTCCCCACGCTCGAGCTCTTTATTGCGACGCCTACTTAAAGTCGTCCTCTCCCGCGCAGCGGGACCGCGCAGTGGGACGCCATCGCTTAGCCGGAGTCGTGCCAGAGTCCTGCCCGTCTGCGCTCGTCCGCGTCGAGGAAGCGTGAGCGGGGTCTGGACTCTGGCAGTTAGTCATCGTACCATCGTAGCATCATGCAGAATACCTTGACGCTCAGGTACAATCGTGCCGCTTTGCTTTCTATTAGAGAGAGGCTTACGGTGTGTGCTCAAGACTCTGTGCACCCGTTGTCGGGTCCCTACGACTGTGCCTGTGGCAGTTTGTCACTTGATACCCCGTCTGGGGTGCACGCTGTAGAAAGGAATGCCACTAATACACGTACTAATATCTTTGAGCGTGTACTTCGCATCTGGAGTCTGAACGTGAGATCGTTGGTCAAGCACCATCAGTGCTTACGTGACATCATTGAAAAGGACTCTCCTGACCTTATCTTCCTCACTGAGACTTGGCTTCAGGATGCGGACACTGCAATACTCAATCTGGCATTCCCTTCTAATTATACAGTGTTCACTCTTAATCGCACTTCTAGAGGGGGTGGCATAGCTATGGTGATAAAATCCTGCTTCCCGGCTGAATGGAAAGCTCTTGATTTACCAGCGTGTGAGAGCGCTTCTTTTAAGGTAGCTTTCAGTCATCAGTTTACACTTAGTGGTATGCTTATATATCGTCCGCCAGGGAATGACACTGTCTTCAAGGCCGCTCTTACTGACGTGGTCAGCTCTTTAGCCCCGAGATGTGCCAATTTTAACACGTAGGTCACCTTAATATCCATTTTGATCAGAGGTCATCAACACCTATTAATACCTTGTTAGCGGATCTTGAAGCCATGCAAATGACCCAGCTAGTTACCTCCCCTACCCACATTGGAGGTCATATCCTTGACCCCTTCTTTACCACACTGGAGCGGGTTAGGGTCTCTGACCCGATGGCGGTAGGTTGGTCGGACCATCTGCTGGTTAAAGTTTCATGCCCCATAGATGACCCTCAATTTATACCTGTGGATAGACTGCTCCTTAAAAGAAATTGGCACAAGCTCAAACTGGAGGAGTTTTATAAGATCTTGGAGGCACAGCCCCTGGGCAATCTGCTGAACGTGGAACAAGGATACGAGCAGTTTTGTAACTGGGTCCTAGCCGCCCTTGACTCTCTTATACCGATGCGCTGGTCGAAATGCCATGCTAAAGTTCCCAGTCCATGGTATAATGATACTCTTGCCGAGCTTAAGAGAACGTGCCGGCAAGCTGAGAGGGCGTGGCGGAAATCCTTTGATCCCACCCTGAAATCTTCGTATTTTGCCCAGCTTAAGATTAATCATAGGGCAATCTGTCAGACCCGGGCCGCATACTATGCTTTTGAGTTTCAGAATAGCCCCAACCCGTCTAAATTAATTTTTAAGGTTCTTAAAGACCTTATGGGGAAACAGGCAACCTCGGTGGAAATCTGCACGGACTCTCACTGTGAAAGTTTGGCATCCTTTTTCGTGGAGAAAGTGCAGGCGATCTACCGAGGATTTACGTCATCTGTGCCCGGAGCTGAGCAAACTGGTGTGATGGCTATGGTTCACGAAACCTTGTCTTTCCTGCCAGTAATGTCTGACGAGGTTTTCGACACTCTGAGCCTCAAAATTAAATCCGGTTCTCCATTAGATCCGCTGAAGCCAGAGCTATTCAGACTTCTTCCTCCCCTTTGTCATGAGCCTTTACTGGATTTGATCAATCTATCACTCACATCGGGCGTGGTCCCTTCTTACTGGAAGCAGGCAGTGGTCAGCCCTATTTTAAAGAAGCCTAACCTTGACCCCCTATTGCCAGAAAACTACCGTCCCATCTCCCTCCTGCCCTGGACCGCCAAGGTTACTGAGGCACACGTGAACTCCATCTTGTCTGCCCACCTTTCTCGAAATAACATTCTTGACCAGAGCCAGAATGGTTTTCGTGCACAACACAGCACCGAAACTGCACTGCTCTTTATGACCGAGCACTTGCGAACGGTGCTGGATGCTGGGCAGACAGCGGCGCTCCTCCTGTTAGATCTGAGCGCCGCGTTTGACACGGTGTCTCACGACATTCTGATCCGGCGTTTGGAGGGAGTGGGAATTGAGGGGACTGCTCTCCAATGGTTTCGCTCTTTCCTTTCGGACCGGTTTTTTAAAGTAGCTATTCCACCTTGTCAGTCCTCTTTCCATCCACTGGGGCTGGGAGTTCCGCAGGGCTCTGCGTTGAGCCCCACTTTATTCAACCTATATGTGATGCCGCTGGCTGCTGTCGTCAGACAATGTGGCCTAACCATGACATCGTATGCTGACGACACGCAGCTGGCGGTGACACTCAGCGGTGCCCCCGAGGTGAACGCTCCCAGATTTCGTGCAGGACTCATAGCCGTGGCAAATTGGATGCGAACCAACTGTTTGCAGTTAAATGCCAAAAAAACCGAGGTCCTGATCTTAGGTAAGCAGGCGGAGCTCTGGGGAGACCAGTGGTGGCCTCCAGAATTGGGGGTGACTCCCATCCCAGCTGCCGAAGTTAAGAACTTGGGGGTTTGGCTGGATCCTACACTCTCTTTTACCAGCCACACGAAGAAGGTTGCAGCTACCTGTTATGGTATTCTGCGAGGACTGAGACCGGTCCTCAAATTCTTCGACCCCCCTACTCGGCAACTGGTGGTCCAAGCCTCCATTCTCTCTCGGCTGGACTATGGGAGTGCGCTGCTGCTCGGAGTGAATCAGGCGGAGGCTACTAGATTGCAAAGGGTGCAGAATGCCGCGGCGCGTGCCATTGTTGGCCTCCCTAGACAGTGTTCTGTCTCTGCAGTTTTGACCTCCCTTCACTGGCTGCCGGTCAGACAGAGAATTAAATTTAAGGCTCTCTGCCTGACATTTAAAATCTTGAAGCTTTCCTCTCCTCCAGCCCTCGCTAAGCTTGTTTCCTCCTATGTTCCTACGCGGTCTCTTAGATCGGAATCTCTCCATCTGGCGGTCAATACACGGTTTAGACTGAGTAGGATGGGAGGGCGCTCCTTTCGAGTATTAGCAGCAGGATTATGGAATTCTCTTCCTGTCCATATACGAGCCCTGAACAGTCTTACTTCCTTTAGACGCGCCATAAAAACTTTTCTGTTCCCAATCGCTGACTGATTCCCTCCTTTTCCCTTACTAGTATCGATTTGTTGTGTTGTGGTACCTGATCAGGCGCCGGGACGCCCCTTGGCTGGGGCAGCTGTGCGCCTTATAAATACTATTAACAGAACATTAACATAACGTAACATAACTCTTCAGTATCGCCAGAGAATTCTCCTGCCCGTCTGCCACTGAGACCATGATCTGCCCTTCCCAAGCCCTCTGTGACTCCCTAGTGGACTAGTTCCACAACAAGATAGCAGACATCTACAGCAGCTTTGACCCAAGGCCAGCAGAACTTGGCCACCTCCTGACACACACTGACAACTCCCACAGCCACCTCACCGATTGGACACCTTTCACCACGCCAATCATCACAGCAATCATGACATCCATTCACTCCGGAGCACCGACAGACTCCTGCCCCCACCACGCCTTCAACCTGGGACAGAATGTAATCAGCAGCGCACTTACTGACATCCTCAACTCATCCATCACCACTGCCACTCTTCCTGATGCCTGAAAACACACAGAGACACTCCGCCGACCCCAACGAGCTCAAGAACTACCACCCCATCTTGCTGCTCCCCTTCCAAGCCAAAATCCTGGAAAAAGCCATCAATCACCAACTCACAGACCATCTGGAAGGAAACAGCCCACTCAATGCCACCCAGTCCATCTTCCACTCCAACCACAGCACCGAGACCACCTTGAGTGCCACAACGACGACATCAGATCCATCCTCGATCATGGTGAGACAGCTGTCCTGATCCTCCTCGACCTCTCAGCGGCCTACGACACTGTATCCCACCACGCCCGCATCACCAGTAGAAATGTATTATGCTTGATTAATTAAAATCACCAGACTCCACCAAATCAGCAGTAGATGAAACGCCTTCAAGTAGATCACATATTCCTCTCAGGACGCACAGAAAATCCTCCTACCGCCCTTCACCTCCAAACCTAAAAGCATCATCTGTGGAGTCCCCCAAGGATCCTCCCTCAGTCTCACCCTCTTCAATGCTTACAAGACCCCATTGGCCACCATCGCCTGCACACACTGACTCAACATCATCTTATACGCTGATGACACCCAACTCATCCTTCCCTAATGGGAGACACCAGCTCAAACTTCCAGAATGCCATGACCAACGTCACCGGCTGAATGAGAACCAACTGCCTGAAGCTGAACATGGACAAGACAGATATGCTCATCTTTGGAAGGAACATCTCCCCGTGGGACAACACATAGTGGCCCACTGCACTTGGACTCGCACCTACCCCCACCAACCACACCCGCAACCTCAGCATCAGCCTGGACAGCGATCCCTCCATAAAGCGTCGGGTCAACACAGTAGCCTCCTCCTGCTTGCACATCCCCTGCATGCTATGTAAGATTTTAAGGTGGACCCCCATCAGCACCAGGAAAACAGTGTCTCAAGCCCTGGTCACCAGCCGACTGGACTATAGAAACACACTCTATGCTTGAACCAGCACCTTTCTCCTCAAATGATTACAGGCCATAAAGAGAACTGCAGCCAAATTCATCGTCGATCTCCCCAAATAGACCAGCATCACCCCCACCTCAAAAACCTCCACTGGCTCCTCATCCAGAAGAGATGCCATTTCAAGCTGCTGACTCACACCTACAAGGCCCTCCACAACGCCGGACACACCTAAATAAACCACCGCCTGACCTTCCACCAGCCAACCAGATAACTCGGATCTGCCTCCCTCACTTTCGCACACGTCCTTCACATAACGGAGGAGCGGTAGTGGAGTTCGTTCCTTCTCCTAACCTCACAGCCAAATCCTGGAACACCTCCCCCTCCACCTTCAAACCTCCCCTTCACTCCCCAACTTCAGGAAGAGACTCAAGGCTTGGCTCTTTGACTAAGGCTCACCATACCTCAGTGCCTGGATACACACTGGGGCGATAAGCTGCGCCCTATAAATACAGATTGATTGGGATAACAGGACACTT
The DNA here is from genome assembly GCF_964204655.1 of Triturus cristatus. Lineage (NCBI taxonomy): Eukaryota > Metazoa > Chordata > Amphibia > Caudata > Salamandridae > Triturus > Triturus cristatus. The sequence continues at coordinate 319,445,592 of NC_140587.1, read as the reverse complement.
GCACCAGGAGTTTTGTTATAGTCTATACCTAAATAACTTGATATTTTCAAAGTTCTTGCAAAGATAAGGACAGACGACATCTGCGTCAAAGGCAGACATGTTAATGAATTTACAAAAATAGAGTTGAGGCCTATTTAAAAATGGAGTTGCCGCCTTATAGCTTTACATCAATATAGGGGTCCAACTGGCGCAGGTCTCCTGTCCTCTGTCTCTGTGACAGCACAGTCAGCAAGTCCAGGGCAGACGTAGCCTCACCAGTGTAATTCTTGTGGTTCTGTCATCTCAGGGCAGGTAACCCATGACCCACTGGTCCTCTCGGTCTGAATGGCAACCACCTCCTAAACCTTACTCTTTATCTGGGCTACCACACCTTCTGTTTAGGTACAGCACTCCTAGAATTCTCTGTTTTGAGGGTCCTTTGGGTGACCGCACTCTTCCAGATTTTTTCTCGCCACCGAGAGCTCATTACTAAGGACACAGTCAATAAGCATCTGGGAACGGACAATTATCCCATCCTCTGGGCATGTACCACCTCCCATTGTAAGGATAGCCTGGTCATAGGATGGGAAAAGTCCTCCCACAGGCCTGTGTCACCCTACAGACCTGTCCTAGCAGATACTGTTCTGGGGAAACCAGCCTGGCTATCACCACATTCTGGCTTGCACACATACCCCTCTTAGCAGTGACAGGGACTCCATTCACTGTGATCTCCTGGAAGAGGACGCTACACCCTTTGGGATCACCAGTTTACCTTCTGCGACCACCTGCCAAGTAAGAGATACTAGGGCATGCTCTACCCTCTCCTTATGAGGATAATCTTCCTCTGAGGCTACACTGACAACTTGTGTGAAGTGTGCACCTATGGGTGGCTCCCTGGGACACAGAATCCCCTGGAGTCAGTCATAACACAGGGACGGGTGAAAAGGCACCCTGGCCTTCTGCCCATCAAAACCTCAACCTTTGTGCTCTGAAGGGGAATGAGAGTCCTTTCCATCTAAACTCTTTTGGGGCAGTTTGAGGAACTTCTCTGTTTTATCCAGACATTCCCCATTGTTTTGCTATGGAGAACCTGAACCACCCTTCCTGTGGTCACTCCCGGGTATCTTTCGGCACACTCTGGTGCTGATTCATTGGTCAGCATCTATACCAAGCTCTCTGGGTTCAGTCAACCTGGTGCCCATTAGGGGCTGGCACAACTCTGTAAAACTATTACCTTAAAATGTGCTCTGTCCATCATCCATTTGCACATAAAGGGACATCACTACATTTCCCATCATCAATCTTCCCAGAAAGTGACATCACTGGTTTCTGCCAAACCCATCTTTAAAAGAAGGTGCCAAGCAGTAGGACTGAAATTCCCATCATCTATCTGCACAGGAAGTGACATCACTGAATTTCCCATCTTCCATCTGCAGAGGAAGTGACATCACTGGTTTCCCACCAAAATCACCTTTAAAAGAAGAAGACAAGCAAGTGAACTTAATTTCTCGTCATCCATCTGCACACCGTCCATTGCCCCCCATGCACCAACCTCTTGCAGGACCTACTTAATGGTGGCAACAGCACAGACGCGTGCAGCAGGTGCGCTGCTGGTGCACTGGAGGCATGCCAAAGGCGAGTCAGCTGTGCCTAAAAGACGCCCAGCATGAGAAACTCTGGCCTCCTCCTACCCACTGCTACCCTGCCGCGCTCATCCACTCTCACAACTCTGGCTGCCACACCACACAACAAGAATGGAGCATTTACATGTGCCTCCTGCAAATTCTCATGCTCTTTCCCACACCCTACACCATTACTCCTGCACCAACAGCACCCAGAGCCCCACTCACTCACACTAAAAATACACCCAATTGCTCATGTTCACACAGACCAGCCAACTAACATGCAACACTCTACTCTTGCATGCATGCTTGTCAAAACCAGCTCACTCACCAAACATGCCATGGTGATATGAGCCCTACATAGATCACATGGCCTCCCCGTAGACACCTGTGGGGTCGGCTTTTAAGCCAATCCCAACGCTACCATTGCAGCGTTGTGATTGGCTTTGGGTAGGGGAGGGAGGCTGCCTGCTTCTTCTATGGAGAGGAGAGAGGAGGGAGGAGAGAGGAGACGCGACGCTGCGCGGGACCGGAGGACAACCGAAAGTCATGCCGGCCGCGACTAATTTGATATACTTTTCGCATTGTCCATGGGGAAATTTTTCTGTGTGAAGAAATCACTTCCATTGCACCCCAGTGAACTTTGGGAGCGCTTCTTTCCCTTCCCATCCTATTTATATGAAATCAAGGCACTTGTTTACACAGAAGTAAATGGATTTGAAATTTTAATAATAATCTGCAGACATAAATCCAGCCATTTTCGGCTGTAAACATAGTATCACACCAAAAAAGCCATTTGTAAATAAGCTCTAGATGTCCGGATCATTCGCAAAAAATTAATGGCGGGGACACATGGTAAATAAGTAGGTTAATTTACATTAGCATAGAGAACTTTCTCATTATAGGCGAAATAACAGTCAGAAAAGAAAATGACTTTTAATACAAGGAAACAGGTTAATCATTTTCTTGGGACCTGCTTTGCATGCCCTGGAAAAAAACGTTCCTCTTTTGCCAGCCTCCTCTAGGAAAGCTGTAGCACACTCCTTGCTCACCTCTGACTCGACTGAAGGAGCTCTTTGTACCCGCCTGTGTACATTAATCTCGGACGTTCTGTTCTTCCACCTCCAATCTTGTGATCGTCTCTTCCTTTAGGCAATCTCACCTAGGGTAACTCTTTTTCCCACCTTGGACCTGATTCACAAAGGTAAACTTACGCTTTTGTGTAAGTATACTCTTTTTCGCTACTCACAAACAAATGATTTAATAGTAAGTTTACAACTGCGGAGGACAGGCATACCTTTTTATCTGCGGAGTGCTCTGCCCCGACTGCGGAGTCTGCACTGTCGTAAACTGACTATTAACTCATTTATCTGTGAATAGCGAAACAGAGTAAACCTACACAAAAGTGTAAAGTTTGTGTCTAAACTCTGGAACTCATAACCCATCCAGTTTGAGAAAAAAAATATCCTGGCTCTTTTAAAGCCTTTTGATCTCCTCTTAGGTCTACTACCATTTTACCCTCTCCAGGGGGCCCTGTTGGGTAAAGGTCGAGCTTCACCAACCTTAAGATAACATAACATAACATAACATGGCATGTAGACAAAATCAGCAATAAACCTTCTGCACTCAGCATGAATTGCTCATCAAATACCAGCTATAAATAATAATTCAGTGATACAATAATTTTATCTAAAATAATTCGTTTGCCAGTTTCTCCAAATATACACAATTATTCATAAAATGCAAAATGTTCATTTCACATTAATAACCTCAATTCTCCTAAACAGAGTTAGTTTTAAATAAAAATACCAGCTTTATATTGTTAGCAAATACGTTTAGTCCTCAAACATCATTTGTTATTTCACTATGCACTCACAATCGATGATTTACCATTTGAATGTCGATCTATGTTTTTTTTATTGCTGAGATGTTACGGTGATATGCTTTTGTAAGCCAATAATAATCTATAAAAGTAAATACTAGTGTTATGCATGGAAAGTTCTCCTTTCCTGCCCTTTTATCATCATCATCAAATACCACGGATGTGATTCAATGGCAAGGGTTTTCATGTCCAGTATCCTATGGATAGCCACAATAAGCCAAGAAACGGCATTATTGTGCCAGTGCCACCAATGTGCAACAGAGGCTTACTTACAGTTAGTCAAGAATAGGGATGGACAGCATGTTGTGAAAAATGACCACAATATGCCAAGAATGGCCTGCTATAATGCCTGCATAGCCAAAATGTGATCAGGCATGGCCATGATGGCCATGGCCATGATAGTTCAAGGGTTGGCCACTCTTATGCCAGGGATGGGTAGACTTTTTTGATGAATGCCTATAACGCGTCAAGGATGGGCAGCTACTAGGTCAAGAAAACCTAGAATTTCATCAGAATTTGCTACAACATGCTAGAGCATGTGAAGGGTCACTGTTATTACAGGGATAGTCATAATATTCTCACAAATTCCCACAGTATGTTAGGAATGGGTGAGTATTAAACCAGAGATTTCTAGAATGTCTCAGAGACTGCACACAATTTGTCAGTTAAGGAAACTGTTAGACAGTGTTCTTCCCTAAATTTCCTCATGCCTATCTCCCCTCGACAAACACACACATTGATGCACTCATGTGCGTTCATACACCCATATGCTCACAGAGACAAGCATACATGAATGCATACACACATACCAGCTCTGCATTCCTCTCCCGGCTTTCTTCATAGACCCAGTGGTGCTGCAGGCTGCCCTCATGTGCCTCTGCTGATGGCCGGGAAAGCAAACGGAGCAGTACAACAAAATGGGCATGAAAAAGTTACCAAGCCGCTCTCTCCTCTGCTAATCAGCAGAGGAGGAAGGAATCTGGGGAGGAGTTTGCCTGGGCGAGGACTGTCAGTGCTTAAATTGAGCCGGTAGTATCCCGTGTTAGGCACCAGCACTAAGGGCCATATTCTCAAGGAGCTATCTCCGATTTATCGGCACTTTTGCGCAGCCAGTGGGGTATGATGAAGTGTCTGTCGGAAATCACCTGGGATTTTTACATGCCAACACTGAAAAATATATATGCACACAAAACCTCATCTTTGATTTGAAGGCCTTAAAAATGTTGATTAGTTTGAAAAAGTTAAGTGCCCCTAACAATACGCCCTCCTCCCTCTTTCCACTACTTCCTAATTCAGCCTCATGTCCTGCTTCTCATATAATATGCTATAGGAAGATATCCCAGCGTGACTGTTGGGAAATCTGAACGCACCCTCCACCCCCAATCTTATTGACCAGGCTGTGCCCCTGGCCATTCTTATAGCAGTGGAGACCTTGAATAGCCAGAAATGTCACACTTGTAGGAGTGGGATGGTTAGTAGTTGTGTTGGTATTGTCATTGGCAGTGTTGGCAGGGGCAATAGTTGGTGCAAGCTGCAGTGGCCTCTTGATGATGGCCCAGGCACATATTTTTATACAAATTAAGCACTGACGTTGCTTGCACTGCCACTGAAGCAGGCAACGCAGGGACTCTTTTTTCACACACAGACAGCATGGATAAATAGGGAGTCACTAGCTAACCTAATGGTCTGATTTCAGTGATTGCTGGAAAGTTTGGAGGTTCTGCCCACCATGCCTTAATGGTCCAGCCGCCATTAGCTAAGTATTCTCTGAGCTTGTTTGAGGAACTGGGCAGAGGTAAGCTGCTTAGTTGTTGAGTTATAATTCTGTACAGGGACAGATTGTGCTGTTCTCGGGAAGCAGGATTCTGTGTGCATGTACTATATTTTTCTCGTATGAATGTGCGTGAATGCATATACATTTATTGACTGTAAGACTCTTTGGATAAGTCCTAGAGGAAACAGTTATGCGATGTATGAAAGTTGTTGATTCTTGAGAAATAGACTCTCTTTTACTATTCTGTGGTTAGCGAAGCAGACAATGGAGATGTTTTTATGTTGTAACTAATAGATTTTGTAGAAGTTTTGACACAAAGTCTACTGAGAGTTTTTGTAAAGGAGGGGTAGACGAGTGACAGAGACAGGAGACAGAGACTGCAGCGACTGTTGACGTCAGAAGGTCCGCGCACTGATTGGATAGTGAATCAGAATAGGGTTCGCGCTAGGATTGGTGCGTTGGTGTGAGTCGCGCAAGGATTGGAAGAGCTGTTTAGTGACGTAGACGTTCCAGGATTGGTGCGTTAGTGTGAGTCGCGCTGCTATTGGTTGAGAAACCTCGTATTGTATATTTATAATACAGAGAGAGTAGAGAGTTTTAGTAAGCGCTAAAATGTATTACCAAGAAGAGAAAAAGAAAAAGACGTTCTTTGGAAAAGTTAAAAAGTGGTTTAGCAAGGATAAAGAGGTTAAAACGAGAGAGGGTGAGTTGCTACCTCCAGCGAAAACACCTGCATCCTTCATGGTTGCGAAATATGGATTACATACCTGTATATGGTTGCAGAATTGGGTTAGATATACTAAAGAAGATGGTGTTCTAGCATTTCCAGAACATGGTTCATTTAATTTGGCCGTGTTGAGAAATTTACGGGAAAAGATGTTATGCTTAGACCCGAAGCCGAGACCTACACAGTTCGAGGCTTTAGTGGAATGGGAAGAGGAAGTTCATGACCGAGAAAAACAAAGATCTGGAGGGTATTATAGGTACATGTTTGGGAGGAGACATGATCTTGAAACACATCATGATCGGATGAAAAGATGGCGAGATGCTAGTATGACAGAGGGATTATATCCTATGAGAACAGTTGAAGTTTCTGCACCCTCTGAAGAAAGGGTTCCTGAGTCAGATATGAGAAGGTATGGAGAGTATGAGGATGAGGTCTTAAATGACATGATTTACAAGAGACCACCTCCATATAGACCAGAACCAGATGAGAGTACACCAGTTGTTTCTCCGATAAGAGATACAGTTGAGAAAGAAAAAATGACACCTGAATCAAGAAGTAGTAGTTCTTTCAGGGAGAGAGAGAATCGAGGTAGTGAGGAAAATGCCAGAAAATTAGCAAAGACGACAACAGAATTGACTGAGAAAATTAGGGAGTTAACGAAGAATCTGGAAGCTGTTACGGTGCCTGTAACAATAGGTCCAGTTATGCCTGTGTTTGATAAACAGAGAGCAGGTGAGAAAGGACTGGTAATTCCATATATTGCAAATGAATCGACAAATTCAGTTGGTCCTTCAGGAGATTCAGATAAAAGAACAGGGAGAAGTGACCTGAGACAAACCAGACATGATACATGTAGTGAACTATTGGATGTTAGTGAACCTGGTTGTTCAGGGATGCCGATTTTAGAACCGCAGAAAAAAGTGGTTCCAGTGAGAAAAACTGCTGAAATAACAGTTGATGATTTGAATGATTGGATGAAAGTTCTTCAGAAAAAGGATAAGGATTCACAAGTTATTGATGTGGTTAAGTTACGTATAGAATTAGAAGAGCTTGTGACAGGAACAGTTCCAACAGAAATCCTGAAGAGTCATCATGATGGTGAGCTAATGTTCATGTGCAAGAGCATAACATGGAGAGCAAGAAATACGCATGATAGACTAAGAGCAATAGCAAATGAGCAAGGAGTTGACATTGATAGAGTAAAGGCTTTGCAGAAAACGTACAGGATGGATTTCACAGAGAAAGACATTGAGAATTTGAATACTTCTGGTAGAACAGGACAGATTAAAGAAATGGTGGCATTATTGAGAAGATGGGGTGATGTAGAAAAGTGGAAGGATAGGTGGTATAAGAAAAGAGAGGAATCTGAGGATAGAACAACTTATTCAGCATTTCCAGTGAGAGAAAAGGAGAAACCAGTGGAGAATTATCCCATGAGAGAAATACCTGGAGGAGGATATGTACATGTTCCATGGACCAGACAGGATATTTTATCATTTACGAATGATTTCCCTCGATTGAGAGAAAAGCCCGTCGAGTGGTATAGGCAGGTAGATAGGTTTGTGAAATTGTCAAAAGTGCTGTGGGTTGACCTGAATAGTCTGTTTGATATAATTGTTCCAGCGGACTTGTGGACTGAGTGTAAAATAGTTGTGAGTTGGCCTACTGAGGAATATCCAAGAGATCCAAGAACAGGGGCACCAGATCCAGAAGTAATGAGGAAGTATGATCAGGTGATGGTATACCTGAAGAGTAAGGTTCCTCCAAAAGAGACAGACTGGGTTAAGATAGACCGAACACAACAGGAAGCAAAAGAATCGGTTCATGCTTTTTACGAAAGGCTGATACTGGCTTTTAAACAATTCAGTGGAGATGAACACCTAGGTGACAAGGATTTGAGTCATTTTGTATACAGATTTGTATATGGTTTAAGACCTGAAATTGGTGAGAGAATTCGTGAGCACACAGTGGATTGGCAGAGTAAAAAAGTAGATGAGATTCTGAGACATGCAAAATACTTCAGTGATGAAATTGAAGCAAAACAAAGAAAACTGAAAGAGAAAGCAATGTGGGCACAAGTGAAAGTTGCAGAAAGACAGGAAGCACAGTTGGTGGAACAGCGAAATAATGCAGGAAATAGACCCAGATATGCAGGAAAGGGGAAGGGAAGTCTTGAGGAAGCCAAAAAGAAGTTCCCGTGTCACAACTGTGGCCAACTGGGACATTGGAGATCGGAATGTCCTAATCCACCATTAAATGAGGGTAAATCCTTAAATCAACAGGTGCAGAATGATGGAAATAACCAGCAGCAACAACAGCAGAAAGTTGTGAGACAGCAGAGTCAAGAGCCAAAACCGCCCTTACCGCAGAATAGAGGGGTACAAAAGTACAATCAGGACTCGGGATTCTTCAATGATGAGCAGGTAAACAAACCGAGACGTACTAACAAAGTACAGCAGTACTTGTTAAAGAGTGAAGGGAGTGAGTCTGAGGGTGATTATTGACGGTGCCGAGGAGAGGAGGAAGAGTGCATACTTGGTGCAACTCTAGAAATAGACCAGGCAGGACCATTTGTGGATGGGAAAATAAATGAGGAGAGTGTTACTTTTTTGGTAGACACAGGTGCGACAAGATCAACTGTCAGGTCAACAGATGTTAGAAATCTTCCTCTCTCGGACGAAGCAATCCAAGTAGTTGGTGTAGCCAATACACAAATCAGAACACGTCTTACTGAACCAGTAAGAGTACAGATAGGGAAATTTTCAGACATGCACAGGTTTATTGTCTGTGACACGAGTCCAGTGAACCTGTTAGGTAGGGACCTATTGTGTAAAATGAATTGCACAATCTTTTGTACACCAGATGGAATAGCTTTTGAGACACCAGATGATGATGTTTTCTACCGAATGACTCTAGAAAATAGAGAAAGTGAGTTAATTGGTGCATTTGCAGTGTTTAATCCGGAGGATTTGCCTCAAGAGCTGAGAGACACAGTGAAAAGAGCAGTTTGGGATTTTACAGGAGAGGATGTGGGATTGATGAATAATGTAGATCCAGTGAAAATTGCAGTGAAAGAGGGAATCACATATCCTAACATTCCTCAGTACAAAATGACACCAGAAATAATTGAAGGGATAACTCCTATAATTGAGAAAATGATTCAGCAGGGAGTTCTAAGAGAACTACTGAGTAGTCCGTGTAATTCACCGATAATGGGACTGAAAAAGCCCAATGGCAAGTTCAGGATCGTGCAAGACCTGAGAAAAGTTAATCAAATTGTGGTGGCATGTTGTCCCATTGTGCCAAATCTATCAGTGATTCTGTATCAAATTCCACATGATGCTGAGTGGTATACAGTGATTGATTTGTGTCATGCGTTCTTTTCAATTCCATTGCATCATGACAGCCAGCCGATTTTTGCATTTAGGTTTGGCCAGCGTATTTTAGCATGGTGTCGTATCCCACAGGGGTATACGGAGAGTCCTTCGATATTCAATCAGTTATTGAAAAAATCGTTGGAAAGTCTGATCATGCCTGAGAGCTCAGTGCTAGTACAGTACATTGATGACCTACTGGTGGCATCAAAGACACGTGAAGCTTGTGAAGTGGATACCATAGCTTTACTGAATCATCTGGCAGATGGAGGGTTAAAGGTATCTCCAGCCAAATTGCAATTTTGCAAGAAAGAGGTTCATTATCTTGGACACAATATTGAAAAAGGTCTGAGAAAAGTGACTACTGACAGGATCAGAATAATCAGAGAAATGAAAGCTCCAAAGACCCAGAGAGAAGTGAGAATGTTCCTGGGTATGGTGGGATATTGTCGTCAGTGGATAATTAATTTTTCCCTGATAGCAAAGCCATTGATTAAATTGACAAAAAGTGAAATGACAGATCCGTTAGATCTGGATGCAGAACAAATGGCAGCATTTGAAGAGCTCAAAACTAAAATATGTGAGGCCCCAGCTTTGGGTATGCCTGACTACGAAAAAGAGTTTGAACTGTACTGCAGTGAGAGAAATGGATGTGCACTTTCAGTGTTAATCCAGAAACATGGGCAATTGAGAAGGCCTATTGCATACTTCTCATCGACACTTGACACTGTAGCCATGGGGTTACCAGGTTGTCTGAAAGCTGTGGCTGCGACATGCAGAAGCCTGGAACAGAGTGAGGGGATCATAATGGGGTATCCTGTAAGGGTATTCGTACCTCACAATGTGGCAATTCTTTTGACAAGAAGCAGAACTCAGCATATGTCACATAGTCGGCTGACTAAGTACGAAAAAGTGATTCTGGGAGCATCAAATGTGACTCTTGAGAGATGTGTGAATGTGAATCCAGCGACACTCTTGCCGGATATTGAAAATGTGGGTATAAAGATGGAAGATGATCATGATTGTTTGGATGTGCTTGAGTACTGTACAAAACCGAGACCAGACATAGGGGATCTTCCCTTACCTGAGAATGACCATGTGTTGTTTGTGGATGGATCATGTTTGAGAAATGATAATGGTGTGTTATGTGCAGCATATGCAGTGTGCAAAGTTTCAGAAGTCATGGAAGCATCACCATTGAAAGGAGTGAGATCTGTGCAAGTTGCTGAACTAGTGGCATTGACAAAAGCTTGTGAGATTGGGAAAGATTTGAGAACAACTGTGTTGACTGATAGTCAGTATGGATTTGGAGTTGTGCATGACTTTGGCCAACTTTGGTTACAAAGAGGTTTCTTGACATCGGGTGGAACTCCGATAAAGAATGCTGAATTGATTGGAAAATTGCTTGAGGCGATACAGCTGCCTAAGGAGTTAGCGGTTGTAAAATGTGCTGCACATGGTTCAGGGGACGATTTTATCACTGTTGGTAACAGATACGCAAACGATGTGGCACAGTATTGTGCCAAAACAAACCAGTCGATTAACAGGGATAGGATGGAAGAAATGTCTTTTCTTTCTGTGATGTTTACTAATGTCCTAGAGACCTGGGATGAAGTGAAGCAGTTACAAGATGAGGCAGGAGATGAAGAGAAACAAGATTGGGTTAAAGCAGGATGTGCTCCAAGGGAAACAGACCATGTTTGGGTCTACAGAGATGGCAGACCAGTGATGCCAAACTCAATTTTGTCGTCAATGGCAAGGATGTATCATGGCCAGGGACATCTGGGGAGGGACGCGATGGTAAGGTCCTTTAAACAAACCTGGTACAATGCAAAGTTTAGGACAATTGCGGAGAGCATCTGTCAAAGGTGTTTGATTTGTCAGCAATTTAACACAGGGAAAAAGACAGTGGTAAGTCTAGGGACAATTGGCAGAGAAGGAGGTCCTTTTACAAGAATGCAGATTGATTTCATTGAAATGCCCCAAGTGAACAGACTGAGGTATGTTTTGGTGGTAGTCTGTTTATTTTCAAGGTGGGTGGAAGCTTACCCGACTAGAAGAAATGATGGATTAACAGTGGCAAAATTACTGTTGAGAGAGTTGATTCCTAGATACGGGTTTCCAGTTACAGTTGAGTCTGATAGAGGTAGACACTTTCAAAATGAACTCATTGGTTTGATTTGTGAAGCATTGAAAATACAGCAGAAGCTACATTGTGCATACCGACCAGAGGCTTCTGGTGTGGTTGAGCAGATCAATGGCACAATCAAGAATAGAATTGGAAAGATGTGTTTAGCCACTGGCATGAAATGGCCAGATGTGTTACCTCTAGTTCTGATGACTATGAGATCTACTCCAGATAGAACTACTGGTTTGAGCCCGCATGAAATAATTATGGGACGTGCAATGCGCCATGCATTCGTGCCTGTAAATAAATTGGTGGCAATAACTGATTACATGATTTTGGATTACTGTAAAGGCCTGGCTGACGCAGTTCATTCTGTGTTTCACCAGGTTGGAGAAGAAGCTACCACACTTGAGAAGAAACAAGCCCATGATCTGAGTCCAGGAGACTGGGTGAGGATTAAGGTGCACAGAAGAAGAAATTGCTTGATTCCAAGGTGGGGAAGGCCGAGACAAGTTATTCTGACTACAACGACTGCAGTAAAGTGTGCTGGAGTAAGGCACTGGGTACATGCAAGTCATACTCTGAGAGTTCCAAGCCCGAGAGAAGGAACTGGTGAAGAGTATTTTGAAGAGTCAGATTCCAGTGATGGTGAAGATCGTGAAGATACGGAATCAGTGAGAAAAGAAGCAGAGAGAGCTTCAAGGGAATCACTGCGAGTATCAGAGAGAGGATCAGATTCTGATAAAGAGCTTGAAGTTTCAAGTAGCAGTGGAGGAAAAAGAAAAGAAAAGAGAAAACACACAGAACCCACTCCTGAATCAGAAGAGGAGGAGATTGAAGAACCACTTGAGATTATTCTTGAGAAAACAGGGTCAGAAGAAGATAGAGAGGGACAGATTGCGGAAGAACCCCGAGGAGGTGTAGGGAACATTGATGAGGAGCTAGGTGAAGGGACAAGTAGACAGCAAGAAGATTGCGTGTCGGAGACCCGAGGAGGGACAGAAATAGGGAAGTCTCAAACAGTGGTAGAAAAATCTGTGGAGAGAAGAAAAGCTACTGGGAAACGGAAACAAGAGGCACTTGAAACAGATGATGAAGATGAACAAACAGAAGGTCGAGTTCTGAGAAAGAGAACTTCGATTGGAGAAAAGAGTGTTAAAGAATTGAGGCCGAAAAAGGTTGTGAAAGGAGATCGTTGGCCTAACAACCGAGTGAAAAGGGTGAGATACAGAGTAATAAGAGCAAATTCATCAAAAGCTGAACAAGTGAATGAAGTATCAAGCCAAACTTCGAGAGCTGAAGAAGAAGAATCAAGGAAATCAAAAGAACCAGTAGAAATAAGAAGAGTTAAAAGACCCAACCAAAAATACAGATCACCGGAATGGTCTTATGTGACACTGTCTGAAGAAGGAAAAGAAGAAACAGTGACTCGAGATAATCCGGAAGTGGTCTTGAGAAAAGTGGTTGAGGAAGATACTGGTGAAATTCTGAAAGTACTTTTGACTGACATTGGAGAAGAGTCGAGTACTGAGGATTCCGACGTTGGAGATCTGATACAATTTGATGTTGAAGAAATTGAAGTGAAGAATGACAAGTATCCAAACTGAGTGAAAGAAGGATTCACTTGGATCAAGTGAACGAGGAGATCATTTGGATAAACTGAAAGCTGAAGAATTGCTGAAGAATTGAAGAAGTTCAAACAGTAGTGGAGTAGTAGAGGCTAAACTAAAATGGCTAACATAGAGGAAAATAGAAATAGATGTGCCTTTTTTAAGAGGTGGTGCAGAATGTGCTGCTGTTGTACTGGATTATTAATGCTTCTATGGGGTGTTTTAATTTTATTAGTAACTTTTAAGGTTGAATTTGGGATGAACACAGAGAATATGACTAATATGGAGAGGAATTCACAAAAAGTAGTTCCAATTAGAAGTAGTAGTTACATACACAAAGATAGGTCAATTAATAATTTTTCTAGTAATGTTTTTTCTAAACTGTTATATGAATATGTGAAGACAATGGAAGTAAGGGATTGCTACGTCTGCATGCAATTACCTGCATCCGTCTCAGAGGGTGTTACTTATCACCATTTGCCAGCTACATATGGTATTTCTTGTAGTATTTTAAGTAGTGTTTTTTATTTGTTAGGGAAAATAGATTATAAGATGTCTAACAGAGATAGTATTTTTGGCACTTGCCAATAAACAAAGAGCTGAATCCAGCTAAAGAAGCTAACACTTTTGGTGAGATTTTTATTGAAGAAAAAGGACTAACATTAGATTACATTTTTAAGAATAATTTAACTTGCAGTCTGAAGAAAGAGGAGAAAGCTTTCCTGGATATGGTTGAGGAAAGGAGAGTGAACATGCATGGAAAAGGGGGAAAATATGAAGTGAGTGAGACAATTTGGGACATTGAGATGGGAAAAGAGTTGAAAAATGGGGCTAGTCCAACTTTAGCTCTAGATGCACCGCAGAAGGGTAAACTATGCATTACCAGAAGGAAATCCCAATATGATACATATTTCGTGGGGACTAGTGAGTGCCATGATACATACTTCGTTGCGACAGGTTGGGGTTTCAGAGGTGGAGAAGATACAATTTTTCCAGGAGTGTACTATGTGTGTGGGAACAAGGCTTATTACAAGTTGCCTGACCATTGGTATGGCACGTGTTATGTGGGCCTGGTTTTTCCTAAGATTTTTCATACAGATAAAATAAAAGATGTAGAAGATATTAACCTATTAACACGTTTTAAAAGAGAAACTTGGTCTGAAATTGTGGGTGATATTTTTGGGGTTTTGATTCCAGCAGTGGGAATTTCTTTAAATGCTTATGGAATTCGGAAACTGTCCACAGTGGTTGATCGCTTATCGACAAATACCGCAGGAGGGTTTCTTTTGGTGAATACGGAATTAAGTGCCGTACGTGCCATGTCAATGCAAAATCGACTTGCCCTTGATATTCTTTTGGCCAAGGAGGGTGGAGTCTGTGGAATTTTGAAAGTTCAACATTGTTGCACTTACATTCCTGACGAAAGTAAAGACCTGAAGGTCTATATCAAAAATATTACTGATTTACATGAAGAATTAGTACCACTTGAAACTGGGAGTTTATGGACTAAAATAGCTAATAAGATGATAGCTGTTAAGGATTTTATTGCAAAAATAGGTAGTACTATTATAGGTAGAATATTGTTTCCTTTGTCTTGTATAATTGTTGCTTTACTGATACTAAGATTGGTGTGTGTGTGTTGTAAAAACAAGAGAGGGAAAGAGAAATTGAAAAATGAAAAGAAAATCAAGAATTCGAAAATTTCGAAAAGAGAACCAGAAGAGATTGAATTAGAAGAATTGAGGGAGAGTGTTTATTTAGAGACTAAGAGAGATGATGAAAGAGTGACTGGTGTTTAATGTTGTCTAAGGGGAAAAGACATTTCTGATTTCCTAAAATGGGACTAAAATTTCACAAATTTTTCTTTTTTGGGTTTATTTGGTGATAAAATCACCAAAGGGGGGATTGCTGGAGCAGAGTTTTCTTTTAGAAAATTCTGGGGCTTTTGAAGCTCTGGCATGTCTATGCGTTTTATTAATTTATTAATGATTAACAATTAATTATTTATCTTGTGCAAGTGTGTTTTACTAATCAACCCGTTTGTCCTAACACAAGAGAAAGTTACATGAGGGTTAGCTTATTTGTGCTGTTTTTGTATTTACAATAACGTGCAAGTTTTCATGTTTAAACGTTGCTGTGTGCTATTTATTTTGAGCACAAAACGCTGTCTGAATTAATGCTTTTTATGTCGCAAAAGCTAGATAAATGCATACACATAAGGGTATTAGTGGGGTTAACACTGTTTAATCATTATGCTGTAGTAACGTTGTTTTTATTTCTTTTAATTGAGATGGTCTATTGTGGCCTATGGAGGCCTAATCCATGATGGCTAATTTTGAGAGCCTGGCCTCGAGTGAATATGTGAAAGACGTGACGAGAGAGACCCCTGCTGGAAAAAAGGTCGAAGACAACTGACCATGGTCCTTCTATGAAATTTTCCATGAGGACGGCAGCAGCTTTGGGTTTTCTCAAAGAACAGTGAAAGTGTCCTTGGCAATCTCGAAAGACAAAGGAGCCTTAGAGGGAAACTCTGAACTGTGGCTCGATGGCCGAGGAGAAACCGGATTAAATATGATACATGTTTTATTTTCTTGGTTCCTGTTCCGTAGTTCACGTCTTGTGACTTTTCCTGAGCGGATATTTCCAGATGTAGCAATGTTACATTTCTTCCTTCTCGTTCTGCTCAGTGATACAGTTTATCCTGCCAACTTTATGTGTGTTTCTATTGTATTTTTCATTATAAAAACTGTTAGCTTAGGGAGGGATCTTGCCACCCTTTTGCCACTTGGCAATTTGCCTTTGCCGCATGAACTTGCGTTGCTGAGGATCGATGCTGAGGACTTTATCTTGAGAGACTTACCGAGAGACTGGTCCTGACCCGTTCTGACACTTAGTTAGAATAGGTAACTATGAGAAATGATTTATTCTGATTTACTTTGACTAATTTTAGATAAAGCAATATAACTTTTAAACATGGTGTTGAATATTCTTTCTTGTCAATTATTGAGTACATTTTGATCATTGTTGTATAGATTGTATAGAGTATGATTTAGGATAACCACTATAATTAGGTCCTATCGTCCTAGATATAGATGCAGGGTTTTCTTCCCACAGGTCTTATGCTGGTAGAGTATTTGAGCGTATGTTAGTGAAATGGGCCCTAGCGTATGATGAATGTATGTGCGTGTAACTGTGAAATTACTCTATCCGTGGAAGTGGGTTTATTTTAGGTACCCTGATCTCTATCACTAGCAAATACCAAATCCATGTGTGTTCTGTTCTAGGCCCCAAGCCTCAAAGGTGTATCTGCAGGAGGTGAAAGGAGGTTTAGCAGAGGTGGCGCCTATATTGAACTGCCCAGTTTCTGGTGGGTTTATTCTCACCCACACAGGTTGTTCCCCTACACATTCCCTCATTTCTATAGGATATTTGCATTAGAATGATTTTATGACGGCGCTACCCATGAATTCCAAAGACCCATCTCTCTAAAGTTAAGATGAAACCACTATACTAAGTGTGAAAATATACAGAGGCGGTGATGCTGAATTTGGCCATCAGAGAATTGTGCTCATCCAGGACAGAAATGGAAACACCTGGTCAGTTCAATAAAGCATAACATAATATTCAACAGGAAAGACCCTAAAAATAGCTCCTGGTGGGAATGGAAAAAGTTCACTCTATGTAAGCTTAGGAAAAGGTCTCATTAATCAACTCCATGGCTGCTTCCTCAGGCCTGCCCATTCGGGGGTCCTTCTGTGACCACCGCTGACAGCAGCTTTAGTGCTCGCAGCAAAACTTACAAATATAGAATTTCCAAATTACTAGAATATTTCTGAAAGCCCGCAATAAGAGACAAATATGGGCACATTGTCCAACTGTAAAGCATTTTTAATACTTATGCAGTTTTGCGACACGGTTTTGTTTTGCTGCCGCATAATTGGAATCAATGTCACTGTATTGTGAGGTCTGACACTAATAACTAGTAGCTTACAGCCAGGGGTGTAACGCAGGCCTCTGCAGCCCCTGTGCTGCATGGGGTTCCCCACCCCTTCAGGGAGCCCCAGACCTTAAGAGGGGTCCATTCAGCCCAACATTAATAGTGCGCTCACAACGTGCAAGTCGCTGCCCTCCCCAGGAAAACCTCCCAAGGAGAGAGACCACTTCGATTTATTTTTATTCACACAGTATCAGCAAGGGATAAACCTCATAGTTTAGTAGACAATGGTCATGCGAATACAGGACATCAGATCAGCAGTGGGGGTTGATTTCGACGCAAGATGAGGAAAAAATAAATAAATAATGAATTTTCCTTCGTCGTTGTCTGTCGAAATCCCCTGCCCACCTGGCCCCACCGACTCACCATTCCTACGTGCACGGGCCGCTTCTGTGTACAAGCAAAACAACAATTGCCTCTAATTTTCCATCATAGCGCTATTCTCTGGGTTGCATTGTGTCAGAAAGCCGATTTCCTTATACATTACCCATGCCCTCCACCAAGGGCATCAGAGAGATTATTGGCAAGCATACATTCCTGCCAACTTCCCCTCCATCACACAGAGGGTTGGGCAATACCCTCAATTCCATACCAACACATACTCCAGGGCACCACATAGCACTCCGTCCCTGCCGGGGTACCTGTCTAATGTCTAGGCATCAGGGGTTAGGGCAGAAAAGTCCAAGACCACCAGCAGGTCAGTCCCCCCTCCTGCCAGCCCAGTGCCCACATACAAATTACCACCCGCCAACAGCAAATCAGCCCAACTTTCTTGAGTGCCCCCCTTTCCTGCTGCTGAATGTCCTCCTTTTTCCAGCAGTGGGTCGGTGTTTGATGCTCCAGTATGCCAGTTATGCTGGTGCGAAGTGGAGAGAAAAGAGGCCGCTCTCTTGCATCCCTTCACCTTAAATGCTCCCGTCCTGGGCGCCTCCCAATGACGTTACAACCTTAATGACACCAACGATGGACTCCTCTCTGTGGTTCCTGCCGGTGGCACAACTAACGGCACCCCTTCCTCTGTTGGCGAGGGCTGCCTGGCCACGAAGAGCTGTGAGATAGAGGAGACTCAAAGCCCCGCATCACATAGAGGAGGAGGGGGGTTGATTGTGGGGGGTGTTTTGACTCCACTGCCTACAGAGACTGAAATAAAATCATGTGATTGCTCCCTGGGGATTATTAGCCTTATGTTTTATTTATATGCCTTGTTTGTTAACGTTGTTTGGAAAACATGGAGTGCTGTAGAGATCTGTACTCTACTCACTGGCCTCTGAATGACCATTCTTTGGTCCTCACGGCGATCAGTGGGCGGTTAAAAGCACTGCTGAGATTGAACGGGTAGCAGGGAGAGCAAACAGAAGTGACTACAGGTGCTGTGCGCCCAGTTCTCCCTGCATTTCTAGTCCGCCCTCCGTGCACTGGGCTCCTACTGGCCAGGTGGCAGGAGCCGGGCACCAGGCACTGGACACCTCACATATGGAGGGGAGCGCAAAAAGGCAGAAGGCTCCTGGTTTCAGCCTGGCTGCTCTCAGTTCCACATTCTGTTCTGTCCCGCATTTCTTGTGCGTGCTGTGCTGTGGCTTACTGTTGTCTCAGCTTCTGCTCTGAACCACCCACGCCCACCCATGCTCATCAGTTTTTGTGACGTGCTTGCAGAGCTTCTGGCAGCCCTTTGGTGTACTTGCCGGGCCATTCATTTCGTACGCAGAGCGCCCAGCAGCCATCCTGCATCTTAATATTTATCAAAAAGATTAACATTATAAATGCGAAACCTTTTGACATTTTGACCAGTATTCAAACTACCTGTCTAGTACCACCACCATTAACAAAACTATCATTACAACCTCCACCATAACCACAATTACCATAGCCGCAAATGACATTACCATGACTTTTACCACCAGCACCATTGACACAATTACCATAACCACCACCATAACCCATGCCATCACTAGCCCCGTTACCACTTCCGTTACCGCTAACACCATCTTCATTACAAAATTACCATTACCTGGCCACCAAAAGCAGCACCTTAACATTCTCATGTGTGTGAGCAAGATTTGGGTTTAAGACAAAAGTTCACATACGCATTTATTTGACAAACATTGTGTGTGTGCTACCAGTAATAATACAACCATTGGCAAAGCGAGTGGTCTGGACTTACTGTGGCACTTCTGCATGCCTCTGTTAGCATGCATCAAAATATAAAATCCTGCCCTTTCAGAAGGGCCACAGGAATTATGCAGGAGGAGAGGACCAAAAGACGTGGTAGGGTTGACTAAATTGTGGGTAAGAAGAGACAAATTATGTGGTGTTCTGCCACACATTTTGTGGCAGTATTCATTATTTTTCTGATTTATAAACATATTAACATTGTCTGGGCCAAGGTTTCACCTCATTACTATCATCAGCTTAATAACTAAATACAGAAATCTGCAACTGAAAGGCGATCAGTTAATGTTCACAAAGGGCCTGCTACTATGTAGCAACATGTGTGATCGAGATTTTATTAGCTTTGATACTTTTGAGCTAGAAATAATCATTTTGTTGTATTCTGCAAATTATGCGGCAGGTGCGTGATGTGGTACGTGTGGCATCTAACACTCATAAGGAATACACCACAACTGCAGAATCGCATACTTTAGGTGGCCCTGCCTATTAGCATTGCTAATTCTTATTTAGTCTTCAGTTTGGGGTTTACTGTGTCCTCGTAATGCCCCCCCCTAAATGCACCTCAATCCATCAAGAAACAAAACTTGGAGATGTACCATGGAAGTGTCAGCTGTGGGAGTTATAAGATTGAAGACATCAGATTTTACAAAGAAAAGTAAATTGTTTGGGGGTTTTTTTGTACTCCATGTGCCCTCTGTCTGGGGTGTAATAGAAATTTGCAGAGATAATGAAAATAAAATTTTCATGACAAACAAGAAATCATAATTTCTATCTTGTTTTCATTACATTCAAATATGTAAGGATTGTTTCAGGTTGCAGACAAATGCCACCCATTTGGTCACGTAGGAGCATTAACAATGTATGGATGTGAGAATGTGCTCTTGTTTGTGCAGGGATTTTTTTGTTGTTGACTGGTGCTGCTTAGGTTTTGGCTCTATGCACTGGGATGCTGCTGTCCAGGCCACCATTTGGTCTGAGCCATAAAACATTGTTAAATTGCCTTATTCCTAATTGGCTTATTTAACTTTCTTACAAGGCCATAGTATGTGGTGCATAAATTACACCTATAGCATAGAAGGTTAACTTGCTCCTGTGGACCGCAGCACTTATTGTGCCATCCACTAGCGTGACAAGGAAATCATAGCTTCAGGCCTACAACTGTAGCATGGCCGCTGCAAATTAAACCTGCAGCCTGGTCAGTCAAAATAACAATTTTGAAAGGGAAAAACATCCCTTTACATAATAATGAGTCACCCACATATACAGTTATTGAGCCAACCCTATAAAGTCCATATACCCCATAAGTATTTAAAAATGTGGCATGTATAAATGTAATTTTACCATGTCCGTGCGGTGATAAGCTCCCAAAAACATTTTCACTGTGGAAGGCTATGGCTGGTTTTATAGGGACAACTAGCGTACAGATTAAAAAACATGATTTTGTATCTTGGGTTTAGGACCAGCTAGCAAAATAATCCAATGACTCTTTTTAACATTAATAAAAGGTTGATTCAAAGGTGAAGTTAGATTTCAATAAATATTTAGGAAAGGTAGCTTTTAGAACGAAAGCCTTTTACCCTGCTTGAAGCTCCAGGAGTCTAATTTACATGAACTTTCCAGCAGATGTCAATCAAGTGCTTGACCTTAATGAGATGTGAAAACTGCTCCCAGGACATGGACAATAGTTTGGGAATCCAGAGTGTTTTTCTTCATCTGGCAGGAAGTCCAGTTGGGGTGTGCTCAGGAACTTAAATAGCTTTAAAGGGGCCTACCCTATCAATTGAGGGATATCTGGAAAGGCCCAAGCCTTTGTCCCCCTACCCTGGATGGCACCAAACGCTGTGGGAGGAACGCTACATCACTACCCCAGAATGAATTTTTAGGGCCTACAGAAGAGGGGACTGCCCATTGCCCTTGTCACACCTCTGCATGGGCACATTGGCTTTGCACAAGGGAAGAAGGGTTTCCTCATCTTGGATTTTGGGAATAGGTTGCACCTGAGAGTCTCTAAGTGCCCCAAATGAGGTCTTTGGGGCTTAAGAAGATTATTTGTGTGTTGTTTGGTCACCAGAAGAAAATTTGGAAACTTTTTCTTCAGAGATCCAGAGCTTCAGTGGAACCAGGAAAGGTATCCCACTAGTAGATCCACAGCATTGGATTGGAATTCAGCTTCATTCCACTTGAAAATCCCTGCACCTCCGAAAGAAACGAGTTAGTCCCCTTCTGTGTTTGGGACATGGACCATTTCAGCAAGTAATTTCTAAGTCTTCAGATCGCCAGTGGGATCAATCTATTCCAGGTATCTGGCGACACAATCGGTGAGAGTTTTTCTGTTAAAAAAAGTTATAAAGTCTTATTCTGCTTTGGGACATAGAAGAAAGTTTCTTACTGAATTGGACTTAAAACTTTTGGGAACTTTTTGACTTCCATTCTTTCACCAGGCTCAATCCACTTGGTGTATCTGACCCAGGCTCCATTGCGATCAACCTGAAAGTGCACTGAGGTCCTGGTCTATTACTTCCATGGACTGTCATTGGTGCTATTTTCCTAAAACAAAACTTTAATCACCAGTTTGCCTCATTCGGTTTTTGTTGTTTACATTTTTTTTCTGTTTTTATCAATTGAAGTGGAATTTTAATTTTGTTGTGCTCTTCAATTTTTAACTGTTTTAGTACTTCTAAATGCCTGACATGTTTTCTTTACGTTAAACCTCTCTACTCTGTGTTATAATTTCCAGTGGTTGAGCTAAAGTTTTAAATTACGGAAACCTTTGACTGGACTTAACAAGTTTGTGATTTAATTACTTGTGGTGGGCTATCATCCACCCCAATTAATAATTCTCTTTTTACAATGGACAAATGCTCCCATCATTGCAATCATTTTAATACCTAAATACAGCAATCAGTATCTGAAAGTTGATGAATTAACTTGTGAAAAGTATTTGCCACTGTGTTGCCCCATCTGGGCCATGAATTTTTAGTAAACTGTAACCTATTTTAAGTATAAATATAATGGTTCCTTTGTTGTTGAAATATGCAGATTATTTGGTAAATGGTGAAATACGTAAGAAGTGTGGTAAATCCAAAATGTAATGGAAATCCCTGCAACATCATAATCATGTATTTCCACTTGCTCCTGACTATTCCCCTGTACCTCACACAGTATAGGAAAAAAACTGCTGTTAAATGATTAATAAATTTCAATTAGCACCTTTGTCTGCAAACAGTCATTGGCCACTGGAAGGATATATATATATTTTGATGTGGTCTTATGACTTAGCTTTCAATTGTGGAACCTGAAATCCTGATTCCTAATCTAGGCAACCAAACAGACATGGTTGTGCGATCTACTGGTGTACTTTATAATGCTGCCTTTTATTTTCCTCCAATACACAGGAATTTGTAACTCTAAAAGACATTAAGACAGGGTGTTACACCGCTCTTCAGTGGGAGCCATAAACCTAAGGGGCTTTTGCCCGATATTCTTTTTGCTGGGCTCTAGACCTGCTTTCCAGCCCCGAATCCCACTCTTAATAATTGTTATGGTTTTTTATCTCTTGCTGCAAACTGCTTTAAAATCTCGAAAAACTCATGTCAACACTTCTTCAAAACTTACAATAGAAGGAAGTAGAAAGAGATAGTGGGTTTTTGGGACAGCCCACTTCAGCCATTGGCCTACATGGGTGTTTTCCTGGTTTGCCATTGCTTGGATGGGTTATCTAATAAGGCCAAGACATTTTGGTAATGGTTACTTTGTCCCATTTGTATTCCCATTCAAATCTGGTGATGGGGCAACAAGTAGTCTTTTATTAGACTGCAGATTCAATATAATGTGCAGCTTGGAATTGAGAGTGTGTTCCTTAAGGCACTGTACACTGTAATCTTTCAAGCCATATTCAATGGTGGGTGCCCTAAGTATGCCCCACTCTCCCATTGGCACCCTAGTTCTTCATCACCAGGCTCTGCAAAGCACCATTATACTATCAACCGTTATTGTTTGTGCCCACAACTCGCAATGCTCTGAGGCCACTGGAGCGTGGTTAGAAGCACTTTACAAACAAAAATTAAATAAATAAATAATCCAATTCTATGAGTAATCCTCATAATAGTGAAAGAACAATGTAGGTAATCTGTACATAACATTTATGAGGTTGTGAATGTCAGACTCTTTCGTCTGAAAATAAGTGGTGTTCTGTGAACGCGTTTTGAAGACAAGCGAAAAATCTGGAGTTAACATCTAAACCTCTGAAAATACCTAACTGGAATGTCTCCCATACCCACTCTGCATTATCGTTGTCCCAATCTGACACACTTAGGACCCAACTACGAGTTTGGCAGTCTTGGTGCGGGCCACCACGCCACTGCTCCACTCCAGGACTGCCAAACCTGTGTGTGCACCGCCATTCAGATTATGACTTTTTTAGTCACTGGTGGTCGGTTCTTTGGCATTCCCACAGCGGTGCCCATGAAATAGGCACCGCAATAGGAACATCAAAGGCAGTACCTGCATGGCATGGACTGGTACAGTCCATGCCTTGCAGGTACTCGGGTGCATGCCCATAGAGGGCACAACATGTGCCCCCCTGCATGCACCCCATGACCCAGAGGTAATAGGGCCTCTCTGTCATGGTTTCCATGAAGGAGGAACTGCTATGAATACCGTGGCAGAGAGGAAACTCATAATATGCTTGGCGGGACCGCTGCAGTCCCGCCAAGCATATTGAGGCCTCAAGACTGTTGCGCCACTGGCAGTTGTGGTGGTGCAATGGAGGTCCGACCGCCCAACTCATAATGGGGCCGTCGGGCCACCTGTGTTGCGGTGGCTGGAACGCCACCGCCGCGCCACTGTGAGTCTGGCAGTCCGTGGACCGCCAGACTCATAATCAGGCCCTTAGTATTTGGAAGTGAATGGAATACAAGAAGGAAACTGTCTTTTGGTGATATAACCCAAAACCTAGGACATCTAGGACCATTATTTACTCAGAGCATGGCCATATCAGAGACAAAAAAGTGGCTTACGCATTGCGTGGCTGAATCGTCAGTTTGGAGTTTGTCTGCTCTTGTAGATCTGACCATACTAGTTGATACCTAAGTACAGACAAAGGTAGGCATCACAACACTAGGGGACTTGTGGGACAAATCTGGCATGCGAACATTCCATAGCCTAGAGCAAATGTTGGTATATAGCTCAATGTCCGGATTTTGTTAAAATACTGAAAGCAAAGGACCTCATGCAAACTCAGTCTTTGTTTTGCTGCTTGATTTAGGAACGGGCAGGCACCAAATACTCCACCATGACAAGTACGGCTCTGAAAGCCTAGATACTTGGAGAACCACCTATACTGAAGATGTGGGCACGGAAGTGACAGACTAGGAGAGGTAAAAAGTTGCAGAATATCAAAGTAAGGTATAGAGAAATAGCAGAATTAAGATGATTCAGTACAATTCTTGATTCCCCGCCATCTCCATAAAAACTACTCTACCTTTAGAGATATCTGGCCACGGTGTCAAACTGATGGGGCCACGGTATTACATGTGATGTGAAACTTCACCACCTTGACTCCATCATGGCAAAAGGCCTGAGATTTGAATGATTGGTTGCCAGCAGGAAGGCGTTCCAAGAGCCTATGATGGACATGTTCAATCAATCAATCAGTAAATCAGAGGTCTGTAAAGCACAACTACTTACCCGCGAGTGTCTCAAGGCTCTAGGTTCCTATGGTTTGGTCTGGTGGCTTACTGGACTAATGTGTCCACTGTAGGGGCCTGTGTTTGACCTCGTGGCCACATGTTCAAATCCTAGAGGGTCCACACAGCTTTTAATCCTTCTGAGTTCGATAAAATAAGTACCATTGAGTTGGGCAACAATAAACATCTGTTATTCTGCGCCAAGATACCTTTGGGTGAATGTGCGCTTTAAAAATACACATGTTAAGGTTCAGACAAAACTAAATAAAACTGAAGGTAGATTCACTAACTTGGCTTTGATATTAGCTAAGTGCCAAATTGCAACGAGGTGGAAATACAGACATGTCCCACATATAAGATAGCGATAGTGTAAAGAGGAATTTTTTAGATGCGAGGCAGAGAGAATGCAGTGCTATCAGTGAAACAGGGAATGAGAGGCAGGGTCTTTGGAATGACATTCTGGGACACAGTCTCTTTTGAAGTGATCGAAAAAGATGGGAAAATGCAGCCCCCCTTCAAATGTGAATACTAAGCTGCCTACGGTCATATTGTCTGAATGTAATGATACCATCCTCTGCACCCTCCCCATGCAGCAGCTCTAAACATCAAGTTTATAATAAAGACTCCTGTGTACACCACACCCACTGTTGCCCCGTATAGAAAATAAGTGAATTAAGCGCATGCCCCTAGCAAACAAGTAGACACTCGGCCTATTGCTGACCGTTCTATGTCAGGTGCTGTAACCTACCACTGATATTTGTCATACATGTTAATCTCGATGTTATGTTTTTTATGATAACACCGTAGGACCTATCAACGTCATCAAATGAACTGATAAGGAGCACTTGGTCCAATGGGTTACATGCTTTTCTTCTTTAAATTCGGTCACGGTCGACACGACTTGCGGGTGGGGGGCGGGGCCACGTGGGGAGGGGGGTGTCACGCGGGAAGAGGGGGTTAATTTAATTATAAAAAAATACTGATAAAGATAATTAAACTTACCTGGCTGAGTCCTGGGTCCAGTGTCTTCTCTGCTCTCCTGCTCTCCAGGAACAGGAAGCAGAAGCAGGCAGCCAGGCTCCCTTCCTCCCCTAAGCCAAACACAACGCTGCTCAAGCAGCATTGTGATTGGTCGGGACGCCGACCAGCCAGGGGCTAATGGGGAACCCATTTTCTCCATGTAGGCTACATGCAGCCTAAATGGAGAAAAGGCAGAATGCGCATGACTGGTTTGGGCGACCAAACAGTCAGCGCCCTCAACAGTGGGCAAACCACTCCTCCCCTGCCCTAGAGAAAACCCGCCCGCCCGCCCCCAATCAAACCCTTCTGCTTTTTTGTAGTGTGAGAAGCAGAAACATAAAATGGTAGTTATTACCATTTTATGTTTCTGCTTCCCTCACTGCAAGTAGAAATGTGGCAACGCTCCTCCGCCCAAGTGGAGGAACAGCCCCTGTTTAAATTCTGACTTATTGCCCCCTGGAGTAAAGATTGTTAACTTGTTTATCACACAAAAATGTAAATCAATAAATTAAAAAAATGTAGCAATCCTGCGCAAATCACTTTGCATCACTATGCTTCAGTTCTCTAATCTGAGCTGCCAAAATGAGTAGCTCTTTGAGATAAATTGAACACATATATTAACAGCTAAATAAAAAGGTATTCCATCTAAATACCATCTCAAAAATATCATTGACCAGAATACATCTGCACAGTATTGCGACTAAAGAAATATTGTGAACCATAGTAGGTAAGTACATCTTTTTAACTGACTTACTATTATATCAAAGTTTAAAATATTGTTTATTTTTATATTTTTTATTATGGTATTTTTGAGTATTGCTTTATGTTTTTATTGTTTTATGTGTTATTTTAGAATGAAACATTTTGTAAAAATATGCTTGATATTTTTTCAAGTTGTTGGGTTTATTGGGGGATGGGTATGTAGTGTTTTTTGAACTGCATATTAATTAATTTGTTATTTATGTAATATCCATATTAAAAATCTACTACATGTTTTATTTATATATTATATTTTTATTTGTGTGTTGGATTTATTGAGGGATTAGGTCAATGGACATTTTTATTAATTATATACAGTTAATGTTAATTGTGGTCCGTAGCAATTGCTCAGTGGAACACGTGCCATGAGTCGAGATAGAGTGTTCAGACTCAACCTATGCCTCCGACTGGAGAGGATGTATCCCGACTCATGCCACGCGCCACGCTAAGCAATTGCTATGGACCGCAACTTTCCCAAACTTGAGGAAGGTCTGCGACCTCTTTCTACAACCAAAACTCCGTCATTTCTTAAAATTAATTGGAGTTTTGTTTATGGTTGTCAAAGTGTTTTATTTTTAAATGTCACCATCTCCTCACTGCACGCACCTGCACTACACCCTGTAAACAAGTGATACTCCATTTATGCCATTTATAAATGTGACATCATTTCAACCTTGTATCCCTTCATATACTGCGCAGCAAGGATGTATTTATTATTATTTTTGCTGTTTCTTTCTTATGACCTATGCGTGCTCAAATAATGTTAGCCTAGGCTACCCGCGGACCTAGTGACCTCCACATTACCATTGTTTTTCTCAACTACATGGGAACAATCCAGCCCGAACTGCCAAGCGAAGTGTCTGTCTCACTTTTAAGCAGTTATTTAATAAACTGCAACACTTTCATGGGCACCAAGTGTACGAAAACCGAATAGGAACTAACGAGATTCTGGTTCTGGGAGCTATTCGTATGTTGGGACTAGATTCTAGCTCCAGCAAATGTTCCTGATAGTACCCTAGTGCAAAACCAGACACCGGGACACATAGGGTCTCACACACTTTCACTGTGTGATGAGTCAGTACTGAGCACCAGCCTGCAAGGGAGAAAGGGCATTGGACTCTACCCAGCTTCATAGGTCTCACTTTAAAGAACCCTTAGGTAGCATAACATTACATGCATATTTCATCTTGGCACTGAATAACTAATGTTTAATGATACCCAACTTAAGGGCACTCATTGATTCTCTCTCAGGAGGATGGAAGGCTGAATGATCCTGTCTCTCTCACGAGGATGGAAGGCTGAATGATCCTGTCTCTCTCAGGAGGGTGGAAGGCTGAATGATCCTGTCTCTCTCAGGAGGGTGGAAGGCTGAATGATCCTGTCTCTCTCAGGAGGATGGAAGGCTGAATGATCCTGTCAGGATTCGAACCTCTAAGTATGAGATCAAACACAGATCCCTGCACTGGATGTATTAGTCCACTCAGCCAATCAAATCCATCTTCTGTCCAGATTTTATTCTGGTTGGAAGCAGGTGTTGGAGGTCAAAGGAAGCAAAGCTGGATACTTACAGATTTTTCCTCAAGACTTAGCAAGACTTTTTAATAACCAAAAGAAAAACATCTAATTAAAGCGCCCCATATGTAGCGGAGTTTATTGTAACACGATTGGATTACTATCCCAGATGGTATATATTATAATCCTCCAATGTATAGTTCTTCAGGTACCAAGTGGACCTATGGGATCGGGCACGAAATACTTTAAATATCCATA
Source organism: Triturus cristatus (assembly GCF_964204655.1). NCBI lineage: Eukaryota > Metazoa > Chordata > Amphibia > Caudata > Salamandridae > Triturus > Triturus cristatus. The sequence continues at coordinate 319,417,097 of NC_140587.1, read as the reverse complement.
GGATTGGGAGGTATGAATCCTCTCAGTCTGTTCTGTGATTATTAACCTCGTGTAGATGCTGTGTTCCCTCAAATCCTTAGCTATGCCAATGTTTTTCGACCTTCTGGGTGGGCCTTGCCCTTTAATGAAGATCTTTCTCAAGGCTTTGTGTTGTTGGGGACATGTATCGTTGTTTGGCTTTGGAACAATGGATGCCACCTCATGGGCAATGGCAAACTACAGACACTACTGTTGAACGTTCAACCTGTTGTGCACTTGAGGCTTGTGTCCTTCTGCATGAAGGTCACCCCTAGGTGGAGATACCATGGGGAGGGGACCCGTCGGCTCTTGGTGCTGGTGTACCCATGTAAAATGATTTTCGCCCATGCACTGGGTGAGTCACTTCAATAAGCGCTCCGCAGTCCTATTCCAATAAAGTTCCTATGACTACTCCTTGTCTGGCAGTCTCCCTCCAGTTTCGTTTTTCTTGTACTAACCATTTTGTGCCTGCAGACTGTTTCCTGGGTCACACAATTAGGTGTAGCTAGTGGTTGGTCTTTGTGTATTGTTCCCAGACAGGGAGACAAAAGGGGGAATAGATGTTGGCAGAATGGGACATTTCTGACTTGGTGAGGGGGAGTAGCTCTCAACGACCACACTTGCACATCACAAAGCTTCTGTCTGAGCACACTCACAAAGCGTTTGACAGTAGTCTTTTGTTCCCCCAGACAAGCTAGGGATTGGGCAGGGAGGCAGGAAATTTCAAGCACCTGTGGGGTGGAAAGCTCCAAAACCTTCTGCTTGAAAGCTGGCATCAGGAATAAATATTGGACCCTCAGACCCAATTCTTCATTACACCTCTGAACCTGTGGCAGACTTAGAAAGACGGTCGTGCTGCTCTGCTGCAAGAAGGACTGCTACTCTGCTGCCCTACTTCCTGAGTGAAAAGGACTGGGCCTGCATCTCGAACCCAGGTACCAGGAATGACACTGGATGGTGTGTTCTATATGGTAGGGCCCGCTTCCCACATTGGATTGACATGAGGGACATGTGTAAAGGCTATTGAGCTATATTTCCTACGTGCAAAAGAGTGACAGTATAGTGTTTGATATTGAGGAGTTAGTAATGGCAAATCATCTCCGGTGATGCGAGTGGATTCAACATTACTTAGCTGTAAATACCACTTTTTGTGATTGTTGCTCAGTGTGCCTGTTAGCCTGTCTCCAATCCACATCTCGGTGCTGGAAGACAGCTACAACTGTGCATTCCTGTTAAGGCAGCCATAGACTAGGGGCTCGAGGGAAACTGCAGACCTCTGACTCGAGGGGCCTTCCTCGGATGGCTAAGAGGGGGTGGAATTGACATCTGCATTCCAAGGGGCAGGGTCTTGGCCCCACTAAAGATATTGATCAAGCCTCCTGGGGTAGGATGGCAGACAGGACAAAATTTAGAGAGGGCCTGTGCATTTCATAGGTGGCCTTTTGAACTGGTCTCATCGTCAAAGGCCATTGTGGGTATAACTACTGAGACTTAGCCCTCAGAAGTTAGAGACGCTTGTGGGATTGGAACTATACTATGCTGGTTCGACGCTGGGATATTGACAAGAGGAAATATTAAGACAGGAGGGACTGCAACTAGATTATTCACAGACTTTGGGAGGCCTGGGGCTTGTTGTGATCTAGGAAGGGGACTATCACTTGGTGGATTTGGCTTGGATGTTGTTGACCTGCAGCTAATTGCCAGCTGTAATGACCCGGATCACTAAGCACTCTTCAAGGGCCGGTTGGCTGGCCTCCTGTCCACGAGATCCCAGGGACAGAAAGGAACTCTCAGTTTCCACAAAATTGTAAGGACATTGCAGGGTGTGGTAGAAACGGGTGGAAGTGATCGACGGTTATGGACATGGACAGTTCTGACGTGGGCAGTAATCACACTGTGCTGAGGAGTGTGCTTGTAACGATCAGTGGCCCACCAGGGGTGCTGTAGCATGTGGAGTTTGAGGAGTGCAGGGGACGTTTGCTGAGTCCGAGGGACCCAAGCTTACACCCAGAAACCTGTGCCAGCTCACACTTCGTAGCATGTGGTGTCTGAGGGGTGTTGGGGGAGGTCTGCCGAGTCCACAGGACCTGAGCTGGCAGCCTAGACTGTCTCCAACCTCCAGATTGGGAGGACAATAGTGCCTAACATCACCGCCTCAGTCCAAGGTCGCCGGCTCCCTCTCCCCGGATTCAAGCCACAAGGTACTCAGTTGTTGAGAATTTTGTGACTGGACCCGAGGAGCCTTGTTGTGCCTTCTGTGCACCAACGACTGGCTGCCTGGAGCAATTGCAATTTGCACCTTCGCTGAAGGTGCGACAATTCTCCAAATTGGAAGCTCGCCGGCTTCGGATGTCACAGTCTTTTGCCTGGGGGTGGACAGTGATTCTGCACTTGTGAAGGTGCCGCTAGGTCCCGGAGGACCTAATCTGGATGGATAAGAAAATGCAACTGTTTTCTTCTGCTTTAGGTGGTCCCGACAATCTAGTCAAAGTGCCACCAGCGGGTATCGTTGGCTGGTGTAGTTTGAGTGGCTGAGGTGCTGGGCCATAAGGAGTAGTCAAAACCTGTGATTTCGTGACCATTACAACTGTACGAGGTATGTGATGTTGGGAATGTCGTGTTTTATGCTAACGTGATAGAGGTAAAGTGGAATACATCTGAACAGCCTGCGTATATGTATATGTTTTGATGTGGGAGAGATTGCATGGATCGTGAACACCTCAGAGAAGTACGCACATGTGTTTCTGTTGCTTACTAGGCTGAGAGGATAACGGGGCAAGTGAATACCTATGACTAGTACATATATGTTCATACTGTTCTGCGACTAATGGAAGAGTTCCAAAATTGCATATAACTGCTTAGTATATATCCAATGTGTATGTTGTTTGAATTTTAATGTGTGTGTAATACAAAGACCAATGTTTTATACATACGATGTGGAGTCTTTTTGTAGTGTACTCAGTGTGTTGTGAGCGTGGGGTTGTGCCAATAATTTACACTTTGACCCTGAGGATAAGCCCGACTGCTCTGTGCCAAGCTTCCCAAGGGTGAGGGCATGTATGGGAAAAGTGTATCGTGCTCAACCAATCTTGGAGCAGATTCTCCCTGGAAACCACTGGCTCTAACACTTGGCAAATCATTTTATCTCAGTGTGCCTTACTTCCATAACTTGCAGAAATTGCCAGCAGGAGTATGCACTCAGGCGGGAAACGGTGTCAAGTGCTCTTTGCACATAAAGGCTAAGGTGGGCATAACTAATTGTATCGTATTAAACAATGGCAGTGAGGATTTCTTGTCGAAGTGTACATTGGTGTATGTGTATACTCTGTACTGTGTATATTATGGTTTATACTCTCGGCTTCTCCACTCGACCATATGCAGTGATCCTGAGCATTATAATTTAGCTCTTTCTCGGTGCACTCGTTTTACACCGCTCTTCGAAACTGGGAAAACAATGGTATACTGAGCTGTAGACACCACTGGATTTTGATGTAAAAGTACGGGCTATTTATTCGCTGGTATGACAAGCGCGCGGACGGGGTCCAGTCCACCTTACTTTTTGCTACGATTTAATAGACATCCTGGTTAACAGAGAATGCGGGGTGCATGCTGTACAGTGCACCGCCTTCTCTCAGCAAATACGAGCGGCTCGTCAGGCGAACGGGAGCAGACATTAAAAAACCTGAAATGAGAAACCGTGAACAATGCTGGCACGGGAAGTGCTCCGTCTTTGACCAGCTCAACGTTCGACAAAAACAAAATAGTTTCCCATGTTGCAGACTGGTCTCGTTGAAAGAGTCTGGCCTTGTTCGGTGCCCCTTCCGCGCGCACATTCCTGGCGGGTTCCTGTCAGCAGAGACTGGCCCTGGGCCTAAGGACCACACCGGGCTGGCATGCAGGTATGACGCTGGCCGAGGCCCAAGACACGCGAGTGGGGAGCGGGAGGAGTGGGTTCAGGCCCAGCCCCCCGCCTGGCCCATCCCCCCGTCTCCTTCGAGCAGCCAGTTGGGAGGGAGCCGGGGTTGTTGTGGTCCTGAGGATGCCCCATATAATGGCCGAGAGCGCGAGGGAGAGACATCTTACAGGAGTAAGGAAGAGCTGCAGCCAGTCCCGTCTCCGCCGGAAGAAGACACGACATGCAGTGCGTGGCGATGAAGCAGTGCCTGGCCCTTCTCCTTCTCTTCCTGCTCAGAGAGGCAAGTGTGCAAGCCGCGGCTGGTGCCATCCTCAGTCGAAGAAGCGTGTATAACGCGTGTGCGTGTGTCCGTGCGTGCGTGCGATGTGTAAAAGCTGCTCTCTATTTAGAGTACCTGGTTCTCCTCAGACGCCCTGATACTCTCCCTCTAAAAGCATTAGACCTGGACTTATTTTTCATCAGAGTTTGACCCGGATCGAGAGAGAGAAAGGCAGAAAAAGGAGAAAGTAGAAAGAAAGGTACCAAAACAGTGCCAAGGGTTCAGAAAGTCGAGATGAACGTGAGATAGACAGACGGGAAGTGTAGGATGGTGGAAGGGAGAGGTATGAGTTGGAATAAAGACTAGGTACATTTGTATATGGCAACCCCGGAATGCGGCAGCACCCTTTGGGGCCCCTGCGCCTATGTGTTTTACTCAGTATGTGTCCCTGCGCGCGCGCATGTGTGTCTGTGTGCAAAATTAGTAATTTTGCAGTGCTAGGAAGTGCTGTCCCGAGGGCGCCGTTCAAGGCAATCAACTATGAATAGTAGTAGTCCGCAGACTCCAGTAGCTTCTGCCGGAAGAAGGTGGTTGGGTGACACTTCAGGGATCTGCGTTAGTTTATCCTGCCGGATCCAGCAGTTCTAGCCCCTGACATAACAAGACAGGATGTCCGGTGTGAGTGGCGCATCCGAGGGTAGATGGGCATTGCATACTCCTAAAGGTTCAGCTCTCTGTCCCAGGAAATTCCCTCTCTGCTCCCTCGGGTTTCTGTCGCCAGAATGAATATGAATGAATGAATGAATGAATGAATGAATGGAAGATGAACATTGCATCGCTCTGTAAGGAAAGCTCATAGGCTGATCATGTCCCTGTCGTCCCACCCTGCAGGCGGAGGGGGAGCGTTGCCCCGCACAGTGTGGGCCCTGCCCCGCTGAGGACGAGGAGAGCCTGGGCTGCGCGCCCGGGGTGCCCGTGGTGTTGGACGGATGCGCCTGCTGCCCGGTGTGCGCCCGCCAGGCCGGGGAGAGCTGCTCCGAGGTGCACCCGTGCCACGAGGAGAGCGGGCTCTACTGTGACCACAGCGCCCAGCCCGCCTCGGGACAGGGCACCTGCATGGGTAAGAGAGCGTCTTGTGAGCGCCACTTATGAAGGGGGCAATCCTCATTCATGCATTCATTCAGAGCATCTCTACAACAGCCATACATTCACTCATCCATGAGACACACTCAACAGTCACGCCACCTCATGCACGAGATCTGCACGCCCGGCACTCTCAGTTCATTCAAGCACTCTCCCAGAAAAGCGCTCCTCATTCATTCATCCATTCAGCCATCAGAAATGCACACCTAACACTACTCATTTCATTCAGACATTCTCCCAGGAAATCTACAGACAGCCACACCTCATCCATTTACTCCTCCAGGAGTTCTGCACGCAGTGACTGGTCCATGCACTCATCCAGGGGCTCTGCACACCCATTTCTTACTGCTCATTCACACACTCAGTCAGAAGATTCCAGCTTCAGTCTTTCCGTGCAGGAGTGTATTGTCATCGTGTTTATTAAACTGGTATCCCAAACGGTTTGTCACTTTTAATGAACTGTTGTGGCTACTGTGTGCTAACGGTGCTCGTTTGAATAAGTGACGTGTCTTACTGGAGTTTGGTGCGGCCCACGCGCACACAATATATTGGATACAAATTAGCTGAGCATGGGGTCTGCCATGCGATGTGTATTCACAGTATTCATCTGGAAATCTGCATTGCCTGTCACAGGAGCTTTGGAATCCCCTTATGGAACGCCCACCACATTTGGTTAATTTGTGACTTTTGTTTTTTTACTGGGTTTACTCATTATAATTTTGACATTAACGACTTGAACTTTCAATTTGAGTGTTCCACTTTCTAAAATGTTTTATGCTGACGTGCACTCTGTATTAATCGGTGCTCCTGTTAATTGCATATTATATGTGAATACTGCACTTTTCAATGATTTTATTGTCTGTGCTCGAAAAACCATTGCTAGATATTTATTCACTCATCCAGAAGATCTGCTCACCTGTCATGCCTCATTCTGATACGCAGCCAGTAGAGATGCGCAAGAAGCATCTCTTATTCAAATATTCATCCAGGAGATCGGAACATAACCCACACCATTAACTCCTCATTCAGACACTCATCCACTAGTTCTGCACAGCAGCCACACCCCACAACAAGGCATTCACTCAGAAGAGTACAAACCAACCACTCCTCATTCAGGGATTACTGTATGAGATCCACACATGGTGCATCCTCATTCATCCACTCATCCAGGAGACCTGGACACCAATCACTCCTCTTTCAGGCATTACTGTAGGAGATCCGCACACGGTGCATCCTCATTCATCCACTCATCCAGGAGACCTGGACACCAATCACTCCTCTTTCAGGCATTACTGTAGGAGATCCGCACACGGTGCATCCTCATTCATCCACTCATCCAGGAGACCTGGACACCAATCGCTCCTCTTTCAGGCATTACTGTAGGAGATCCGCACACGGTGCATCCTCATTCATCCACTCACCCAGGAGACCTGGACACCAATCACTCCTCTTTCAAGCATTACTGTAGGAGATCCGCACACCGTGCATCCTCATTCATCCACTCATCCAGGAGACCTGGACACCAATCACTCCTCTTTCAGGCATTACTGTAGGAGATCCGCACATGGTGCATCCTCATTCATCCACTCATCCAGGAGACCTGGACACCAATCACTCCTCTTTCAGGCATTACTGTAGGAGATCCGCACACGGTGCATCCTCATTCATCCACTCATCCAGGAGACCTGGACACCAATCACTCCTCTTTCAGGCATTACTGTAGGAGATCCGCACACGGTGCATCCTCATTCATCCACTCATCCAGGAGACCTGGACACCAATCACTCCTCTTTCAAGCATTACTGTAGGAGATCCGAACATGGTGCATCCTCATTCATCCACTCATCCAGGAGACCTGGCCACCAATCACTCCTCTTTCAAGCATTACTGTAGGAGATCCGCACACGGTGCATCCTCATTCATCCACTCATCCAGGAGACCTGGCCACCAATCACTCCTCTTTCAAGCATTACTGTAGGAGATCCGAACATGGTGCATCCTCATTCATCCACTCATCCAGGAGACCTGGACACCAATCACTCCTCTTTCAGGCATTACTGTAGGAGATCCGCACACGGTGCATCCTCATTCATCCACTCATCCAGGAGACCTGGACAACAATCACTTCTCTTCGGGCATTAGTGTAGGAGATCTGCACATAGTGCATATTCACCCACTCATCCAGCAGACCTGAACCCCAATCTCTCTTCACTCAGGCATTGCTGTAGGAGATCCGCACACCATGCATCCTCATTCACCCACTCATCCAGCAGACCTGCACCCCAATCTCTCTTCACTCAGGCATTGCTGTAGGAGATCCGCACACCATGCATCCTCATTCACCCACTCATCCAGCAGACCTGAACCCCAATCTCTCTTCACTCAGGCATTGCTGTAGGAGATCCGCACACCATGCATCCTCATTCACCCACTCATCCAGCAGACCTGAACACCAATCTCTCTTCACTCAGGCATTGCTGTAGGAGCACTCCTCGTTCAGGTATTCTTCCAGGAGGCATACACGCCCAACAACCCTCCTTTACTGAAGTCATGGATCCTCTTTCACTCAATTTTCCGGAAGATCTGAGCGCCAGTCACTCCTCATTTACTCGTTTGTCCAAAAGATCTGAACTACAATCACTCATTATAAAGGCTTTCGTCCAGGAGATCTACACATTTTCCTATTCTCAGTCACACATTCGGTGACTCTTCATTTGGGAACTGCTACATTCATTCAAAATGCTCAGATACTCTCCAATCAGGCACAGGGACATTTTAAGTATTTTGGGGGCCCTGGGACAAACATATTTTGGGGCCCTCTGTTAGGAACAGCTTTGAATTTATGATTCAATTTCAGCTCTTTCATGCCCACTTTGACTAGGTCACTGACAGCGCACTGACACACTTGTCCAAGTTCTTAATGTGTTAACATCTAATATTCAGAGATAGTGACGTGTGTTTTCAATATTGTAACACAGCAGCAGGTCACTAATATTACTGTGAATAATCTCTGTGACACCCTCCCATTTCTTACACATGAGGCCATGTTTTGATCTATGGATGTTGCATGAAACATAAACACATTCTTCTGGAAATTGTTTGTAATATATTCTCACACATCACCCACATTAACAATTAATTAAAGGAAAACGATATCTAGAACAATCTGTTTAGAATTAGTTAAGGTCACCAGGACAAGACCCTGCAGAGCGGAGCTGTAACTATCAGGGGCCCCCTGAAAGGCTGGGGACCCTGGGCCAGAGCCCACTTTGCCCATGCCTTAAAACGTCTCTGATCAGTCACCCAGGGAAGCTTGCCTGAGAGGTCTGTGGCCAGTCCCACCATGCACTACACATTTTGCCCTTGTAATCTGCACAGTATTCATACATTCACCCTTGAGGCCGGTTTACAAATCTACCACTGTTCCCACGAGTAGTAGGCATTCCATATTCACATTCACCATACACAATTGTGTTGAGAACGTCAGTTAATGGCCATAGTCAACGCAACATTGTCATTGGACCGCTTGGGTGAATGTAACGATTGGGCCCAGTTTTAAAAAGCACTGGCAAAGCTAATAGATTTGATTTATATTTTCAAGTCATAAGTCAGGCCTATTAGCTTTGCCAAAGACAGTGGGTGCGCTGAATTTGTATTTCAGCTGCAATCCGGCTGGAGGAGCTGGGGCGCAGCTAGACATGCTCAATCTTATCAGTGGCTTTTGATGAATATCGTTGCTAGAGATGCCAGGTCATTCTCCTAATGAAGACTATAAGAGGAATGGCCCTATGAATCCCTACCAAATGTTCTTGGCATAACATGAACCGATGTGTCTTGCAGTGAAAACAATAACAAACAAGCATTTGCAATGCAATCGGTCTCGCCTTTGAGACCTTATATGTATTTAGCTATGCAGCACATTAGCCTGGGTGCTGAAACATCTACTGTTCTTTAACATGGAGGGAAAGTAAGCACCAAACTGCGTGACACACCAGGTATGGGAACACATGGAGAGAAATATTACCTTTCAGCTGGAAATGGTATAGTCCAAAGCTCTGTTTTTAAAAATAAATTCAGGGCCTTCGGTGGTCATATCACTGAAAATACAAAATTTGAAAAAAATATTATTGTTCATGGTTGCTCGTGAAATGCAATTTCAATGGACTGGCATCTAGAGAATGCTAAAGTGATTCTGGTATTTTACTGACCACTACTGGTCGTTTTCTATCAAGACAGTTAAATAGAGGCAGTTGAACAGAAAAAAAAGTCCCTAAGCGAAAGCAGACAAGTCCTAGGGCTGATCTCCAGAGCCCACAAAATACATACACATATAAGTATATTCTAAAGTATCTACAATAGGTCTCGAATGCTCGACCTAAAAAGGACACCTTTTTGATTTTAACATGCGTATGAGACAAATAATTAAATGTGACAAAAAGTGTCATGATTGAGTGTACTTTTCAGATGTAATATAGTTCCTCATGCATTGGAATAGAAGCACTTCCTGGGGGCAGAAGAATAACACCAAGCAACCAATAGCATAAGTGTGAGAATAAAAATCTTCTGTGGTGTGATTCAAACTGTGATTGGCAATGTCTCAAGTCGATGGCCTAAGGGGACTCAGCCATGTAAGCCATTAGTTTGAAGGGGCTGACCCAACGCACACACCCTGTGTATTGAACACAAGAGTTTGGCTTCACCAGATGTAAAAATGAGCCAGAGCCTCTGATGTGCTGTTTTATGCAAGATGGTAACACATTGTCAATATTTAAGGTGCGAAGACTCAATGAATGATTATCACATTCCAAGACTCCGTTTGAAACCAATATTTTCTGGATGTGGACACCTCATCCACGTTTTGTGGCATGCTTCAATATCCAAAACCATACCCCATCCTGGTAAGATGGTACCAACAGGGCAGACTCAACCTCTTCTTGAGGGAATTCTTTGTAAGAGCTTACTGGACACGAACAGGGAGCCAGATTTTATTATAATTACGTCAAGGTAAACCCAACAGTGTTTCTACTTACTGAGGGTACCAAGGGTAAGATTAAAATAACTAACCTGGGATGCATCATGAAACTATGCCTCAATACATCTTTCTGAGTGCCAGCATATGTCAGCCTGAACAAATAGCAAAGGGGGTCAAAGGTTTTCACAAGGCTGTAAAGGATTCCTATCTCATTATTACACATACACATTCGTACACAAGACATTTGAGGAAAGAGAGAGAGTTCCTACCTATTTCATAAAATAGGGATTGACAGACCCTAACTAGTGAAATGCAAATCCACACCATCATGGTAGTAGGGGATACCTTCTGTAGTCAAGAGCATCTTTTCCTACCTTCTCAGTTCCCATCTGCCATCGTGCAGCAGACTGGACCGAAGTAGGTATGAACGAAGGAAAATATAATTTTCTGCAGGGTGAATTGGACATATTGATGCGATGGTGATTAGTATCTTAGTTGATTGCTCAAAAACAATTCTTAGGTATAACCAAGAATGACTATGAACCATATTTGTGCACCATCTTAAAGTCTATGCATACCATAACAGCAGCCTGGATTACATTGTTCTTACTAATTAAAAACCAGCTAATATATAATCTACCCTTTTTCATTCCTCAGTGCTCGATGGAGACAACTGTGTGTTTGATGGTGTGATTTACCAAAGTGGTGAAACTTTCCAGCCCAGCTGCAAATACCAGTGCACGTGCCAGGATGGGCAGATTGGGTGTGTACCCCGCTGCAACCAGGACCTGTTGCTTCCGGGCCCTGACTGTCCCTTCCCCAGAAAGGTGCAGGTGCCTGGAGAATGTTGCGACAAATGGGTGTGTGACAAGACAGGAGTGGATCTGGGAGGCTTTGCAATGGCAGGTAAGACAACACATTTCTTTTAGGATCCTCATGTGGTGTATGTACCTGTCTCATATTTTATGAGCATGTTTTGCATGATATTTACAAAATGGCTGACTCTGGAAATTGAACATTATCTAAAAGCACCAATCAAAGTAGCAGTAAATAGAGTTTATATATGAAGTGCTGCAAAATGTTTGTTTCTTCTCAAAGGTGGATATCAGGTGCAACCATCGATTCTTAGACACAGTCCATACCATTTACTTTCTAACAATATGGTGATTTGGTTACCAGGCTAAGATGAACACTAAGGTTCTCTCCCTGGCTTTGCCCCATAACCAATACCTAGTGATATCTTGGGTAAATCCCTTTTTCTCCCTGTATCTCCCTGCCCCACATTGCCCCATATATTGTAAACAAGCGCAGTATAAACATGGCAAAGCTAAGTATGAATACTAGTACTGTCCCAGTTACAAGTTTCCATCTCATTTCCCCATAATGTCCTGGTTTCTACTAAACAGTCTTAGCTGAACTCCCATGCCCAATACAGATGTGCATAGAGCACCCCCGCTTGAAGATGTTCTATGCTGTTGACTGCTTTTAAAGTGTTTATTACTGTGTTTTTTAATTAGTAAATAGTAAGATTAAGACTGGAATCTAGGTAGATTCGTAAACCGCGATTTGAGGAAGAAAGCGCTGGAGGTTGGCCCATTATGGCTGCCCATTTCAAGTCGGTCATACTGATCCTAGGTGATGTAGAAGTGTTTCAGTTTTGCTTCACGAATATACTGCCTCAACAGGGCTATTGATAGACCAGTAGCTAATAAACCTTCGAAATAAAACCCGCATAGGGTAAAACCCATAGAGTAGCATCATGCTAAGGCACGCCTAGGGGCAGGGAGGGGGGAGGTGAGGGAGTTAGGTAGTAGCTCTGTTCTACACAGATAAGAGGTTATGACACAGAAAGATGCAGCTAGCAGGACTTATAGCTCTATGGGAAAATAGACGGGGCTTCCCACCAGGTATCTTAGGGGATATAAGAATGCTATGGATAGTGTGTTTCTCTTACATACCTGCTCGTCTGACACCATGATTGACTATAGATAGGAGGATCACTGTAATGTTGAAAGTCTTGTAAGGCACTGCATAAAATGACATGTAAGATGCTATGAAATACTCAACAAATGTTGTTTTAAAAAAGTATTTCAGTTTTGCTACGGGGGAATTTTGAATAATTCATAGACATCCACAATCTGGGTGTCTCAAGCCTCATAGTTAGAAGGTTACATCGGTTTATGTCTGGGGAAAGTTAAAAAATCAACTGCATAACATCCACATATAACAAATTCTTCAGACCCAGATGGCGCAGTAAAGAGGCCAGAGGGCACATCTAAATGTTAAAAAGCAACAGAAATGCAATTGATCCTTGTGGAACACCATAAAAAAAATTTTTTTTATCAGAAAGGAAAAATGTATATGTGTTCTAGTATATAAAAATGATTTATACCAGATCAAAACCGTTCCTCTGAGCCCAATGTTGTGCAGTCCTTCAAATAGGATTGTGTGGTCCATTGTATCAAATGCAGCCAAGTGGTCCTTCACCTCTGGCGTCCATCAACCTCTGTGGGGCATCAAGAGTTGACACTTATCTGCTGATAATTGTGATGCTCTATTTGCTGTTGTCAATTTATTTTTGTTTCAACCATTTCATTAGTCCACAATCACATAGTGAAACACAAATCACCAACCATTATTACCTCAAAATAATTTCTTTCAGGCCCTTCCTCACTGAATTTCACATAACTGACACTCACTTTATTATACAGTAGTTTAATGTACAACAAACATTTTCAGTATCTCGCCTTTTCCTTCTGTTTTACACGTTGACAGAAAGGAGAAGGAAGAAGGAAGCATTTATTTCATCATCAGATAATTACACTTCTTAACACTTCTTTAACTGCAGATTTCCAAATGATGAGATGTTACAAACTCCTCATTGTTACTACTGTAAGCACCTCTTTCAAACAATAACAGGAAAATGTGAGTGGTCAAACAGAAAACATATCCTTAAGACAAATGGTTCAGAACAAAAGTAGGTGTGATTGTCGACGTTTCGGTCTATATGGTGTAGACATCAGCTAGACCATCTTCAGGATGTTAGAATCAAGTATTGAATGACCCTCAGGAAATTACACGAACAGTTTCACTTTGTAGTTGTGTCCCTTAAAATCTGTCTATTTGAATTCAGGGAAAGGGCTGCTCATTGGCAACCATTACTCCACAGCAAATCATGCAGGTTGATTCAGTAAATTATGAACCTCCCGGTGTCATCCTGGAGCACCACTGTGTCAGAATCTAGCATGAGTCTCGATACTGTCTGGGCTTAGCTTCAATGACATGCTGCTGTCTCTGATTGCAGATAGTAACAATGAGGTGTTTGTAACATCAAATCATTTGGAAATCCTCAGTTGCTATGTATTGTTTTATACAGATTTTTGTACTATTTTTTTGTACCCTTTGAAAAAGATTTTCACTATAAATTCACTTTTTTGAAACATATATACCTGTGTAAGATTATTTGTAGTAGATTTACTCTAATTGAAATGAGTTAATTGAATTTCTAAATAATTAAATGTAAGGTACTAGATAAAGCTTGCCATAATTGTCAGCATATTGAATGCCAAATTGTGTATAAGTCAGAAAATCCCTTGTAGGCATACTTACCTTTTAATATTTTGATTACCTAAACCTCCAAGGGTGCATTGGGTTTCCCACCGTTTCCTGTACTAACTTTGTAAATATGACGCAGTGTGGCGCATATTTTACACCGCCGCAGCGTCGCAAAAAGTTATGCAACGGCGGCGCCAAGGGCTCATAAATAAAGCCTTCAGTTTTGTGGCTAATAGTATACGTTATTGTCCTAATGCTGAAACATTATTACTAATAACAGATTTGAGTATAACAGCCTGCTCATGTGCAAGTATGCATGCTGGTAGACTTACATGTCCAATCAGTTTGTGTGTTTCACCATTTGTTGCTGTATCTACTTAATGTTGTAATCTTGCAGCCTACAGGCAGGAGGCCACGCTGGGGATTGATGCCTCTGATGCAGGCTTGAACTGCATCGAACAGACAACAGAGTGGAGTGCTTGCTCCAAGAGCTGTGGAATGGGGATGTCCAGCAGGGTGACGAACAGGAACCCTAGGTGCGACATGGTCAAGCAGCATCGCCTCTGCATCGTGCGACCCTGTCAGAAAGAGAATCGAAAGCAGACTGCTAAGGTAGGTGGAAAAGTCACATGGAAGGGACTGGGGATCCAGGAAGTCTGCACGGCCCACTGCCTGCTGATCAATACTCTCATAGAATGCTTGTATGCAGAGCACTTCCCATTGAAACTGACTCAGAAAGGATATCTTGTCGCTTACTCCTGGAGTACTGCTGGCTTAACCTAACATTCATTAGTAAGCTAGAAGTTCTACAAGAGCACGTCATACCTACTCACAGCAAAATCTTTGTGAATTGGGCTCAAGGTGCTCAGTATATGTTGGTGTCTTGAGACGCAGACAGTGGTCAATGTAGAAAAATTCAGACCCCCAAACAAAGAATTCTTGTTTTTATGCCAGGTGATCATGTATTTTATTTAGAGATACATCGTCCGTTCATTCATTCATTAATCATTTATTCATTCATTCATTCATTCATTCATTCATTCATTACTGTCCCTCAAGCGAGGGTAGGCAAGGGAGCCCACTAGTGTGCCACTAAGAAAGGAAAACTAGATTGCTCCAATGAGTAGAAAGTGTTCCATTGACAGAGTGACAGGTGTAGGAGCAGAAGCGGTGATGTGTTACGTGTCAACATGCCACCTTACCTTAAATACCAGAGCATTTGCACTGGTTATACCCCTATCAGCTGCATCTTTGATTTGTATTTTTCTGTTGTAACTCACAGTATACATAGATGCTCAATATCGTTTATGCACAATAAGGCACCCAGGCAAGTTTAAATAGTTAGGGTCTCTTTTGTACTTCAGGCACAGGAGCACTGTCATAAAGTGGTGGTGTTCTCACCTCACCAAACTCGCTTGCACCCACCTCATTAAGAGTTGGGGGAACTTCAGGGTTTCTAACAGCAGAACCCCAGCCATCAACAACGGGATGGATGAGTCACAGCGATGGCCACACTGCCCTATTTAGGGTGGGGATGACCATCACTGATTTTTCCATCCAAGGATCACCGTGGCCGGCATGCCAGCCCCAGGAACGGAAATGTGCAAATGTCCCCGAGAGAAAACCCCCAGAATGTAAGACCCCTTAGACTCACAAACCGAAAGTAATGTACCCCTCTTTACGTCATAGGGTAAAAGCAATTTACTTCTATGTACGTCACAGATTGTAGGCAATGTACACCTGAGAGAGGGGAAATAATGAAGGCCTGCACATCACAGGGAGCAATTTCTACTTGCGTGCACTAGAAGCGCCTTTTCTACGCGCACACGTACATCGAGAGCACCTTGTCTACGAGTTCGCACCGGGAGCAGTGTATTCCAAACAAGTGAGCCAGTCCCTCCCTCACACCGCCCTGTACCGGGCGTTTACAGTCCAAGCACAAACTGCATCCAGGGGCCACGGAACCAACATGCTGGACACCCATACCAACCAGTCACCACATGCACTTGAACACCATCTGCGGCTTTCCACGCATTACCAAGTTCACAGTATCTCAGCCCGACAGACCGTCTGTGGGGCGCTCTACGGGCATTTATAATTCTCAGCCGCCTACAAAATCAGGAAACAACTGAAAACCGTGAGCCTAACAAACCCTCTGCACTGAGCATAAAACTCACATCACCCACTCCCCTGTTTCCGCGCAATGTGATACTCCCTAAAGTGTGCCGAGTTCCCAGCTCCCTCTGCTTTCTAAGAAACCCTGTCTCAGACAGACAGAGGGTGGAAACGTGCAGACAGTGCCGGGGATCCCAGACACCTCGGCCGTCCCACGAGGACACACTGCTTAACCCCTTCGACGCTCATGACGGAACGGTTCCGTCATGAGCGTCGGTTGAGCTGTGCTCATGACGGAACCGTTCCGTCATGACCACGCCCGCGCAGGTAACGGTCAGCACAGCGGGGGAATCCGCCCCGCATGGAAGGGGTTAAAGCGCCACAAGGAGGGGCCAGCGAACACCACCAGGACAGCCACTGCCGTGACAGCCTCACGTAAGTTGAAAAAAAATAAGTGGTGGAAGTGGTGCGCACGTTAAAAGGAATTTTTAAAAAAGCCAGCGAGTGGTTCGCGCGCGCACTGCAAAGAATTTAAGGAACGCAGCAGGCCCAGTGTGGGGTTGCTGCTCGCTCCCGAGCTCCCTAGGCCAGGGGAGAGAGAAGGTGGGACATGCACCCGCCTTTAGCCAATTGCATGCTGTCTTTCTTAGAAAGAAGCACGCAAAGGCCAATAGCGTTGGAAGTCCTTACTAGAAGCCTCGCAGGGCAGCGCATGTGCGGTGGCTCAGGCGAGACCTAAAAAGCAGCCTAGCAACACACAGGCACCCTTGCACCATGCTGCGTTGTGGGGTCAATCGATTTTGTGCAGGAAGGGACACCTTTCTGCACAAAATCAATTATTGGAGGCGATTTCCTCCTTCTATTTGTATTGCAGAATGCTGCACACATAGAAAGGAGAAATAAGGATATTTCTCCTCGTTGCGCCTTCCTAACACCACCCCTGGTGTGGCGTTAAAATCTGATGCATTCACAGGTAAACGATTCCTCGTAAACCTGGAACGCTTCAGATTTCATTGGTGTTGTGTGGGAACACTCACAGCAACACCCATGGAACGCCCCTTTCATGCAGTGTTCTGCGTGAAAGGGGCACATATTTACAAGGCCATGAAAAGCCACGTAAACTCACTTTGCAAGTATGCTGTGGCACATTGCGCCACCAGAGCATCAAAAAATTATACTCACGCGGCTCAGAAGTGCCGCTAGGGCCTTGTAAATGAGGCCCTTAGTTTGGTCCCCATGGTGACTCTATTTTCCTTCCATCTTATTTTATGAAAATTACTATTGTGGGAACGTATGGTACTGATGTGTCAACAGCGTAGTGTATAAAGTAATAATCTTTGCCAATGCTTCTCTGTATTTTTCTTTTAGAAAGGAAAGAAATGCCAGCGAACCAAGAAGTCTCTGAATCCCATCCACTTTGAGTACAAGAACTGCACCAGCATCCATGCGTACAAGCCCAAGTTCTGTGGGGTCTGTAGCGATGGGCGCTGCTGCACACCCCACACCACGAAGACAGCGCAGATTGAGTTCCAGTGCCCACGCGGCAAGGTCATCAAACGCCCGATGATGATGATCACCACCTGTGCCTGCCACACTAACTGCCCTCAGGAAAATGCCTTCTCGTACAGGCCCCAGCCAATGTTCAGTGGTCTGCAGAAGTGAATGTGCAGGAACTGGTACAACTGTGGATCCATTGATGTATGAAGCGCTTAGGCCTGTCAGTCATCTCAGTTGAAGAGACTGCCCACCACGGATGGTGATTTGAATGTAAAACAACACAAAGGACAGCTTTTCCCAGAACCTGCTTTCAGTTATCTGTGGTCAGAAAATGACTTTGCCAAGAATGAAGTAGTTGCTTACACAGTTGTTTGAACAGAGGCGCTTGTTCAATTGTTTAACAAACAGAGAAAAGACTGCAACAGCTTGTGATTTATCAATCATTTGTTCACCCTTTTCTAAACTCTTATAAAATGTTACTCTATATTTTTGTACAATGCAAATATTTTTTTACATAGGGCTGAGTTATTATCTCTGTATGACAAACTTTCATTAACTATGGTGGAAATTCCAGTTGCCCAGATGCCAACAGTGATAATTTGGTACATTTGTGGCATTTGAGGGGTTTTAACACCTTACTGCTCATTTCTAGCGCAAAAACAAGTTTAAAAGGACACCAACTAAATCCAATAGACACCTCTTCACTCCAAAACTCTTTAGACTACTTGGACTCAAACGAAGTACAAGTGATCAAATCGAGCCCCCACTTGGGAAATCTGAATGTCACTTCACAGTTACTTGACATGACCTGTGTTATGCCCTGCACGCTATGACTGTGTTTTACCTACTGTGCAATAATCAGTTTCTCCAGAGTGAGTTGCTCTGACTAAATCATAAGTTAGTTTCCACAGGGGACTCTGGTCCTGTATTCGGCAGATCTTCATTCCAGCAACAAACCCCCTGTGACCTCCTAATTCAAGAAAGTTGGCGAAGGGAAGCAATACTTGCTTGCCATAAGCTAAGGAATGCACTTAATGTGTCCTTCTCACTGATTAAAACGAAGGAAAGTTCATCGAAATGAATAATTTTGAGATATAATACCAGCATTTCTAAAAGATTGTGTCATGTTTCATAATATGATATTTGCTATTTTTTTGTTTTGTAATCTTTCCGGATGTAAGATGCAGGGTTTACCAGATGCAAAAAGTAAGCATTCCGTTTTTGAATCAATAAAAAACTGTATTGCTCCTGTCAAAATATAATTTTTAGATGTGGTGGCACACTTTCTGCACAGAGTTCCGAGCCGCAATATTTTTGAAGCACTGAAGTACTGTAAATATTGTTTTTATTTTATATGTTCTGTACAGAAGCGGCTCTGGTGAAATAGAAGATTCAAGACGACAACGCACTGGTAATACTCGGGGGCATATTTACAAGCCCCCTTGCGCCACGTTTGCGTCACATTTCCCATGTTAAAAGTGACGCAAAAGTGGCGCAAGGGGCTTGTAAATCTGCTCCCCAGTGTTCTATACTTCAGGGTTCAGTCACAAATGAGGGAACGCCAGAGTATTCCTCAGGGGTCCTAGTCGCAGACAGAGATAGCTCCACGTGAACAGGTGTTGCTCATCAAGAGTTCCACACGCCACTGGTCATGCCTGATGCAGCTGCGTCACTGCAGCTTCCATTATTAAAGTAACCAAAGGCCAGTTTCGAGTCATTAGATGATCCAAGTCTCTCTAGTGTTTTGGGGACCATGCAATTTGTGAAGATGAGCAGTCTCTAGAAATTGGAATGCGAACCTAACACAGGTCGCAACTAATGGTGTGTGTGTTTTTATTTTTACATAAAACAATATTTCTTTATTGATGTATCATCATGCAGAAATATTACCACTGAAAATATGAGTCTGTCTTTATCTGTAAAGTCAACCGGTGACTTTATACCTGATCTATGGATCACGTGCAAAGCAAAATACGCTAATTCACCATCTGTACAACAGCCAATTTAGTAATCCAGGTGTGTGTATGTTAATTTGTAAAAATATCAAATTATATATTTGTCTAATAGAGCAGAATAGACTATGTAAATTAAGAAATGTACATATTGTAAAATACTTTTCTCTCTTCATCTCATTCTCTGAAGTAATATAGTAAGTGTCTTATGTAAAAAAAAAAATACTTTTCTAAAGTTACTTGAGTGCAGTGTTTTCTATACTTTCTCCATCAAACGTTTATTTTGAGATCCCCCAAATTGTTGAATATGTTTTGCTTAGAAAATTTCTACAAGGTCTGAAAGTTACTATTCTGTGCAATGTTGTTTTTCGGTTATTTGGTATATGGCAGACACATCTGTAGGCAGAACTGAGCGATGTACAGTTCATATTGTTAGCAGCACCTCAAAGCATGGTGTGAAGTGCGCTTAGCAGTGTGTGAAGCTCAGTAGAACCAGAATACACCTTCTGTTAAGTTCTTGAAAGGCTCTATCTTCAGGTGGCTTTGAAATGAATTATGTGTCATGAGGGGGGTGAGCAAAGGAGCTCAGCCAGTAAGAACTATGTGATCTTCATACTTGGTTGAAATTTACTAATATGTATGACCATATTAAACTGGACAAGGACGATCCAGATGCTGGCGTTGATGTAAAAGTCAAAAGAAACTAGTGGGAGATTAACACTGTAGTAAATGTGTTACCGCATTTTAAGGTGCGACCTCAAAGGAATAGTGTGCAATAGTGAGAAATGCTATGCTGACCATTGCTCTAAGCATGGATTAAGCTTTGGGAGTCTGTCATGACCCTAGCAAGAGTTAAATGAGATTCTATGAACAAAACAAAATCTAGATCCTTCCTGAACTGGGCATGGTTCTGGTGGGGCCTTGGGAGACTGCACAAGCTGCTCCATAGAATGCCTCACATC
This sequence comes from Triturus cristatus, assembly GCF_964204655.1. Lineage (NCBI taxonomy): Eukaryota > Metazoa > Chordata > Amphibia > Caudata > Salamandridae > Triturus > Triturus cristatus. Next base: position 319,396,708 of record NC_140587.1, on the reverse strand, counting down.
AGAGTGAATCCTTCCCCTAAGCTTCCTTCGTTTGGAACTCTTCGAGCAGATGAGAAAAGAATAGCTGAGACATAAGATTCAGGAGAGAGTACAGTAAGGTGCCGGTGTTGGCAGGGTTTTTCAGTGGTGTGTTTTCAAAGTTGGTGTTAATTGTTCATGTTTTATTTTAGATTTTGCCATGCCTTCACCAACTTGTTCAGCACTATTTGAGGATTCTACATCTCAGTTTGGGTAGCCTGTGTGACATAATGAACAAGCCCAGCCTCAATAGGATCAATTTACCTGCTAGCTCTGCTAAATACCTAAAGGCATTAGTGGGACTACCTTCCTTACCAGGTTTAGTTCGTGAATTTCATCCTTATTAAAAATATAATCTTGGGGAAAGAAAGGTACCTCAGAGTTCAATAAGAGGAAGATAATTCTTGCCTTAACCACCAGCAAGCTTGGCTAGACAAAGTGGACTGTGTTATTGTTGGCATTTCTCATTACAATCACTTCCATCTTAGCCTTGTTGAGACGAATATCGCTATTTTACACAAATAGCATGTAAAAAAGGTAAAACACTGTTGAACAACCATCAGCATCTTCAAAAAAACAATGATACTATAGATGATTCATATATAATTGTTTAATTAACGAGAATTGTGGATTTTTTGATCTTCTGCATCATTTATATTGAACCATCATCAGGACCGAGGTGCTGACCCACAACAATAGAATCTCATTGTTAGAAAATACAATCACATAAACTAACACAGTCCACTATGACTTTGTCTTATACCACAAAGACTAATTCAAACAGCCACAGAGACAAACAGAAAAGGACAACGAAGGTAATATCACTACCAGTACTCACCATGCAAACCACAGACCCCGAGACAATATTATGTGACGTAAGGAATAACAATATGATGGCTCATTGAGATAGAGATTAGACACATGATCTGATGGTTCATTCAGATAGAGATAACATCATGCCCATTTTTTGTTTGTCATCTCATGTGCTGAGCGAAGATGTGAGTAAAGGCTTGTCTTTCATTCCAGCGTATAAAAATGGCCCCTTCTATACAAAACTGGAGATGTTTACTTTTTTAGACACAAGACTGGAACTGTATTGGTTGTTGTAGATCAATTAGATTGAAATGATTTTTCACAAAAACAGATTGTAATATCGAACATGAAGTCCCTGCCTTGACTTCCATCTGTATTTTTCCCACAAGCCAGCTAGTAACCAAAAACGTCACTTTATTCCAGAGTGTAATTTTGTATGAATTGTTTCTCAAAAATAAATATATGAGATCCAAACACTCATTCAATGTGTCTCAGGCATTGAAACGTTTGGTACAAAAACTGCTAGCTGACAAAGGGGGAGGGATTTTGGTATAAGAGTGAGAAAACTATAATGCTGAGATGAATCACCAGCTAGCTCATGTCCAACATTCTCCAGCATTACAAGCAGATCCTACCCTAGAAATTAGGAGAGAAATAAACCTTCTAACTGATTGGGCTTTGTTTGAGGTTTGTAGTCAGGATGAAACAGTTTCTTGAACAATCTAAATAATAGGAATACTGACTTTATATACCTCGCCAAAAATGCATAAAGATTCAAAAAACCCCGAGGCATTCAATTGTTCCCAGTCCATTCTGGAGTCACTCTCCACATATATGTGGATTTCTTTTTAAGACCATTTGTACCCCTTACTAATGTTTTGTTTGCGAGACAGCTTTTTATGGCAATAATAAAAAATCTGAAGGCTTAAAGTTTGACCCAGGACAGGATATTTTGGTGACATTGAAAGCCACAAATTACCTCCAACACCATGCATGCAGGTAGTCGAATCAGTATTATATGGTAGGCCACGACCCCACAGAGTGCCAACAGCATATATAATGGAGTGCGCAAGTATAATGCGGATGGTTAATGACTTCCTTGTTGATAATTTCTATCAGCAAATTAAGAGGAATGCAATGGGCACAAACTGTGGCCCAAACCTGACAATTTTGTATATTGCTCAATTTGAAGACAAAACAATTTATTACAGTGAGAATCCCATTCAGCAAATTTTATCAGAATGTGTATGCTCTGCACAAATTATGTTTGATGATCTGGTGTCCTACAGGTGATCCATTATTGGTATTTCATGAAAGGGTTAATTCCCAGTGTGAAGATTTACAATTTAAAGTTAACTTTGATGAGTCAAATTTACTTTTCCTTGATTTGTGAATGATGGTTAAGAATAGATATATTTACACCAGCATGCTCCAAGAATCTACTGATAGAAATACACTCCTACATTATGGTGGTGCACTTCTATGTAACCCGAGAGACAACTTACACCAGGGGCAATTTTTTATAATGAAAATAAAATGTACTAACTGAATGACTTCTCAAGAGAGGTAGGGGAGTTATTCGCAAAATGTAAAGCATGTGTTTACCCCAGGAGGTTGATACATGTGCTTACCCCAGGAGGTTGATACGCCAAGCTTTACAGATCTTGATACAATAATAAAGACAACTCCTTTCATTAAGAAAGTCAGAAGCCATTATCTATCCCAGTTTGTGTAACTATGTTTGGGATTCTGAGTAATGACATCAGGAAAATTACTTTAAAAAACTGGCAATTGTTGAGCTCTAGCAAATTTAAAATAGCAGAGCTGCTGTTAGTGTTGAAAAGTGCTCCTAATATTGGCGACATACTGATGGAAGATTATGTTGAACATGCAATTAAATCTGGTATTTCTGAGCTGCAAGAATGTGATTCGCTGTTGGTCACTATACATATTGATATTGTACTGCTTGTGATAGAACTCATAATCTTAAATCCTTCTCAATCAATGATAAAGAATGGACTACTTATGAGACATACTTCTCGCAGAGGTAGACAAGGAAAATAAATGGATCTGGAAATTAGATACAATTAGGAATGTTCTAAATTGTACTGTAGATTGGTGTGCACCGTTGGTACTGTACTGATGATTATTGTTGTCATCTGTCTCTGTAGAGATTATGCCTGTAGAGATCTGTGGCAACTTCCTGTCCCATATAATGAATTAGAATGTTCTAAAACATACCAATTCATTAAGCATGTTGTGTTGTACAATTTATTTGGTATGAATCATTATCTGAATAAGACTTTGTACATTTTTGTATTTGTCCCAACACCAGCGTATTTAGGTTACTTGTTGCATCACTACTTTACCAGGTTCATGAAACTGAATCAATATATGTACAATTAATCATGTAGTATGTGATGGCTTCACTAAGCGGTATCAGACTTAATTTGTTTATCTATGAGTATACATGTTTCTATAATATTCATTTAGTTATGTTCTTTTTCTTATACACTGGTTGGTGAAAATTAAGTTGCTCTGGAGTTTCTAAATGCTCATACATCAAGCATATGGAAGCGGTGGTTGTGTGACACCCATAAGTGTACTCCAGTTACAAGAATGTTCAAGCATGGAGTGAGGGTATTGTGCACTTTTACATGAAGTGTGGTATTGAGTTGTTTGTGCACATTATTTGCTGGGCCCTTTTTTTAAGGCTGCATGCGCGCCAGTGGAGGTCAAGCGTCATAGACACATTGCTAGCAGTTCTCATTAACATTATATGTGATTTTTGAAGCAAGAATTGTTGGTCCATTGTTGGATAAATGGTCTGTGACGAAGTGTGAGACAGAAGCATTTTTATAATATACTTGATGGCTTTTCTAAGAGTGCATGCACCATGCACTGAGGTTGGGTGCCCTAGACACATGGGTACCCCACCCTTTTCATTACTAGCAGTTTCTAAGTGACAGTGCAATGTTTAAATGATGGTTCACCACCATATTGTTATGCTTGAAGTGACACTGGGATCAATTGACAAATGATGCAAGCACACATGTGCGACCTGTTTTGAGCCAACGATTCACTGCATCCTCTTGAATACAGGGAACAGCAGCCACGTCCTGTATAGGGCGTGCTACCGGGGCGGTGACGTGGGGCGGGGAAGGGGCAGGGTGGGGGGTTGTAAAATGCGGCATACGGCCAATTTTAGGTAAGTTACAGAAAAACGAAATTCGTTTTTTTTTTTTCGTAACTTACCTGAAATCGGCCATATGCCGCATTTTACAACCCCCCACCCTGCCCCTCCCCCGCCGCATGTCACCGCCCCGGTAGCACGCCCTATATGGACCGTGGCTGGGGAACAGGTAGGTTGAATTATTTATTGAGCCTGAGCATTGTGTTGTACTGAATGAGCAGCAGTTTCTCAAGGGAATCTATAAGTTTATTAGGTAACAACCCCGTGCCAGGCACCACAGCTTAACGGAGTCAAAGGATTCCAAAGTAAACAGAGATAGAACTAGAGGACATATTACCTTGGAACTAATTTACATGGCAGAAAGTCTACTATATTAAAGTCACAACACATCTCCTTTCCTTCACATAAAACAAAGATTGGAGGCCAAATAGACACGTTAATTCAAGACTATGTAAACTACAAGGGAACCAACCATACATATAAATGTAACAACACAACACATCCACACTAAGCAATAAGAAAATGGTTTCCTACAACCCTAAATACAATTTTATCCACACACACAATTCTCCAATCACCCCAGTGGTCTGCAGGACCGCTCTTCTGATCGAAAGCACAATTCCATTTATCAATATTAGAGGCACCCCCCCTGCAGCTCTACCCATAATCTGTGCTCATCTCAAGAGATCACTCACACCTTTTTTTTATTTAACGTTTTTATGAAAGTCAGAATCTGCCATAAACGACCACCCACTACAGCCTTCATCTCCACTTTTTCTCTGTAAACACCCCTATATTGGTATAAAGCAACCCGTCACAAATTCCATGTTCGACCATTTTGCAATTTCATCCAATTGTTTCCAATATCTTTTACTCCATGCAACCCCTTGAACCTTGACAGTTCCTGACCCAACTTACAAAGTTTGATTTTGGCCCAATCCCATACAGAAATTATTCGCTCTACATGCAGATTTGCTAATTTCTCACCACTTCCTGCTGACTTGACATCACACATCCCAGCTGGGCCCTATTTCTTCCCTGTGGACTTGCCCCTCCACACCTCAAAAAGTGACTTTTCTTTTAAGAAATTTAATGCGGTATAGTGTGCTAAATACATCTCCTTTAAAACTTCCTGTAAATTCAACTCTATAGTTATTGGTAACTCCATGGACCCCTTAGCCAATCTATTTTGCCTTTCAACATAGCCATAACCTTTGGTTTGCATAAAGTGGTGCAGATATGTGTGATACCACAGCCTCCTAGAAGCTCCCTCATCTCTACTGACATCAATTGTGTGCTATTGTCAATTACCAGACTAGTAGGAATCCCTTCCATGCAAAAACCTTCTCTTGGTAACTTATTGTAAGTTGACTGGATACATTTCTCATGAATACCACCTCCATCCACTTAGAGTACACATCTACTACCATTGCAGCATATCTCTCCTGCTCTGGTAGATACAACAAATGCCCTATAAATCTAGAAAACCATGTGCTACACCAGTTCAGTGTCACATGGGTACTGGTTTTGAGTTATCACAACCAGTCCCACTTTCAATCATTTCTCTGCATCCCTGCACGCTGCGCAATTTACCACTTATCGTTTTACTTGATCATCTAACCCTGCCTACCAAAATCTTTTCTTCAAATTTGTGATCGTCACTGTCTGACCCAGGTGTCGATCATGAGCCAGGGCTATCAACTTTTCTCTAACACCAAATGGAGAAACAAATCTATCCCTTTTATTTATCACAATCTCGTTACAAATGGAGATTTCCTCTACAATTTCTTTTTATATGGTTGGGCACCTTCTGCAGAATACTCTCTCTACTTGTGCGTTCCTTCAAAAGCACACATATAGCCTGCAAAGTCATTTCTTCCCTCATAGCCATGATCCAGTCCTCTTTAGATTTAGTATTTGCTAAACCCTTCATTGAATCTCCTGCACATGCTACCATCTCCTTTGTCCCCTGATCACAATCCTCTTCTGAGACATCGGGCAACTGAGATAATCAGTCAGTGACCTTATTTTTCCAACCTGGAACACATTCCAACATACAACTGTATACCTACAACTTAGCTGCCAACCCTGCCAATTTAGATTAACAGTTATTTGTCCCAACAGGTCTCAATACCCTTAGCAGTGGCTTGTGATTAATCCGCAACACAATTTTACTTCTGCAGATATATGTATGAAAGTGGCCCACACTGAGTCTAATGCCTCCGTCTCTATTGCTGAGTAACTTCTCTCTGCTCTATACAGAGAGTGAGAAGCAAATTTTACATTCTTCTGCATTTTTCCATGTAATTGGGGGAAGGTAGTTCCAAACCTAGCAGCACTTACATCTACTGTGACAATGGTCTTTAGGTCAGTTTGAAAAGGACCTAAAACATTTGCATTGATAATGTGTCTGCTTTTGCTTTCAGAAACGCTTTCTGTTGTTCTTCTGCCCACTCAAACCTTTCCCCTTTCTCAACAACACTCTCAGGTTTTCAGTCTTATGTGCAAAGCCCTTCACAAGCTTATAATAATATTCTATAAGACCAATAAACAATGTCAGTTTTTCTCTGTCATCTGGCACCATGGCATTTACTATGGCACTCACAAGGTCAGATTTAGGTCTAACTCCTTTGCCTGAAATCAAATGTCCTAAATATTCTACTTGTTGCTCCAAAGCTCTGTAATTCTCCTTTCAAAGAGTGAGTCCTGAGTTAGAAATTATACTTAAAATGTGTTGCAATACATCATTGTGACTTTCAATGGAAAAAAACTATATCGTCCTCAAAGAAAACAACATTTTTGAGTCCAGCTAAAACATTCAACATCAGTCTCTGAAAAACACTGGCTGTCAAGGGTAACCCAAATGCCAACCTAGTAAATTGATACACACCCACAGTGGTAATAAATGTCATTAATGCCTTAGACTCTGGTAAGCACTTTCACTGTCTCTCACGTGTATTTAATTAGTTGTATAGCACCTCCTATACCAGTGTAGGGTGTCAGGGCACTTTCCATCACACACACACTACAAAGAGACAATCAATCATAGGTGTGTAAATCCATGTATAGGAAATGTTACATAAGCCAGAAGACTACAAGGTGTAGGAGTCACATGAAATACATACTGGTAGACATTTTAGTTTAAGAGTGTTTGGTCTGGAGAAGCACAGACTCAGAATTGAAAACATAACCCGATGGTTTGGGGTTACATTTAATAATAGGGATTTTTTATTCTTACCAAAATGAACCCTTTTTGAAACATTACAATAATGAAAGACAGAGGAAAATTATAATGCTCTAATCTATATCTTGCAGTTTTGCATGCAGCTCTTTGACAGTTATTAGCTCACAGTTCCATGTTAGGATTTTAATATCTACACTGCCAGTAACAAAAGGATCTCTCTGACAAAAGCACTGACTGATTTAAAATATATGCACTTTCAGATCTGCATGGTACACATTCTTGGCAGCAGGCATATAAACCCTCTGTGCTACCATACAATGAGTTAAAACTTCCACTAGACAAAACTCCTTCTCTCTCCAGGAAGAACATTAGTCACCGTACATATCTTGACATTTTTATTGCTGTATGAGAATTGCCGGAGGCTAGCAATGCAGCAGCAGGTGCTTTTAAAGCTATAAAATACTTCCAAGAACGGCGCCACCTTGAAGAGTCAGCACCCGGTGCGGAGGCACAGGTCGCACCGCCCTAGAGCCGGCCCAGCACCCTAGAATGATGCCTATGTTCTCCCGGAAGTTCTGAGATACGTATGTCTAATTCTTTCCAGAAGTCAAAAGAATTATCAAGCATTGATATTTACAATGGCAAGTTATCATTTTTCCTTGAGATCCTGAAAATTAGCCAATGTCCTTGGTGGTCATGTGTGTGTGATAGGGCATTCATTTTGGTGGTTCTGGAGAACAAGGTGATAACTCCGTTTTTCTGGCATCTTTGGTAGACTCTACATCAGTCTCTTGAAGTATATTATGTCCCCCTTCAGTATATTATAGCAATTTTTTTACATTTTACTTGGTGTAACAGTCTCTTAGTATTTAGTGAGATAGTCCTAAGGTCAGCCATCTGTTAGCAGTGTTGAGGCACTTATTCCCTTATCTCTATTATTTTCCTTTTCCCATTTTTCTCCTCCGCGTCCTGCCCCTTATGCCAGTTCCCGCCGCTGCTGCCCTCCCCCGACCTCTACTTAATGGAGGCTGCTGCGCGCTGAGTTGAGCATAACCCCCTGGGTTCCTCCTCTCCTGGCGCTCAGCCTCGCAGCTCCCCCAGGCAGTGCTCTGCCTTTGACTCGCACAGACCACGGTTTGAGGCCCCATGCCCCGCACTGTACTGCTCTTTATTTCTTTTACTTGTTCTCGTTCTGGTGACTTGTTACTTAGGTGACTTGTTCTCGTTTTTTTTTCTTCTTGTTTTTTATTTTTAATCTTGTATCTTTCTTTGTATTCCCTTACCTCTATTATTTTCCTTTTCGCCATTTTCCTCCTCTGCGTCCTGCCCCTTCTGCCGGTTCCTGCCGCTACTGCTGCCGCGGCACCTCCCGCGTCTTTCCCGCTCCCGCCTCCCGCCTCCCAGCTGACCCGCCCTCCCCCGACATCTACTTAATGGAGGCCGCTGTGCAGGCAGGCACGCCGGAGGCACGCCAAAGACAAGCCCATCTGCACCTGTCCGCGACCTGACCACGAGGTGGCATCGCAATTGCCCACAAAGCCATCCTCTGCCTGAGCACCTACACCGATGGGCCACAGACCTTATAGAACACCTCTACTTCAAGTTAAAGGTCAACCTGACGACCACCCTACATGGCACCCTCATCTACTGACCTCCCGGACCACGCGCACGCTTCTCCGACTCCATCACCGACATAATCACCCCGCATGCTATCTCCTCCACCGACTATATTTTGCTGGGAGACCTCAACTTCCGCCTCGACAACCACCAAGACTCCAACTTCATCTCCCTCCTGGAAAACCTCCACGTCATCGGACTCAATCAGATCGTACCAGGACCAACGCACTCAGCAGGACACCCTCGACCGTATCTTCACAGCAGGAAACTCCTTCTCCTTCAGCCACACCTCTGAACTCCCATGAACGGACCACTGCTGCATCCACTTCACCCACAAAGTGAACATCCCCCACAGACGCCCACCCCAGCTCCAACGCAGGAACTGGAACAAGACCTCCGACGAGCAGCTCACCACCACCCTCAGCGGCTCCACGCCCACAGTCTCAGACAACGACTCCACCACCGCCGCCCGCACCCTAAATAAATGGATCACAGACTGTGCCAACACCGTCACCCCCCTCAAAAAATCCTCCAATCTTTACGTCAAGAAGACCAGATGGTTCTCCACTGAACTCCAGGAATCCAGACGAACCTGCAGACATCTCGAAAAACTATGGAGGAACTCCAAAACCCCAGCGAACCTCGACAACTACAAAACAGCCACCACTGCTCACCACAAACTCATCAGACACTCAAGGAAGAAAGCACTCTAGGACAGAATCTCCGCCTACGCACAAAACAGCAATGAACTCTTCGGCTTCATCAAAGAGTTTGCCCAACCCAACAGCGAATCCACCAACATCCCACCCTCCCAGGACCTCTGCGACAAACTCAGCACCTTTTTCCATCACAAAACCAAGACCATCTACGACAACTTTGACAATAACAACCGCCACAAGGGACCCACTCCCACCACCCCCTGCACCACACAGCTGATGCTGGACAGCTGGACTGCCCTCAGCATTGAAAACACCCTAAAGACCATGAGGAAAACCCACTCCGGGACCCCATGGACCCCGCCCCCATCATATCTACCAAAGAGCCGCAGACATCATTGCCCCAGAGCTACAAAGAATCATCAACCGACCCTTCAAGACCGCCTCCTTCCCCGATGACTGAAAACACGCCAATATCAATCCTCTCCTAAAGAAACCATCAGCGGACCCCACCGACCTCAAGAACTACAGATCGATCCCCCTACTTCCCTATACAGCAAAATTCATTGAAAAAGCTGTCAGCAGCCAACTAGCTTCCGTCATCGATGAGAACAACATCCTCGACTCCTTCCAATCAGGCTTCAGGAAGAACCACAGCACAGAAATCGTCATCATCGCCGCGACAGATGACATCCGCTCCCTCCTTGACAGCGGAGAGACTGTGGCCCTCATCCTCCTGGACCTCTCTGCGGCCTTCAACACAGTCTCACACAGCACCCTAGCCCACAGACTCCACAATGCAGGAATCCGGAACAAAGCCCTCGACTGGATCCGCTCATTCCTCTCCGTCAAAACGCAGCAGGTCAAAATACCACCCTTCATCTCGGAGGCCACACCAACCACCTGGGGATTCCCCCAAGGATCCTCCATCAGCCCTTCTCTGTTGAACGTCTACATGGCCCCTCTCGCTTCCATCGACAGACCACACGGACTCAACATTGTATCATACGCAGACGACACCCAACTCATCCTCTCACTATCCAATGAACCCAACATCGCAAAACACAACTTTCAAGAAGGAATGGAAGCAGTCGCCAGGTGGATGAAGTACAGCTGCCTACAACTGAACACAGACAAAACCGAAGTACTCATCATAGGCCCACATCCCGATGCCTGGAAAGAGACGTGGTGGCCCCCAGCCCTCGGGAACCCACCCCCACCCGCTGACCACGCACGCAACCTCGGAATCATTCTGGACTCAGAACTCAAAATGGACCACCAGATCAACGCCGTCACCTCTTCTTGTTTCACACCCTCCGTCTCCTATGAAAAACGTTCAACTGGATCTCCCTTGAACACAGAAAAACCATCACCCATGCCCTCATCAGCAGCAGACTGGACTACAGCAATGCACTCTACATCGGGATCAACAAGTACCTCACCCACAAACTCCAGAACATCCAGAATGCAGCGGCCAGACTAGTCCTCAACCTACTGCGCCATTGCCACATCACCCAACACCTGCGGACTCTACATTGGCTCCCCGTTGAGAAGAGAATCACCTTCAAACTTCTCACCCAGGCCCACAAAGCCCTCCACAACACCGGCCCTGCCTACATGAACCACCGCCTCTCGTTCGTCGCACCCCAAAGATCCCTCCGCTCAGCCCAGCTCTCCCTCGCCACGGTACCGCGCATCAAGAACACCAAAACAGGAGGTTGTTCCTTCTCCTTCCTCGCGGCAAAGGCATGGAACACCCTCCCTCTCCAGCTCCGCCAGACACCTACTCTCTCCAAGTTCCTGAAGGACCTCAAGACCTGGCTCTTCAACAAATCAATATGAGCGTCTGGCACCGCACGTACCCTTAAAGGCCAGCGAAGACCTCTGACCCACTTGGCCTCTACCGACACTCCGGGAGTGCCTAGGAGCTGCCCCCCACCCAGCGTCTTGAGACCCTTCCAGGTGAGTAGCTTTGCCTAACGAACCCATGATTGATTGATTGATTGATAGATGGTATGTTGCTGGAGAGTGAGGCAATCACACTCAATCTCTCCAAAACAAAGATCTTTCCCAAGAACATTCTCTGTACCCCCTTGATTCCTTTATTCTGGGCAATGCTGACTGGAAATGGCAACCTGATGCACTGAATTACCTTGGCATCTGGTTCGGGAAAGATCTACAATTTTCCCTCACGATTAACACATAGAGATTATATTGATGCTAATCAGCACACCAGGTAAATGGGGCCCCGAAACACTAACAGAACAATTATATGTGACTTATCTACAGTATCCTTGCTTAATGAAGATGCGATAGTTATCTAATGGTGTTTTAACTTTTTTGCATGTTATGTGCTTGTGTAAAATAGTATTGTTTTTCTAGCTCTGTTTATATTGGTGCTACTCTGATGTCTTTGACTACAAAAGTTAAACTTTTCTGCAGTGCTGTTGTGTTCTATTGACATGTTCCCACATTGTCCACTTAGTTTTCTGAGAAGATTGGTATTTTTCTCACAATTAATTAGGTAGCCAAAAATAAAAAGTTTTGCAAAAAAATTCTCATAAAAAACTGAGGCCCTCGAAGTTAATTTTGATTATATGTATTTATACCCAGGTTGGTATATTGATTAACTCTATTTGTTTTGTTCTAGCTTGTACAGATTAATGAAGCTCTATCTCATCCAGTGATCTATGTTTATGAGGTATGCAAATATGTTCTCATTTTCAGATCCCCTCAGAACTCTGAGTTGGTTTTGGGTGTCATCAACATACTCCTGGGTCTGAAAGTGGTGTGACTCAATAAGTTAGATTATGGGGCATATGTACTTGTTTAATGGCAGTGGTGATAAGGAGGAACCCTGCAGAACCTTCCATCCCCAAGGTGATTCAACAGGGGCAGGCTATTTTAAAGTATAGATCTAGTTCAAAGGGATGATTCGATTCTTTTAAATGTTGTTCCAGTAATCCTTGCCCATCACACAAGGATATGAGAAGTATGTGGTGATTTGCTGCATCATCTGCAGAAGTCAGATAAAGATAGTTTAGGGCTTATGTCTAGTCTTCCAGTATGGGAATAAAAAGGCCTTCGCAGATTAATGTTAGGCTAGACACCCTCTCTTGGATTTTACTTGGGAAGAACAGATCGGGCATAGAGTGCCTATTTGCTCTGTCTTTTAGATAGTGGTTGATCTTCTTCATGAGTGGGATGATAATAGTGTCACAGCTGCCACAGTTTCAGTCTGAGTATGTGTGTATCCCTGTTTTAGTGCACTTATGTTGGCATTTTATCTCCTTGTGTGTGTGACACCTAGAGTGACACTTTATAGAGAAAGGACCAACACAGTTATGTACAAATAATGAGATAAATATAAAACAAATCCCCTTTTGGGAGGGAGTAGTCTGGAAACTGTCTTAAAAACAGCTGCAGTGTGCATTAAATTGTTTCCGCAAGGTCAGTAACATATCTCTTTCTTAACATGAGCCCTGCCTTTGGCAAATATGGCACCTGAATCAGTGCTTAATTTGAGCCGGTGGATTCCGGTGCTCAGCATCATCACAAAATTATCAGCACTGGCTGAGCACAACAACAGTGTTTAATAAGTCAATATACATAAAAATGAATAATACCTAATGCTTGCACCATTTTCATAGCTTTGGGTGGCCTGCAATAATCTGAATTGTCACACTCGTAGGAGTGGGATGGTTAGTAGTTGTGTTGGTACTGCCATTGGAAGCGCCGGCGGTAGCAATGGGTGGTGCTGGCTGCAGTGGCCTCCCGAGAAGGGCCATAGCACCTTTTTACAAATTAAGTACTGACTAAATGTTCTTCCTGCTGTGTACCTCTGGGCCTGTGCTAATAAATGATTTCAGACCAAGAGCAATGATGGTGAGTGAGCATCTTGACCAGTCATTTCAGTGGTACTTAATTTCCAAACTTTGGAAGGGTAGAAAGCTAAGTCTTCCTTGCTGAGATTCGAGCTCACATGTGCAGAACTGCATTTGTCAGCAGCAAGTGTTCCACTCACTAAGCAATTTTACCAACGTTAATCACTGTAATCTATCACTTTAGTCAAATTGATATCATCAAAGTTTCCCATCACTACATTTCTCTCAGCACAATTTTTTGTTATATTGAATCCCAGGAAACATGATAAGCTATTGACAGAGCCCTCCTGCTACCCTACCTGATTACCTCGTAAAATCTGACTTGGATACCACAAGAGTATTTTCTGGTGTCACCCTATCTGCAGCTCCTATCACATCCTTTCAAGATTCCATCCAGACACATGCTGGGCCACATCGAAGGACTAGGATATATAAACCAAAACAAATCAACCTCTTTGCACTACTCGTCAGGTGGGACCGCCAAAGGGCAGTGGCATAAGGAAACTTGAGTGCCCCCCCCCCTGCAAAGTACAGGCGGAGGCTTGCATGCTTTGGGCCCAGTCAGGAGCTCTCAGGCCAGGGGCCCTCAGCTGGTGCACAGTGCTGGAGGGGGTACCAGGAGCTTGGGCCCTCCTGCTCTGCAGGGGCTGCAGAGCTATTGTTAAACCAGTGCCTTTGAGCTTCCAGCGATAACTCTACAGCTTGTGGCAGTGGTGAACTGCAGCAGTTGAAGGATGGTCGGGGATGGTCCAAGTCTGCAGCACTAAATTCTCCTGTAACCATTACCGCACTTCCATAACTGCTGGTGTTTGTTGAGTGGATTGATATCTAGTTCACACCCAGCACAAGCTTGTCCACTAGTACTGGGTTAATATGTAGAGACCCAAATTAAGTAACATTCAAGCAGCGCTATGTGAAATTCAGCAGCGCCGCATTCTGTGAAAAGGATTGCGACATTGGATTCAGCAAAAGTCACTAACCGAAGATGATAACATGGCCATTTTAGTACAACTCTAGGAACTGTGCTACAAGTGAATGTGACCCAGTGTAGACGTGTAAGAGAACTGTGCACAAGGTACACCCTCCTGTCCAAATTTCAAAATGCAAAAAGTAATTTTGCACTAATCTACACATTATGGGCCTCATGTAGGAAGCCAAATACCGGTCGGTAACGGCCGAAATTTGGTAAATATCCCGTTACCGACCGGTATTTAGGCATTTGCTATGTAGGGGGCTGATTTCTGGATTCGGTATTTACCGAATCGGAAATTAAGAAATCGGTAAAATACCGATTCGGTAAATACCGAATCCAGAAATCAGATGTAGGGAGCACTCTAAAGAGTGAAAATTAGTATTAGAAATTCGTTATTTACCACCAAATACAGGTTGGTGATAAATAACGAATACCTTGCAAAAAGCAATATTTTGCAGATTTAAGAGTGCCATGTGGCAGACATACATGCCCTTAGGGCATGTATGTGCGCCACATGTGCACACATGCAAGATTCAGGGGTGCAACAGGGTGTCAATGTGACACCCTGCCACCCTTGAATATGCTCCCCCCATTACCGAATCGGTATTTACCGAATCGGTAATGAGGCATACCTTCCCATTGATTCCTATGGGCCTCCAGGCCCATAGGAATCAATGGGAAGGTATGCCTCATTACCGAATCGGTAAATACCGATTCATAATTACCGAATTTTTCCGATTCTGTAAACTTTACCGAATCGCTACCTACATCACATTTACCGATTCATAAATACCGAATCGGTAAAATTCGGTATTTATGAATCGGTAAATGTGAGGCTACCTACATATGGCCCTATATGTGTGAATATCACAAGCTATACTGCTTGCCACTTTTTTGCGCCTGCTTTCATTTGACATTAGGATTTCACATAAAGCCAAGTCATGCTATATTGGTAGATCTATCTTTGTATGAAAACCCTTGGGGTCAGATTGATCAAAGTATTGCATAGCCATTGCTCATGCAAGGTATCACAAGGGCAATGCAATACCAAAGTCAGATTTACCAAGCAACTTAAGGCTACTTTGCATGGCCCTGCGTTGCTTGCTAAATCCGGAGTATTGTACGGTAGCGCAAGGCTCTGCCTTGCATTGCTGTGCCCTGGGAAGGTGTTCTATTGATGGAGAGTGGGTGTTCAAACGCATCCAGCCAAGGATTTTGGCGCATTCACAGATTACCATGACTGGCAAACCTTGGAATTCATCAAATTGTTATGCCTTCCCAGGGGAGGTGCAACAAAAAGAAATATCTTTATTTCTCCTCGTTGTTTCCTCTTAGTGTCCCTTCCTAAACAAAGCAAACACAAGGAGATGATGGATGGAGAGCTGACATTTTTCAGACACTCGCACCCAGTTACAGATCTGGGTTGAATCCATCATCGTTCTTTAGCTCACTCACCTCAGTTCAGCCCCAGCTATATGCAAATCAGTCTTGACCCTGTGCCTAATGGGAACAGTCCAGCCTGAACTGCCAAGCCAGGTCTTCCCTGAACCAGAAACAAGCATCCTGGGACAGGTTTCGGGGTAACACCCCTCATTAGCCAGGCTAACTTGAATCCAGTAGGAAAGTGAGAAGGGGCCCACATCTGGGCATACCCTGCCAACTTTGGGCAAACAAAGCAAACACAAGGAGATGATGAATGGAGCGCTGAAACGTTTCAGACACTCACCCCCAGTCACAGATCTGGGTTGAATCCATCATCATTCTTTAGTTCACACCACACCTCAGTTCAGATCCAGCTATGTTCAAATCAGTTTTGACCCTGTACCTCATGGGAACAGTCCGGCCCGAACTGCCAAGCCAGGTATTCCCTGAACTAGAAACAAGCATCCTGGGACTTGTTTCGGGGTAACACCCCTCATCAGCCAGGCTAGCTTGAATCTAGTGTCAAAGTGAGCAAGGGACCCACGTCTGGGCATAACCTGCCAACTTAAGGCAAACAAAGTAAACACAAGGAGATGATGGCACAGTGCTGAAACTTTACAGACACTCACCCCCAGTCACAGATCTGGCTTGAATCCATCATCGTTCTTCAGCTCACTTCGCCAGCTCGTCCAGACCCAGTTTTTTGCAAATCAGTCTTGACCCTGTGCCTCATTGGAACAGTTCAGCCCGAACTGCCAAGCAATGTCTTCTCTGAACCAGAAACAAGCATCCTGGGACCGGTTTCAGGGCAACACACCTCATCAACAAAGCTAGCTTGAATCCAGTGGCAAAGTGAGCAAGGGACCCACGTCTGGGCATACCCTGCCAACTTAGGGCAAACAAAGCAACCACAAGGAGATGATGGAGGGAGCGCAAAAACTTTTCGGACACTCACCCCCGGTCACAGATCTGGGTTGAATCCATCATTGTTCTTTAGCTCACTTTGCCGCCTCAGTTCGGGCTGGACTGTTCCCATGAGGCACAGGGTCAAGACTAATTTGCATATGGCTGGGTCCAAACTGAGGTGGCATGGTGAGCAAAAGAACAATGGATTTAAGCCAGATCTACTGACTGGGGGTGAATGTTTGATTTGCTCTACATTCCGTCCATCATTTGTGTGTCTTTTGCTTTCTTGCCATAAGTGCGCTGGGTCTGCCCAGACGTAGGACCCGGCTCACTGTGCCACTGGATTCATGCTAGCCTGGCTGATGAGGGGTGATGCCCCAAAACCGATACCAGGATGGTTGTTTCTGGTCCAGGGAGAACCTAGCTTGGCTGTTCGGGCTGGACTGTTCCCATGAGGCACAGGGTCAAGACTAATTTGCATATGGCTGGGTCCAAACTGGGGTGGCATGGTGTAGGAAGCTGGCTCTGTATATACTAAACCAAACTGAGGTATAGTGTGCACAGAGTCCAGTGGAGGCAGAGGTAAAAGTAGATAGCACCTTACTCTCTATTTGTGGTAGTGTGGTCGACTGGTAAGGCTTTATCAGAGGATAGTGTTGAGCATTTGTTGTGCACACTCAATCAGCAAATGATATTACACACTCAAAGACTGAACTTCAGACCAATTGGTTTTGTATAAAAATATTCTTTTAGTTATTTTATTTCCTGGAACCAAGCAAGCCTGGCACAGGTAAGTGATAAGTACTTTGCAGTAATAAGACAGTTTGTAAACAGTTTGGATTGCAATTGTATATATACTTTGGTTTAATTACAGTAGAACTACTGGTAATGCAATACTTGAAATATTTGTACATATACTTTGTATTGGCTTTTTGGTAGAATGTCAAGTGGATTACTTTACAGATTACTTTTCTTGCACAGTGCAGTATACCTGGATACTGCACTGAGACAAATTCCTGTAAACAGGTGAGTAAAAGCATTCTGGTAATTTTGTTACAGTTTTAGAGGCTTTTATAGATTTTTCAACTCCTCACCAAACTTTTCACGGAAAAACAGTCAATGTTATCCTATGGAGGAAAATAGGGTTATCGGTTCAAAGGTAAGTATTCGGTTGTAGGAGTTGGTATTCTGGGGGTAGACTCATGGGTCCCCCAGGGTCAAGGATGCACTCTTGTTACACCCTCAGTGGCACTAGGACGGCTGGGTGCAGAGTGCTGTGGCCCAATTTTATCCAATGGAGGTTAGGGGTCCTCTGGTTGGTGGTTGCTTACGAGCAGGCCACAAGGTTGTGGGAGCAAAGCTCCTGGACTTAAGCTCAGGGCAAATGCGGGTTAAAGCCAGCACAAAAGGTGCACCCTCAGCGGCACTGGGGCGGCCGGGTGCAGAGTGCTGTTTTGGAGTCGGGCACCCTGTAGCTTTCAATGGGGTTTTTCCAGTTTGCAAACACACCACAGGCTCGGGACGAAGGTCTTCTGGGTGCGACCACCACTTGGAGAGGTAAGTTAGGATGTTGGGGTTTGGTTTGGCACTGTTGCTTGGGCCACCAAGGCCGTCAGGCGTCGGGTGCAAGTGTGCATTTTAGGGTCAGATCTTCTTACCAGCTCCTGGTCGCGGTTGGGGGGACCTTCCGGATTTAGGCTGCAGGCGTTGGCTGGAGGCTCGAGGCAAGTCAGGGGTCACTGGATCTCGGGTCTGTATCGCCAGGAAGACCTCCTTGTGGTGTTGGGCCACTCGAACTTGGGCTGTGGGTGTCAGGTGCAGAGTGGTGCAGACTCACGGATTTTGCTGAAGCTGGAGTCTGTTGGTGAACAAATTTGGAGTTCACGGGAGACAGAGTCTTTTCTTTTGAAGGCAGGGCAGTTCCTCAGGGTTCTTGAGGATGCTGGCTGCAGGACACACCAGAGTTTCGCTTCTGCAGGTTCGAGGTGAGGACGGGCCGGTAGGGCAGGGGCCAAGTCAGTGGGTGTTCTCCTCTTCTTAGCTTCGGCATGGCTGTTCGGTCCTTCTTCTTCTTTTCTTCTTGTAGGTTCTTGTCTGAGGACGCAAAGTTCGGGTGCCCCTAAATACTAGGTTTAGGGGCGTTTTAGGTAAGTAATGGTTGGGACCAATGTGTCCCTTCTTTGGGGTGGGTACACTCCTATATGCCACTCTCCAGTGGGAAGGGTATAATATTGTCAGAAACAGTGGTTCCTGTGGAATAATAGAATCAATATAGATAATAAGGTGCACAATCGCAATGGAAGGGTTAAAATGATGTCAGAGGGTGAAGAAACCACATACACCTAGGGTTTTAGTTTGATACAATCATATTTTATATTTTACAAACAAAATTCTAAATACAATGAAAAACAAAAATTGTGCGTAGTGTCTCCAGTGAGAAATAGGAACCTAAATATTGGTGATATAATTGCGACAGTATTTTACAAGGTTTCTGAGGTATTCAAAAAAGTCGACCATTTAGCAACTCAATACATAATATACAGCAGCTACATACTATAATACGCACTGTTAATGGTTTTTTCTGACACAATTTTAACCCTTCCATTGCGATTGTGCACCTTATTATCTATATTGATTCTATTATTCCACAGGAACCACTGTTTCTGACAATAATTTACCCACCCAGGTTCCTTAGTGAGTTGGGTTCCCTTGTCCTTTTTCTTGACCTCCAGTGGGAAGGTGGCATATGCCTCACTCTGGTTGGCTAGGGTCTCCCATCTGCAAGATGGCGGGGACTGAGAGTTGTGCTTCACCTCACCTCCTCCACCTGAGGGGTGGGGTTGGCAAAGGTGGGCACACCTCTCTTCCTCACTTCGGTTTCCAGATGATTCTCCCGCCCAAAGTGGGGGTGAGAACTGGTGGGGGCCACTTCCTGAAAGCAGCAACAGGCCTGGGGAAGCTCACAAAGGCGGCAGGCCTTTGAAGCTTCCCCTTCGTGGACCCTGCCCATCCTGGGGAGGAGGCATAGTACCTCGTCCCAGGATGTGCATTGTTTCAGGTTCTTGACCCAGGGGTCCAGAAACATGTCTGGCGATGGCAGCTGAAAGCAGCCACTCAGCCTGGACACCAGTGGTAGGTCGTTTTTCAGGAGACATCTCTAAGATGCCCTCTGTGTGCATTTTTTTAATTAAATCCCACACTGGCATCAGTGTGGGTTTAATGTGCTGAGAAGTTTGATACCAAACTTCTCAGTTTTCAGTGCAGCCATTATGGTACTGTGGAGTTCGTAATGACAAACTCCCAGCACCATATACTCTTAATGGCATCACTGCACTTACAATGTCTAAGAATTGACTTAGACACAATAGGGGTACAGGGCTCATGTACCTGTACCCTCACCACTGGTATAGTGCACCCAGCTAGAGGGGTGACTAATCTATGCCAGGGGAGTGGGTTGCATACATGGCACACGGGGATGTGTGCCATGTCGACTCTTCACTTTGTTCTGCATCAAAACACGCAGCCTGAAAAGGCAGTGTGTGAGTGTAAAGGTACAGGGCCTCTAAGGGTGGCACAATAAGTGCTGCTGCCCTTAGACTGTTCCCATGAGGCACAGGGTCAGACTGATTTGCATATGGCCATGTCTGAACTGGGGTGGCAGAGTGGGCTAAAGAACGGTGATGGATCAAACCCAGATCTGTTGACTGGGTGTGAGTGTTTGATTGGTTCTGATGCTCCGTCCATCACCACCCCCTTTTGTACCGCTTTGTTCGCCATAAGTTGGCAGGGTATGCCCAGACGTGAGTCCCTTGCTCACTTTGCCACTGGATTCAAGCAAGCCTGGCTGAAGACGGCTGAAATGCCAGAAACCGGTCCTAGGTAGCTTGTTTCCGGTCCAGGGAAGGCATGGCTTGGCAGTTCGGGCTGGACTGTTCCCATGAGGCACAGGGTCAGACTGATTTGCATATGGCCATGTCTGAACTGGGGTGGCAGAGTGGGCTAAAGAACGGTGATGGATCAAACCCAGATCTGTTGACTGGGTGTGAGTGTTTGATTGGTTCTGATGCTCCATCCATCACCACCCCCTTTTGTAGCCCTTAGAGGCCTTCCCTGGTCACAGTTCCCTGGGTACCTGTGGTACCATTTAACAAGGACTGACCTGCGGCCAGAGAGTGCCAATTGGGCTTGGTCTTCAATGCAGTTTTAGGGAAAAAACATAGGCCCTGGGTACCTGATTGTCAGGAGCCCAGGGCTCACTCAGTCAAAGTACATCAGCAGTTGAGCAAAAAGTGGGGGCAACCATGCAGAAAGAGGGCACTTTCTCACTCGTGGTGAACAAAAGACAATGGATTTAACCCAGAACTATTAACTGGGGTGAATGTTTGATTTGCTCTACATTTTTTCCATCATCTGTGTGACTTTTGTTTTCTCGCCCTATTTGTGCCAGGTATGCCTAGACGTGGGTCCCGGACTCACTGTGCCACTGAATTCAAGCTAGCCTGACTGATGAGGGGTGATGCCCCGAAACCGGTCCCAGGATGGTTGTTTCCGGTCGAGGGAGGACCTGGTTTGGTAGTTCCGGCTGGACTGTTCCTATGAGGCACAGTGTCAAGACTGATTTGCATATGGCTGGGTCCAAACTGGGGTGGCATGATGAGCAAAAGAACAATGGATTTAACCCATATCTATTGACTGGGGTGAATGCTTGATTTGCTCTACATTCTGTCCATCATCTGTGTGTCTTTTGCTTTCTCGCCCTAAGTGCGCTGGGTATGGCCAGACGTGGGTCCCGGGCTCACTGTGCTACTGGATTCAAGCTAGCCTGGCTGATGAGGGGTGATGCCCGGAAACTGGTCCCAGGATGGTTGTCTCCATTCCAGGAAGGACCTGGCTTGGCTGGACTGTTCCCATGAGGCACAGTGTCAAGACTGATTTACATATGGCTGGGTCCAAATTGGGGTGGCATGGTGAGCTGCAAAAGAACAATGGATTTAACCCAGATCTATTGACTGGGGGTGAATGTTTGATTTGCTCTACATTCCATCCTTCATCTGTGTGTATTTTGCCTTCCTGAACTAAAGCAACCAAAGGCACCGTTGCACAATGACGCCAGGATGCCTGTGCTGGCGATAGACAGCAGACAGTACACTAGCGCAGGCTGAGAGCAGGAATGCACCTTTTATTGATAAGTAAAACAAATGACTGGCTTCTCCCTTTCATGCAGCACAGCAAGTTGTCTTGCTGCGTTGCATTGCGTTGCATAACAGATTGATTAATCCTGTGGGAATAGGCCATGGTATCCATCCTGCTACCACTAAGTTACCCTATTTTCCCCTGAAAATAGGGGTACTGACACACATGCACAAAGAGATTTTGGCACAGCAGTCGCGTAAACTGTTGGTGCAGAATGTTTTTTGCGTACAAAAGTTGATTGTAGCTCCATTTGCGCCACTTTGTACAGCTTAATGCTGTGTTGCTCAAGCACCCTTACACAAATATAATGAATCTGGGCCAGAATATTGGTTGATCCAGCAGAGCTCTTCCTAGGATGCCTCATCGTCCTAAAGTGTCAGTGCAAGGTCATTGCATTACAAAGACACATTACAAGTTCACAATCAAATATATCGGATCTTCACTCTTACGTTTTGGTTACAAAGGATGCTTCATGTTCGTGGTTGCTTTGACCTGTGACAACAATATCAGAATACTGCTAGGAAAGAGAGGAAAGCATGCGTGAGGGAATTATGAATCACTCATTGATGTTGTGGCCACACTGAAATATTTTCCTTGCTGTTGGCACAGAAAATGCATCCCTTCGGGAAAAATGTGACGTTAACATTCTATTCCAAAGACACCACGTCTTGGAGCAGAGCTGTTAGTCACGGACTGACTCAGCCTCCCAAATGTCAATTGAATTTGTAAATATTCTGTCAGCAACAGTTACTGCAATGTATATAGAAAGAAATTCGTGCAACTAAGGCACCAGTGTTTAATAGTGGTTAGGAACATTTTTAGGTACTAAATTCCAAAGGATATGAAATATATAAATGCGCAGTGACGTATGCGTCTCTTACGCCTAATACCGTCTGAATGTCATTTCTTCCCATTAATTGTACTGTAACCACATCCCTCAGTGTCACGGAAGCCTCAGCGCCGCCTTCTAAGATGTCTGACACTAGCCGGTATTAGCTATTTCCTCCTCTCATGTTTCTTGGCCCTTTTAAATCAACCAGCGGCAACATGTGACACACTCACTCCAAGGTCTCAGTGGATCACTCCACTTCCTGTCA
Organism: Triturus cristatus; assembly: GCF_964204655.1. Taxonomy (NCBI): domain Eukaryota; kingdom Metazoa; phylum Chordata; class Amphibia; order Caudata; family Salamandridae; genus Triturus; species Triturus cristatus. The sequence continues at coordinate 319,373,752 of NC_140587.1, read as the reverse complement.
TGGATGTCATTTGGGGGTCGCCAGGGGTCGCAACCGCAACCCCTAGCACCGCCCTTGTGAGCTCTAGCAATGCCCTTGCGACCCTTGGCCTCTGAGGGCAAGAGTCAGCACCGGGAACGGGGTCATTTTACTGAGTAAATTGCTCCTGAGTTCGGAGAACAGGAGTTTCTCGTGGCAGCAGCTCACTTGAGATTGTAACAGTTGCAACTTGCAACTATCACAATTCAGCCTGAAAAGCAACAGGGCAGGACTGGCCTTACCAGGCATGGCATTTCCCCGGTAGGCTGGAAGGGTGGGGGCAAGTTTTGCAGAGGTGGGGGGCGCTTTTGTTACTGGGTGCCAGTTTTGCAGTGGTGCTGCAATATAGCCCCCAGTAACAAAAGCAGCAAGCGAGTGTTTCCAGAATCCCGGGGACAGGCGCTACTTCCCCAGGGGATGGTGAGAGAAAATTGCCAGGGCTGCTTTGGGTTCCCAGTCCGGCCCTGCCTAGCAACGCACTCCTTGGACCTCCCAGGTCACTGACTGGCCCAAGCGTGAGAATGCTTGTCCTGGAGACTTTTACTATTGGCGTGCAACTCCACTGCCAGATTAGTCTGCACAGGACAAGGAGTTCAGTTTTCAGGTGTTTGGAAAGAACCACTGATGTCCGTGTACAAACATTCTGAAAGGCCACAATTGCCGTCGACAGCCCCAGTCAGTCCTTAATTTGAGCAGGTGGTTCCAGGTGGGCCCTCCGACACTCATTTTTGGGGATCGACTAATAGAGAGTACCAGAAAAATAGAGAGTAGGGCAGAAATTGGAAAAGAAAGAAGAGAAAGACGTAAAAACATTGAGGATGGGAAAAACCAGGGGGGGAAACAGCGAGAGTTTGATAAAGTGGCATGGAGTGTATCGTGGTGGATGAAAGAGGCACGAGTGAAATCAAGACTACGCAGCCTTGGTATTCCGCAAGCCAGACATTTTGCAGCACTGGCTGCATGCTACTGAGAAATACTTTGGGCAAATTAGGAACTGGCAACAGTTTCTGTTTTGATCAGTGCATGTTTAGTTTGGAACTGCTGCAGCATTACAGTTTTTAAAACACTATAGTTCAGCAGTGGTGTAGAAATTGTGAAAGGGCGCTAGTGAAGGCAAGTAAAATGGACACTTGAACTGCTGGATGAGTGGTAAATTACAGCAGTAATCAGGCTCATGAGGCCCCTCAGGCCTCTGGAACCTTGTGCCACTGCACCTGCTGCACCTTCGATAGTTATGCCCCTGCTTTTTAGATATTTTTGTTCCCATCTTCCCTTTCTCAGTAAGAGAGATTGGTGCCTATGACTCACATCATCACAGAGTTTTGATGCGTTTTTAAAATGCAGAATCTGTCCATCCCACTCACAAGACCTCTGCTAGTCACACTTCCACAGGGTGTCAGGCAAGTCTGGTTCTATGAAGAGAAAGTCTAGCTTTCAAAGTGACATCTGTCATCCTGCACAGAGAATCATGTGCATGCAAGCTTAGGAACCAAAGAAAATTCATTCACTCTGGGCCAGTGATATGTCAGTATGCTAAGTAATACATGATATTGTTTTACTTTTGGCAAAGATCATTGCCTCTTGCATTAAAGGAAGGTGGGACTCTGGCAACAAATGCTGCACAGGCTCACCATCGCTGAGTTTAGTGTGAGGCACTCATAAGAATCCACCACTCTTCCTTGCCTGCCATCTCACTCTCAGTCCGGGACTGCAATACTCTCACCAACTTCATGTGTTAAAAACACAAGTTGTTTATGCACAAATGACTACAAATGATTACAAAAGCCACCAGTACTCTTTTATTTGCATTCTTGATTGTTAAGAGTAGTTTGTTCCTTAACAGAGCCACCATCAACAGCACCCTACCCTTACCCTTATTCTAAGTAACGTTATTATACAAAGTACAGGTAGCTGTCATGTGTGATACCGTCAGCCAGTTGAGGCATTTTAGCCAACCCACCACACTTGCAATGGCGAAAAGAAATCGACATCAATCTGAATGCAACAATATATTAGTTAAAAAGACAATACTGGCTGACAATGTCACATAATGAAGTCACTTGACAGCTACGACAAACAGCAGCTTGTTCACCTTGTCATGACTTAAAGATGCTATACTAACAGCCTGAATCATTTTTCGTAGCAGGCAGTATCAGCTTTAGCCAAAGACTTTCTCTCAACTGATATCATTTGCTAGAAAATTGAATGTATACTTTAGGTAGCAAAATTTCATCATTTTGGACAGGTATGTAACTTGTCTGCTAATTTCTGAGTTGAAAATGTCCTATAGTGATGTCACAATAAAATAATTGCACTCATTTCTAAAATACATGTCACTAACCATGTATCTGTCAGTGAGTGGGCGACATGATATTGATTATTAATTCTTGCCACAGAGTGTACATGGTTGTAGTGACTGGTCTATATTTGTTTTATTGTTGCCCTAGAGTTCAGAACCTTGTACACTTTCATTTAGTAGAATTTTATTTAGTGTTACATTTTGCACCATTTTATAAATAATGCCATGAGTAACTAAGCTGAACAACTTTTAGCGGTAACATAGGCATTCATGCATGTAATGTGTTCTGTTTTTAGGTCCTGCTGATTTTGGAACCTTTGACATAACATCCAATAGCCTGCAGCTTTCATTTTCAGCCTGCCTGCCTTTTAGGTCAATAACACATTGAATTCTGGGTCTTGTATTATTACATTGGTGTTGGGCATAACATACAACTCTATTAAACTAAGGGACCGACACCAACAGACTTTGTATGCTGTTTATTCCAGCATCACAATCAGAGGTAGACTGGGATAGAAAATAGGCATGGGCACTAAAATAAAAGTGGCCCAATTGGTGAATTAGATAGCTAAAAGAAAGTGGCCCATTTTAGCAAATTGGGGCCGTTTTGAACTTGTAAAGACACGGTGCATAGGTGTCGTTAGATATGAAAGACTGCATGGATCTGAGTTTGCAGCAGGCTATGCTTGTTTATTGATATCAGGAAAATCAGTAGTAAAAACCGGCCCAACATACTTTAAAACAGGCCCATAAACAACCAGAAAACAACCCACATACTGACACATCAGACCATCGCTTCGGGCACTGCCTGATTGCCCTATAGGCCCATCCAAACCGGATCACAAATGTTTCCAGGACAATCATGCTAGAAAAACTAAATTAGTAAGCAATATTATATAAGCACTTCAGGAGAATCAGAGGTGTTTTAAGGCAATTTCTATACCATTATGTTGTAAAAACTGCGACAATATCATATGTATCTGATTACCTGGACATAAATGCTGTGTTCTATTCCCAGTAGAGTGTCAAAGTGTCACATTCAAGCACACTGGAAACATGAAAACTTCACACATAGACAAACTGCAATTTTAGCAGCTATGTGGATGGGGACTACACAATCTCCATCTTCCTTTGGTCCTACAACTGGAAGAACAGTGTTGATTGCTGCATGTCAAAACTCAGAAGTACAATAGAGCTGCTTTTTGGTCCCAGCACTAGCAGAGCAGTGGGTGGGAAGTGAGGTACATTATGGAGCTGATGGGGCGTCCTAATATGGGTAGAAAAATTGATGATTGTTACAACAAATAATGAGGTATATGGCAGACCTACATGCGCATCCCATTTCTGGAAGAGCAGAGTTGGAAAGAAAAATTGCATGACTGAGATGTATTGATGCATGTGGGTCCCTGTACTCAAAGAACAGTGTGTGTGTTTGCAAGTCATGAATGAGGTGTATGACAGCCTGACCCAGTACAGAAGTGCAGAAGTATTAGCGTTGAGTGCTGCAGGCCAGATTTCAGGTGCCAGTACTGGAAGAATTGGACTGAATGCTTCACATGAGGCTCAAGCTTCAACAGCAGAGCTGCATGTTGGCGCATGTATTGTTATAGAATGAGGTGACTGTAGAGCTGCCTGTGAGTCCCAGTGCTAAAAGATAAGTGGTTGTTGCTTCAGATCAGGAGGCACATGGAAGAACTGCACATAGATCCCAAAACCTGAATCGCAGTAGGTGGGGCTGGCGGTCAGGCGGTGCATGGCAGAGCTGCACATGGGTTCCAGTGCTACAGGAGTGTCTGTGTGAGGATCTGCGAAAAGAAAGGCCACAGATTTATTTGATTTCAAGAAATTCATATTGATTAACATCTGTACTAAGCTCCTTTCCATTTTATTATTTCAAAAATATCTGTCAGAAGAGTCTTAATGGGCAGTTAATAAAGATGTTTGCATTCTGCATTACTAGCTCCAAGACAAAAGAAGATATTGCCCATTCTGCTTCTACCTCGGTTTCATCGGTTTAAACAGCCTGTTCTTTGTATCCAACTAGATTGCTGCATGCGTACTGCACAGCGTCAATCCGACCACTTTATTAGATCACCACGGATTCTACAACTGTGGTGATTCCCTTATGGTGATGCCTGAAAAAACAGAATGGTCCAGCATAGCAGACCTGTCATCAGAATATCACCAAACGGAAATGTAAGAGATTTTTCATCATCATCATGTTAAGAGTATTCTGTTTTACACAGATGCAATTGGTTTAGCCTTTGCATCAGTTCTTTTCCAGCATGTGAAGGACAATTTGTTTGTTAGTGTACAAGGCACCTCCTGTTTTGATGGTGACATATCAGTGTGTTGGTCCTTCAGGCTATTTTTTCAGTCTAGAAAAATTCGCTTAAATCAATTTCCTTCCTAAGTACTCTCAATATACAACCCCAGGGCAAAACTCCAAATCCTAGAGATATTTCAGGTTACTGGAAGTATTCAGTGACTGAAAAATTAATTCCAACACCTTGGTCTATTATACTACAATGGAGTCTTTCAGTCATTTATGAACGTATAAAGTTCAATATTCCCTGGTCAAAATTCCATAAGTGGCACTGAGGCTTTCTTATGTACAGCCGTAACCCTTGTTAGGGACGCAGTGACAATCCTCCCCCTTCCTCGTTCTCTTTTTTATTCTCCCTTCCCTTTTCCCTTTTTTTTAAATAATCTTGACCCCACTTTTTGCTTTGATGTAAAGAGTAATGTCTTTCTCTTAAAGGATTATATCGCTGTATTTTGATATTCGTATTGGGGTTTGTTTCTTTCTGCTCTATGTTTCTTAATTGTTTGCTTTTCCCCATTTCCAATATTTTCAATAAACAGATTTGAAACAAAAATTTCTTCAGGTTAGTGAATTTCTATCCTATTGGCTAGAAGGAGAAATGCAATTGGATTTATTCTCCTTCATTGAAATGATTCAAGGTGGGTTCTCGACTTTTATATAAAACTTTGATTGAAATGTTGGGAGATAGTCTAGGTGGGCATGATGACTAGAAGTGAAACTAATATTGCTGAACTGTGCAAAATATAATCTAAATGTATGATCTTCACTGCATACACAATGAACTATGCTAAAGAGAAGAAACATTATCTTTGCACATATACTATTTGGTAATGCTTTTCGTTAATATGAGCAAGACATTGTGTTTTGAATGTGCAATTGCTCTATTCAGGCATTAGGTAAAATAGGATGAGATTTTGATTTGAAGTTTTATCAATAAAAACAATATGTTGCATAGTAAAATAATACAGCTGATTAAAACCGGAACATTCTGCAATTAAGACAAACAATTTTAAGCATTTCACATTAAGCTCAGACTTCTAAATTATATTTTGCACAGCTCAGCAATATTAGGTTCAATTCTAGTTAAAGGAAGCTTGCTTCTTGGTATGTCTATGGCCTATACACATAGCTATGACTGCTAATTGCAATTTGCACATTGTGAATGCGTTTCATTGCTTTAAATCTTATGTTTATCATTACACATTTTAAATTATTAATCTAAATCATTTGCACTTTAATTTGTCGATCTTTTCAGTCCCCCTTCTGATGGCTATTTAAACCATCACACTAATTTGATTTCACATGTGAGTTCTGCTCAAAGGGCACTTTCGTCATGTGTTGAATCCTGTCAGTTTCATTTTAACCTTTTAAACTTTGGAATTTTAATGACTTTCGGTAGTCATCATTCATGATGTCATTTAAATCTAAATCCTTTTCAAATCTTTTATTTCTTTCTCTGGTCTTTCTCTTGTGTAAGTCAAATTTGAAGCCTTTCATTAAAGCAAATAGGGATAACATACATAGTCCTATTATTGGCAATGGCATAAGTATAGCTTTCAAAATACCTCCTCCTGCTGTGGTATTCCAACTCCCAAGTGTGTGAATCCCTTTTCCAAACTTTTCAAAAAGACTGGGTGTTTCCAATCCCTCTAATTCAGGTTTTAAGTCTGAAATGGTCCATGAAACTTCCTCTATTTCCATACTTTTGTCAGGTGTGTATGAGTAACAATTAGTTAATTTAAGCATCTTGCAGACTCTGCCCTTCTCTGCAAGTGAAATTTCTAATGCTAGAAGATCTTGCAAAACCATTGATCCTATGGCTGCAAGCTCAGTATTAACTACCAATAAAGTTCCAAAAGTACTGGCTGGCAGCTTTTCGACAACAGTTGACAGTTTTCTAAGCATATTGTCATGTAGTATAACTCCCACAGGTGGAATGATTGCACAAAAGATGTCTCCCACTAATTAATCTCCACATACTGTACTGCGAGTGTGTCTGTGTGCTGGTGTCATTGCTATTTCATCTATACGATTTACATGATACAATTTTAAGAAATAGCACAGCTAAATAACATATACCCTCTCAGTCAGCAGGCAGAAAAAAGGAAGCATTCTTTTCACACAAAGCATAAACTCCTGGAATAGCAGATTCCTTTCCCTCAATAATTTGCCATGTTCCTTCCATTAATTCAAATTTGTATTAACAACTATTAATCCTTACATGTCTTGTTTTCTTGGGTGTCATTCTTCTGTAAATGCAGTTTTTCCCTTTATGTTGAATGTCTTATCCTTATTTTGGGTAAACCATTTTCTTTCTAAATTCGTCTTAACTTCTTCCAAACATTTTACCAAACATCATCGTGTTTATCTTTCCTATTTGTCAGGTTAGTGTTTCTCTCCTCTAAAGTCATATTGAAAATGTTCTCTAGTGGTCTCATCAAGCAGGTTAAATTGTTTTGGTAAGCCTTAACACTATCAATAGGTCTGTGTTGCATAAAATAGTGCCAAGCAGTGTCCATTTCTTGTCTTTGAGAATGTAAAAATGTTTGCTTTTCATTAAAGGCACTTTAAAAGGTATTAAGTCATAGTTAGAATAGAAATATTCAAAATGTTTGTGTCCATATACAAGTGAAAACAGTATACTACATGTAATTCCATAAGATAATGGCATATTGTTAGACATGGGGGTCTCTCAATGACAATGGTTTGCACCTTTGTCCAAGTAGGGACCCTTCTTCCTAGTCAGGGTAAGGGGGATGCACTTCTAAAATAATCCCTGCTCATCCCCCTTGGTAGTTTGGCACGAACAGACAGGCTTATCTCAGAGGCAGTGTGTAAAGCATTTGTGCGCACATACAGTAATACTGTGAAAACACTACAAACGGACACCAAAAATAAGTAATCTTTATCTAAACCAAATAAGACCAAAACGACAAAAAACCAACATACATTAATCAAAATATGACTTTTAGAAGCTAAAATCAGTTCATCGATAGCAAACTATAGATGATACACTTTGAACCCAAAGTACCTTGGATGCGTCAAAATCCTAAAGAAAAACAGCTGCATTGAAGGTGATGCGTTGGTTCCTTATGCCCAAGGAAGGGAGGTGATGCGTTGGTCTCTTAATGTTCTGCGAGGTGATGTGTCAGTTTCTTACTGTGACCCTGGCGTTGATGTAGACTTGGCGCCCGGTGCAATGCGTGGGGATTCGAGGATGTGTTGATTCTCGATGCGGTGGCAACGGCGCTAAGTTGATCTCTCCAGCCGCGGTCCATCCATGCGTCGGTCCTCACAGTCACACTGCAGGGTCTACGTCGGGATCGGTGCCTTGATCTCAGACTTCAGGGATCGGTGCACGAGACTCAGTGTGCGGCAATTTCTCCAGCCGCGGGCAGGCGATGCGTCGGTTTCTTCAGCCACACGATGGAGATGCATGGAAATTCTTCCTGCGCGGCAGGGTTGCGTCAGAAACGGGTGCGAATGCGTCAAGCTTCTGTAGTTGCTTCTCTTTACCCAGCTCCCAGCAGTAGGAACAACATCCAGAGGCCCAACACAGGAACAGGCACCTCTTAGCAGGTCAGAACTCCCTGCAAGAGAGTTCAGGGGAGCTGGTGTTAAAGTCTTTGTGTCCCAGAGACTGTAGAACAGGAGGCAAGCTTTATTTCAAGCCCTTTGATATATTCTTCAAGCAGGATACACAGCACATAGCAACGTCTTTGTCCGCTCCTTGGCAGAAACAGCCACTGCAGGCCAACCCCGAACAGCACACAGCAAAGAGGCAGTACTTCTCCAACAGTTTTCCCAGCTCTTCTCCTAGGCAGAGGTTCCTCTTGAGTCCGGACATAATCTAAAGTTCTGGGGTCTGGGCCCCAATAGTTATATTACATTTCTCTTTGTTCTCTGGTGTCAGAGAGGCTCTGGGCTTAGTTAAAACCAGTTCTGTCCTCTCTGGTCCAGCTTCCCGGCAGGAGGTGGAGACTGTATTGTGTAAGGCAGACCAGGCCCATGCAGGTGCAAGGAAATATCCCTCCCTACTCTAAATGTAGCAAAGGTCTATTCAGCCCAGCCTGACTCATTCAGAAAAGGTAGGACACACATCACCCCCCCACCAGTGACTTTGTGAGAGAATGCACATCCCCAGCCCCTGTCACTCCAAAGCCAGACAGTCAATCCACAAATCAGCAAAGGCACCCAGGATGGCTAAGCAAGAAAATACCTACTTTCTAAAAGTGGTATTTTGAAACAAACAATATAAATATCATCTTTACTAAAAGATGCATTTTTATATTTTGAGTTTAGGCCTACTAAACTCCATCTTTCTATCTTGTCCCAATGGGAAGTTATACTTTATAAGATGTTATAAATAAACTCCCGTTCTATCCTATGAGACAGATAGCCTTTCAATAGTGAAAAACGAAATACACTGCATTTCACTATCAGGACATGTAACACACATCAGTACATGTCCTACCTTTCACATACACTGCACCCTGCCCACAGGCATTCCTGGCACCTATCTTAGATCATACATGTGAGAAAAGGGAAGGTTAGGGCCTGGCAAATGGGTGCACTTGCCAGGTCAACATGGCAGTAAAAACTGCGCACAGACACTGGAGTGGCAGGTCTGAGAACCCTTTGAAAGGCTGCTTGTGTCGGTGGCACAATCTGTGCTGCAGGCCCACTAGGAGCATTTGATGTACAGGCCCTGGGCACACACAGTGCACTGTACTAGGGACTTAGTAGTCACTCAAAAAAGCCAATCATGCAAAGCCAATCCATAAACACAATTTACAGGGAAAACATATGCACTTTAACACTGATCAGCAGTGGTAAAGTGCCCAGAGTCATAAAACCAACAAAAACAGGCCAGATACAGGAGGCCAAAAAACAAAAAGGCTGGAGGTAAACCCGCTGAAAGAGCCAGGTCTAACACATATGAAAATATGTGACTTCTTCTTAAGCAGATGATGGTAAATGAGCGCAGACATAAGTCTTTTGCTCCCATGGCATGTGTGTATTCCTGTACTAATCTAAAATAAACACTAGTTGAGTAATCCTCTCTATTGTATGTGACAAATTAAGTTTTCAATTGCTCTTTATCACTCAGGTATGTACGTGTTTTTGTTGTGTTTGCAGTTCTAAAGCTTTTCTGTGCTGCTAAATAAAATCCTACTAGCACTACCATAATCATTATTACTGTTATTACGAAGACTGAAGACAACATGTATTTACACTTATTTCTAAGGCAACAAATGTTTCTCCAAAACCAGATTAGATGCAGCAAAGTTCAAAGTTCAGTTCAGAATTTTGTAAGTAGCATTGTTAAGATGGGTAACTTCCAGCAAAGCAATCTTCTTATAGACAGTCCTTAACCTTACTCCGTGTTCTTCTAAATTGTTATCCCAATTCATCTACAGCAAACTCGGACTAGGTACTTTTCTTTAAAATATAAAATGAATTAGTTAGTGTCATCCTCTTTATTTCTTTCAAACAATGTTTTTGATTCGGTTTTTTTCAATGGCTTTCTATGATTACAGAGTTAGTCTTTGTAAAGTATCTGTTTATCTCAACAATGCTTATTATTGTGAAATCATGGCAGCACAAACAGTTCGAATCTTACATCACACAAATCATCTTTTGTGACATTTAGTACTTGGTCTATGTAGCAAGACCACTCAGGTGCTAATACCTCCAACAAGGTACTCTTGCTCTTTTTGTTTTGCATGATCTCCTTTTGTATCACATTCATCACTTGACTCTGTCTCCTCAGGAATAGTTGTTGGAAACCGATCAGCTGATATTATTTTTTCAGTCTTCCTCGATTACAGTCTTGTGGCCATCTAACTCTAGAGGTGCCTTTTCTCGTTCAGTACGTGTTTCTTCACCAGTGTCTTCCAGCTGTATTGATGTTGCCTCAGTAATGTTTCCAAGATGAGACTCAGTCCCTGTTTCTTCTTCATTAGAGACTTCAATGCTACTCTGTTAAACAAGTACTTGTTTTTGTGTTGCATTCTGAAAATCTTCACCCTTCTTCTCCTTGTTGCTGTTGTGTTCTCTGTAACACTGCTCCTTCAGGTCTCTGAGCTGGTGGTGATGCAAACAGCAATTCTTTACACTCAGGATGAAAGAGCTCAATATCTTCCTCAGGATTTATCACCTTCTTGGTGTGTGATGCATACACCCAATTGGCGACTCTGGCGCATTTAATAGCAGTGTTAGTAACTGAAATAACCTGGAATGGGCCTTTCCATCTCTGTTCCAGACAAGTCTTCCGAATTTGCTTCTTGATCACGAACCAATCACCTGGAATGAGATCATGGCACTGTTCTTGATGCAGATCTTTAGTGGCAGCTGCATGCTGGTAAGAAACAGAATGGACAGCATCATCTAATCCTTTGCAGTAATCGAGTATCATATCATCTGTGATATTCAAGAGTGCATTTGCAGGTACAGCAGGCAGCCTCATACCATGGCGACAAACCAGTCTTCCTATCAGGAATACTTTGAATAATCATCAGCACCAAAGGTAAAGCATCCAGCCATTTCAGTGAGGTTGAAGCACAAACTTGAGCTAGTCGAGACTTGATAGTCCTGTTCAACAATATTTGAAGCCTCAGGTCAATAGTTGCAATGCAGTCTTTGCTCAATCTGCAATGTTGTGCAAATCATCTTAAGGACATGATTGTTAAAGTGGGTCCCCCTAAGTGATTTCAGAGAAACTGGCATTCCGTACCTGGGCATCAGTTCTCGTAATAACAATTTTACTACTGTGAGAGTGTCATTTACTTTGGTTGGGTAGGCTTCCACCCATCTTGAGAAGGCCCATACTATGACAAAGGACATACCTCAGCCCTCTGCAAACAGGCATTTCAATAAATTTGCATCCTGTTCAAAGGACCACCTGATCTCCCTATGTGACTCAGTGTAACATGTGTTCTTTTCCCTGCATTCATTTGTTGGCATGTGACACACAGATGACACACTTCTTCTACATGCATCCTGAACCTAGGATTAAAACAGTTCTGTTGGAAGAGCCTCTCCATGGATTTCCTCCCTAAATGTGTGATGCCATGAAAATATTGTGTAATTGGCAATAACAAACTATCAGGTAACACTGGTCTTCTATCAGCTGACATACATATTTAATTTACATTTTTCTCACAACCTGCTCTGATCCAACTCTGTTCTGCTTCTGCAACATTTTCCTGTACTCTCTTAAGTTCATCCTAAGTATCAGTAACTTTCATCAACATTGTAACTGAAGTGTCCTCCTCAGATTCATATGCGGAATTTCCATTAAATGTGCAAGCCAACAAAGTAAAATATTGTGCTACTGATTCTGTATACCTATTTCCCATGGCAATGTGGCCATCCCCATGTTTATAACTGTACAAATAGCACCAGCAATTGATACAGGCAACTATAAGGCTTCCAATAAGCCTTCACTTACATGCAATTCCTAATGATGGTACCTAAAGAGGCAATTAAACTTCTTTGTGACCATAATTGTCCAAAATCATGGACAACACAAAAGCCATACTGTCTGAGTAAATATAGTCACTCTCATTTGGGCAGCCAAACTGCATTCTCTTGTAAGGGCAATCAATTCTGAAACTTTTGCTGAGGTAACCCTTTGAAGCCATGAAGATCTGACAACATCATTTACTGTACAGACAGCGCAAGCTGCTCTCAGGGTACCTTCATTATTTATAAGACATGAGCCATCAACACAAATTACATGGTTGGGCTCAATCAGGGGTTCATCCTTAATATCAAGTCTAAGCTTGGGGCATAAATCTGTGACATCTGGGTAACCATGTTCAATTTCATCACAAACAGTATCATAACTGGCAATAAAGTTGCTGGATTGACAGTTTGATAAAGTTTCAAAACTACATTGAGGACAACATTCTCTGTTCATATCTAGTGAGCCCATTATGTGTCATTTATTGGGTTTTTGTTCGGGTCCATAGAAGTTCCACAGAGAGTGGGACCATGTCAGTGTTCTGCTCGATTTTCCCGGCCTTCTTGTGTTAACAAGTGATTGAATGTGACTTCAGTCTCTTACCATTCAAGCCTAAGGGTTAGAGCAGTGAATGGAGCCTATTTACTAGGCACTTCAACATGATTCTGTGCTCTTCCCCATAGATCAGGGCTTGCACACATAGCCTAGGGGATAGATTTGTTAGTATTAGGGATAACCTGTCCTGTAGTGAGGGTATTTCATGGAGCTGTGCTAAATTCGGGCCTGGTAGGCCTCAAACGGGAGAGACTCCATCTTTCTTTCTGCTCCGGCAGCTTGGGATTCTTCTAGGTCAAGAGTAATGTTTTAGTTATGAGGTGTTATTCGTTTGGAGAGAACCGGTTCAGGCCGGCCCTTATCGAAGGATTGTATTTTTCTTCATGCCGAAGACACTACATCAGGCCGGCCGGCTGGGAACGTGTCCTTGGTACGGGGAGGTACAAGAATTTGGTGGGCGGCAGGTTACGGGCCGGAATTTTCCATGAGGAAATGCACCTCTATATTAGTGAAAGTCTGAGGCAGTTACATGTTCAGTCCGTAGGCGGCATCTAGCCGTTAGCAGTAAAGCTACTACTTATTCCAGGGAAGACAGACGCCATCTTGAAGGCGGAGAAGAACTGAGAGACAGATGCTTTCCTAACAGAATAACCAGAGAGGAGAGAGTAGCCGATAAGGAAGAGGTCCCAGTGACTCGGAGAAGGGTGATTCCAGGCGAGCCGAGGCACAGACGAGAAGGGAGCCTAGATGACCACTGAGTGCAGGCTACATACTACTAAGGTGATGTCGACCCTTTCTTATTAGAGTGTACAACTTAATCTTTCACTTTTCTTTGCAGGTTATGTGTCATATCGTAATGTTATGTGATTGTATATGCAATGAGTAATAAAGTATCCAGTTTGTAGTGAACCAACATGTGCTGTGTGTTCTTGTATAAGAGGGTAGCCTATTCTTCTAGTCAGCTGCGGCTACATGAACAGATGTTAACCCTGATCAGGTAAGTGGTAACTGAATAAGGGACAGAGGAGCCCCTCAAACCTGAGAACAGGCTATGCCCGAACTGGCAATCCTTGTGTGATCTGATGAATAGTGAGACTGATTCCCTTTTTGTATGTTATGGTGATCATAGGATGAACTGTCGTATGAGACTGCCGTCTAGGTAGAGAGGTCTGGATTCGTAGGGGATCGCGAGGCCGCCAATTGTGCTGAGACTGCCGTCTGGGTAGAGAGGTCTGGGTTCGTATGGGACCGCGAGGCCGCCACTTGTGATACTGTCGTATGGGCAGAGAGGTCTGGGTTCGTATGGGACCGCGAGGCCGCCACTTGTGATACTGTCGTATGGGCAGAGAGGTCTGGATTCGTAGGGGATCGCGAGGCCGCCGATTGTGCTGATACTGTCGTATGGGCAGAGAGGTCTGGGTTCGTATGGGACCGCGAGGCCGCCACTTGTGATACTGTCGTATGGGCAGAGAGGTCTGGATTCGTAGGGGATCGCGAGGCCGCCGATTGTGCTGATACTGTCGTATGGGCAGAGAGGTCTGGGTTCGTATGGGACCGCGAGGCCGCCACTTGTGATACTGTCGTATGGGCAGAGAGGTCTGGATTCGTAGGGGATCGCGAGGCCGCCGATTGTGCTGATACTGTCATATGGGCAGAGAGGTCTGGGTTCGTATGGGACCGCGAGGCCGCCATTTGTGATACTGTCGTATGGGCAGAGAGGTCTGGGTTCGTATGGGACCGCGAGGCCGCCACTTGTGATACTGTCGTATGGGCAGAGAGGTCTGGATTCGTAGGGGATCGCGAGGCCGCCGATTGTGAGATCTTGGTATGCATAGTAGGAATCCCCTGTCCTTAGGTGATAGATTTATGTGGTTGTAGGATTGTAAATAGGTTCTAGGGAGGGGGTAACGTTCTGGCTGGGTTAGTGAGGCTCTGATGAGCGAGTTCTATCTGATCAGAAAACCCAAGCAGAACATTTGGCGTCACGAACCGTTTACGAAACCTGTGTGCGTTGTGGTTGTATTGTATTTGCCTTCGGCGCGTGCGTGGTTTTGTTTGTATATTATTTGTATCTTCCTGCGTGTAGTTTTCTTTTCTCTTTCTTCTTTTTCTTTTTCTCTTTTTCTTTCTTTTCAAAAATGTTTTCTAGAAAGTCGAAATCTACTTTTAAGTTGCCCGTTGATATTCCCGGCTGGGATTCAACGCCTTATGAAGCCTTAGCCCGTGAGTGGGCTGATTCTACTGGTTTGAGTGAGAATTGGAATTCTTTTTTGGAGCTGGCGGAGCCGGCTAATGTGCTTACTTGTTTACAGAAGGTGCCGGTATCTAAGGGTGATGAGCTTCCCGTTTTAGGGCGCAGAGGTTGGATTGTTCTGTCTGCGTACAGGATTCTCCATGAGAGGTTGTTGAAGTTGCAGAACTTGCATAAGGATTTGGAAGCGAACTTTGTTGAGATTCAGAATGCTCATACTTTGTTGCGGTGTCAAAATAAGTTGCTTGCTGATAAACTTGAGACGTACCAAACTATTGCCGAGAGGGCGGCTGTGCGAATTGCTCGTTATAAATACAAAAATCGGCGTGGTCGGGTTTCGACGCGGAAGGTGCGTCTGGTCGTGGCGAAAGCCGGACTGGATTGGAATCCTGATGAATGGGATGGTAATATCTGGAACTCGAGTGATTCTCCTTCCTCGGGTGAAGAGTCTGCCAAGCGCGAGTCCTCTCGCTCCGGCCGTGCTTGTAAATCTGCTTCTTGCGCCTCTGATGGTGCACCCCGTGATTGCGCTCGTCCTTCGAGCGGGGTCAATGCTTCTTCCACTGATTGTTCCTCTACGTGTACTGGTCGAGCTCCTTGTGATGCTCATCCCGCGGTCTCGGCGCATCCAGTTTTTCGACGGAAGGTGCAGCAGGCTCCCGGTGCTCCGAATGGTATTGCTTTAGACTCTTTGGAGGATTTTACTCAACAAGAAATTAGTGATATTTTGCAGCGATTTCGGCAACGAGTTGGTGAGCCCTTGCTCACATGGATGGTGCGCCTTTATGAACTGGGCGCTGCTGGCATTATGTTGGATGCTGGCGATTGTTTGAAGTTTTGTTCCTTGAGTTCGGATTCTACTGTACAGGATCATTTTCGTAACTTTAATGGTGGTGGTCAAATTTCTTTACTTCAATTGGCGACTGAGGGTTGTAATCAAAAATATCCTACTGAGTCTGACTGGCCTGTGAATGACAAACCGTGGTATACTTTGCGCGATGCTGCGCAACGTCTCAAAGAGGAGGTGATGAAAACGGCAATTTTTCTGAATACTGCTGACCGGTTGCTTGATGCTTTCTTGACATCTTCTGTGCGGAATCGTATTATTCGTTCTTCCCCTGTTGCTTATAAGCAGGTCATGATGACTTTATTGATTAATCAGACTGGTAACATGTTATCTGTGGTGCTGGAATCGGTACGCCAACTCGGTGAGTTGGGTGAGTGGTTTAAACCTGAACGGCAGTCCCGGCCTGACACTCGTACTCCTGGTGAAAATAAATTTACTAGACGTGATATGTTTCTTGCTCTTCTGGCTGATGGTGTGTGAAAGGAGGACATTGATGGTGAGACTACTTCTCGTTTGTGGGAAATGTTTCGCAAACGTGGCTTGGATCGAAAGGAGGGTGCCCGGCGTGTTCGGACAACTGAGTGTGATCGTGGTTTTTCTGACGGTAGCGGTGATGACGACTGCCGTGGGCGCTCGAATCGTCGTGATGATCGACGTTATGCGCGTGATTTGTCCCCCCGTCGTGAGAGAGACAGGGAGAGAGAGGGGGAAAGAGAGAGGGGGAAAGAGAGAGGGGGAGAGATGATTATGTTAACAGCAGACGTAGAGATGATAGGGATCAATCCCCTGAGTTGAGAAGGAGAGAGGATCGACACATATTGGCCGATCGAAACCCGCAGTACAATGCAGGGAACAGTAATCCATTTCGTAATGGAGATGGATATGAACAGGAGGTATCGATACCTAGGAACCGTGAGAGTCTTTATCCTGATTTATCCTGGTACACAGAACACAATAAAAAGGACTAGGAAATAGGTCAAGCTCCAGTACACAGATGGGCTCACAGAGATAATAGACCCTATGTAGATATTGATATTTATTGGAGACATCGTAATATCCAAAGGGCCCGAGCATTGGTAGATACAGGAGCGGAGGCCACTCTTATTCATGGAAAATCAAAGAAGTTTAAAGGTCAGCCTTTTACAATTACCGGATTAGGTGGAAAGGAAACTCCCGCAGTTCAAACCTTACTTGAAATGAGAATAGGTAGAATTCCTAGAAAAGAATACTCTGTATTAGTGGTGCCACTCTTAGAATTCATAATTGGAATTGATATTTTGAAAGGAATGACTTTGCACTTAGATGATGGATGTTACCAATTTGGAACTAAACATTATATATCGTCCAGGCCTGTACGGGTTGGTCGTTTAAGAATGCCCCCCATAAAAGTTCCCCAGGCGACAAAAGTGGTTCGTCAGAAGCAGTATCGTATTCCAGGTGGTCATGAAGAGATTAGTACCACTATTCAGGAGTTGGTGGATGCAGGAGTTATAACCCCAGTTACTTCTGCTTGGAATAATCCTGTTTGGCTTGTACGTAAGAGTGATAATTCTTGGCGCATGACTGTTGATTATCAAGAATTGAATAGACACACACCCCCTTTGACTGTTGCAGTACCGGATGTTATTACCCTAATTGAAAGAATCCAAAAACATCCAGGTACATGGTATGCGTCCATTGATATTGCTAATGCTTTCTTTTCGATTCCGATTGCCCCTGAGTGTCAGGAACAATTCAGTTTTACGTGGAACGGGCGTCAGATGACGTTCAGAAGTCTTCCTCAGGGCTATGTGCATAGTCCTACGATATGTCACCGGCTGGTGGCAGAGCATCTGGCTGAGGTACCAGTTCATCCACAAATTCAGATATGTCACTATATTGATGATATTTTGATCCAAGGTGAATCACAAGAGGAAGTTCAGACCCAATTGAATACTATTAAAACATTGGAATTGATTATGATGTATTATGGTGTGCCATTCCAAATTCAATCTGATAATGCATCCCATTTTCGTGGAAGATTGGTACAGGAATTCTGTGTGGAAAACAATATTGAATGGGTATTTCATATACCATATTATCCACAGGCCTCGGGTCTTGTGGAGAGGTTGAATGGCCTGCTAAAAGACCAACTTCGCAAATTAACAGATGACAAGTATAAGAATTGGCGAGATTTTTTGCCTCAAGCGCTATTGATTTTGAATAACCGTCCTTTTCTAAATGCTGAATCCCCACTTATGCGTTTGTTTCCTCCGAATGTTGATGCTAAACCTAATGAGATCAGAGAGACTGTGATGTACTGGGAGATTACTCCCGGAGCTTTGGCTCCATGCAGAGCGACCCTAGGGTCGGCAGGTTTAGACTTGCATGCCATGGATGACACCATTATAAAAAGTAAAGATCGAGTCATCCTTGAAACAGGTGTTGGTGTTCAGATACCACCTGGAAATTTCGGATTAATTGCCCCTAGATCGGAGCTGGCTGTAAAAGGCATTCAGGTGCTTGGAGGAATCATTGATAGTGATTATCAGGGAGAGATTAAGGTGCTCCTGCTGAATAGCAGTGAGGTTGACTTACTGATACATAAAACTGACCGAGTGGCTCAATTGCTAATAATGCCTGTGTTCAGCGGTGAGATCACAAAAGGCACTGCCCAAACGTTGCTAACGGTACGAGGCCAGAAAGGTTTTGGCTCCACAGATAATCCTGGGGCCAGAGTTTGGGTGCAGTCGCCTAAGAATCCCCCTGAACAAGCAGAAGTGATTGCAACCGGTCAAGACAACACCATTTTAGTTATGAGACCAGGGAAAGATAGCTGGGAAGCAGTCCCGGCTGACAAATGTTACTTACGAGAATGAATAATGCCTGTATTTGATTCTTTTTCAGATCATTCTTTGGACTGTTGCTGCAGGATGTGTCGGCATTGGACTCCTTTTGGGATGGTACGACGAGAGAAGAGGGATCCCATCAAACCGGGCTGAGTTGAGAACCCGAGTGTCGCGTTCCTTCGCTGCGTGGGATTCGTCGCCAAACTTTTGGGTTACATTGGCCAAGCAAGTGACGAAGACCCCTCATTTCTGCTTGACACCGATGAGATCGGTAACTGATATATTGGCAACTTGTTTAGTTGCTGTCCCTGCTTCATTGGAGACCCTGACTCATATTTTTAATATAACAAATGCTCGTCCCAATGTTCTTCTGGGCGATTTCGCTGCCCATGAGTATTGCCCCTTGTGTACTGTACTGTCAGACCCGATACCGCCTGTCCAGTCCCAAATAGTTACCTATAATATCACACAAGGTGATTTATGTTTTTTCCTTACTTGTGATCCTAGTGCGATTTCTGAATGTATGCGTTTAAAATTGAAAGGTGCCACCTCATTCACCGCTCATGAACGAACTTTGTGCTTTCAAAGGACACCGAA
Source organism: Triturus cristatus (assembly GCF_964204655.1). Taxonomy (NCBI): domain Eukaryota; kingdom Metazoa; phylum Chordata; class Amphibia; order Caudata; family Salamandridae; genus Triturus; species Triturus cristatus. The sequence goes on along the minus strand of NC_140587.1, from coordinate 319,354,563 downwards.
AACATGTACTTCTGTTCAGAACAACATGACTTGCAAGAGTATGGTAGTTACCCCCAGTCACTATCGCACGATGTTACTACCTGCCGGATGGCTTTTCTCATGTGGTAATACTTCCTGGCCATATATCCCCGCAAATATTTCTGGAGGCCCTTGTGCCATTACTAGACTGAGCCTACTCATGTTCTCGTCACATCCGAATGCCAACTCTCGTGTGATCCGAGATACAGTGAGGTTACAGGAGGATTGTGACTCATCTTTGCATTTATATTCCAAGTCTGAATACCTTAGCCTGGCTGTTTCAATTGTTGGTGTTCCTGCTTTGGCAGTTTATAATGCCAAATCTATTGGGAAAATGGCCTGCTGGATGGTAACATCCATCAATCATACTTCTACAATCCTGTCTGACATGCTATTAGACGCCCAGGGTGAACGAAGGGCTATCTTACAAAATAGAGCGGCCATTGATTATCTTTTGCTTAAACATGGACACGATTGTTCTGATTTTGAGGGTCTTTGTTGTTTTAACTTGTCGGATCATACAAAATCCATTCAGATTCACATTGACAAATTACATGCCTTGACAGAAGAAGTTAGAAAACACATTGACCAGGGCTGGTTTGACTGGCTCTTTAATTGGTTACCTGATTTGCATTTGTTACGTCAAATATTAGGAGGTATTCTGATTGCTATCGGCATTTTGATTTCTATCTGTTGCTTTATTCAGTGTATTCCTTCACTACTTCAATTCTGCACACCTGGTACTAGACATAGATCAGTTAGTCTTGTTTCATATTATTCTTCCACAGATATTAGTTCTGTTTAATGAATGTATAATAGACTGAAGTCAAGGGTGAAATGTTCTGCTCGATTTTCCCGGCCTTCTTGTGTTAACAAGTGATTGAATGTGACTTCAGTCTCTTACCATTCAAGCCTAAGGGTTAGAGTAGTGAATGGAGCCTATTTACTAGGCACTTCGACATGATTCTGTGCTCTTCCCCATAGATCAGGGCTTGCACACATAGCCTAGGGGATAGATTTGTTAGTATTAGGGATAACCTGTCCTGTAGTGAGGGTATTTCATGGAGCTGTGCTAAATTCAGGCCTGGTAGGCCTCAAACGGGAGAGACTCCATCTTTCTTTCTGCTCCGGCAGCTTGGGATTCTTCTAGGTCAAGAGTAATGTTTTAGTTATGAGGTGTTATTCGCTTGGAGAGAACCGGTTCAGACCGGCCCTTATCGAAGGATTGTATTTTTCTTCATGCCGAAGACACTACATCAGGCCGGCCGGCTGGGAACGTGTCCTTGGTACGGGGAGGTACAAGAATTTGGTGGGCGGCAGGTTACGGGCCGGAATTTTCCATGAGGAAATGCTCCTCTATATTAGTGAAAGTCTGAGGCAGTTACATGTTCAGTCCGTAGGCGGCATCTAGCCGTTAGCAGTAAAGCTACTACTTATTCCAGGGAAGACAGACGCCATCTTGAAGGCGGAGAAGAACTGAGAGACAGATTCTTTCCTAACAGAATAACCAGAGAGGAGAGAGTAGCCGATAAGGAAGAGGTCCCAGTGACTCGGAGAAGGGTGATTCCAGGCGAGCCGAGGCACAGACGAGAAGGGAGCCTAGATGACCACTGAGTGCAGGCTACATACTACTAAGGTGATGTCGACCCTTTCTTATTAGAGTGTACAACTTAATCTTTCACTTTTCTTTGCAGGTTATGTGTTATATCGTAATGTTATGTGATTGTATATGCAATGAGTAATAAAGTATCCAGTTTGTAGTGAACCAACATGTGCTGTGTGTTCTTGTATAAGAGGGTAGCCTATTCTTCTAGTCAGCTGCGGCTACATGAACAGATGTTAACCCTGATCAGGTAAGTGGTAACTGAATAAGGGACAGAGGAGCCCCTCAAACCTGAGAACAGGCTATGCCCGAACTGGCAATCCTTGTGTGATCTGATGAATAGTGAGACTGATTCCCTTTTTGTATGTTATGGTGATCATAGGATGAACTGTCGTATGAGACTGCCGTCTAGGTAGAGAGGTCTGGATTCGTAGGGGATCGCGAGGCCGCCAATTGTGCTGAGACTGCCGTCTGGGTAGAGAGGTCTGGGTTCGTATGGGACCGCGAGGCCGCCACTTGTGATACTGTCGTATGGGCAGAGAGGTCTGGGTTCGTATGGGACCGCGAGGCCGCCACTTGTGATACTGTCGTATGGGCAGAGAGGTCTGGATTCGTAGGGGATCGCGAGGCCGCCGATTGTGCTGATACTGTCGTATGGGCAGAAAGGTCTGGGTTCGTATGGGACCGCGAGGCCGCCACTTGTGATACTGTCGTATGGGCAGAGAGGTCTGGATTCGTAGGGGATCGCGAGGCCGCCGATTGTGCTGATACTGTCGTATGGGCAGAGAGGTCTGGGTTCGTATGGGACCGCGAGGCCGCCACTTGTGATACTGTCGTATGGGCAGAGAGGTCTGGATTCGTAGGGGATCGCGAGGCCGCCGATTGTGCTGATACTGTCGTATGGGCAGAGAGGTCTGGGTTCGTATGGGACCGCGAGGCCGCCATTTGTGATACTGTCGTATGGGCAGAGAGGTCTGGGTTCGTATGGGACCGCGAGGCCGCCACTTGTGATACTGTCGTATGGGCAGAGAGGTCTGGATTCGTAGGGGATCGCGAGGCCGCCGATTGTGAGATCTTGGTATGCATAGTAGGAATCCCCTGTCCTTAGGTGATAGATTTATGTGGTTGTAGGATTGTAAATAGGTTCTAGGGAGGGGGTAACGTTCTGGCTGGGTTAGTGAGGCTCTGATGAGCGAGTTCTATCTGATCAGAAAACCCAAGCAGAACAGTCAGTTAAAAGATATTCCATCACTATGCTTTCACTCTTTTCCAGACTAGCACTTACCACGGCAACCGCTTTAAGGCAGCCAGGCAGGCCCACGGCAACAGGGTCAAGAGCAGTCGAGAAGTATGCCACAGACTTCAGAGCATCACCATGTGTTTGAGTCAGTACTGAGAGAGTTCAGCCCTCCCTCTCACTGCAAAATAAGGTAAAATCTTTACTGTAATCTGGCATTCCTATTGCTGGGGCACAACATTGTTTTTCTTTCTGCTTTAAGAAGGCTTTCAAACACTGGTCCCAAGGAAGTGGATCAGACACATCCTTGTGTGTCAGCCTCAGTGAAGTGTTTGCCACTTGTGAAAAGTTTGGTATCCACTTTCTAAAGTAGACAACTATTCCCAGAAACATCTTGATTTCCCTCTGTGTTCGATGTGACTTCCTCTAAAGAATTCCTTCCACTCTCTCGGGTGACACCTTTCTAGCTCCTTTCTCAATTATGTGTCCCAGATATGGAACTTCTTTCTGACACTACTACAGTTTAGCTGGTGATACTTTATGTCCATTTTCAGGCAAGTAATTCAACAAAGCAATAGAATCTTGTTTACAAGCTTCTTGTGCTTCGGATGCTATAAGCTATGACCTGCACAAGGACTGATCTGTAGGGCATTTATAATGACTCTAGATTATTTTTCAAGATCTGATTAATGATTGATGGACTCCGTATACCCTTGTAGGACTTCGCATTCTGCTGAAAAAGAAAGAAAAAAGAAACTATCTTCATGCAATGGCACTGAGAAGAAGGCCTGCCAAAGATCAATCACAGTACACCATTCTGTAGTACAAGGAATTTGGAAAAGCATTGTGGCTGAATTTGGTATCACAGGACAACATGGAACAACTACATTGCTAATTTTCCTTAACATCGAACAACTATATTGCTAATTTTCCTGCACTGTTCTATATTTTCCATTGGGTTTCTGTAAACCCATGATCGGAGAGTTACATGGACTTTCAATCAATTCCCTCAAAACTCCTATCTGTATCATATCTTCGATTACAGGCGTTCCTGCAATGGTTTCTAGAATCAGATGGTATGGTGGTGTTCTTGGGTATACTGCATTTGCCTTTAAGGTGATTCAGACCTGTTCTACTCCTTTAATCAGTCCAATGTCTTTCCCTGGGAAATCTCAGACTTCTGGATTCACAGTTTCTCTCAAGTCGGTGGGTAATTCTTCAATGGTCATTAACAGAAACAATCCTGCAACTGTCTTTTGCTGTGCCTTTTTAAATTCTACATCCTCATCATGCGTATGGAATTCCACACCATCTGGTGTACAGTAAATTGTACATTTTAACTTGCTAAACAAATGTCTCCCTAATAGATTTACTGGGCTTGTGTCACAAACCAGAAATTGGTGTTTTTCTTCAATTTAGCCTATTTTTCCTGGGACATTCTCTGAGACTGGATTGGAAATTTGTTAATTTGAAACTCCTACAACTTGGATCTTATTTCCTGAGAGGTGTAGGTTAGTTCTAACAGTGGACCTAATATGTCCCTGTATCTATAAGGAAAAATACAGGGTTGCCATTTACCTCACCTTCTACCAATGGACCGCTCTGGTCTACCTCTAAGACTGCACTAAGCACGCAATCTTCCTTCCCCTCAGGCAACATCATTGAGACGTATCGGAGCATGAGCCATTATTTTTGAAAACAGGAAATTGCTGAAAAGCATTCTGGTTTGTGTTAGGGAATTGCTGAAATGCATTTTGACTCAAGTTTTGAAAAATATTTTTATTAGCCTTTGACATCTGTCTCAAATTAAATCTTGGGTGTCCAATATTCTATACTATATTGGACCATATTCTATATTGGACCATTAGAACTTGTTTATTTATTTTTTATTTATAAAGTTTTATATAGCGCGAACATGACCCACGGGGGTATCTGAGCGGTTTACAGTACACTGTTATCACACAATTATACATACAATCGGAAATCGCATACAATACAAAAGAGGTAGACATTGGTGTTTGGATATAATCGGTGGCAAATAGTCATCAGAGAGTTAAAGTTTTAGGATGTTAATTTGTTCATTAGAAACATTTTTGCTTCTTTTTTGAAGGCGGTAAAGGAGGAGATTCTGCGTACATCTGGGGGAAGGGTGTTCCAAATCTTCGGTGCGATACCTGAGAAAGCTCTGCACCCAGTTCTCTTTTTGTGGAAGGAGTAAGGTTTTAGTAGTAGTGAGCTCGAACTTTGTGAATGTCTGCATCCTCCCGACCGCTCTAGCTTTTGTGCTAAATAGCTGGGGGTGTTGCTATGTAGGGCTTTATGTGTCATGCAGGCGATCTTTAGTTGTTTTCTCGCCTCGTAGGGTAGCCAGTTCAGAGCCTTCAAGGCCGAGGTGATGTGGTTATTTCTTTTTATTCCGGTGACCAGCCTGGCCGCAGCGTTAAGCAATACCTTGTGCGGTGCTAGCTTGTATTTTGGAAGACCGCATAGAGTGGTGTTTATATAGTCCAGTCTTGGTAGTACTAGAGCTTGTACCGCCATTTTTAGATCAGTCTGTGGGAGGAAGGGTTTAAGTTTCCTTAGGATACTCAACTGATAATTGGCTCCCTTGCTGGCATTGTAGATTTGCGCCTGCATGTTTAAATGTTTGTACAGGGTGACTCCCAGGGATTTTGCAGAGTCAATGATGTGTGGGGCGCAATCAAAGGAAGTTAGATGCTTCAGCCATAAGTCTATCTTGGGTGTATGATTGGGAGGGAAGATGAGGAGGAATTCAGTTTTCTTAGTGTTGAGCATGAGGTGGTTGCTATTACGCCAACTTTGGGTAGTATGAAAAATGGCGTTGAGGGAGATGAAGTCATCTGGTGAGGAGATTTTCATATATAGTTGTGTGTCATCTGTGTATAGGTGATATAGAATGTTTGCAGAATTCAGCGCATTGGCAAGGGGTTCCATGAGTAGATTAAAAAGGATTGGTGATAGTGCTGATCCCTGTGGAACTCCTAGGGTAACCATGGATGGTTGAGAGAATGATTGCTTCATCTTGATTCTTTGAGTTCCGTTGCTTAGGAAGGAGGTGAACCATTGTAACACTGGACCGGTTAGGCCCATCCTTTGTTCAAGTAGGGATAGTAGATTGTCATGTTTAACCATATCGAAAGCGGAAGATAGGTCAACAAGTATCAATAGGCACGATTCGTTATGATCTAACATCTAACATTTTTAAAATGTCATCCATTATGTGGGTGAGTGCTGTTTCGGTACTGTGGCCTTAACGGAAGCCGGATTGGTGTTTATCTAGGAGGTTGAAGTTCTCGATGTGGTTGCAAATTTGTACACATTTTTCCAATAGTTTCACCAGAGTGGGGATGTTGGATATAGGGTGATAGTTGTTGAGGTCTGTGGAGAGGGAATTGGCTTTCTTTAGTATAGGTGTGACCTGCCCTATTTCAAGGCAGTCAGGTATGGAGCCTTGCCTCAGAGAGGCATTAACAATTTTTGCCCATAGGGGTAGAATAGAAGTCTTTATCATTTTGAAAACAGATGGGGGAAGGGGATCGGAGAAATGATTGGCAGGGTTGATCGCTAGCAGGGTGCTATGGATTTCGTATTCCGGGATGGGTGAGAAGGAGTGCCAGTTGGCATTGTTTTTTGGAGCTTCGATCGGAAAGCTAAAAAGGTCCTTGATCTATGTGTAAAGCAAAGACTCCTGCTCAGTAGTTTGTTGGAGGTCTTTCTTGGATTGAATGTAATTTTCAATGGTTCTAGTCTTTTCTAATAAGAATTTGGCAAGCTCGTCGCAGTTGGGGTACGATTTCGAATATTTTTTTGGGACGGTTAATTGCTTGGTTCAGCTGTGTTTTGAAGAAGTCTGCTTTAGCTTTTAAGATTTTTCTGTTGTAAGTATTTCTCACTGCTCTAAATTGGTATAGGTGATCAGTGAAGGATGCTGATTTTCATGTTCACTCAGCTAGTCTTAACTTGCGCCGGTCCGAGATTAGGTTCTCATTGAACCATTGTTTGGAGATTTTGGTGGAGACGTTTTTGTCTTGGAGGGGGCGCTGTGGTATCAAGGATTTCAAGCCTAGTGGCATTGTAAAAGTCTGTGAGATCATGGACGTCAGCCATGTCTGTTGAGGGGATCAGGGCGGAATTACATTGGGATACAAATGCGTTGGGATTAATATTTTGGATAATCCTTTTCCATTGTTTTGTTTTTGTAGGTTGGCTTCATTTTGGAGTTACCTCACTGTGATGGAGAAGAATATGCTGTAGTGATCAGTCCTGTCACATGGGGAGATGGATTCTAGTGATGTAGTGTTTGTTTTCGCTATGATGAGGTCTAATGTCTCCCCCTTGTTGTGGGTTGGGCTGTCGCAGAATTGGGATGGATCCTGGTGTGACAGAAAGGATTTGAGACCGCTTACATCATGATCGCCAGTATTGTTCCAATGGAGATTGAAGTCTCCCAGAAAGATCTGCGGCACTTTTGAGTTGGCGTTGGCTGTAATGACTTCCATTAGTTCATCAATGAACTTCAGATTGTCACCCGGGGGTGGTATAGTATGTGAAGTTTGCAGATGATGCCCTTGTCATCAGAGATGTTGGTGCAGAGATATTCACAGGAGTATAAGGAGATGGAGTCTGCTTGATTAACTGTGATTGTGTTTCGGTAGATGCAGGCTAACCCCCCTCCGGGTTTCTCAGTTCTATCCAGGCGAAGTATATCATGACTAGGGGGGACCAGTAGGTCAAGGATGGGAGCAGAGGAACTCTTTAGCCATATTTCGGTGAGGATGATGCTGTCCAGATCATTTGAGAGGATGAGATCATAAATGACTGCAGCATGTTTGTTAGCCGATCACCGGAAGCCGAGTGAAGGAGCAGCGTCGGAAATTCTCTTCCGAGTCCCGGAGTGAGCTACGGACGCTGTTGTTGCCACTGGTCAGGTAAAGGTGCTGGGCACCTCTCGTCTTCTTCTTGGACTGTTCTCCTTGTGTAAAGGAGAGGCTTTGTACATTGTTGGCAGCTCAAGGGACCTCAAGTCTGCCCGCTGCCATATTTGCGTACCTCCTTGACTTCTGCCCGTTTTTCCCCACTGTGGAGCCATTAGGATTCGGCTTATTTCTGGTCAGCCTTGTGTTTTGGACAGTTTATTCGGACTGTTTGCTTTATTAGCCACTTGTGTGAATCACGTAAAGTGCTTCACCCAGGGAGGTTCCTCACATTTACTTTAGCTCCCCAGAGAGCAATTACGCTGCATCTTAATTATGGTCTTTGCCAGTGTCTTCATGAGGTTGTGCATTGCACTTGATTCACTGGATTATAAATGCAAGATGTTTATGTGTGGATTAAATGTTCATATGTGTTGCTATCTCTTTGACTCTATTTAACAGGGATGATCATTATAGCGGTAGAGGTCTACGCTCAACCCCTGTGATGACAAGTGGAGTCAATGAAGGGTATGTAACAATGATGGATGAAGCTTTTTGATTCCTTAGCGATTACGTTGAGAGTATGTGTTTGAGTTTATGGGGTAACATAAAGTATTCATCTATGTCTATACCCCAATACAGCAAACCCCAACAGATGAACATTACTTCCCGAACGAAGCTACAGATTGCGTAGGATATTGCTTGCTTAAGTTTTGTTACAGGTATTTGTCCATGAGAGATATGGAGAGGAATTGTATTGTGTATAAGTATTCTGTGGCACCCAACTGAATTAGATGTTGATGAATCTCGTTCATGTATTTTCAGATCTCCCTCCCCACTGTTCCCTCCCTTTCCTTCCCTTGCTTGATCATCCCACTGTCCTGTGCTATTATAGCAGTTCAGGCTTAGAGCTATCAAGAGGTGGACCATTTTGAGCAACAAACCGGCCCTGAAGATTACTACCTTGACAGGCGTACAGTTCTGGGGTGTTAGGTCAGCAAGCCAATCTTTGATGCTGGGAGTGTGATGGGAGGAAAGATTAAGAGGAATTTAGTTTTGAGAGCATTGAGTTTCAGGTGGTTGTGAATGAGCCAGTGTTGATTTTTTGTCAGTGTGTTGTTAAGGATGCTGATGTCTTCCGGAGAGGTGATTTTTAGGTTGAGTTGTGTATCATCAGTGTATATATGGTTAGATAGTTGGAGGATATTAGTCAGGGGTTACATGAGCAGGTTGAAAAGGGTGGAACCTTGAGGGACACCACTTGTGACTGGCGTCTGGATGGACAGGGTGGGGCTGAGCATACCTCTTTGAGTTCTGTTGTGTAAGAATGAAGAGAAACATTGTAACACAGTACCAGATAGTCCTATCCTACTTTTTAGGTAGTTCAAAAGGTTCTCACGTTTAACAGTGTCAAATGCAGCAGACAGATCAAGCAGGATTACTAGGTAGGATTCATTTTGGTCTAGAAGTCTTAAGGCATCATCGACAATGTGAACCATGGCTGTTTCAGTACTGTCTGAAACCTGTTTTGTATTGGTCGAGGAGTTGGGATTGTTCTATGTGGTTACATAGCTGTTGATGTACATATTTTTCCAGGAGCTTGGCCACAGTTAGGATGTTGGTAATAGGATGGTAGTTGTTGAACTCTGATTGAGCAGCATTGTTTTTTTAATATAGGTGTGGCCTGGCCACTTTTTAGACAGTCTGGTATGGAGTCTTGTGTTAGGGAAGCATTAATAATTCTGGTCCAAAGAGGAAGCAGGGAGTGTTTGATCTTGTTGAGAAGTTTGGAGGGTAAGGGGTCATTGTAATGATTACCGTGTTTCAGAGACGATAGTAGATTTAAGATGTTAGATTTGTTAAGAGTCTCAAAGATGGCCCTAAAGGTGTTATTTTTGGGCTTCTGGGAGGGGCTTTCAAGGTGACACCTTGAGAAATGGGGGATGAGGTGGCGTGGCAGTGATGGATAAGTGCTCTATAACTGTTTGTAGTTTCTTTGTCTATTTCTTGGCTTTCTCAATTAAGAAGGAGGTAAATGCATCACAACTGGGCTGAGTTAAGTTCACAGAAGAATAAGGGAGTTTGGTTTTCTATTGGCTTGATTAGAGGTACAAACTGTTTTTTGGGACTGTTTCTGGACTTGTCAAGTTGTAGTTTGAGGAAGGATGCCTTAGATCCTCTGATATGCCTGTTGCAGGCTTTCCTTCTTAGCTTCCGTACATTGAGATTAGTTGGATAGGGGGAGAGTCTCCAAGTTCTTTCTGCTGCTTTTAGTGAGTGGCGTTCATCATTAAGGCTGTAGTCGAACCAAGAGTTCAATTTTTGGATCTGGATTCTTTTCAATTATTTGGACGCGATTGCATCCATTATGTCGGACATGGAGTTCATGTAGTGATTGTGAGGTCTTGTATATCGGAGATGTTAGTTGGTGGAGGGAGAATACTGTTACTGAGAGTAACTAGCGTGAGTGTGGTCCAGCACTTGGCATTAACTGGTTGGCCTTTAGAGAGGACTACCCTTTCTGCTATGGAGAATATGATGCACTGGTAGTCTGTCCAATCACATGGTAGGATAGATTTAATTTGTATGTATGATCCTTTGCTATTATCAGGACTAAGGTTGCCCCTTTATTATGTGTTGGGCTGTTGCAGGCTTGAACAAGGATGAGGCCTGGAGGAAGGATTTGAAGCTATTCACCAAGGGGTAATTTGTGACATTCCAGTGGATATTAAAGTAACTGAGAAAAATCAGATTATTTTGTGAACTGTTGTTGGTAGAGATGATCTCCAGGATTTGTTCTATGAATGAGTGATTGTCACCAGAAGGGTGGTAGATCATGTGCAATTTACACGCTGTGTTGTCATTAGTTCAGATATTGATCCCCAGATATTCGCATGAGGATAGAGATTGAGTGGGAGTTCGTTTTATCAAGAGATTGTTCCGATGAATACAAGCAATGCCCCCACCCAGACGGCCACAACAATCCAAACAAATATAGCCATGGCTGGGAGGAACTAGTAGGTCAGCAGTATCGACAGCATGCTTCGTTGCAGATTGGCAATTAAGTAATGCACATTTAGGTTTGTTTTGGTAACAGTTGTGGGTGGCTTAGAAATGGGGACTGATTTGAGGTTGGATTTAGTGATGGATGTTAAGGTGGGATGTGGATGTCTAACTGGATGTCTGATAATTGTCTGGATTTTGGGGATTTTCCCCAGGAACATGGAGTGGATGATGAGCAAGCAGGTTGAGGACATTGTTGTCCAATAAGTTGGTGACCAGTCTATTGGGTCGGGAGGAGAGATCAAGATCCGGTTTGCAGCTCAATATAGGTAATTGATTTCTGGTATTAGCAGGGATGGTGGTAGTAGAGCATTTGAGTAGGGGAGTATTTCTGGTCCTGCAGGGTTTTTTTAGATTCAAACAATTGTGTTCCAGAGTAAAGGTAGTATGTATTAGGTACTGGATGTCTGCCCTCATCAAATGTAATTCGATTTTCAGTTTGTGTAGCATGGACCACAGTGGAGGTGCTGTGAGACTGGTATGGAGGAGATGTGTGGGGGGTTATGACAGATAGTGCGGGGAGTAGCGGCTTGGGATGGTCCTGACAGATGGGGAAGGGTTGTTGGTCAAGGACCACGTGATGTTGAGTGGTTTGGGGGTTAGGTAAAAAAAAGACGTTTTGGGTAATGGGGGGTGTGAGGAGAGTACAAATTGGATCCTGTGTGGGGGGAGTATTGTCGTGGAGGGAACTAGCATTTTCTAGAGAAGCGGGAGATTTGTGATTAGCGGGTGCAGCGAATGACTTTACAGTGATGGATAACTGACCTTGTGGGGAGACACTATTGTCCTTCCAGTGATCGGTATTGATATTTCGTTCACTTAGGGGATGGTGGTTTGTGGAGTGGTCGTACCCCACCAGTGAGGCAGTGGTATTTAGTACTGTGGTGATGTGACGACTCGGGTTAGGACCGTGGTTCACTGGGGAGGAGTGGTGAGGTTGGGTTGAAGTAGGGCCAGGGGTGGTAGGCTCAAGAGCGTGGCGTGAAGAGGTGTGTAGGGAGGTATTTGGATGGTGGGTTTAAGGGTGTGAGTTGCTTTATTGCAGATCATAGATTTAATGTGAGGGAAGAGTTCCAGGTTGCGGTTGGAGGATTGTGTGAGTACAGTGCCATTGTTGTAGATGGTAATGGTGGTTTAAGCCTTATATACATAAGAGGGTGCAATTGTAAGTATTAGGGCATGCAGTATCTTCTTGGTGCAGATGTCCTTGAGCGCAGAGGAAAAGGCTTTCCTCCATTGAGCAAGACGGTTGCTGAAAAATATTAGGGTGTTGATTATTGAGCCCTTGTAGACACAGTAGTAGGATTCTAGGAAGAGTGTTTCTATATTCCGTTAGAGCATTTTGTCTTGGAGATTTTTTGCAGCAGTTCTGGTTAAGTTTGGTGGATAGTGAATTTGGTGTCTGGTAGGAGAAAGAAGGGGAAGCAGTGCTGTGATGCAAGGTGAATCCATGGTTCTGAATTTGCTGGGCAGGGAGGAGCAAGTATAAGAGGGAGGGGAGTATCTATATGACGATTGGTGGAGGGGGAGGGATGAGACTTGAAATATAACTCATTCCAGGATGATTGCTGCTATTTGGGGAGGATGGGGTGTAGTCTAATTTCCATTGCTATGGGCTTGCTTGGATGGGTATATACCTCTGCCGCTAATGGAGTGTGCAGAGGGTGGTAGAAGGCCTCAGGGCTCAGAGTATACAGGAGGACAGCTGCAGACCGGGAGGTGGCAGCCAAGAGCTTGTGCGATTTGTTGGGGTGGGAGCAAACAAACTTCTTAGGATCTCTTTAGTGGGACCGGAGAGTAATTGTAGGGAAAATCCTAGTAACTTCAGGTGAGTCCATTGTGGGTAGAGGAGTTCTCCTGTAGAGTATATTGGTGTAATTGTGCAATTGAATTTAGATTGAAGCCAACCTATTCCAAGATGGCCGCCAAATTTGGAGGTGGAAGAGAAGCTTGGGTTCTGGTAGTCCTCTGTCAGTTTCTATTGTGCGGTGGGAGGTAGAAGAGATAATTTGTGTACTTAGATAAGAAATACAAATGACTTGCTCTAAATTGAAGCCATTTACTGAGTGCCTTGAAAAAAGGAGTAAAAAACACATTTCATTAAAGCGCCAGTGCCACCTCATTCTTCTTCTCTGGTGTGGAAGTGCTGAGGGTTGAACTGATGTGTAAATTTCCAGAGATTTGGGTAAAGAGAAGCGATTATGTTAATATAAATCCATCTAATATTGGGAGTGACTTTCCCAGTTTACTTCAGAGGGGGAATATGCTCAAATATGACAGTTGCATATGCTTCTGCATGTGTGTGCGTGTTTCCGAATGGTGCTTTTTTGCGTGTCTATATTTATCTTGGTATGCTGGTGAGAGTGTCTGCCTATTCATATAATTTGCTGTGTGTTTCAGTTTTGCCCGAGAGTGTGTGTAAATGCATAATGTAAGGTTATGTGTGTGTTGTGGTGTATGTGTGTGTAGGCACATTATTGTGTATATTTGTAACATTTGAAATGAGCGTGTGTTCGTTAGTGTAAGTGCTTACATCTGCACCTGAGTTATGTCATGTATATGCTTCATGCGTGTGGGCATTTGTGCATGTGTGTGAGAAAAATAAAAGGGGGCCAGAGAGAGAGAGAGAGAGAGAGAGAGAGGGGAGCTGCTTCGTTACAGTGTTTCTCTAAATATTATTTTATAAAATAGATCACATGCCGTAAACTACTCCTGTCAAAACAAGCAACGGATGGACAATGTTAAAGAGGTTGCTCTTACAAATGAAAAAGAGAGATCTGTGTGAGGAATGTACAAGATAACATCAACTAGAGGTAGCCGAGCAATACTCCGTCTGCTCATGGACCATCACGGAATTCCGCTGAGTTTTCGGTTAACTCAATGGAATTCAGCAGAGTTTATGGGCCAATTTGGTAAATTTTTCATGTGTATTTGCTGTTCGTCTGGTGATTTCATTACACAGGTAAATTACTTCTTTCTCTTGATCTTGGTTCAAATTCTCTAATTCTAAATATCCCCTAATTATTTCTTCCAATTGAACTTTTAATTTGGTAATATCTAGTGGTCTTTTTTTTCAGGTTCTGGGCTAGTCTGTCTTTGAAATCCTTGTAGCTTCTTCAAAACATGGAGGAAAAATTCCATCTTCAAACAAATTTGTTTCCCTGGGGACTACTGATGTTGTAAAAACAAGCCTTCCCCCATCTCCTAATGCCGGGTCTGTCTGAGGTGGTCTTCACACAACAATCTGTGAATTCTGAGAAGTCGGAATGAATCCTGTGGTCAGTAAACCTCCTACTGCTACTTGTGCCTCTGAAGTCAAATCAACATTTAATGGGGAATTTACAACTGGTCTAGGTACTTTCTCTACAATAACTGGTTGTGGCACTTGCACCGGACCATGCATAAACATGTGAATTTACCACAGGTGATGGAAAAGTCTGTGGCTGGGCAACGCATGGTGGGAAAATCTATGATACTTGAAGGGGTCCCTCAATTTGTACCACTCTAGTCTCTACAGGGGCATTAGCTATTGTACTGCTTGTTGTGGCACCACTCTCACTATTATCAGTTGACATTGTATAATGCTGGGGTCCTGCAGCCAACATTGTTTCTAAAATATTATCCCCCGAATCTCAATCTGTCTCATCTTCTTTTTCCTAATTTTTGCTGGGTCTTTTGCTTCTTCCCTTTCTCCAGTATTTCTGTGGTAATAGCTGGATATAAATATTCCAGTGCCTTCAACTATGACTTTCCTCCATCTCTGTTGGTCTTCTTCCCACCAAGCATCTGCATAATTACACATTGCTCTCTTTGTTCTTTTCTGATATGATATTTTTCCCTTTCTTTCCCTTGAGCAACCTTTTCCCAAAAATTCAAGGCTTTATATTGTGTGGGTCTAGGGGTGGTTTTATTTTGTATAATTTTTCTTTCAATCCCTCAATAATTCTACTTTCAAAGCTACCGTATTGTGGTATTTTAATGCACCTTCCTTCTCAGTGATCTTGCACCATTGGCAAAATGATAAACATGTACGTAATACCAATTCAGTTGTCATATAATGTGCAAGAGTACCCTCAGGATGTGCTTCTTCAGCTTCCTGTACCAGAATTGCAACATCACCCCTTACCAGACTCTAAAATTCTTTAAAGCATTTCGTGATTCTAACAAAATTGCAAGATAAACAATTTCAATGTAATATTTTGATTCTGTTCCGTAAACGTCAAATTTCCTCTACTCCAATCCTGTCACAGTTGTTATTTTATCGAAATCCTGTTAACAAATCTCAATGCAGTATTCACACAAACACTGACCTATACCAGCGTGGCACACTGACGTCACCACCCAACCTCAGCGCGAAACACTATGACGTATAATCTCACTCCTCACAGCAGCTTACCCTCCTTTAGAATTTCTCTCGTAATTATACAAACCAACAAAAACTTTTCAAATTGCAATAACAATTTCTTATTTGCTCTTCTAAAGAAAGCAATAGTAATTTATCCACACAAAAGAATTCCACAATTGCAAGTGAAGTCTCGACCAGCGTAAAATCACTCTAATCAATACAGCTCCACCCTTTTGTGCAATTAGATTCTGCTAACATCAGTCAATATTAAACAATCACAACAGATCATTAGTATTTCTATCTCAATCATGTAGGTGATGGTATCTTACACTCTATACCACAAATCGCTGCAGACAAATACCATTCCACAACGGCGTACACAAGTGCCTTCCAAATATCTTTTTTATCTATCAAGTGTCTTCTACACTTAATTTAATATCTATCCCGAGATCTTAGATTATGCTGAGTCTGAAACTCTTCAATCTCTGTACATAGAAATAATAAAAACCTTCATTCAGCAAACCATTCACTCTCAACTCAATAATACAACAGTAAACACGATGACAATAGACTTCACATTAATACTCACACCTCCAAAACAGCAACCACCTTTGAAAACCGCAGCTTGTCAGCTCCTCAAACTCCAAACTCCTGGGCCTGGATTTTCAGGATTCAAATTTTTATTTTAAATTGGGAAATTATTTATAGCTCTTTGATCAAGGTGAAACTATATCACTGCTACCAGGAAACTGATAATGCGGATTGGGGCCAAAATTAAATAATATGGTTCACTGTTCAATTACCATCACTTACAGAGTTAAGCCCTGTACCCGCGCCGGTCACTTCTTGTCCAAGGGATGTATCTTGGGCACTGTATTTTGAGTTAAAGAGCTATTTCAGTATCACAAGCAATTACCAAATACAATTTCAAGTTGAATGATGAGAGTTTGGAATAGTTTTCAAAACATTTACTATTAAGAGATTAGTCAGTTTTCTTTTTCTTTCTTTATTCAAATTAGTCAAATAATGAAGTAAGTTAACAGAAATCTTGTAAAAGGTTTGGTTAGGAAAAGTAATCAAATAGTGCATCAAGCACATTGCATAAAGGAATAAAACCTTATTCTAGAGATCAGGACTGGAATTTTAGAGCTAGTAGAACGCATGAAGAGTTCTATTTCAAGGAAAAGAGTGAGATGGAAGGAGCATAAAGCTCAAAGCCAAATTAAAGCAGCAGAACTTCCCATAAATAGTAGTTCACGAATCTCAGCCGAGTCTTAGTAATGCGAGCAGATGATCATACAGTTGCAGTAGCAGTCTGTACAATAAAGCATCAAAATAATGATGAACAGAAGCAGCAGTAGCCACAACTGTGAGCCTAGGATATAGGAATGGGCCATGGAAATTATGAAAAAGCAATAGACACTAATTAGGAACATGCACTGATATAGAAGACATGAATACATGTTGCAGACATTGTATCAGGCTTCTTTCTCTCTGGTGCAATCAAAAGGCAGATCTCCTCTGTGAGCAAAGTTCTGTTCTTCGTTTGCCACGAAAACACATGCAGATTGTAAAGCCTTATTATAAGTTATTTACAGATGTTCTTACGTAGTTAAGGTTTAGAAACATAAGTCTTAGTTCCCATTGGTATAGATCATGATTTGACCTTCTAAAATAATTGTTTCACTGTATACACAATGAACTATTCTAAAGAGAAAACACATTATCTTTGGAAAAATACTTTTTAGTAATGCTTTCCATTAACAAGAACAAGAAATATTGTTTTGAATGTGCAACTGTTCTATTCAGGCATTGTGAGAAATACGGTGAGAAGTTTTAACAATACAAACAATATGTTTCTTAGTAAAAACAAATATATTTCATTAAAACCAGAACATTCTGCAGTTATGATAAACATTTCTAAGCATATCACATTAAGGTCAGGTTTTTAGATTGTATTTTGCACAGTTCAGCAATATTAGGTTAACCACTAGTCAAAGAAAGCTTGCTTCTTATTTTTCTATGCCCTAGCATGACTTAGCTATGGCTGCCTATTGCTGTTTGAACATTCAGAATGTATGTTATTGCTTTGAAGTTTACATTAATCATTGTACATTTTTAACTATTAATCTGAATAATTGCATTTTAATTTGTGAACCTTATCAGGGATGAGAACAGAACAATGAACTTCAGGCCATGTGTCTTATGGTTTAAATTTATACACATTCTCAGGAACCTCCTTTGACAAAATAATATGTGGAAATCCATAGTTCCCTAATGACCTAACCCCAATCACATGTATCATCAACTTTTTCATCCATTCAGTTGCTCTTCTCCTCCTTATCCTTTATTTACTGCTCTGAATTCTTCCATGTCCTTTTCACAGGTCTCTAACTTCACCTCTGATTTAATGCCATTGCCGCAACACATTTTGGCACTATATCTCTGTCACGAGGCGGGCATGCCAGGGGACTGTAAAGGACACTCAATGTCATGGTACGATGCGCCAACTACCTAACAACCTCTTGTCTTCCAGCAGCAGGATAACTGGATACATCGCTCTTCTCCGTCTTTATGAGGTCCGTCAGAAAAGGGGTCCTGTAGTTTTAACTGGAATGCAGAACCGGATGACTCCGCCCTCAATGCTGACACGGAGGGGAGCTGGCCAACAAGAACGGACGAAACCAGGAAGCAAGTGTGGTACAAGACCGGAGGACGGGAGCCAAGGGAGAAACGAGGAGAGCGAGGAAGGTCAGAGAGCGTGGACCGAGGAGACGAATTGAGAGTTGCGGGAATACCACGAGACGCCAGAGGATTCGAAAGGAGTGCGGGGATGCCATGAGAGCCAGGAGGCCACCGGGACCACGTCTCACAAGTACGAGGGTGGTTTGCGGGCTGGGTAGGGAGGCGGGAGAAACCCGATGGCTAAGGGTATCAGCCCCTACCAGTCCCCTCCATAGGTGTGTTCCCCTCCCTGCACAATCACTCCTTTTCCTAGACGTGTGGCACTGGTTTGGAGTGTATTCGCTCACTACCCAATCCCTCATGTGCACCTAAAGGCACAACACACTTACACTTTCTCCCCATTTCATTTTTCCCCATGAGAGCCATGTCCATACGAGAAGAAGCTGATGTCCCTAATGATCTGACTGCTGATCACCCCCCAAGACGACCGCTACAGACAGACACCAGTCAGGAGAAAAGAAACCTTGTATACCCTCGCTGCGGTACCCTGCACTCTGGCTACTAAGAGGAGACGCTTTCTACAAAAAATAAAAACCTGTTTGCATCATCCTGTTGTCCTGCCCCTTCCTTCGAACCCGCTACAATCTCACATGAGCAAATTTCTTTACATGCCATCATCCAATCTGGACAATCTCTAATGTTTGATATAGCATTTACATTCCCGCATATATAACAAATCACCTCACACCACCACTTCAAGCCTTGGCATTTGTTTTGCTACTGCTTCTCTCCCTACTTCCTTTAAACTCACTCTCATTTCTCTTCTTTCCTTCTCCTTAATATACAACATCCAGCTAAGATTTCATTTTCATACTTTTTTCATTTACTACTTTTTTGATCCCCATTTGTATTCCTCGAGTGTGAGGAACTGGGTTGTTGGTTGAGTGGGGCATTAACCCTGCTCAAGCAACAGCCACAATCTATCTGTCAGGGTGAACTACAAAAAGTCCCTAAATTAACCAGTGGTAAACCCTCTAGTAACTTGGCACAAAAGAAAGCAGTCAGGCTTAATTTAGAAGCAATGTGTAAAGTATTTATGCAGCACACAAACAGTAATAGAGTGAGAACACAACACCCTAAAAAATCCCACACCAATTTAGAAAAATAGAGTAAAATCTAATGCACTACTTGACACACAAACAATCGAAATGTAATCAGTAGAAACGGAGTTATGAATTTTTAAAGATTACAGTAAAACCTAGAGACTAAGGGCCTCATGTAGGAAGCCAAATACCGGTCGGTAACGGCCGATTTTCAGTAATTATACCGTTACCGACCGGTATTTTGGCTTTTGGTATGTAGGGGGACAATTTCTGTATTCGGAATTTACCGAATCGGTAAAATTACCGATTCGGTAATTTTACCGATTCGGTAAATTCCGAATACAGAAATGAGATGTAGGGGGAGTGTGTGGGTGATGTTTGGAGTCGGTATTTACCACCAACTAATAGTTGGTGGTAAATAAAGTATGGATGGTGAAATGCATTGCATAGCGCCTACAAGTGTGCAATGTGGCAGACATACATGCCCTTCGGGCATGTATGTGTGCCACATGTGCACACATAGCCGTTTCAGGGGTGCAACAGGGTGTCAATGTGACACCCTGCCACCCTTGCATGTGTTCCCCCCATTACCGAATCGGTATTTACCGATTCGGTAATGAGGCATACCTTCCCATCAATGGGAAGGTATGCCTCATTACCGAATCGGTAAATACCGATTCGGTAATTACCGAATTATTCCGAATCGGTAATATTTACCGACCAATTACCTACATATCATTTACCACTTCATAAATACCGAATCGGTAAAATTCGGCATTTATGAAGTGGTAAATGTGTCCCTACCTACATATGGCCCTAAAAGATCAAAGTTCCAACTGTGACTATCTAGTCACACGAGACCGGTTCAAAGTCGAACAATATTTCCAACCTTGATGGAGCTGAATGGGCACCATTTGGAGGTTCAGGACTTACTCAGGCTGGGTCCATCTGCAGGTTCAAGATGGTTGGAGCCTTTTCTGTCCCCGAGCCTTTGATCAGGATGCCACCCAAACAGCACTTGAAGTCACTCAGGTAGTCCTGGATTCAAGGAGTGAAACAGGGCTCATGAAACAGGGTAGGCCACTGATGCTTCAAGGTTGGCTTAAGGCAGCAGAGCAGTCCTCCCAGGTGCAGAAAAGTAGGCAGTCTTTTGATGTACACAACAGGCTACAGCAGCAGGCAGTCCTATGAGAGTCCCTCCGCATGTCCAAGTGAACTGAGGAGTGGGTCTGAGGGTCTTAGTTTTATATCTAGTGCTGTATTTGAAGTAAGAAAAGTTTCTAGAGATTTCCCTTTGAAGTGATTAGAGTTTCCTGCCTTCCCAGCCCTGGTTTTAGCCTAACTGCATCAACATTGAGGTGGTGTGAATTCATTTGTGTGAAAGTAGGGCACAGCCTATGGATTTGCAAGTGGGGCTGTGCACAGCTCCACCTGCCAGCGATTTCTTATCCAGGCACACCTAATCCCGCTACTGTGAGACTGTCTGAGAGAAATAAACAAAGTCCAGCTACCAACTACAACCACTAGTGTAACCCAGGAACAGGCTTTAGGCACAAAATAGCTGGGGCAGGAAAATGCCAACTTTCTAAAAGTGGAATTTTCAAAATTGTGACATAAAATATGACTTTACCATTAAAGAGGATATTATATTATAATCTCAAAGACACAAACATGACTTTCCTACCTGCTACCTATCAAAATTTAGCACTTATTAAATGTAGTGAGGCAGCGAGTTTCTCACTACCAGGCCATGTAAAATTGAAAAGTGCATGCGCAACCTTTTAATTACAATCCACCCAGTCTTCTGAGCTACCTATGGCCTATCTTAGGGGTAACTTATATGGAATAAAAGGTGAGTTTATGGCTTGGTAAGGGCATTATTTTGCCAAGTCAAATTGGCAGTTTAAAGCTGCCAGCAGGCTGCAATGGCAGACCGGAGACATGTTTTAAAGGGCTACTTTACTGGGTGGTACAATAAGTGCTGCAGGCCTACTTGTATCATTTCATGTCCAGTCCTGAGTATATGGTATACCAATTTATTAGGGGTATATAAGTGCACTTTAGCACTGGTTAGCAGTAGTCAAGTGCCCAGAGCTCTAAGACTAACAAAAACGAATTCAGCAAAAATAGGAGGGTTAAAGGCAAAATGTTTAGGGGTTATCCTGTAGAAAGGGCCAAGTCCAACATTGAGCATGCCATAACAGAGCTTTATCGCAATATGCAATAAAAATCATTATGTGAAATACATAAAAATATTGTTAAGAAAGGAAAGGAAAGGAAAATGAAAATCAATGGTCGCCTAAAAGGTGGACAGATTATAAAGAGCACAATAATGTAAATGTAAATGTGGGTGTACTTGTAAAGTGCACTGTGACTCCATGGAGTATCCTGGCGCTGAAGACCGCTGGGGAACCCGTCCTGGTTTTCCTTGTGAGATGGTCCCTTTTTGGGTATCTCCAAGGTGAAACCAGGCATCCCCGGCGTCTGTGGGTGGCCGTTGTAGAGATGAGGCAAGCTTAATGCCCAGAGTTGCCGAGTGTGTTCCTGGTTAGAGTAGGTACCGAGGCGAGAATTATCGAGTCTGTTTTAACCCTGGTCCACGACCCTGCCGCATTGGGAATTGAACCCTGGTCCCTGGCCGATTCTCTGCTTACGGATCTGCCACCTCTAACCAGTGAGCCACACCTCTCTATAATAACTGCACTGTATTAGTTTTAAATTAGTTATGACCATAAAATAACAATAATAAATAGTTTCTTGAACTGGTAAAATATCAAATTGATTTTAAAACTGAGACAGCTGATTAGAGTAAAATTCTTAACCACATTTCATCTGACTTAGATAAAAATTATAAGTTTTGTCCAAAAGCTTCACTACCGAGCCAAGGATTTTCATGAGTTGTGCCTGCCAAACATAGTAGGAGCACCTCCCTTAACAGATGGATAATCCATTTATGAAATATTTTCCTTACATTTTATGTTTGGTACATAAATGCATGCCAGACAAAGGAAGATCATGTGCTCAAATGTTCAAGGCCACATAACCAGTATTTTGTATTTTGCTTTATCTGTTTCTTTATTCGAATACCCCATGATTGCACGAATATCTGTGCATTTCAATCTAAATCTTAGAAATTTCTGTCAAATTGAAGGTCTCATAATCTTCGTCAAGTAGCGCTGGGGAGTCTGTCTTATAAAACTGAATAGTATAGATGCAACTACCTTCAATGTTTTTGCAAGGACATAATTAAATGCAAAGTTTTCAAATTTGATTTTCTCATTCAGTCGCTTATTCAATATGTATTTTCATGTGATTAGATCTGTCCAATTGTCAACACAAACATGAATCTTTACTATATATCCCAGGTAAGATGCATATCTAGATATCTTGGAGCTATATATGTCATCCCATAGGACTTAACAGGTGCATATCCAGACATTTTACCTAACCGTAGACTATAATTTAAAGCAGCTTCATCTATTCAGTGTCCATGTGCTGCGTGACATAACTCAAGTCTTATTACTGCGTGTGGGGTATGTCTTCTAAATTTGAAGATTTTCCTCAGAAAGTTAATTTCAGATATGTTAAATTTCATGTTACATTTTCCACCAGCTACAATGGCCCCGTATATTAATATAGGGCTAACCATTGCAGCAAGTACTCTATACTCTTTCATTGGAAACGTAACCCCATGTGTTCTGTAGAATTTACTAATCCCTGCTTTCACACTAATGCATTTACTCTTAAATTGTTCCATTTGTGTGATCTATGACAAATTAGTTTTTAGATTAATTCACAATAGTCATAATTAGATATTTTTTCTATCTCTATACTATTAACCAACCAAGATATTATGTTGTTAGTTTTCCCAAAAATCATATTTTTGTTTAGGTTAATAATTTTATTGGCACAACAAGTACAACACAAAAAGGTGCTATAAATATAACTGATATATGAACAATGAAAAACTGCAATTATACATAAAAAGTAATATAACAATCCATTTATTATCATAGCAAGCACAATGAAAGAAAGAAAGAAGGGAGATATAAACAAAAATGAGATTAACATAAATTAGTATAACTATTACAATGCATTAAGGCAATCAATACGTTGTGCTTGAGGAAAGAATGTCAGATATTTCTTAGAAGTTAGCTAAATGAAAAGAATAGATTAAATAGATCATTTTGATAAGTAGGTAGTAACTGGTAGCCACAATTGTTTATGTTTCATTGCTATGTGGAGTTTCTTCAAATTAATAAAGTCTAGTCTATGATTGTCCACATTATATCCCATCATAAACTGATAGATATATATATTTCAAATTGGAAGCAATAACCTGTAAAGCAATAGCTATTAACATATCAACCAATTTTGCAAGAAAATTGTTAGAATCCCAAATAACACGAACCCCACCTGAAAATATCATTTGCAAAGAAAAAGGTGAGAAAATCCAAGTAATAACAATCTTAGACCATACCGGCTTCCACAATTCAACTACTCTGGGAGTAGTCATCTACCACTTGTAAGAGTGTAGTGATACTCGCTGTCCAGTTCCATTAATAAATAAACACATTTGTAAAAGAAGAAGAAAAGAATTAAGGAAAGATAGAAAGGAAAAAGAAGAGAAGACTGGTAAGGATCCCAAGCACATAGAGGGTAAGAGAAGAAGGTGACTAATAAATGAGCCACCAGGTGAATCGTTATTAGGGAGAGAACACACACCTATGAGCGTGTAGTGATGTTGGAAAACTTAAGAGAAGAGATGCAAACTGTAGCTCCATTAAGTAACAGAAACAAGAACTGCATTGCATAGATGACTCCAAAACAAAAAAAAAGGGAACAAGGAAAATCAATGTTGACATTATGAAATTCTTTTAGAAATATACACAAAAGGAGGACCACACCTTACCTATACAAATCACAAGAGAACTGCAGAGGTATAGTACAACAGATTACTACTGGGAATCCACTGAACAAGAAAACTAGAGAACATAGCACAAGTATGCTAACAGGTGCCTGTAATGAGACAATGAATCAGTATTACAACAGAGGACAAACAGATGATGTAAGAATAAAATCATTCGAGAAAAGTACATTCAGCCAGTAGCATGAGCTCCAAGATCCATATCTTTTATTCTTTGTTGCTGAAGAAAGTCCTTTAAAAGAGCCAGATCCATGTAAGTAGTAGTTTTATCCTTATAAGTAACTTTGAAGAAACAGGGGTGAACAAGTTCATATCTGGTATTCAGAGCCTTAAGTTGAGGTCGCAGAGCTAAAAACAGTTTCTTTCTGCTGGAAGATGCACTAGAGACATCCTGAGAGATAAATACTGTATTACCAGACCATTAAAGATTTGAAGTTTGGCAGCCGTAACAATCTGCATCGGATCTGTGTATTGTAGAAAAAGGATGATGATATCTCTGGGATTCGATCGAGATAATGTTGACTGTTTTGGACCCAAACGAAGAACCCTCTGAACACTAAGATCTGAGGAAAGATTGATATGAACAATCTTCAGTAAAATCTTTGGGAGAATGGAGACCATGACGAGACAGTCAGCGCCCCCAGGGATGCCATAAAGTCTGAGATTGGTTAATCAATTCCTATTACCCAAATTCTCTGTGGCTTTTTTTTATGTAATTCAATATCTTTTGGAAGTTGAAAAATATAAGGGACTGAATCCTCAACATCGGTGATGCATTGTTCTATAAGGGATATCCTTTTATCCAGAGAAAACCATCATTCCTCCAATCTCCGCAAAGTTAGTTTAAATTACAAAGGGTTTCATGGCTTTCAATCCAGCCATTAAATCAACCAGTGTCAAAGTAAAGCGAGACTTATTAGGGGACTCAATATCCCCACATGGTCTCTTAACAGATCACAAAGCAGTTATTTGTTTTAGCAAACGTCACTGAAGAGTGTGATATTATGAGGTGAATTAGTGCCCTCCACTCTGTGAAGATTCTTATCTTTCACCATGAAAGACCAAGACTTTTTAAGTGTTAATGCAGAACTTTACATGAACCAGCGATGAAAACTGTGTGTGAGCATTTACTTCTCCACATATACTGTAGAAGAGAAGCAATGTTCCACATCTTATGTTGAAACAATTAATGACACTCCAAAGCAGCCAATGTTAAAGAAACTCTCCTCAAATACCAGAATATGCAAGCAACATTAAAGCCATACATGGATGAGCTCTGTTGAACTTGCTTTGCCAGGGAACGAAAAGCAGTATCCATAGTGATGTCCACGAAATTCTCCTCAGTATGAGAACAAAATGGCAGACAGAGAGTTCCTCAAAGCATTCCCCAGGCATAGAAATTAGAATTAGCAGGTGTCGATTCAAGGAGACAAGGGGAACTCAACAAGTAATCCATTTGTCATTCTGTGAAATATATATCCTATATGTAGCCACCTGCACATTTGAAGGTCTAATCTAATTTTCTCATAAGCAAGAAAAACATAGTGGCAGACGGAGTGCTCCACGAGCAGTAAATTGTAAAAAAAAGAATGCATTTTCGCAGATAAATGTAAAATAGGCCATAGCTATATGCAGTAGTTGTTACTGCAACATTATCCACCTTTTGATAAGCCAGAAATAGATTTCATGTCGCATTGCTCAGGAAAAGCATTAGAGCTGAAGCAGAGTTTCACCGGAAGGCCGCCATCTTTATCGGCATCCAAGCCTCAACCTATTTTTGTTTTCTTATGAATCATCATGAGGACATCTTCTCTGATAGAAGTCCATGGTTTTCAAAAGATATTGCAATCCAACAACTACATGGAAACATTGCCTGATTTAGGAGCAAACTGGTTACAGCCTTTAAGTGATTAAATAATTATGCAATGGGGGCGTGGCTTGCGAGTCGCCAAGATGGCTGCTTGCGAGTGAGCTCCGGTGCTTCGCCGAGAGGTTCCGAGGCCTGAAAATGTAACCGTGACTCTTTTCGCCTGGAAAACGTCAGATTTCGGCGGCGGAGCATCGCGGGAGATATCAGGGTGATTGTCGCCGTTCGTGGAGTGCTCCTTACCGCGCAATCTCCGTTTTTGTGTTTTCCTCGGAAGTGGACCTAAAATGGCGGCATGAGGGACGCAAGCAGACCTGTGGAGGTTTAAGTGCCAAATAATGCAGTATTTTGAGGAGGTGGACCTGAGATCATGCTTTTCAGCATTATGTGAGGTATGATAATGCTTTTTTCCAAGCTTCAGCCGTGTTTGCTGATGGGAAGCTCATTTCCAGTTTTTTGGTGCCAGTACTGGTTTTCATACATTTAAAATATTCCGGTTAGGCATTTCTTTAAGCTCCGGTGAGCCTCCGTGTGGCCGTTCGGACTCCTGAGTGCATCTGAAGGCACTGCTTTTTGAAGGTTTGGCGGTGAGGGCGGAATGAGAGTTTCGCCTAGCAATGTTTTCAACGTAGTTACTTAATAGATGAGGTGCACTTTGTTACAAATACAGTGTCGTCAATTGAAGAGTGCTGCGACTGTGTGATGTAAAGTGGCACTGTCTGAAATTGCAAAATGCTGCCTACCCTGAGGTGAAGTTCAAGTGAAAACAGGCTGTGACTACCTGCAACCATTTAGTCTAAGATTTGAAACCTTATTATTGAAGATGCGGTGAGCTTGGATACCGCTTTCAAGTTGTCCTGTACATAATACCTCCTCTTCTTCGAAAGTAAGTTTTTTCCGCTCACTTCTTTCATCCCTAATGTATTAAGTGTTCGCCTTCAGACACTACTGCACGGGCTTTATCTATGCCGCCTTATTTTGGTCTTCTCTACTGCCTTCAGGATGACAGCTGCTCATACAATCCTTATACATCACTGGATGGATGAGTGAATAATGTTTTCTTGGTGGTCCTGGCTTGTGCGTTGGCAGTTTTGAAAGCAGCGTTATGTGTTACATTGCATCTTAGGGCTCTGTTCTCCTTATTGAAGCCTATAATTAAAGCTTTCAAGTGCCAGGAGCTTACCTCACCATCTTTCAGAAGGCGGTAATTATTTCTTCACAGTAACATATGTGGCCGCCATTTTGGATCACGTCATCCACGCTTTTTCCGCTCTGAGCGGTATTCAAATAATATTTTTACTTACTGGTGCCATTTTCGTATCCACTTCACTTTTTGGACGACCTGCTTCTACGATTTGGATATCATTGAACTTTCCCTGGCGTTTGGTGGCTCCTCCTTCCCTTTACTGCAATTCTTTAGTGATTTCTTCTGCTTGGCATGATGTCTACTGACTCCCACTCTACCAAATCTTCCACCTCTGGTACAAAACCTAAGCGGCATAAGAATGACCCGCCTTCTCCTATCCACTCTTCTCAAAATCCTGTTCTGGACTCTATCCTGGATGAAGTCCGTGGTCTTCAACCCTTCATGTCAACTACTAATGAAAAACTGAAACAAATTGAAGAAAGATGGATCATCATGGAAAGGAAGGTTTTTGATCTGGAACAACGTGTTAGTGATTTACAGGATGCCTCTACAAAAATTCCGCTCCTTGAACAGGAAATTCATAAACTTAAGCTTCACACGGAGGACCTTGAAAATCGTAATCGTAGAAATAACCTATGCCTTTATGGTCTTCCGGAAAATATTGAAGGGTCTGACATGGTATCCTTTCTTCAGAAATTTCTTCCAGAGCTCCTTGATCTAACACCTTCATCAGGTCCTCTTAATATTCAAAGAGCACACCGCTTAGGTCGATTAAATCCTGCTGCAAATAAACCTTGTGGTATTATTATGCTATTTCTTGAATTTACTGAACTGATGCATATTTTGAAAGCTGTCGGACTTAAAAGGCGTCTTATTTGGTCAGGTCATACTCTCTTCATATCGCAAGATGTCTCCAATGCAACCAACGCGTGTCGCAAAGAATTTCTTGCTTTACGCCCACATATGAGACGTCTCAACATCCAGTATGGAATTCTTCATTCATGTCTTTGCAAAATTACGCATGAGGGTCGATCACATTCACTTGACGATCCGGAAAAACTTAAACTTTATCTTCGGAGTCTCCCGTCACATGGCATGGATACTAATCCTTGACTTATTCTTCTTCTGGATTGTTACACTGTATTCAGTTAATTGGTTTATTTAAAGTTTTTGCTGATGGTTTATATTATCAATATTCATGTGGCTTTCTTTCTCTTTACTCCACTATATTTATTAGTGTGGTCCGTGTCCTCTGGCGTCTCTTTGCTCCCCTTTCTTTGACTTTTCTTCGCTCTTTACAGATCCAGATGTTATTCCTTGATCTGTTTACATGTCTCTATTTTTCTCTTTTGCTTCTTTTTCTTTTTGTCTATCTCTTCTTTTCATCTACTCATTCTTACTCAGCTTTGATCCGTTTTTACTGTACCTGTCTCATTTTTAATACTAAGTCTTTCTTTTCACATATTGAACATTGTCTTTCCTTCTTTTGTCTTGTCGAGTTTGCAGATTTGTGTTCCTGTTCCCTCATGTTTACCTGCTCCCAAAGTTATGGTTAATGTGACTTTGTGGAATGTTCGTGGTCTTGGTCATCCAGTCAAGCGTCAAAAGGTATTGTCTCATCCTGCTAAACTTAATACCCAAGTTGCTTTTTTACAGGAAACCCATTGTAATGACAAAGAAGCCCTTAAACTTAAACGCCATTGGGTTAATCAAATTGTTTTTTCTCCTGCAATTGATCGTCATGGTGGTGTCGCTATATTTTTTCATAAATCTTTTGATGCACAGATTATATCGTCAGAGTGTGACCCTGATGGTCGGTGGGTTTTGGCAGAGGTTATTATAAATAAAAGACAAATAACTTTTTTCAATATTTATGGTCCTGTTAAACCAAATTCTGTATTCTGGCACTCTATAAGGCTGAAACTATTGTCTTTTGCAAATCCTAATATTGTGGTTGGGGGTGATTTTAACAATTGGTTAGATCCGTTTACTGACAGGCAATCCAACTGTAAGTTCAAACCTGACATCCCACAAATCATTTCAAGCAGCCATCTCCTCTCGCCCATTATTTGATACGTGGAAAACATGTAACCCAGATACCTTAGAATTTACCTTCTTTTCACCCGTCCATCATACCAGATCTCGTATTGATTATATTTTAGTTTCTAAATCACTGCTACCATGTCTCCAATCTTCTGACATTGGATCCATATTTATATCTGATCATGCTCCTGTCTCCACCCTTATCGACCTATCTCTCACCACATGTAAACAGGGTAAATGGCGTTTCAATAATTCCCTTCTATCGGACCGTTCCTTTATTCTAGAAGCGACTTCTTTTATTAAGGAATTCTTTACCTTTAATAACTCCTTAGACACTTCCGTTCACAACAATTGGGACGCCTTTTAAGCTTCCTTTAGAGCATTCACTATTGCATACTCCTCAAGGAAGAAACAATTACTGCATACTAAATATAAAGATACCCTAACCCTTCTGAAAACGTTAGAACATAATTATTATTCTTCTAAATCTCCCTCAGCACTACAAGAATTAGTTCAGGCTAAATCCACCCTGAACAAAATCGTCACTGCGGACGCTTGTTACATCCTCCTTAAGATTAAATCGAAATATCATGGAGGTCAAAATAAAGCTGGGAAAATGCTAGCAAATTATCTAAAAATTAAATCAGAACGTAAAGTTATTGGCCCCATTCATTCGGAATCAAACAACACACTCCTTTCATCTGATTCCGATATTATCTCCACATTTCAATCATACTACAATCTCTTATATACAGAAACTACCACGCCCTCTGAAGATGATTTTATTTCTTTTTTCCGAGATATCCCCAAGCCTAAAACTTCCCAGGATAATTTCGAACCCCTTGAAGAAGATATCTCTCTACAAGAATTAACCAATGCTCTTAAATCTTTGAAAAAAGTGAAGGCTCCTGGCCCTGATGATTTTTCAGTAGAATTATTTTCCACTTTCTCCTCAATTTTTGCTCCCAAATTGTTAGAACTTTTTCATTCCTTTATATCCAATTCCCAAGCATGTGGTTCTTTTTTGGAAGCCCTTATTATTGTAATTCCCAAACCAGATAAAGACCCCTCCTTTTGCAAAAATGTTCGTCCTATATCATTAATTAATTATGATTGTAAAATGTTTGCAAAAAGTTTAGCTTCTCGTTTAGAAAAAATTATCCCTCTTCTCCTTAAACCAGACCAAGTTGGCTTTGTTAAAGGTCATTTGGCATATGATAACGCCAGAATGTTTTCCAATATTCTTGCTCTTAGTAGAAATTATCCAGCCCCACTTGCTGCTTTATCCCTGGATGCAGAAAAAGCCTTCGATCGTGTTAACTGGGCGTTCTTATTTCATGCATTACAATGGTTCGGTTTTGGTCCAAAGTTTATTTCATATGTTAAGTTGTTATATACCAATCCAAAAGCATGTATTTTTGTTAATGGTCTCTTTTCCCCTTATTTTTCCCTTCAAAGAGGTACTCGTCAGGGATGCCCCCTTTCACCACTACTTTTCTTGTTATGCTTAGAACCTTTTCTGGAACGTATTAGAAATAACCCTCTCATCAATGGTTTTAGTTTCAAGACCCAACAAATTAAATTATCTGCATATGCTGATGATGTTCTTATTTATATGTCTAATCCTGTGTCTTCCCTACCCCCCTTTTTGCAGGACATTTCATCATTCGCTAAGGTTTCTGGCTACAAATTAAACTTTTCTAAAACTGGGATCTTACCCTTAAATCCTTCATGCTATAGATATATGTTTGACTCATCTAATTTCACTTGGTGTCCCCAAAAAATTAAATATCTTGGCATATGGTTCTCCCCCAACATCCGTGACACATTGTCCCATAATTTTACTGCCTTAAAACTTAAAATTGCTAATTTGTTAAACCTCTGGTCTCCTCTGTTCCTCTCTTGGTGGGGTAGACTTGATACAATTAAAATGATGATTGTTCCCCAGATTCTGTCCATACTATCTATGCAACCTTTTAAAATTCCTAAATATTATTTTTCTCAGATTAATTCATTATGCACTAAATTTCTCTGGAATAACAAACATGCACGTATTGCTCTGTCTAAACTGATTCGTCCTAAAAATGAGGGGGGGGGGTAAGATTCCCTGATTTTGCTTTATATCATAATGCCTTTTTGATTCGTCAATTTTATGCTTTATCTAAAGATTATCAGGATTCACCTAAACCTTCATGGGTCAATGTTGAATGTTCATTGTTACATGATTTTTCAATGCGAGATGTTGTTCACATGACTAATTGTACTTTTCTTTCCAAATACCCTATTTTGAAACATTCTCAATTTTTGTTACATACACTTTTCTTTATGAATTTGGATGATTATCATTCTTTTCTAGCGTCATCACTTTGGTTTAATAAATACATTAAGTTTCGTCACAAATCATTTTACTACAAACAATGGAAAGAAAAGGGTCTTATTTATGTACATCAAATGTTTGTGAATAATGTAATTCTTTCTTTCCATCAGTTGCAAGAATCTTTTCAATTACCTGATTCCTGTATTCAGCAGTATAATACTTTAGCTTTAATACTTCAGGATTGTGTACAGAAATTTCTCTCTCTACCAACTCCTGCTTCACTTCTTCCTGATACTCCATTATATCAAATTTCTGCCGATATTGTTCCCAGTGCCTCTTTTATCTATAAATCTTTATCTACCCCTGTTGGTACACGGACTAAATCTAAGGTTGAACTAGAGTGGGAACAAGACCTTTCTCTGACTCGGTCGATATCGCAATGGGATACGTTTTGGCAGAAAATATTCAAGACTTCCAAAGCTGCTAATATCACACAGTCCCTGTACTTTATTTATAATAGAGTTGTTATTACTCCCCTTTTGTTAAATTTGTTTAACCACTCTGCTTCCTCATTTTGTTGGTCTTGTCTTAATGCTGAAGGTTCTTTATTGCATTTATTGTTCTATTGTCCTAAGGTTTATGCATTCTGGAATGCTATATGGTCAAAGTGTACCCTGATTTTCTCTTACAAAATACAACTTAGTATTCAAAATGTATTTTTAGGCACCATGTCGCCTGATTTGGCTCATGTTAATCCCACATCTCCTTTATTTGATTTATTTCTTGCTGTGGCTTTTAAAGTCATATTAACTTGCTGGAAAGACAATTCTAAGTTATCCTTTTTACATTGGTGGAACTATATATGTGATGAGCATAGAATTGCCTCTATTCCTCAGTCTTCTATCCACCTTCCAATTAAATCTGATTTACTATGGCTACCTTTTACGACTTATCTGTCATTATCATTATAATCCTTTTCTATCCTTATTACTGAGTTCTCCTCTCTTCCTCTCTTTCTTCTCTTTTCTTCACTTTTTTTTTCTCTCTCTTTTTCTTTTTTCTTGTCTCTTTCCTCTATAAAAATTACTCTACCCCTTTCAATATTATATTTATTCTAACATTTACACAGGTTCTTTCTAAACCACTGTAATAGCCTAGTTTTATATCTTTTACCTTAGGTATACTCTCTTTTTCCTTTTTTATTTATTATCATTTTGGGCACGTTATTATAAATGTTTATATACTCTGTAACCTTTTCTGTATAATTATCCTATTATGCAGTTACTATTTTTGTAGAACGTTTGTATGCTTATATTTTGAACATTATTGACTAGTTTATATTTGTAATCCTGTGTTTTCTTATATTCAATAAAAAATATTTAACAAAAAAATAATAATTAATTATGCAGTATAGAAAATAAACAAGCAGGGTGCTAACATACAGAGCTGTTGCAAATAATTTTCTTTATGGCATTTCTTGGTAACAACTCTGTTTTTACTTAGCAGTACATGGTCTTTGATTAACCATAAAACATTGTGGTCTGTGCCAAAATTCAAAAGTTCATGCTATAGTTGACTCTTGTCAATTTAAAAACAATTCTGCACTAAAATCAACAGTGGCCTCGATGTAAATCTTGTCAGTGCTATAATGTGTATTTTTAGTACCATTTTCAGATGTAAATCCTGTTTGGCTCCCGGACTGTAAGTTCTTTGTAGATACCCAATGGATTAAGTATTGTAGTAGTAACTATGCTAAGATCTTACCCACAATATCAAGAAGGGCTGATCGGTGATAGCTTTCTAGGTCTGCTTTTTCGCCCTTTTCAAATATTGGTACCACTAGCTCCTACGCCATGATTCTGGAATTATTCCTGTTTGCATGATAGAGATATACACAGGGAATAATGATTCTGCCTAAATATTAATAATAATCTTCAGGACAAGAGCCGGGGTCCCATTTGGTCTAGATGCCCTTGAAACCTTTGTCCCATTTATAAAAAATGTCAATTTGACTAAATAAATTGTCCATTCAACTCAATGCCAAGTAACAACTAACAACATTTTGAATGCTTAAGCAATAATGCTGTCATTCTTTCAGTTTAAAATCTCGTGTCAAGCATTGATTCTCCGCATACGAAAACCTTCCATCCCTGGTGTCACAGTACATGCAACCTTGTTTACATTTATTATAATTTTTTAGCAGTCACTATCCTGAGTGTTGCCTTTGTAAATGCTCTATGTGAGAAGTTCTTATAACTTTCTTCACCTGCAATGGGCAATATATTGCTTCCCTGTCTCCACACATGCAACATCAATATTTCCTCCACGACAACCTTGCATGCACTGACACAGTTTCCCTCATCCTCTTGGACTTGCTGGTACACCCCTCTTGGTCATGCTGGGACACTGTTTGCTTGGTGACAATTGCTCATGTGCACCACAATGTTTCCTAGTTTCACCTAGTTCTGGTGAAAGACAAAGGATTCCCTTGGTACAAACTTTTAGCAGAGAACTGAACAATTACAGTGGGCATGCACAAAAGAGAACGGGGAAAAAACCCTTTAAAATCTCTGATTCTGATGCAGACAACCCAAGTATTTCAGTTCTTCCCCTGGGGTAACGAATTTAGGTTTAAACAAAGCACGCTCAGTTCATCAACACATGTCCATACATTTCTAGACATTGCTCTAGTACAGTGCATCCCAAACTTTTCAAAACCATGGCCTAGTTCTTATAACAACACTCTTTTGCCACCCACCTAGCTTTCATGGACATGAGGCATGTGACTTTTTAATGTAACTAAAACATCATGTGGTAGTGCACTGTCACTTACAGACAGCATATTTTTCATCGAAATATCACTAAGGGGCAGATTAATAAGAAGTCATGCAAAGCAATGCAGCAAGACAACTTGCTGCACTTTGTTGCGTGACAGGGAGAGAACAGAAATGTACCATATCTTCTAAGATATGACACATTTCTGCTCTCTCCCTGCACTGGCACACTGTGTGCTGACTAGCGCCAAAGCAAGCACGCTTGTGCCGTGGTGCAAGGATGCCTGCATTACATCCAGGATAGTTTTTGTGCAGGAAGGGATACCTTCCAGCACAAAACCAATCCTTTGAGGCATTTTCCACTTTCTACGTGTGCTGCAGGTGGAAAGAGGTAATAACGAGGAGAAAAAATATATTTCTCCTCGTTGGCACATCGGAAGGTGTGCCATTTTGACAAAATCCCAGGTTTACTGACCTCTGTAAATCTGGGATTGCATCAAAATCTATAGATGGGTGTATGGGAACGCCCATGCTCCACCCATGGAACGCCTTCTCAACCCATAGTAATACAAGGCAGTAGTTTGTGATGCCTTGCGTGTCACAGGATTTTCTAAACCGCACAGAGCTACGCAAGGCTGCTTTGCGTGGGTTGTTAAATCCCACTTAAGAACTTGCGTTGCCTTCTGTAACCGCGAATGACGCATGGGCAACGCAAGCCCTTTGTACATCTGTCTCTAAATTTGCATAGACTTTCAGTTTTACTGATAAAACTATATTGCACACAAAAGATAATGGGGAATATTCACAAGGACTTCTCTCCGATTTATCTCCACCTCAACGCATCAAAAGTGGAGCTAGACCTAACACCCCATTCACAAGCAGGTGCAAACTGCAGACATTGCCAGTATTCCCGCGATAACTGACCCAAAATTTATCACCACAGCGGACACCACCGACTAACCCTAGTGAGATGCAGAGTAGGCGTTCCCATGCAGAAACACCCGAAAAAAACACAACACCACTTTCACAACGAGCTGCCAGATCTGCGAAGCGAACCAAAAACAGGCAATAAGCCGCGGTAGCCGCAGGTATTTAACACCTGCCTCAAGCAGGTGTAAAGACGGACGACTACCTGCAGTAGGCAACGGAGCCCCGCACACAGCCACACCCGAAGAACAAACGATGCCATGGAGCTAAACATCATGCAACTCGGAGCCCCAACAGGGCCACAACACCCACCGCCACCACCCCCAGGACCACCACGACCCCCAGGACCCGGACCACCACAGAGGCAGCGCAGAGTAAGACAGCGGGCCTACTGAAAATGCATCACTCTCACAGACCTAACGCCCGAGAAAGTCATTGCCCACTACAGGTTCAAAAGGGCAACCATCCTCCGCATCATGACCCACATCGCCCACAGGCTGACGGTCCCAACACAGCGGAGAACCAACATCCCTCCACAGACAAAGCTGCTGGCTGTGCTGCACCCGTTGGCCTCTGGTACGTTCCAACCAACAACTGCCAGAGTCGGAGGGGTCTCACAGCCAGCCCTATCAAAGTTCATCACACCTGTCCTGGATGCCATCCTCAGCTTCATACCCCAGTGCCTTCACTTTCCCAACACTGCGCAGGAACAGCTGGAGACAAAGCAAGGCTTCTATGCCATAGCCGGATTCCCGGCTGTGTTGGGGGCAATCGACTGCGCACATGTCCCACTTGTGTCCGCTGCGGATACTGCACACCACTACCGCAACAGAAAGCATTAGCATTCCATCAATGTGCATGCAATAGTGGACCACCGGGGACTCTTCACCAATGTCATCGCCAACTACCCAGGCAGTGTGCATTATTCCTTCATCTTCCGAAAGTCCATCATCAACCAGCACTTCCAAGATGGCACATATGGTACGGGACTGCTCGTTGGTAAGTGCCAAAACAACACATCACACATCCCAAAGCCACCAACACACAACGCACAACTGTGGGAATGCACATATGACCAAATCACATACAACATGTCAAACTACATGACCACCTACAAGACACGACTACACCACTCCATGGTCATCCTGGGCTACCCCTGCACCCAATACAGACGTTTCATGGCACCACAGCCACACAACAGCTGAACGTGTGAAGATGCATGATGCAGCCATGTGCGAGGATGCAAATGACCCGTGAGTGGGAATGTACACAACGAGAAGTGAAGCGTGGATGTGCAGGACAGACATGAGAATGCAAACAACTGATATGTCCATGCAGACCACAATTGCTGGTGACTGGAGAGTAGTGAGCAGTGGACGCAACCATGTCACCCCAGGCCATGGGACAGATAGCAGAAGTGTCACACACTGCGTCCCCCCGTGTGCGTGAGTGTAGTGAGTTGGCCCTGAGTACGCCAGGGCTGCGCAGGGGTGCCCTCATGACCCTACCCCAGTCTCCCGCAGGTCAGCATCCTGTGGTGGTGGTCCCTTGTCGGCTGCTGTGCATCCGGGGCCACTAGCCCTGTGCGACTCGAGTCATTCCCTCTTGTTGTACTTAGACATTGCATTTCTGAGTGCCTGATGACTGTTGGAGCTGTTGCCAGCACCAGCTACTCCCTGAGGGCTGGCTTACACTCGCCCCACACAAAGCCAGCACAGGCATCACCGGATTAGTGGGCCTGCCATCACATCCTGCCGAACCAAGTATTGACTCTTTACTCCCTGCACTGTCAGAGGTGATCAAGGATATGCACTCTGCCCTTGG
Organism: Triturus cristatus; assembly: GCF_964204655.1. NCBI lineage: Eukaryota > Metazoa > Chordata > Amphibia > Caudata > Salamandridae > Triturus > Triturus cristatus. The sequence goes on along the minus strand of NC_140587.1, from coordinate 319,317,749 downwards.
ATGATGACACCCCTTCGAGACCCGGACATACCCGCCCAGAGGCAGTACAATGCGGCCCACATACGCACCAGGGGCATCGTCGAACGCACATCTGGCGTGTTGAAGTCACGTTTCAGGTGCCTGGATGGCACAGGTGGAAAGCTCCTGTACAGCGCGGACATCATGTGCAAGATGATCGTTGCATGTTGTGTGTTGCACAACATCTGTGTTCGCACCAATGCCACATGGATCCCAGTTCCAGAGGTACCAGACGATGATGGTGACGATGGGGCAGGTGGCCCACATCCCACTGCAGCTGCTGCAGGAATGGCCCGTAGGAACTCCATCATTGACACTTACATCTCATGGGCAAGTCACAGTGTGGCCGTCCATGGCAAGCATGGGACAATAGAAGATGTCCAATTGTACTGCATGTGTGATTAAAACATATTTGCAGGTTACAGGTTGTACTTGTACATTGTCATGTTACATTTTCCTGCGGTTTCAGATGTGATTTGCCATGTTGTGCACATTTGCAGACCCAGTTGTGTCCTGTCTTCAGTTGTGGAGGGGTTGCTGTTTGTACCGGGATGTTGTCAATGTCGAGGTGCACTTCTGCTTATGTGCGTATGCTGCACGGTGGGCGAGTTGCTCCTGCGTCGAGGAGGTTGTATCGCGGGCATTGGCCGCGGTTTCAGCAAACTATCGCATGAGGCCGCCTTGTTGTGAATTCCACGTTGACACTGGGTTATTTTCCCGCGATGGCAATGTTGAGAGTAACGTTAAGCTACTCTTGCGGTAGTTATCACACGTACTTGTGAATATACCCCATAATGTGCGGAAATTGGGTTTTAGTGAATATTTATCATTTTTGATTCACCAAGTAAAGTTCGTTATTTGTTTTCATCCTATTAAAATCTTTGTTTTCATCATATTTCAGAATTACACACAAAATTGCTTCCTAATGGCTGAATGTGTACAGTTTATTAACAAGTATTTACATTTGTGTTGTGTATTACAAAAATGACATCCTACAGCCTTTTCTTTCACATTTCATGTACCTTGGAAAACTTTCACATAATTCACTTTACTTTTCTTTCTCTGACTACAAAAGAGAGGGGTTTGTAAATACCAATCCCCATATTAAAAGCAGCAATTTGTCAATAGACATAGCCTGATATTTGACCTCTGCCTTTGAAGTGCAACAATTGTGACATGATGAATACAGAATTTAAATGGCTCTTTATTCATTGCTTGGACTTTCACTACCAACCAAAAATTGCCTCGTGACCCACAGTTTGAGAAACTGTGCTCTACATAGAATATCCAGCCCCTGGGGTGACAACTCCATTGTCTCCATTAGTCTCACAAAGATGGCAAGGAAACAGTCGAAGTATTTTTTTTATTTCACCCTATGTAGAGGTTTCTAGGGCTGATTAGAGAACCATCATGCTGTAGTTATTCAGGTTTTACTGTAAGGTCTTTGATCATCTTTGAAGTGATCAAGGGGCATATTATCAAGAAACGGCGTTAAAATTATCACCGCTTTAGCAGCAGAAAACTGCTGCTAAAGCGGCGATAATGGGCTTGATAATATGCCCTTGAGAATTCCAATAGAAGCCCATGTTCTGGTGTCAACATGGGCTTCTATTGGAATTCTCACAGGCATATTATCAAGCCCATTATCGCCACTTTAGCGGCAGTTTTCTGCCGCTAAAGCGGCGATAATTTTAACGCCGTGCTTGATAATATGCCCCTAAGTTTTCACATAGGTGAGTCGAAAATAAGACAGAGCTAACTGAGTAGATGGTGGTAACAGTTAAGCCATAAGGATTCAAGAGAATCAGCAGAGAGGAGAGGATGCCCAGACGGGATCAAAAGGATTGCTCAGACTCGCTCTAAACCAGTCTATGCTGATAAAATGAATTGTGATCAGTATAAGAAAATGGAGGGGCATCTACAGTCCTTTGAGCATGTTTTATTTTTAATAACATTGAAATACATTTGTATATGTGTTCATGAAATAAATCATTTTCAGGACAATAACTAAAGTAAAAACAGATGCAGAATAAGACAGTAGCAGTGCGGCCATGCAAGAAAACATGTGCAGCCGCACACTACAAATAAGCACAGAATAATGCAAAAGCATGTGCAGTTACATGCATTGTCTCTACAGGCTCTCACATACACACACATGTACCCATACTGTTAGAAATTTGGTTTCTGGTTGACAGAGATATGCACCCTGTCCAAACAGGAACACCAATCCTTTTTGAAGTAAGTCGGATACGTGCCCTAAATTGACCTGTGCTCACTCTCTGATTGCTTGGCACAGAGCAGGCAGGCTTAACTTAAGAGGCAATGTGTCAAATATTTGTGCAACACTTAATACAGTATAACAGTGAAAACACTACACAAAAATATTAATCCACACCCAGTTAGGAAAATAGAGCTTAATTTAATGAACAAAAGAAGACCAAAATGGCAAACATCCAATAAGTAGAACTGGAGTTCTGAATTTTTAAAGAATATCTTTAAATAAAGGTCTTTCTTAACATAAAGCGCCAACTGGGGCTAACTGGTCCCTCTGGAGCAAGTCAATTCTGAAAAGTCAGGCTGACCGCAATGTAGTGTGGGTCAGATACACTAGCCACGCGGAGTCAGCTGCAAACAGTACCTTCACGGAGGAAGCGTTGACATTGATGAGCAAAATGAGAGGAGTGGCCGAAGGCGATGCGTCAACGTCAATCCGTAGGATTTAGGTGATGCGTCTGATCCGAGTGGCACAGTGGGGAGATAAGTCAACGTCGAACTCCTGAAGATAAATACAATGCGTTGTCGTTGAGCCGCACTGTGGTGTCCTCTCGGCGCTGATGTGTCAGTGTCAAAGTCAATACACCGGTCAGTGGCGGCTGGTGAGTTTTAAAAGTGGTGCGTCGTAAATGTTGTTTGTGACTTTGACAGAGCGAGTGAGCTCAAGTGACCCAAAGAGGGTTCGTGGTGGAGTATTCCTTCGCCTGCCATGAACATTTTAAGATATAGAGTGCAAAATAATGCATTTTGGAGAAGAATTTGAATAAAGGGTATATGTTTAAACAGAGAATTTTACACAAAATATAAGTTTCCAGCTCTTGGGTTCTCAAGAATCTGATGACCTGACTATCTTAAATAATTTTCCACAGGGCAAAATTGGTGCATATATATTTTGCACTATTCTGACTGCTAATGTAGTATAAAAAAATGTAGCGAACTGATTTGTTCTCAAACTTGTCCCCTTTTAAGTAGAGCAAAATGTATTTGTTCTGTTTCCTCTTAGGAAATACGTAAAAATAGTGTGAATCAAGGTTTTTTTTTTGCACTAGCACAAATGTTTATATAATTTGGCTGATGTGAAGACTGCAGCTAAATCGGTTTGTGCCATACCTTTTACACAAGAAGAAAAAACTATGAAAGATATCTCTGCCTCATTTTTTGCATCAATGCTAAACTTAAGAAAAAATGTCACAAAGTAATTTGTGACGGATCTACGGGTCAAATGTAGGAAACCTTCATAAATATATACGCACACACACTCTCTCTAAGTGTTACGTGGTATAATTAGTGTTCACCAAAACATCGAAACTATGATGTGATTATAAATACATCATTGTGTAGAATGTAACAGGAAGTGCTCACTGTTCCGCTCAGTTGATAGATAAACTAAACTATACTCTGGAGACGCGCGTTTCTTTACGTATTAATAAGCAACCACAGCAACAAGCACAAACAGCAATGAACGAGCTGTTTGATTTGAGCTGAATTCACCGCAAACCCATATAGGTTTGTATAATTAAATATATGCAGGATCTGCAGACACGCGCGCAGCTCTTGCATACGTCTCCAAGGCAGAGTCGAATATTGATCTAGTTGGTTTGAGTAGCATATTTTATTTGCTCATACTGAAACAGTGTCGCCTTAGTTTACGAGAAATGTAAGTGAACAAATACATCTGACACAAATTGACTATGGATAATGTTTGACACAATGTGGTCGTGCATATCTTTAAGCACTACTATTATGGGAAAACATTTTGGCATAATATAAAGAGCACAGAATCAGAAACATTATGAATATCGCATTTTAGGGCAAAATCTGAAAAACCGAAACTCAACTGGAAAGCACACACGCTATGCAGGTCACAATGGCTGTATCACAATTTACCTGTTGGGAAATGTGTGCATCGCTTGCAGGTACAGGAAGAGTGCCCTCGCCCTGACAGAGGCAGACTGTAACTAAAGAGTGAAATGAGCAGCCAGTGTCGACCCATGCTTTTGGAAAAACGAGGTGGATGTTATTTTAAACAAAACAAAAAGGAAGCGTAGGTAGTACTCTGAGGTGTACACTGCACGTTAGAGACTTAAAGGACTACCACACAGTTCTACAGGTTAGCGTCCATGTCAACATGTGTACATTCAACAGTGAGATATCCCGGACTTGTCTAAAGCACAATCTTCATTCACACTGCGTTACGATTCCACGACCTCTATTGAAACTACGTCAGAAACAATAATTTGCAGATTTTGGTCATTAGCTTCAAAAGGTGACCCCCTCCCGCCCCCCATCCCAACCTCAATAGCCTTCCATTGCAACCAGTCCAATGTTCATGACTAACAGAAATAAAGTGCGAACTGATCTCCCATTCTCCTTACTAAAACTCCCTTTGTGTTTTGAAGAACTGCAAACGCCCCTGGTCAAGGGCAATACAATGAACTTTGTTGTCATTCGAGTATCTCAAGGTTCAAGGACAGCCACATGCAGGATATGGATGCAGGATGGATTCAGGCCCAGATCTCTGTACTGGGGTGAATGTATGTCACTGTTCTGCATTCTGTCCATCAATTGTTCTTTTTGCATTTTTCACCACGAGTGGGACGGGTATGCCCAGACGTGGGTCCCGTGCTCACTACGCCACTGGACTCAAGCTATCCTGGCTGAAGAGAGGCGAAAACCCCAAAACCGGTCCTAGGATGCTTGATTCCGGTCCAGGGAAGACATGGCTTGGCAGTTCGGGCTGGACTGTTCCCATGAGGCACAGGGTCAAGACTGATTTGCATACGGCCATGTCTGAACTGGGGTGGCGTGGTGAGCAACAGAATTATGGATTTAACCCAGATCTCTTGACTGGGGGTGAATGTTTTGCTAATGTGCAACATTCCGTCCGGGAAAGGAAGATGGCGGATTGTATCCGCCGCTGAAGGACGCGCCCTTACCCTCCGGGGTCAGGGTTGCCTGCTGGCCGAGCCATTCCTCACCTACGATGACTACTGTTCTCCCTGATTAGGAAACAAATTATTCCTCTTATGTGAGGGGGATCTAAAAAAAAAAAAAAAACACATCTTAATACAATTCAAGACTGTAAGAGAGCCGATTACAACTTACGGCAGCGTGTTCGTCCTCCTTCTGGCTGGTGCGGCGAAAGAAACTGACGGATGTGCCGGCTAACCCGCGTTAGCTGTGGGATTCACAGCGCTCGTGTAGCAGGCTGGCTCTCGACCCGGAAGACGCTCCAGGCAGCCCTGTGTTTTCCGTCGGTGGACTTTCGTGCTCTACGGCGGGTAAGCGACGAGGTTGCTGACCCTTGGGTGATCTGCAGCAGGGGGGGAGTGGATCTATTGCTCCCCTCGAAAGTCGTCCTTTGGGGCTGAAAGCGCTTCCAGGGGTGTTGTTTGCGGGGATGGCCCCCCCCCGGCTGCTCGTCGAGGGCGAGCTGGCGTGCAAGCAGAGAGTGACTGCCATTCTGCTTCAGTAGTACAAAAGGGGGTGGTGATGGACGGAGCATCAGAACCAATCAAACACTCACACCCAGTCAACAGATCTGGGTTTGATCCATCACCGTTCTTTAGCCCACTCTGCCACCCCAGTTCAGACATGGCCATATGCAAATCAGTCTGACCCTGTGCCTCATGGGAACAGTCCAGCCCGAACTGCCGAACCATGCCTTCCCTGGACCGGAAACAAGCTTCCTAGGACCGGTTTCTGGCATTTCAGCCGTCTTCAGCCAGGCTTGCTTGAATCCAGTGGCAAAGTGAGCAAGGGACTCACGTCTGAGCATACCTTGCCAACTTATGGCGAACAAAGCGGTACAAAAGGGGGTGGTGATGGACGGAGCATCAGAACCAATCAAACACTCACACCCAGTCAACAGATCTGGGTTTGATCCATCACCGTTCTTTAGCCCACTCTGCCACCCCAGTTCAGACATGGCCATATGCAAATCAGTCTGACCCTGTGCCACATGGGAACAGTCCAGCCCGAACTGCCAAGCCATGCCTTCCCTGGACCGGAAACAAGCTTCCTAGGACCGGTTTCTGGCATTTCAGCCGTCTTCAGCCAGGCTTGCTTGAATCCAGTGGCAAAGTGAGAAAGGGACTCACGTCTGAGCATACCCTGCCAACTTATGGCGAACAAAGCGGTACAAAAGGGGGTGGTGATGGACGGAGCATCAGAACCAATCAAACACTCACACCCAGTCAACAGATCTGGGTTTGATCCATCACCGTTCTTTAGCCCACTCTGCCACCCCAGTTCAGACATGGCCATATGCAAATCAGTCTGACCCTGTGCCTCATGGGAACAGTCCAGCCCGAACTGCCAAGCCATGCCTTCCGTGGACCGGAAACAAGCTTCCTAGGACCGGTTTCTGGCATTTCAGCCGTCTTCAGCCAGGCTTGCTTGAATCCAGTGGCAAAGTGAGCAAGGGACTCACGTCTGAGCATACCCTGCCAACTTATGGCGAACAAAGCGGTACAAAAGGGGGTGGTGATGGACGGAGCATCAGAACCAATCAAACACTCACACCCAGTCAACAGATCTGGGTTTGATCCATCACCGTTCTTTAGCCCACTCTGCCACCCCAGTTCAGACATGGCCATATGCAAATCAGTCTGACCCTGTGCCTCATGGGAACAGTCCAGCCCGAACTGCCAAGCCATGCCTTCCCTGGACCGGAAACAAGCTTCCTAGGACCGGTTTCTGGCATTTCAGCCGTCTTCAGCCAGGCTTGCTTGAATCCAGTGGCAAAGTGAGCAAGGGACTCACGTCTGAGCATACCCTGCCAACTTATGGCGAACAAAGCGGTGCAAAAGGGGGTGGTGATGGACGGAGCATCAGAACCAATCAAACAATCACACCCAGTCAACAGATCTGGGTTTGATCCATCACCGTTCTTTAGCCCACTCTGCCACCCCTGTTCAGACATGGCCATATGCAAATCAGTCTGACCCTGTGCCTCATGGGAACAGTCCAGCCCGAACTGCCAAGCCATGCCTTCCCTGGACCGGAAACAAGCTTCCTAGGACCGGTTTCTGGCATTTCAGCCGTCTTCAGCCAGGCTTGCTTGAATCCAGTGGCAAAGTGAGCAAGGGACTCACGTCTGAGCATACCCTGCCAACTTATGGCGAACAAAGCGGTACAAAAGGGGGTGGTGATGGACGGAGCATCAGAACCAATCAAACACTCACACCCAGTCAACAGATCTGGGTTTGATCCATCACCGTTCTTAAGCCCATCACCACCCCCTTTTCTACCGCTTTGTTCGGTCCAGGGAGGGCATGGCTTGGCAGTTCGGGCTGGACTGTTCCCATGAGGCACAGGGTCAGACTGATTTGCATATGGCCATGTCTGAACTGGGGTGGCAGAGTGGGCTAAAGAACGGTGATGGATTAAACCCAGATCTGTTGACTGGGTGTGAGTGTTTGATTGGTTCTGATGCTCCGTCCATCACCACCCCCTTTTCTACCGCTTTGTTCGCCATAAGTTGGCAGGGTATGCTCAGACGTGAGTCCCTTGCTCACTTTGCCACTGGATTCAAGCAAGCCTGGCTGAAGACGGCTGAAATGCCAGAAACCGGTCCTAGGAAGCTTGTTTCCGGTCCAGGGAAGGCATGGCTTGGCAGTTCGGGCTGGACTGTTCCCATGAGGCACAGGGTCAAGACTGATTTGCATACGGCCATGTCTGAACTGGGGTGGCGTGGTGAGCAACAGAATTATGGATTTAACCCAGATCTCTTGACTGGGGGTGAATGTTTTGCTAATGTGCAACATTCCGTCCGGGAAAGGAAGATGGCGGATTGTATCCGCCGCTGAAGGACGCGCCCTTACCCTCCGGGGTCAGGGTTGCCTGCTGGCCGAGCCATTCCTCACCTACGATGACTACTGTTCTCCCTGATTAGGAAACAAATTATTCCTCTTATGTGAGGGGGATCTAAAAAAAAAAAAAAAAACACATCTTAATACAATTCAAGACTGTAAGAGAGCCGATTACAACTTACGGCAGCGTGTTCGTCCTCCTTCTGGCTGGTGCGGCGAAAGAAACTGACGGATGTGCCGGCTAACCCGCGTTAGCTGTGGGATTCACAGCGCTCGTGTAGCAGGCTGGCTCTCGACCCGGAAGACGCTCCAGGCAGCCCTGTGTTTCCCGTCGGTGGACTTTTGTGCTCTACGGCGGGTAAGCGACGAGGTTGCTGACCCTTGGGTGATCTGCAGCAGGGGGGGAGTGGATCTATTGCTCCCCTCGAAAGTCGTCCTTTGGGGCTGAAAGCGCTTCCAGGGGTGTTGTTTGCGGGGATGGCCCCCCCCCCGGCTGCTCGTCGAGGGCGAGCTGGCGTGCAAGCAGAGAGTGACTGCCATTCTGCTTCAGTAGTACAAAAGGGGGTGGTGATGGACGGAGCATCAGAACCAATCAAACACTCACACCCAGTCAACAGATCTGGGTTTGATCCATCACCGTTCTTTAGCCCACTCTGCCACCCCAGTTCAGACATGGCCATATGCAAATCAGTCTGACCCTGTGCCTCATGGGAACAGTCCAGCCCGAACTGCCGAACCATGCCTTCCCTGGACCGGAAACAAGCTTCCTAGGACCGGTTTCAGGCATTTCAGCCGTCTTCAGCCAGGCTTGCTTGAATCCAGTGGCAAAGTGAGCAAGGGACTCACGTCTGAGCATACCTTGCCAATTTATGGCGAACAAAGCGGTACAAAAGGGGGTGGTGATGGACGGAGCATCAGAACCAATCAAACACTCACACCCAGTCAACAGATCTGGGTTTGATCCATCACCGTTCTTTAGCCCACTCTGCCACCCCAGTTCAGACATGGCCATATGCAAATCAGTCTGACCCTGTGCCACATGGGAACAGTCCAGCCCGAACTGCCAAGCCATGCCTTCCCTGGACCGGAAACAAGCTTCCTAGGACCGGTTTCTGGCATTTCAGCCGTCTTCAGCCAGGCTTGCTTGAATCCAGTGGCAAAGTGAGCAAGGGACTCACGTCTGAGCATACCCTGCCAACTTATGGCGAACAAAGCGGTACAAAAGGGGGTGGTGATGGACGGAGCATCAGAACCAATCAAACACTCACACCCAGTCAACAGATCTGGGCTTGATCCATCACCGTTCTTTAGCCCACTCTGCCACCCCAGTTCAGACATGGCCATATGCAAATCAGTCTGACCCTGTGCCTCATGGGAACAGTCCAGCCCGAACTGCCAAGCCATGCCTTCCGTGGACCGGAAACAAGCTTCCTAGGACCGGTTTCTGGCATTTCAGCCGTCTTCAGCCAGGCTTGCTTGAATCCAGTGGCAAAGTGAGCAAGGGACTCACGTCTGAGCATACCCTGCCAACTTATGGCGAGCAAAGCGGTACAAAAGGGGGTGGTGATGGACGGAGCATCAGAACCAATCAAACACTCACACCCAGTCAACAGATCTGGGTTTGATCCATCACCGTTCTTTAGCCCACTCTGCCACCCCAGTTCAGACATGGCCATATGCAAATCAGTCTGACCCTGTGCCTCATGGGAACAGTCCAGCCCGAACTGCCAAGCCATGTCTTCCCTGGACCGGAAACAAGCTTCCTAGGACCGGTTTCTGGCATTTCAGCCGTCTTCAGCCAGGCTTGCTTGAATCCAGTGGCAAAGTGAGCAAGGGACTCACGTCTGAGCATACCCTGCCAACTTATGGCGAACAAAGCGGTGCAAAAGGGGGTGGTGATGGACGGAGCATCAGAACCAATCAAACAATCACACCCAGTCAACAGATCTGGGTTTGATCCATCACCGTTCTTTAGCCCACTCTGCCACCCCTGTTCAGACATGGCCATATGCAAATCAGTCTGACCCTGTGCCTCATGGGAACAGTCCAGCCCGAACTGCCAAGCCATGCCTTCCCTGGACCGGAAACAAGCTTCCTAGGACCGGTTTCTGGCATTTCAGCCGTCTTCAGCCAGGCTTTCTTGAATCCAGTGGCAAAGTGAGCAAGGGACTCACGTCTGAGCATACCCTGCCAACTTATGGCGAACAAAGCGGTACAAAAGGGGGTGGTGATGGACGGAGCATCAGAACCAATCAAACACTCACACCCAGTCAACAGATCTGGGTTTGATCCATCACCGTTCTTAAGCCCACTCTGCCACCCCAGTTCAGACATGGCCATATGCAAATCAGTCTGACCCTGTGCCTCATGGGAACAGTCCAGCCCGAACTGCCAAGCCATGCCTTCCCTGGACCGGAAACAAGCTTCCTAGGACCGGTTTCTGGCATTTCAGCCGTCTTCAGCCAGGCTTGCTTGAATCCAGTGGCAAAGTGAGCAAGGGACTCACGTCTGAGCATACCCTGCCAACTTATGGCGAACAAAGCGGTACAAAAGGGGGTGGTGATGGACGGAGCATCAGAACCAATCAAACACTCACACCCAGTCGACAGATCTGGGTTTGATCCATCACCGTTCATTAGCCCACTCTGCCACCCCAGTTCAGACATGGCCATATGCAAATCAGTCTGACCCTGTGCCTCATGGGAACAGTCCAGCCCGAACTGCCAAGCCATGCCTTCCCTGGACCGGTTTCTGGCATTTCAGCCGTCTTGAGCCAGGCTTGCTTGAATCCAGTGGCAAAGTGAGCAAGGGACTCACGTCTGAGCATACCCTGCCAACTTATGGCGAACAAAGCGGTACAAAAGGGGATGGTGATGGACGGAGCATCAGAACCAATCAAACACTCACACCCAGTCGACAGATCTGGGTTTGATCCATCACCGTTCATTAGCCCACTCTGCCACCCCAGTTCAGACATGGCCATATGCAAATCAGTCTGACCCTGTGCCTCATGGGAACAGTCCAGCCCGAACTGCCAAGCCATGCCTTCCCTGGACCGGAAACAAGCTTCCTAGGACCGGTTTCTGGCATTTCAGCCGTCTTCAGCCAGGCTTGCTTGAATCCAGTGGCAAAGTGAGCAAGGGACTCACGTCTGAGCATACCCTGCCAACTTATGGCGAACAAAGCGGTACAAAAGGGGGTGGTGATGGACGGAGCATCAGAACCAATCAAACACTCACACCCAGTCAACAGATCTGGGTTTGATCCATCACCGTTCTTAAGCCCATCACCACCCCCTTTTCTACCGCTTTGTTCGGTCCAGGGAAGGCATGGCTTGGCAGTTCGGGCTGGACTGTTCCCATGAGGCACAGGGTCAGACTGATTTGCATATGGCCATGTCTGAACTGGGGTGGCAGAGTGGGCTAAAGAACGGTGATGGATTAAACCCAGATCTGTTGACTGGGTGTGAGTGTTTGATTGGTTCTGATGCTCCGTCCATCACCACCCCCTTTTCTACCGCTTTGTTCGCCATAAGTTGGCAGGGTATGCTCAGACGTGAGTCCCTTGCTCACTTTGCCACTGGATTCAAGCAAGCCTGGCTGAAGACGGCTGAAATGCCAGAAACCGGTCCTAGGAAGCTTGTTTCCGGTCCAGGGAAGGCATGGCTTGGCAGTTCGGGCTGGACTGTTCCCATGAGGCACAGGGTCAGACTGATTTGCATATGGCCATGTCTGAACTGGGGTGGCAGAGTGGGCTAAAGAACGGTGATGGATTAAACCCAGATCTGTTGACTGGGTGTGAGTGTTTGATTGGTTCTGATGCTCCGTCCATCACCACCCCCTTTTCTACCATTCTGCTTCAGTAGGCTGCCTGGAAGGTCAGGTTAACTCTGAGATCGATCCTATTGATGATACAGCTGATATTACTCATGATAATCTCACACCTTACCGCAGAGCACTCCTAGGAAATATTGCTCCAGCTAGTCCAAAAGATCCTCAAGTCGGGAAGCCTATTCTCAAACTTCTACGCTCGGGGAAAGTTACCGCGCTTCTCCGGTCCTGCGGATCTGAATGTGCTCTCCCCCCCACCCTGATGGCCGAAGTTCTCAATGCAGCAGTCAATGAGGGTTGGGGGGGCTTGGAGGAATCTCTGGAGGAGCCCTGTGCTAGCTTAAGAAAAGAGCTTCCCCCTGGTGGGGTGAGCTTAGCGGACCCAGTTCCTCTCTCATCTGACGCTGGGATTTCCTCTTCAGGCTCGGGATGCACCCTTCAATTTGAGGTCATAAATAGCATAGAGGGCGAACACTCTGAAGATTCAATACGGGCAGCCATTCTATGTATTAATAACAACTGTCTGGTTGATGACAATGGCAGTGCAGTTGGTGGCAATAAGGAGCAAGCAAACTCAGTTATGGAACCCGGGAAGGATTTGTCGCCCTCCACGGAACCTGTGTTACCTGGATCTGATGGGGCCAGCATCGGGATCAATAACAACGGTGGGCATACCCCGGCGAGGGGTAAAACTCAAAAAGATAAGGCTCCAAATCAAATCGACCGGGTAAAGGTGGTAGAGGCCGTGGTGGTACTGGAAACAGGGCTCAAATTACAGATGTACTTGGTCGTTTGAAGGGTGCCACCACCCTGTCTAAGGTCGGTCCAGGTGTTAGCCCATTGTGTCAATGGGTTTCTTCAAAGGGCGAAGTGAGAAGCATGGTCTCTAGATTATCTAATCATGGTTCACAGGGAGGTATATTAGCTCCCTCCTCGGTGAATAGGTCTGATTTTCCCATTAACCTGATGACTCCGACGACTAGTCTTATCCTTCCCGGCCAGGTACCATCTAATACCTCTACTACTGCTCTTACTAAAATACATACTCTTCAGTCTGCTCAAGCCCCATCCGAAGATCTCTGTATCGATCATGGTCAAAACCTCGATGATGGATCACTCTCTGCCTCTAAGGACACAACGCGAGCTATATGTAATACCTCAGTCACAGTATTCGATTCTACTGCCTCTATTGCCTCTCTGTCCCCTTCTGGTTCCCAGATCACTCTTGAAGGTCCGACAAATCATACTCCTGGGCAGAGTCAGTCGGATAGAAGACAGGATGAGGGGGGTGAGCCCTCTCTTTCCAACATTATGCAGGCTCTAAATAGTCAGAGAGCAGAAGCACAAGCATACTATCAGCAGGCAAGGGCAGACAGTACTGAAATTAAAATGGCACTCTCTGAGGTTACTACTAAGGTCCATCATCTAACAGCCGATGTAACTGAACTGCAGCAACGGGTGGCAGACGTGGAGGAAACTAATACTCAAACTGTCAAGATAGTTACTTCACAGGAGTCACAGTTGGTTTCTATGCAGCTAAAGATCGATGATCTCGAAAATAGACAGCGACGACATAATCTCAGGATCTTTGGGGTACCGGAAGGGAGGGAAGGCTCTGATATTCGTGCGTTTGTTGTGGATTTATTACAGAAAGCCTTCCCGGATTTGGGGGACGGGGACATGGACACGCAAGTTCAAAGAGCTCATCGCCTTCCGTTATTTTTAACACCTAATTCTCAAGCTAAAACAAAATTCTCTAGGCCCATTTTGATATTTCTGGGTAATTTCCTACTTCGCCAAGCCATTTTTTTTAAAGCCAGACCAACAGCCCCTGTTCAAGTTGACTCTATGTCAATTTTTGTGAGATCTGACCTATGCAAATCTTCTATGGAAAAGAGGTGGCAGCTTCGTCAGCTTATGGATGCATTCAAGTCTGTCTGTTCTCAGGTCTTTCTGCAGGAGCCTGCCCGACTTAAAGTGGTCAAGGATGGACGCTCATATTTTTTCTTAAGTGAACAGGAGGCTAAAAAAGCGCTTGCTAACTGGCAAATCATTCCCAATCCATGATTGTGATGATGTCCTTGCTTGATGGTCTCTTCCCCTCTATCTTCTATTTTTTCTTCTCTTGTTTCCTAGTATAAGGGGTCTGAAAATGCTATCTATTGTCACTACTGTCAAGAGGGAATTGTATTTGTGTGAAACGACGAACTGTTTGGTGGGGATAAGTGTGCGGACATGGTGGGGGTCCCTGGGGGGGTTGGTGTGGATGTCCTTCTTTTCCCTGTCAGGTCAGGCCAGGTTTAAGGGAGGTGATTCCTTTCTCAAGATACTGGGTGGGAGGGGTGGGTGTCTCGGGGATGGGGGGTTGGCCGGGGATAAAGAGTCACGGAATTGATAAAATAGCACAGGAAATGTTTGGTATTAATAACGAGAAACATAAGGAGAAGAAATCATTTAGAACGGCCGAACTTTCTGGTAATGTCTAGAGTCAAATTTATGAGTTGGAATGTCTGTGGTCTGAATCTGGCTAGTAAAAGACAACTGGTTGCTGAAGAGCTTAGAGGATTTAAGCCTCAAATAGTCGGATTGGCGGAAACTCATTTGGCTTACAAAGACAGAAAATTCTTTAAACAGCTTGGCTTTGACCTGATCGTCTGTACTTCCCAGACGGTCTCCATTAGGGGGGTTGCCTTATTGAAGGATAAAGTTTCTAAGATTATCATAATACGAACGCTTGCTGATAACCGGGGTCGGTGGGTAATTGCACGACTCTCTATCTTTGGAAAGATGGTTACAGTATGTATGGTTTATGGCCCCAATACGGACTGTCCTGAGGTTTTTTCGTATCTGAATTTGAACTCTTAGATTGGGCTGGCGACCTTATTGTAATGGGTGACTTTAATTGTATCTTAGACAAAAAAATTGATACCACAAATATGTTTGCAAGAGGCAGAATGGTCCGGGTTAGGGCTGCAGTTCGAGATTTACTACATTTTCATCAACTAGACGATGCTTGGAGGTTGTTGTTTCCCACAAATCCTGAGTTTACTTTCTTCTCTCACCCCCATAAACATTAATCCAGGATTGACATGATCTTAACTAATCATAGACTTTTGGTTAATGCACTTATGGTTGTATGCCCAAAATTAACCTCGGACCACAATCCTATTATGCTCTCTGTATATTTAGATTCTTTTAGTCAAGGTCAAATTAGGGAAGTTTCATTTCCTCGGCATCTTCTAAATAACCCGGCTTTTTTTGATTACATGTACCTGGCCCTAACGGACTATATTGCTAATAATATTCATTCTTCTTCTCCGGGGATGGTATGGGACTGCTTAAAAGCATGCGTTAGAGGGGCTACTGTTCAGTTTATTGTTCAGCAAAATAGATCTAATGATGTTCAGCTGGGCAATGAACATCGGCAGTATATTGCATTAGAACAGCGACATGCTGCGGCAATCATGTCGAATGATATTGGCGAGTCACGGATCTATGCTCAAATTATTGAAGTTCGGGCCAAACTTTGTAGAAGGCTGAAGGATAAGGTTGCCAATAATTTTCAGAAGGTTAGATCTCTTCAGTATGAATATGGGGAGAGGGTGGGAAAGATATTGGCTTATCAACTTGCTGACCAGAAGGCTAAAACATATATTAAGACTATTAATGGGGTAGACGGTCTCACTTACACGAAGTCTGAGGAAATCGCTGAGCAATTTAAGCTCTTTTATGCTAATTTGTATAAGGAGTCTGGCTGTTATAACCATCAGGTGGCCATGAAGTATTTAAGAGAAAGTGCTATACCTTTGTTGGATGCATTTCATACGTCGTGCTTAGAGAATATAGCCGATCTGGAGGAACTAAGAGTAGCAGTTAAGTCTTTGCCTAATGGGAAGGCAGCGGGTGAGGACACCATTCCTCTTGAATTTTATAAAATCTTTGGGTACTTATTGATGCCAGTTCTTCTAGAGCTAATCAACGACATATTGCAGGAAGGGGGGGGGGGTGCCTCCTTCTTGGAATAGAACTAACGTTGTGGTTTTTCTAAAAAAGGGCAAACCTGCTGAAGACTTAGGGTCATATCGACCGATTTCGCTTATTAATACAGACGCGAAAATATTCTCTAAGCTTCTTGCCTCACGTCTTGCCCCATATCTACATCTACTGGTTTCAGAAGAACAGCACGGTTTTGTCCCCGGCAGAGATACGGTAGCTGATATAAACACTGCTTTTGCAGCCTTTGATGTTGCTGGTCATTTGAATCAGCGGATTGGCATGATAATGCTGGACGCCAAGAAGGCCTTCGACCGTGTTGCTTGGGGGTTTCTTTGGAGTACTATGCTATCTCTCGGCCTCGGTCGGAGGTTTGTCTCGGTGGTCCAGCGACTCTATCATAATCCTTCCGCTGTCATCAAACTTAACGGCTGTACATCTAGTTCTATCAGTATTCAGCGGGGTACACGTCAGGGGTGTACGCTCTCCCCCTTATTGTTTTCTCTTTATATCGAGCCATTCATTAGACATCTTCTTCAGAATATTTCTATATCTCCAGTTTCACTTAATGGTATAACACTGAAAGTTACAACTTACGCTGATGATATTGCTGTTTTCACTACCGTCCATAATCACACTAACAGCTGAGGCACAACTCTTTGGTTCCTTTTCGGGCTATAAGCTCAATATAAATAAAACTCAGTCTATTCTTAACTATGTGTCCCCACTTGCGGCACCTCATCTAGGCTTAACTACTTCTGCTGTTTATCTCGGTGTCTGTATTAGTGGTCACACTGAAGACTGTATGGCCCTGAATTATGAACCACTGCTCAAAATAATTACAGCTGATATGTGTAGGTGGCATAGACTCCCTTTAACCATCATTGGGAGATGTAATATAGTGAAAATTAATATTCTGCCTAAACTTCTTTATTTGTTCCGTTCCATTCCTCTACGAGTCCCAATGTCCTTTTTTAAACGGCTTGATTCTGCTATTGGAAGTTTTATCTGGGGCTTTCAAAAATCTAGAAGAGCTCTCAAATACATAAAGCTGACATATGAACAGGGGGGCTTTTCTCTCCCGGACTTTAAGACTTATTTCTGGTCAGCATTTCTGAATCGAATTCAGAGCTTACTTTTAGGACCAAATGTGGTCAAAACATGGCTTGTGTACCACCTTCCTTATGGTTCAAACACTGGGTTTCTCCTACATTACATGTCAGATCCTAACTACTATAAGAGGGTCCGTTTTAAGATCGTCAGACACGTCTATCATATCTGGCAGGACATCGCTAGAAACTCCTATACCAGACTTACACGAATTCTTTATTCTGTGGGACAATCCTAGGTTTCCGGGTATATTCTCGGATTCAGTATGTAGGACATGGCAACAGTGTGGAATCACACTGCTAGGGCAATTATATGATGAATCTGACTTCAGGTCGTTCTCTTCACTAAAGGAAGAGTATGGGTTACCCCATAACTCCTTTTTTAAGTACTTACAAGTTAGGGATTATTTCCTACAAGGGAAGGGCTTAGCCACCCTCCCTCTCACTACAGAGCTACTACGGGCTATCTTTAAGACTTCGGGCCGGGGGCAGATTGGGAAAATATATCAGAGTTTTATGTCTGTAAACAGAAATGACGGATTGCAGATGGCGGATAAACTCACTCATATGTTCTTAATGAACATTAATGCAGAAGAAATCACTGATTCAATGGCCATAATCAATTCTGCTGTTACTTCAATTAATCTGAAGCTACAACAACATCGTACTGTGTTTATGCTATACTATACCCCGCAGGTCATTTCAAAATGGATTACTTCGTATGACTCACTGAAGACATATTGCCCTAAATGCAATGAGTATGCTACTGATCTTAGGCATATGCTTGTTGCATGTCCTCGACTAGCCTCGTACTGGTATGATATTACATGTGTGCTGAGTAGGCTGGCCGGTAAGGAGATTCAATTAAATGAGAAGGCCATTATCCTGGGGGTGGTTGCAGATCTAGGTAATCTATCTATCTACTTAACCTCAATCATTATCAGCGCTGCCCGTCTGTCTATCGCCAGGGTCTGGATGGACGCAGTGCCTCCCAAGATTGTTGATTTCTGGGCATTGCTGAGGGGTGTGTTTGAAATGGAGCTCGCACTGGCTAAAGCTCGGGGTTCGCGCTCAAGGGCTAAATTCGAAAGGGTCTGGTCTAGCATTCAGTGGAATTAATTTTTTCATACATTTTTTTTGTTTTTCTTGACAATTTCTTACTTAACTATTATCAAATTGGATCTGAAAACATTATGTTCATGCCTGATTTGTATATATTTCTTCTCCATATTTGTGGGATATGATATTTTCATCTTGATTTGTACTCTCTGCTTTCCTTTTTAGGTCTCGCCTGACCCAGCGCATGCGCTGGTCTGGCGAGACTTATTGAGAGGGCTCCAAAAAGTGCTACCAGGCCAGCCTTGAGCTACAGTGCATGTGAGCGGGCGCGCACGCCGCACTTTACCAAGATTACTTACACTTTCGCGGCCGCAAGGCCGCTTTGATGTTTGATCGCGATTGCGATCACTTTCACTTTCGCGGCCGCACGGCCGCTTGGCATTGCCAATAGGTCTCGCTTTTGGGAACTTATAAGTATTTAGTTATGCAACTGTTGCATAGCTAAACACTTATAAGGTCCCAAAGGCGAGACCTATTGGCTATGCCAATGCTTGTTCTTTTTTTTCTCCTTCTGCTTTCCTTTTTTTATGATTTCTTCCTGTGCTATATATATTTTTCCTGGTTTTGGTGTTATTTGTGACTTAAAATAATTTTTTTTAAAAAGCAAAAAAAATAAAAAGCAACATTCCGTCCATCATCTTGTGCGTTTTGCTCTTCGCCCTATGTGGGAAGGGTATGCCCAGACATGGGTCCCGTGCTCACTACGCTACTGGAGTCAAGATATCCTGGCTGAAGAGCGGTGAAACCCCGAAACCGGTCCTAGGATGCTTGATTCCGGTCCAGGGAAGACATGGCTTGGCAGTTCGGGCTGGACTGTTCCCATGAGGCACAGGGTCAAGACTGATTTGCATATGGCCATGTCTGAACTGGGGTGGTGTGGTGAGCAAAATAACGATGGATTAAACCCAGATCTGTGACTGAGGGCGAATGTTTTGCCAATGTGCAACATTCCGTCCATCATCTTGTGTGTTCAACTTTTTAAATACTCTGCACCCTACCCTTAGGGCTGCCCAAGACCTACCTTAGGGGGGACTAATGTGTATTAAAAAGGAAGGTCTGGCAAGTGGGTTAACTTGCTAGATGGAAATGGCAGTTTCAAACTGCACACACAGGCTCTGCAATCGCCGAAATGAGACATGTTTAAAGGGCTCCTTGGCTAGCATTTAATTTACAGGCCCTGGGCACATGTAGTACACTTTACTAGGGACTTATAAGTAAATTAAATATGTCAATTGTGGATATGCCAATGTTACCATGTTTTAGGGAAAGAGCAAATGAAGGCAGTAAAAAAACAGGAGGTCTAGAGGCAAAAAAGTCAGGGGAAACCACACCAAGGATGCCAGGTCTAACACACACCAGTACACACAAAAACACATACCTCGTACACATTCCGCCCTTCCTACTAACAGCAGGACATTAAATGAAGGACTTAATCCATGACTTAGTCATTTCTTCTCTCATTATAAAACCCCTCATATTTGTGCTACTCTGCAAGAATCAGCAGCTGGTTTATTGATTTGAACATTTCATTGAATTGGATGCTAGTTTTCATAAATGTTACTTATTTATTGGACAGCTTTTGTGATTGACACCCATGTACCATTTAGGACAATTACACCTTTAACAACTCTAAGCAAAACTAGCGGTTTATGCTGGACTTATTCACAGATAAAAAAAAAATCAGCATTTTAATTGGGTTGCCTGCATCCACTAGCACTTGAAGGCGCAATCTTATAAATCTAAACATGCTATTTTGGTTGGAAACCCTTTTGTATTACTCATCCACCATCAATAAGACCCCAATAAGCGAAAAGTGATCCTTGGCATTTTCCAAATCTCTAATGCAATACAAGCCCCGCTCTCTAGCGATCTCACTGTCTTTGTGGTAATGTTGCTCTTAGTTTTCCATCAATATATCTGTTCTGCCCTCAACTAAGGACAGTACGTGTTAACCTTCCATTAGGTTATTGCCCACTTCTTAAAGGCATTTGGAGTGACAAGCCATTTCAGCCTGTCAAACATCTCGAAGACCATGCCATATCATTAGAAGATCCAGCAGCTGGGCTTTCAGAGCAACTACACTGCAGTTCGACTTGCGATGTCTACCTGGAAAGTTTGTAAACTTTTAATCACTTCTGACAAATCAGCATTTGGTCGATGGGTGGATCATTTCTTTTCTGAAGAACCAATCACAAATCACGGTGTTGCCTTATTTTGCTTCGGCTTCATCTACAATAAGCTGTGCGGTTCCTCATGGTCCCGCTCTGAGCCTCGCTTTGTTTCATCTGTATGTCGATCCTCTCTTATTTCATCATCCCAGCAGTATTTTATCAGTATGATGATTACACCCAGATCCTCTTGGGGACTGTTTAAAGGAATCCCACTTCGATCACCACATTACATGAATACCTTTGTGCTCTCCAGCAATGGATCTAAGTCAGTTTTCTTTAAATGATACTGTTTTTCTTTATCTTTTGCAGACATCTGCCCAGGCAAATGATTTATTATGCAGTTCTTATTTTGCTTCTGCAACACCCTCACCGGTATTCTGGCCACCCCAGCCACTGATAGACTTTTGCCAGGTAAAGGAATAATTCCGTGGCTCTTGTCCCGCTCTGTACTATTGCCACCATTAGTCTTGTGCTGAGATCTCTTTTACCCCTGTGGTTCACACACCAAATAAAGAGATCTCTCCAGTCACTGAGGGCAGGCGTTAGAGAGGATGTAGCCTAATGGCTATGGTGGCTGATCTCAAACAAGGGGGACCGGGATCGAGTCTCGGCAATGACACTCAACATCCTGTGATTCTGGGCAAATCACTTAATCTCCCCTTGCCTAACAAAAATGAATGTGTCCTTGTGTAAGCAACTGATGCTCTTGTAAAGCGCTCTGATACCCGACACCTTTGGGTCAAGTTCACGCTATATAAAACTCTGGGGGGAAAAACACAGAGCTTTCTCCAGCCATTTAAACCACCAGAACAAGGAGTCTCTTCAGGCTAAAAGGACTAATGACAAAATAGATGTTCTATACTGAGGCGAATAATAATGTCTGGGTACCTTGAGTTTGACCCCTCTCTCTTCATTTTCAAAGCTGGGAGATTTTTGAGTGAGAATATATCTTTTTTTGCTCATGTGCCACCAGTGTCCTGTTGTTATCGTTTCTAAATGATATTCTTAGGCAGACTGTGCCTTTCCTTCCTGGGTTCCAAAGAAACACTGTGACTCACAAAGCTATTTACAAAATAGGAGTTAATAGTAAGGTTCTGACTGCGGAGCCTCTGCAGTTGGGGAGAGAGCTTTGCACATTAAAAGATAGGACAGGCCTATCTTTTTATGTGTGGAGTTCAACCACCCCGACTGCGGACACTCTGCAGTCGTAAACTTACTTTTAACTCGTAGTTTGTGAATAGCAAAAAAATAGTAAACTTACACAGAAGTGTAAGGTTATCTTTGTGAATCAGGCTCTGTGGCTGTATTTATTTGACCATTGGGAAGCCAGTGCCACACAAAGATTTGAAACATTCCTAGGCTATATGTGGAACATTCCAAAGAAAAATATCCTGGAGGTTAGCCTTCCCAAGCTGCACACTTAGGGCCAGGTGTACAACCCTTTTTTACAGCCCCAAACGGGAGAACCTCCCGTTTGCGGCCGCAAAAAAGGGCAATAGCATGTACAACAGCTATTTTGCGAGTCCCTGACTCACAAAATAGCATTTGCGACTCTTGCTATTAGGAAAGGGTATCCCTTCCTAATAGCGAGTCAACATGCTATGTACTAGTGTTTTGCAACCGCATTTGTGGCCGCAAAACACTCGCAGTTTACCACCTACTTCAAGAAGGTGGTAAACCACTCGCAAAGACCCTTCCCCTTTGTGAGTATGTTGGAAAATATTTTTTAAGAGCAGGCAGTGGTTCCAGAGACCACTGCCTGCCCTTAAAAAATGAAACTGAAAGGTTTAATTTCTCTTTTTTAAATGCATCCAGTTTTCCTTTAAGGAAAATGGGCTGCATTTTTTTTTTTTTAAAAGCTGCTCTATTAAAAAGCGGTCACAGACATGGTGGTCTGCTGACCCCAGCAGGCCACCATCCCTGGGAGGGCTGTCATTCCCAATAGGCTCACAAATTGTGAGAGGCTCATTAATATTAATGAGCCTCGCAATTTGCGACCTCATTGGGAATCGCAAACAGTGTGAGATACACTGTTGTACATCGGAAATTGTGCCTCGCAAATTGCGACTCTCAAAAGAGTTGCAATTTGCGATGCCCAATTTTCTTGGTCGTACATCTAGCCCTTAGAGCCTTATTTAGAGTTTTGGGGAAGGGATATTCTGCCAAACTGTGGTGAATATCCTCTCTGCCATCCGTATTACGAGTGCTAAGAGCTACAATGTTTGTGACAAAGTGTCCTATCTACCAAACTCTAAAAAAGGCCCTTTTAATTTGAAACAATTGCTGTCATCTACCTCTGCTCTGCTACTCAGAGAATAAATGAAGGCAGATCTCTTCGGAGACAACCCGCTCAATATTAGCAGATGCCTTCCAGCTCACTCTAGAGGAATATATGTTCTTACCCCGCAAACAATTACACCGCATACCATTACAACGAATGTTTAAAACATTAAATACATATAATTTTTGTATTATTATTAATTTACCTCTAAATTAATTTAAAATAAAAAAATAAATAACTTACCTTTTACGTAGTTAAAGATGCTTAGTAATAGTCTATGCGTTGTAATGGGATGTGGGGTAAAAGAAAGCGTTGTTATGCATCATGCGTTGTAATACGATGCAGGATAAAAGTGTTCGTTATAAAAAATTTGTTGTAAATGATCCACCCAGAAGATTCCCTCCCCCCCCCCCCACTGCTATGAAGCAGTTTATGCAAGATCTCATATTGTCTCACACTAGGGCTGGGTGTATTTATTTTTTATTCTTTGGTATTCTGTAGTGCGTGGAATCAAATTCCTAGTAAATTCAAAGAAATTTCCTTCCAAAACAAGGTCCACAAACTGAAAACGGACCGGTTCGTGTGGTTCACACTACAGAAAAGTCCAATGAGAACCACATACACCACACAAACCGGCCGGTTCGTGGGCAGTCCCAGAAGTTCATGTGGGTGTCCATCCACCTCATTTTGACAAGGAGATGGACACAAACCACACAAATGGTAAACTCTGCCTGTTTCTCTAGTTAGCCAGCAAAAAAATCTGGGAGTTTTTTGTAGCCCAGATATTGCACCGCAGGCAAATAAAAAGGAAGTATTCACAAAGTAGTTTTGCCCACACCTACTCCTTCTTATCTCACCATGCTGCAGGGTTTTATAGTGCTGTCTCAATAGTTTTATATGCAATAATATTAAGCACTCGTACATACGAGAAACATGTGCAATGCATTTTCCTGAGCCTTCCACAATTTTTGGTCTCCCAACTGCAGCATGTGACTTGGCTGTTCTTAACTAAAAACTGTGAGCAGCATATTTCTCATCTTTCGCTCGCCTCCATTGGCTGATGCAGAGATGCAGGCCCTGATGTTGTATGCTGTAGTCACTCAATGCAGGGCAACATGTAAAGTTGTTTTGCTGCGATGCATGAAGTGAGAGCTGCAGAATAGCACTATATCTACTCAGATATGGCGTTTTGCTGTCTCCCTGCGCCAGTGCACTGTTGGCTGCCATGCGCCAACGCAGACACACACCCTTGCGCCACAGTGCAAGGCTGTCAGCGTTGTGGGAGGCATATGGGGGCAGATCTATGTTGCAGTTGCGCCACTTTTACGCCGCCGTTGCGTCACTTTTGTGACGCAGCGGCGGTGTAAACCCTGGGCCACGTTGCGCCATATTTACATCGTGACGCATCTATGGAGATGCGTCACGATATAAAGCCCTGCGCCACGTAAAACCTGCGTCAGGTTTCACGTGGGCGTGTCG
The DNA here is from genome assembly GCF_964204655.1 of Triturus cristatus. Classification (NCBI taxonomy): domain Eukaryota; kingdom Metazoa; phylum Chordata; class Amphibia; order Caudata; family Salamandridae; genus Triturus; species Triturus cristatus. The sequence continues at coordinate 319,293,662 of NC_140587.1, read as the reverse complement.
ACAGAGGGGGGGCGTTCCATCGCAGGAACGCCCCTGAAAAGTGACTCAGCCAAATCTATAAGATTTGACTGAGTCACTTTCCCAACGCTGATGCGCCAAAACCCTGCGCCTGCTTGAAGCAGGCGTAAGGCTTGATGCACCATGTTAGGGATAGGATAGGTTGGAACAGTGCTGGAGTTGCGTCGCGCTTGCGACGCAACTGAAGCACTGCGCCAACCTTACGCCATCGGATGCATCACGCATCTGTTTATTCCTGCGCCATGATGCGCCGCATTGTAAATGCGGCGCATCATGTGTGGCGCAAGGGTAAACTTGCGTGACGCATCATTCCTGGCGCATCCTTGCTGATTTGCAGGGATGCGCCAGGAAACATAAATCTGCCCCACGGTTTGTAGTGGAAGGTGTCCCTTCCAGTTCAAAAATTAAGCTTTAAGGTGGTTCCCACTTTTGTACGTAAGCTCTACAGTGCAGCACAAATGCAAAGTGGACAAACACAAGGAGAAATGAAAACATTTTTCCTCATTGCGCCTTCCTGGAGGAATTTTAGAATTTTGGCACAAATCACTGTCTGCAAATCTTTGTAGATAGGAATTTACGCCAAAACCCATGGGTGGTGGCCTGGGAACGTCCTTGATGGTTTAATCGCTTCAGAAACATCAATAAAACAAAACTATTTGAACTGGGTATTAACAGCACATATCCCGATTACATCTGACCGTAAATCATCTAATCTCTGAATAATATTTACCGTGACTGTTTCCTTTTGTTCACGCCCCTGGTGTGCAAGTCTTGTTACTGATCCTGTCTGCTAAGCCAGAGCATTCACTTTTGCTTGTTTTTGGTGAACTACTTTTTTTGTGAAATATGTTAAACACCTGGAGAATGCTGCCATCTGCTGGCAAAAGATAAAGAATTTAAGGCGGGCTGAATTGTTGAAATAAAATTATGCATTGATTTAACAAGCATAACATTTTGTAAGAATCTGAAACGTCATTATAGTACAGAAAATACGATACTCGCTCGAAGACAAGGAGGCAGAGGGGGAGTAAGCAGAAAGAACATGATCTCTAGTTTCGTGAGGCAGTGTTTTCTGCAGCCTCTAATTGTATCTACTCCTGCAAACAGAAAAAAAGATCAGAGGCGTATGGGGGTAATAAAGAACGGGTACAAGTGCATAAGCTCTGATAGAAAGTATATAGATTAGGGAGCAGAGTTCATATCCTTCTAACAGCGGCGTAACGAAACTTAAGTGGGCCTCCCTGCAAAGGACATGGAGGGGACCCCCCCCCCCCCCCCCACGCTCCGGACCTAGTCAGGAGCTCCCAATCCAGGGGCTCACCAAATATGTGCAGTGCTGGAGGGGGGGCCCTGGAGCTCGGACCCCCGCACCGCAGGGCCCGCGGGGGCTATTGTTAACACAAGGAGATGATGGACGGAGCGCTGAAACTTTTCAGACACTCACCCCCAGTCACAGATCTGGGTTGAATCCATCATCGTTCTTTAGCTCACGTCACTTTGCCACCTCAGTTCAGACCCAGCCAGGGGCTATTATTGCGCCTTTGCTAGCACCATCCTCCATTTTCCAGGGAGTCGTAGCGCCTTTTCTATCTTGTGAAAGTTCCTTGAGTAAAACGTGAAAAACATCAGTGGTTTGTGCCTGGCGGTTTTTGGTGTTTGATCCCGTAAGTTTAGTAGAGAGCACCTTGAGTGTTTAGAATGGAACTGTTTTCTGTGCAATAATGTAAAGCGTGAACGCATTCAGTCCTAGGAGATCTTTGTAGTGTGTTAAGGGGACGGGTGGGTGGACTGAAAAACTCTCACGTTCTTTTTTTTTTTAGGTCTCGCCTACCGTTGCAGTGCATGCGCTGCATGCGCTGCTCGCTCTGCGAGATCTATTGTCATCGAGGAGACTTCGGAAAGGGACTTAAAGCCCCGTCCATACTTCCCATTGGCCGGCGTCATTATTTATGTTAAACGCTGGCCTCCGATTGGAAACGAGGCTTCTTGGTGAACGCCCTGTCTCCTTTTGGCCCCGCCCACCCGGACTTGATCGTTTAGTCTCGGAGTTATCCAGTGTCCTTTAATTACTGGGTAGGCACTTTTTTTTGCTTGTTTTTAATTCCTTCCCTGAGACAAGTGTGTGTGTTTGCGAGGCCTCCGTGCCCCCCACAGAGGTCCTGCACACAACATTAGCAGCCTCCTGTGCTGAGGCAGCCTCCTTGGCTCCTGCTGAGTTGTTTGTTTTATTTTAATAATTGTGGACATTCCACACTGCTCCCGAGCAGTTTCACAAGCACGCTGGTTTCCCTTTCATTCTTGTGCATTTGCTCTGCTCTCCCTCCCCCTACCCCTCCCAATGGGTCAGCAGGATGAAGCCTGGCATGTTTCACAGCGGTGTCCCTGCCTCTCCTGCTGCTGTAATAAACTGTTAATTGGATCATCTGTGCTAGGCGGATTGCTACATTTACACTCTCGCAGCTGGCTGAGGGACCTCGTTGGTAGTTTGTTATTATTTGTAGCGTTTACACATAATTCCTTCATCAGATGATCTTGGAATAAAAAAAAGTATTCCTGTTGCTGTTTGTAGGAATATTCACAGAGTCGGGTCTCTGAATAATCCTGAATATGTGTCGCCCTTCGTGTGCTTCCAGGAGCCCAAGGTCACACATGCATTGCATGATATGTCCAGGTCAGGTTACTGGCTGATTACTGTAGCCCCCCCTGCTTTCTGATAGCCTCGGGGCTGGAAGCGAGCAGGACACCCCCCACGACTGGGTCAGCAGTGCATTTGCACCCCGAAGAGACAAATTACCATCACTCTGCCTTCCTCATCCCCAGAAAAACATTTAGGGAGCAGCTAAAGCGCTAAGCCTGGCCCAATCCACTCCACCCCAGACTAGAGGCCATGGTGGGAGGGGGGCAGGGTGTGCGTCCTTTCATGGCCCCCACCCTTGAAATGGGAGCCGAGCTTCCCTCAGCCATCTTCCTAAAAATGTGCTGTTAATGAGGGGCCCAGCAGGGGGTGCAGCATCAGGGCATGTCTCCCCTGACCCAAGAGGACACGAGTGCCCACCCACAGCGTGTTTATGGACTTAGAAGGGCTTTTGCTGCTCAGGGACAAAACTGTAAAGCAGCTCAGTAGGTTGGGCGCCCCTGTCCGCCATAGATGTGTGTGCACCCTGCCTTTCCGCTTCCAGTGGGAGTCGCAGAAGAGATCTGGCGCATTACTAAGGGGCGACTTGCCGACTAGGTTACTACATCATTATCGAGTATCATTACATTGGGTGCTAGTTACAGGGTGTGGTTTAACAGCCAGAGCTGCTGACTTTGAAGCTGGGGAACCAGGTTTGAGTCTCGGCGTCGCCTCCACATCCTGTGATTCTGGGTAAATCACTCCCTGAGCCTACCAAAAATTAATATGTCCTTGTGTAACGTAACTGGTGATCATATAAAGCGCTCCATTGCAAAATATAACAATAATAATCATTCTTAACAGCGCTGTGGGATGGCATGCAGTGAGTAGGCGCTATGCTCCAAGACTTTAATATCAGGACAGTGCAGGGGTTTAGTGGGAACCCCACAAGTGTCACAGCAGGGGGGGGCAGGGGCACCGTCAGGATGGCTTCACAAGAAACCCAGGGACAGAGAGTAAAATATTGAGCAAGAGAGGAAGGGGTGAGGAGGGAGCCGAATTGCCGTGCATTAAGCGGGGCCTCGTGGATGTGCACTGCTCGTGCCAGGGAGTGTTTAGCTGGCAGCAGCTGTGAGTTGCCCCTCCCCCAGCCCCGGGGCTTGTGTCGAGATACTGGTGGATGTTAAACGTACTTACATAAAACAACATATATCCTTTAATCTGTCATATTTAAATTAATGCAGAAAGCATAATTCGGTAAAACAAGCTGGCAAGATTTTACCACATCGCGAAATAAATGGCGACTTTCTTCAAAATAAGTCTTTCTCTTTCTTAAATTAGATTAAACTCACTCCTATAAGTTATCTATTTCTTTTTCCATCCTCCATTTTATTTTGTATACGAGTAATTTCCCTAAACGTAATAAAAATGTGGCTCCTGCCATATTCGGTCGCCTCTTGTCTCCAAAGAACCTGTTCTCTCCTTGGACTTCCAGTTTTCTGTCCGGTCTAGTGGCAGCAGACATGGTTAGCCCCTAGGATTAGAAGAGTCCTTAAACCAATGGACAACAATGATTTTGATGGTCTTCATTTCAGATCGCCTTCAAACGTCAACCAACTAGTCGTCCCTAGAGTGCATTGTCGTTTTATCCAGAATTAGCGGCACTAACTATATTGACTTTTTGCGGGATGTACAAATGCAGCGAACACAATCTTAAGGACAGCTTTACTGTTGCTCACAAGTGTCCAAGGCAAAAGGCAAAACAGGGACGAAAGACTACCAGGGCAGATACTCTAACTGTGTGGGGAAAACCAGAATCGGCAACTGGTGTGCACGGAACGAGAGTCTCTCTGGAGGCCATGGCATGCCGGGGGTTCCAGCACGGCTCTTTTCACCCCACCACCCGGTATGCATTAGGCCAGCACCGGTCCATAATTCACCGGGATACTGTGTCCTTCTCTCCTGCACGTTTTCAGACACCATTCTTTTGTGAAATGCCTTGGCAACTGCCCCGGTGCAGAACATTTTACTGGGCATTTCAGATACATCATATTTAACCCAGTCACTTCCGCAAACCTGTCCCTGAAAGCGGGACATTCAAGGCCTAGATTTACAACTGAGGACAGCTAGGCTGCTGCAGCAGGCGCAGTAACCTGCTGAGCTATTTCACCTTCCAAGAAAAGAGATGCACCGGGGTTTGGCAGACAAAGCACTGTGAGTTTGGGTGTAGGGGGCACTGAGCTACCTTCTGACATCCGTGCGTACTGGCTGAATCCGAAATGCTGTATGTATATTGTTCAGTTCATCTTTATTTCGATGGTTAAAAATCATCATAAAAATCCATATTATAAAAAACAAAACAACACACATAATTTTACATTTCCCAATTAGCATAAAAAACAACCATCAACCAAACTGGTACAATTCATATAAGGAACAATGTTACATACATAATTGCTTAATCTCTTGTGTTCCTTAATCTTACAGCTACTTTTAAGAAGCTTATTACTGAGCATAAAGTACGCATGTCACTTGCTCTTTGGAGGAACAACAATGCTGATTTAGCATGGCGGAATTTTCCATCTCTTAAGATGTCAACCAGAAACGTATGCCTAGGAATACTATAAAATGGACACAATAATACAAAATGAAGGGTGTCCTGCGGAGACATATTGTCGCAGCCGCAGGCACCCTTCTGCTCAATAGTTACAGTAAAACCAGATGGATAAGATAAAATATTGGGTAACAAATTGAGCCTAAAACGACACATTAAAAACCGATCCTGCTGGTTGTGCATCAAAAATAAGTAGGGTTCCATGCCCTCCACGTCTTTAACCAGGCAATGAGCTACTCCTGACCGTTTTAGTGTGAATGCTTTGGTTGCTCTAACCATTTCCTATTTTTCCAGCAGCAATTTTTTAATTTGTGGTTTGCTGTTCCTGGAAATTGTAGCCGGAGTGCTGAAAAGGATATGCTGATCTATAACCTCTAAAGTTGTTTTAACATATTTCAGCCAAGGGATTTGCATCCCTTTATCCCTTTGTATACAATCAGTGAGAATTTCTCTACTTAATTCCGCCTCAGGATTGGCCCAGATACTGAGCCAAGCCATAACCGGCCTAATCTTCACCTGATCTGTGATATGTGGGATCCCGAGTTCTGAATGTACAATTTCTACTGGTATTGACTGTGGGACCTTTAGGATTCTACAGAGGAATTTATCTTCCTCTTGCTGTAAATGTTTAGCATCCCTAAAGCCCCACACCTCAGCTCCATATAATGCCTTAGCGGTACTTATTGAGCTATATAAGCTCATTATTTGTTCTGGGGACCAACGTCCCAACCTTTGGGCAAAATTTATTATTGCACCACTTGAGGAGACCAGTTTAGTACAGTGTTCCTCAATCAATGCATCAAACTGGATTTTACCATTGAATAGAAGGCCTAAATAGGGAAAGGTGCTTACAGTGCCCATTGTATGAGTCCCGATTTTAAACACAGATTTCTTAGTGGGCCTTTTGCCTGCAACCATCGAAAATGATTTGCTCAGATTTACTGACAAATCTAAATTTTCCATAAATTCTACAAATCCATTAATAAGTGATTGGAGGCTTCTTCGGGTCCGTGCAAGCAGGACCGCGTCATCCGCGTACAAAAGTACCGGAATTGGACGCTTCCCTACTTTGGGACAGTCTACAGACTGAGCAATAAGGCTTGTCTCCAATTCGTGTGAGTTTGGGTGTAGGGGGCACTGAGCTACCTTCTGACATCTGTGCGTACTGGCTGAATCCGAAATGCTGTATGTATATTGTAATATGTGGCCCTATTTCAGTACCACATTAATCAATTACTACCACATTAATCAATTAATTAAAATGCCACATTATATGCGTGAACTTACTCCCACCACTTCATGTAACAATAATATGGCAATAAATATATTTAAACAACAAGCGCATTTAGCCATAGAGTGATCCATACTTTTACCCTGCAGACGTAAACTATTTAACCCCACTGCATCTGATAAAGGTCACTATATGTATGTAATACAGTTACCTATGACGTAGTGACAGCATCGCTCCAAACAGATCTGGCACACGTCACGTACAATAATCAGTACAGTATATTAAACCTATAAATATCTATATATAGATATATATATCTTCATTGTTTTTATAGCATTAACCAGCGTCCGAGGCACTGGCGCTTTACATAGAAGTAATGCGAGTAGTACATAAACAGCGCAAATCTCTGGGGAGCTGACATGTTATTGGAGCCAATAACACACCAGGGGCAAAACGTGTATTAATAGAAAAAAGTTTCAGTTGAAAATTGTATTATATTATTCACATGGGTAATAAACGCAGGTCGACTTGAAAAAGTAATCTATGTACATACACCAAGCACTCCCTATCCGGTGCGGCTGTGAGGGGGGGAGTTAGAGGGGGTTGGTGGTGGAGAGGGGGTAATCCCATCCTCTCCAGGAATTTGCGTTTGATCTCCTGGTCACAGGTCTCTCCCGGCGGGACTACCCGCCTTGCACCCTTCCTTGGTCTACAGCACCGGTGAAACCACCCATGGCGACACCCCCGGTGCGTGTGTTGTTACTCAGTAGGCTTTAATTACAGCACCCCCAGCACTATTTTTTCAAATATCTTTGACCTGCCTGCAACGCTCTCTCCTAACGCTTTTTAAACAAAATGTATAGCACTTATTTGCAATGCAATAGGTCTCGCATTTGCGAGAGTTTAAGCTATTGGCATTGTAAATGACAATGCCTTTCATTTATCTCTTTTAAAAACAACATACAAATAAAAGGCATTCTCATTTAGAATGCCAATAGCTTAAACTCTCGCAAATGCGAGACCTATTGCATTGCAAATCCTTGTTTCCTTGAGTGGTTGGTCGTCCTTTGCTTGTCCGAAGTAAATGTTCTCTATCCCTGCATTACAATCCAGGGGGTGGATGTGCAAGCCACTAGCGTCATTTTTGCGCCACCGTTGTGTCACTTTTCATGACGCAGCAGCAGCATAAAAATGCGGCTCATTTGCAACGTGACGCATCTAGGGAGATGCATCACATTGTAAAGCCCTGCATCACATTATACCTGCATCAGGTATAATGTATGCAGGGTGGGCATTCTAACGCAAAACAAAAACACGTAGAAGTGACGCAGTGAAGTCTACAAGATTTCACTGCGCCACATCTAGGACACCACTGTGTCAAATTATTACGCCTGCTTGAAGAATTTCTGACGCATCTGTCAATCCCTGCACCATGGTGCGCCATATTGTAAATACGGCACATCCATAGTGGCACAAGGGTTTCTCAGGGTGGTGCAGGGAAAGTGACGCATCTTCACAGATGCGTCACTTTCTTGTAAATCTGCCCCCAGGTAGGTAATTATAACGCAGTCTTGCAATCTTGAGAGGACGGTGTGTTTCTGTTATATTTATCAAAGTGTTTCCATGGTGCATGTTTCAGTGGTAAATTACAGTGCTATTACTTTGGCGGCTGCAGTGTTTATGCCAAATGGATAGCATTGCTGGCTGCTGTGCACCTACTGATAGAAGGGTTCTGTCACGCTCGTGACCTCACGCTGGTGCACCCATGCTGAGCCTACCGAGCTACAACTACTGCGCAGAAGGGGGCCCTGGAGGCTGGAACACGAGGGCTGTGGGGCCTATATTACGTTCTCATGCACATGACTGGCATGTCCGGTATGCTGCCCAGCCCACCCCACCCTCTTCGACTGCTCCAACAGACTGACTGACTTGAGGCCTGTCCTGCAGCTTCAGTGGCAGGCGTGAGCGGGCAGCTAAGACTGGCAAGGTTAGCAATAATTAAATTAAGGCCGCACCAGTCCTGGGCCGCACAGGCCCTCTCAGCCGCCTCACCTCATGTGCACTTTTAATTGTGCAAAGTGGCATGCGTATGAGACTGACCAGCCCCACCTTATGCTCCACCCTAAGGGTGGAGACCGCGCAGACACGGCCATGCACCATTTAATATATGATGAGGCCGCGCGTTCAACTATGGCGAGCGTAACGTAAGTTAAGTAACTACCATCCCAGACGGATGTGTGTAGCGATAAGTGGTTGCTGGCTGCGCGGCCGTGGAGGGAGCCCCGGGAGCACGGGGCACCCGCATCACGGGTGCTGTGGGGGCCTATGTTACGCCCTGCCTTCTAAAATACGCTGTTACACAAGCCCTGTACAATCAAGTGTACTCTCAGGTGACATCGGAGACCCTGTGTGAGTTTTATGTCGTTCTCGTAGGGGCCCCTTTCCAACAGCATCAGTGTGACATGGAGTGTGTCTGGACACCAGTACTAGGGGCATATTTATTAGCGATTTACATCATGCTTGCACCACACAATGTGGTACATGCACGTCACAAACCTCTCAGTCATATTTATGAAGCCACGCAAGACCATTTTGTGGGACTTTGAATGGCTTCACAAATATGGAGTAATGCAACGCAGCGCAAAGTGCTGCATTGCCTTACTCTGCGCACAGGGGGCATTCCATGGGCATTGCAGTGGGTGTTCCCACGCAGCTCCCGTGGTTTTTTACACATTCCCAGACTTACAAGGGCTTTTCAACCTACGAATGCGTCTGCAGCACACATACAGTGGCATAGCAAGGGGGTGCGATCCGCCGCGAGTGGCACAAGTTCAGGAATCGCCAGCATCCTCCCCCCAGTCTTACATGCGTTGGCAACCGCGGGCAACCCTCCTCCGCCATAATGGAGCAGCTGCTGCTGCTAGTAAAATACCTTTATAGCTGAATAAGCAGCATAGGCACCTGCCGGGGGAACACAATGGAGCATTATACCACACCAACGCCTTCTACACAGCAACAAATTCACCAGGGTGGTGGTCATGGAGATTTGGCTCTTGATTCATCGGCGAAGGAGTCCTCGTGTGCGGAGATATTATCGGCTATTGTTAGTGCGGAAATCTCACAGTAATCTCTCCTTGCAAAAGCACCATTTACCTTAAATTACCATTACCCTTGTTTTCACTCCAGGCGATGGATCATTTCCACTGTGTATGACCAAAAGAACTCCTACATAAACATGAGCAAATCAAATGCAAATAAATATTTTAGTCAATAATGAGAGTTGTGAATAGTTTTAAAGGGATATATTTTCCAATCAAAATTTAAGTTTCTCTGACTTTTTGTTCGTTAGTCAGATATCAATCAGGTTACACAATTGATAATAGAAAAAATAGAATCAATACAGAGCATATCATAAATTGCACACAGCGAGTTTTATAAAGGAAAGAATCCATATTTTATGAAAACGAGGCACAAATGATGTCAGTCAGAACTCATGAAGTGTTCAAGAAATATAAGCAAGCGTGAGTTTGGCATGACGCTAAATTAATAATAATTGTAAAATCTCCCATAAAGATAAATAAAGCATAGGGAAAATAAGTCCTGGCAAAGCCAGTTAGTCAAAGCATAAAGCTTGTTTTTTATAACAAAAAGCTTGCATCTAAACTGCCCTTGTTCCTCTACAGGTGATTCTCTCTCCTCTCGTTCAGATCTGTCTGAGCCTGTCTGGTCTCTCCCAGAGTCTGGTCTCCCCATCTCCTTTCTCTGCAGAACTCAAAAAAAATATGTAAGAGTCTTCAAAAATCCTACTTTGCAAGTTTAAAACACGTTTTGCAAATTAAATCTACATTCTATGGTGGGGTCAAATCTAAACTAAACATGTTTAAAGTCAACTATGAATCAATTATGCATGGTTTTACATGATTCATTAAATGGATTGCAACTGACTAGGGCCTCCTGTTTTCACTTTCCCAGCATCAAATGTCTGCCTGTCAACTAAGGCCTCATGTTTTTATTTTTCCAGCACCAAATATCTGTGTGCCACTTTTTTAAATGTAGTTTTATGCCTGAAGCTTAAGGTAGCTTTTGTCATTAGTAATGCTTATATCCATAGGAAATGTTTACGCTCTGTCACTATTCAAGGCTCCTGTGTGGTGCTAGAGGGCAAGATTGAGATGGTGGCTATCAAGGTGAACCTCCTCCATGCTGATCTACGGAAGGTATCAGACAGGGTCCTAGTTGCGATGGGGTCCATTGTGAAATTACAGTCAGAGGTTGCTACGCTCAGAAAGCAGATGGCCACTGTCCCCTCTAAGACTATGACAATGGATGCCAGGGCAGCGGATGCGAGTGGAGGTCCCGCCATAACAATATTCGTCTTTTGGGGTTCCCTGAGTGGGCAGTGGGGATGGAGAGTTTGTGGATCAGGGACACCTTGTGGCCCACCGAACTGTCATCCTTTTTTGCCATTAAGAGGGTGACCCGGGTGTTGTTGGCCACTACTGGGCCGGATGCGCCACTGTAGGCCATTATAGCACACATTTTTTATTTTGGGGATAGAGACTGTATCTTGCATGCGGCCCAGGAAACTAATAGCACATGCTTTAGAGAACCATAAGATATCTATACTCATATGGTGCAGGGCAACGGAAAATGTTTGTGGTAGGTCAAACACAAGTTGCGGTCCATGGGAATCCGCTACATGCTGCAATATCTGGTCTGATTGTGGGTGATCATGAGGGGCAAGTCTAATTTATTTGAGTCACTGGAGGCCATGTGTAGATGGCTGGAGATGTGGGGCAAGGCCCCTGGAGACAAGGTGGGCTCATGGAGATCTGGTGCCCGTATAGATCGGGGGTCACGCAGCCCAAACTGGAGATCGCAAGGGGGGTCTGCCGTCTGCAGATCTCAGAATACTGAGGACTGGGCCTTGGACGAAATGTGGTGCAGGAGGACAGAACTATGGCTCTGGCCCCCTTGAACGCAGCATCCAGACTGGAAGGGGAGGAGTTAGTTCCTGTGGTGGCTACAACATCGACAGATCCTGGTAAATGTAAGAGGACTTGTTTCTGCATGTTGTGGTTGCTTCTCGCTTTTTGACTCCTCTTTTCTTAACCTTTCTCTTACAGGGGGTAGGACGATCCTGATGGGGCGTGCAGTCTTGTTTGAATGTCATTGATCAATTTTGCTGATCTTGCTCAGTGGGGCATTGCTGACACAACAATATGAATTGTGTGGGGTGGAGTGGAGCCCTCTCCACGTTTTGTGGTAGACCATGGTTGTGGGTGGTGGGTTAAGGCTGCAGGTCCTGGTAGCTGTAGTACAAATGGATGAGTTGCATGTTTGATTGTTGTTTCTTTTTTGATTTTTTTACGATAAAAAACACTATGGGTCCCACTATGGGCCCCATTACATCCCACCTTCGCAAGACCTGTGCGACTCGCTTGCCACCTTCTTCCACCTCAAGATCGCAGACATCCACGACAGCTTCAATGCCACAACCGCCCCGACTACCACAGAGACACCCGTCCCCGCGACCACCACCCGCACCAACCGCCTGCTCTCCTGGACCAACATCAACGATGACGACACCATCAAGATCATGAACACCATCCACTCCGGATCTCCGTCAGACCCTTGCCCACACCACATCTTCAACAAAGCCAGCACCGCCATCGCACCCCATCTCCGGAAAGCCATCAACATCTCCTTCAAGACAGCAACCTTCCCGGAGAGCTGGAAGCATGGCGAGATCAACGCCTTACTCAAGAAACCCAAGGCGGACCCCAAGGACCTCAAGAACTTCCGGCCCATCTCCCTGCTCCCGTTCCCGGCGAAGGTCATCGAGAAGACCATCAACAGGCAACTGACCCGCTACCTTGAGGAGAACAACATCCTGGACCCGTCCCAGTCTGGGTTCCGCAGCAACCACAGCACCAAAACTGCCCTCATCGCCGCCACCAACGACATCAGAATCCTGCTAGACAACGGAGAAACCGCGGCCCTCATCCTCCTGGACCTGTCAGCCACCTTCGACACAGTCTGCCATCGCACACTACGAACACGCCTCCATGACGCCGGAATCCAAGAGAAGGCCCTGGACTGGGCCACCTCCTTCCTCTCCGGCAGAACACAGAGCGTCCGCCTCCCCCCATTCCGCTCCGAAGCCACCGAGATCATCTGTGGCGTACCCCAGGGCTCATCCCTCAGCCCAACGCTGTTCAACATCTACATGGCACCGCTCGCCCACGTCGCCCGACTCCACGACCTCAACATCATCTCCTGCGCCGATGAAACCCAACTGATCCTCTCCCTCACTAAGGACCCCCACACCGCCAACACCAACCTCCACGAAGGAATGAAGGCCGTCGCTGAATGGATGAGGAACAGCCTCGGATCCACCCCTTCAGCCTGGGACGACTCCTGGTGGCCGACCGCACTGGGAACAGCTCCAACACCCACCGACCACGTACGCAACCTAGGGATCATCCTCGACTCCACCCTCTCCATGACTATACAGGTCAACGCCGTCTCTTCCTCCTGCTTCAACACCCTCCGCATGCTCCGCAAGATCTACAAGTGGATCCCCACCGAAACGAGAAGAACGGTCTCCCAGGCCCTCGTCAGCAGCAGGCTGGACTACGGAAACACACTCTACGCAGAAGCCTCGGCCAAACTCCTGAAAAGGCTTCAAACGCATCCAGAACGCCTCTGCACGCCTGATCCTCGACATCCCTCGCCGCAGCCACATCACACTCTACCTGAGAGACCTGCACTGGCTCCTCGTCAGCAAGAGGATAACCTTCAAACTCCTCACCCACGCACACAAGGCACTCCACAACACCGGACCAGCGTACCGCAACGAACGACTCAGCTTCTACACCCCCACCCGCCAGCTACGCTCCGCTGACCTCGCCCTCGCCACAGTCCCCCGCATCCGAAGAGCAACCTACGGCGGCAGATCGTTCTCCCACCTCGCCGCAAAGACCTGGAACACCCTCCCCATCCACCTACGGCAGACCCAAGACCTGCTGACCTTCAGAAGACTCTTCAAGACCTGGCTTTTTGAGCAGTAGCAGCGTTCCCCTCCCCCCAGCGCCTTGAGACCCTCACGGGTAAGTAGTGCGCTTTACAAATGGAATGATTGATTGATTGATTGATTACATGGTCAGTCAGAAACCCTCTGACTGCTGGTCGGCAACTTTCCGATCGACAGAGTAGGTTTAAAGTCCGACCGACGTATTATGATGACGGCAATCAGAGTTTAAACCGGCCGGGGGGCCTCATAATTCCTTACAGACAGTTTTTCTGCCATCAGGATTACGATGTCTGTTTCCGACAGCCATTCCATGTCGGCCTTTCCGACATGGAAAGGCTGTCAGAAAGTGACATTGGGGCCCCTAGCAGGGCCCCTCTCCCTCTGTGGCCTCCACATTTGGGCCAGGGGGGCACAACATCCCTGCAAAGTGTGCCAGTCACCATGAGGTGCCTGCCACACCGTGCAGGTATGTTGCCAAACTTCCAAATGTTTCCAAATATGGCGGTCAGTTCCCAACCAGCCGGTCGGAAGCACTCCAGCAGAGAAAGTATAGGAGGAGTTAAATTTAATATTCCCACTCCAATCAGCACAATAGTAGGGAAAGTGTTGGACTATTCCCACTTCAGTCTTTGCAACAGTAGGGAAAGCGCTGAACGTTGTAGGGGTAAGCTTTACTATTCCCACTCTAGTCTATGCAACAGTAGGGAAAGCTTTGGACTTTGAAGGGGTAAGATTTATTATTCCCACTCCAGTCTTTGCAACAGTAGGGAAAGCATTGGCCTTTGGAGGGGATAAATGTACTATTCCCACTCCAGTCTGTGCAACACTAGAGGAAGCATTGGACTTCAGAGGAGTTACATTTGGTATTCCCACTACAGTTGTGGCAACAGTAGGTAAACTGCTTCACTTCAAGCACCTTATATATGTGATATGCAAAGCTTTAAATCTGGATGAGGGAATAAGTATCGCGTTCATAACCGAAGCCTGGACGGATGAGGCTTCTGGCCATGATCTGGTGAAAGCTACACCACCCGACTTTCTCTGTTTTGCACTAAATAGACCCGACAGGAAAGGAGGGGGCCTTGTGGTTATCTACCACAAATCCATCAGGACATCTTTTAACCCTCTGATTAATCTTGGATTTGAAGCACTTAATTTTTGTTTTTATCTTTCACATCACTTTACCTTCAGAGGCACTCTATTATACAGAGCACCTGGACCTAGAAACCAATTTCTCAAGCAAGCTGATAGCATAATTGAAACTATGTTAAGTGCTAATACTTACACTATACTCGTAGATGTCAATTTCCACTTAGAATCACTATCCGACCCGGACACTTCAAATCTACTAGATATGATGAATAATGCTGGTCTTAAACAGGTGGTGACCGGACCCACACACAAGGCCGGACACACACTAGATGGCATTTTTTCTAACGAAACACATCTTAGTTTTACTAGCACCCTTCCAGTCATCTGATCAGACCATATGGCAGTGCTTTTTGAAATCAGATCGCCCAGTCGTCACTAATGGAAACCTGGGAAGAAGCATCTGGTCAGTAGAGCATGGAATAAAATGAATGCGGAGGAACTGCAAGAGACACTAATCGCAACTGTCCCCTCCCTCCCTACAAACCTGGATGAGGCAACACTAGCTTATACTAAATGGTTAGACAAAGGGGGCGCCACGGTAATCCTCAACACACAGGACTACGAACAGGAATGTTTACGCCAACTCAACAACACTGAGTACTACGAGATTCTTGAGACTGACCCCACCACAAGACTACTGGGTCAGATCCGTGTCATGGTCAATGAAGCAGCAACAGAAGGATGGATTACGTCGAAAGAAGCAGCATTTCTGGTAAATCTCACACCAAGGATGCCCTATTTTTATCTCCTTCCGAAAATCCACAAGGGGGTGACCCCGTGCCCAGGCCGCCCTATCGTATCTGGGATTGGCTCCCTACTGGAACCTCTGAGCCAGTTTAGTGACTTCTTTTTACGTCCTCTGGTTCAATCAACACCAGCATACCTTAAAGATACCCGCGATGTCCTCAATCTCATCCGGACCATCAATGAAGAAAATACCGAGGAAATTAACCTACTACTAACACTGGATGTAGAAGCGCTCTACACAAATATACCGCAGGAGGCTACCATTGAGGTCGTAAGCAATCTTTTACTGGAATCAGAACTCCCCACCCAAACCCCGGCCTGCTTTATTTCGGCGCTCATTGCTCTGGCTTTAACCAACAACTATTTTATGTACAAAACCACCATTTATCACCAGGTACAAGGTACCAGTATGGGCAGCACCTTTGCGCCGAGCCTGGCTGGCTTGTACATGTCACATTTTGAAACTAACCATATCTTCACAGACACCAACCCATTTCACCAGCACCTTGTCACATGGAAACGGTACATCGATGATGTTTTGATCCTATGGAGAGGTCCGGCATCTGTGACACTGGAATTCTTCGAATGGATAAACAATCAAGACCCCCACCTATGCTTCACTATGACTTCTAGCAAGGAGACAATCCCTTTCTTGGATCTATCTATCCAACTTGAAAACGGGATACTACATACCAGCACATACAAGAAAGAGACTGATTGCAACAGTCTCCTGAGTTTCAAGAGCCACCACCCTAAAGCCTTAAGGGAAAATCTACCATATGGCCAGTTTCTTAGGATTAGACGCAATTGCAGTAAGACACAGGATTTTGAAATGCAAGCCAACACCTTAACAGAGAACCTGACAGAGAGGCACTACCCGGTAAAAGTGATCAAGCAAGCCAAAAAACGGGCCAGAAACAACACTCGTGAGGGCCTCCTAGAAACGAGAGAGCCCGATACTAATAACTTGATCACCTGTGTTACCACATTTACCCCTCTCTCAAATAAAATCAAAAGGATCATTAATCGCAATTGGAAAATCTTAAACAGCGATGCCTTGAACATCCCCACACCTCGCTTCGCCTTCAAAAGAACCGCAAACCTCAGAGACCAACTGATCAACACACGACCACGTCCGAAACAGGTGAGAAAGGAGAACACCCTCTGGGACCTCCCAACAGTTAAGGGCCACTACCCGTGCGGCACATGCAGTGCCTGTGCCTCCACACAACACACAAAATCCTTACAGCTGGGCAATCTAAAATGGGAACAACGAAAACACACAAATTGCAATACCACTAATTGCATATATCTGATCTCGTGCCCATGCGATCTGCGCTACGTCGGAATGACCACCAGACCCATCAAGATAAGGATTAGTGAACACAAAAGCACTGTCAGGCGAGCTCGCTCAGCCACTAAATTGACAAACCACTTCTTGGAAAAGGGTCACCCGTGTGAGGCAATCCAGTGGACCATTCTGGAATCTAATACCAACTGGACCAGCGAGTCCCTCTTTAGGCGGGAACAACGCTGGGTTCACCGCCTACATACGGATACCCAGGGACTTAATGATGATATCCCATGGTCTGAACTATAACATGGCAATATTTAAGTACATTCTTTATGGGTATGTTCACTTACCACCCTACTTCCTTTTAGGTACTACACTGAACCTGAAGAGAACAACCCGTGCACTGACCACCGATGATACAACTCAGGACGTTCTCTCACTAATCATACTCTGACACGCACTTTGAGACCAGTGGGCCTGCTTTGGGGTAATAATAACCTCAACACATTGGAGATTGCAACCATCACAACAACCAAGATGCCTTAACGCCTCACGGTTATCACCCCCCTGTCTGGGGCCCCTGACTGATATCACGCCTGTCTTTCATCCATGAGGTTGTTCCTTCTATGTGAAATTGGGGATACACGATGACAGCTGATGCATACATGCACCACATCCAGTCATGTTTAAAAAGCCTATATTTAATCCATGAGGTTGCTCCTTCTATGTGAAATTGGGGATACACGATGACAGCTGATGCATACATGCACCACATACAGTCATGTTTAAAACCCCCCCCCCCTTTTCTCTGCCTTGGTACAATAATACAGGAGTCCCCTCACGTCCCGCATGCGCAGAATGACAAACACTATTCACACCACGCATGCGCGAACTACGAGACACGCATGCGCGAGAGAACACTGAGACCCGGGAATCCCTCACTCATGTGCAGCTCCGGGTTCACCGACCGAGCGTTTTTTCCTAACCGGAAATAGGCACCTCCCTCGTACCTGGGCCTCACACTTTAAAAACACGGGTCAGGCCGTTTTTGCCTACCTTCGAGCTGGCGTCTGGACCGGGCAGGTTTCCAGTGCCGTCACCTGAGTAACCCGTGAGTATTCCTCGAGGCAGCTACACTCTTCATCCTAACGTAAGTCTCGACCTTGCGCCATAGATATGTGTAGTGTTTCTAACGCTCTACCACTGAAATATTTTTTCCTCTACCTGCTGGGCTGGCTCTTTGCTGATACCTACAAATACCGGCTATCAGCCCTAGATGGTGTGGGCCTCCTACGCCGCTTAAACTCAAGGAGTAATCCCAACTCCCTTCTTAGGTAAGAATACACCCTTGATTTTCCCGCAAGATACTTGCGGGGCTGTATGTGAAGCCACTATCTTTAGCGATATGACTGTCTCTGTGACTCTCGTCGGTCGCTACACGTTTGGTGAGCCCACTGTCCAGCCTGGTGAAGGTTGATGACGCCCGTGGGAGGCATTAGAAACCCAGCCCCCTTTTCGTTGCTGGATTCTGTGACCCCCACCGGGCCCCTATACTTATCATCCGTGGCTAACATGGGACATCACCCTAGCTGTTCGCTCCTCTAAGTTCAAAAGTACTTGGGCCATTGGTGTGTGAAAGTATGACTGTCTCCAAGCAGTGTGTGTTTTTTCACCGCTTCTTACATATGCCGAATGATATGGCACTTCCGCATATGGATTTTAACCTCTGTTTTGTGTTATGTTTATTATTTCTTTTTGGTCTAGGTCTATTGCAAAGGGGGCATAACAGACTCCTTGATCACACACTACCTGGATAGGAGACACTAAATCCCCCCTGTTGCCCAGTGAGAGGGTGATTATTACCCCTCCCACTACACTTAGTCTGTGCACCCCTTTTACATCACCCACTCTTACTGGTCCTGATGAAACGCCAGGGATCGCTTTGACCACTTAAGGCGCGAAACATGTCGACCATTTTTGCCAGCTACCATAGACACATTACGTCTTGAAAGGTAACTAATAACTCACGTTTTTTTATTGTACCAAGGGTACCTCTTTATTAAAATACTCCCTTAGGTAACCCTTAGGTATTTTTATCTTTGCACACACTACCCCCACCACTTATCCCGGTACTCTCCCTCCACATACCCGCATGCACCCATCGGCAGCTCTCTAAAAGATCTCCGCCAAAGAGACCCTTCGGGGGACCCGTAGGGCATTGCACCGCCGGCCCGACGAGGAGCACACGCCCGATGATGAAGCATGACATCCTTCGGGGTGTGTGAGGGCAACAAGAGACACTTTGCTGTCTCCCCCCCATCTCTAGTACCTGACCCTAGACCCTATCTCTTCTTTGTTCACCCTCTTAATTTTTGGGTTGGACTTGGTTGATTCATGACCATACCCACCCCGGAACAGTGCCTTCTAGTGATTATCTCATAGAAGTTGCTGGAGACAAGCTTGCCCCCAAAAAACTCCTCTACCCCAATAGGGCAAGGCCATCTTCCCCATGGTACTCCCAAGAGCTCCGAGACCTTAAACTGAGTTGCAAACACCTTGAAAGAATCTGAAGGAAGAACTACAATGAGAATGATAGAAACAACTACAAACTTAGTCTAGCTCAGTATAAATAGTTACTATTCACAACAAAACAAGAGTTCTTTTCTAAACAAATAAATCTTGAAAAAAATTCTTGTACCAAGGGTACCTCTTTATTAAAATACTCCCTTAGGTAACCCTTAGGTATTTTTATCTTTGCACACACTACCCCCACCACTTATCCCGGTACTCTCCCTCCACATACCCGCATGCACCCATCGGCAGCTCTCTAAAAGATCTCCGCCAAAGAGACCCTTCGGGGGACCCGTAGGGCATTGCACCGCCGGCCCGACGAGGAGCACACGCCCGATGATGAAGCATGACATCCTTCGGGGTGTGTGAGGGCAACAAGAGACACTTTGCTGTCTCCCCCCATCTCTAGTACCTGACCCTAGACCCTATCTCTTCTTTGTTCACCCTCTTAATTTTTGGGTTGGACTTGGTTGATTCATGACCATACCCACCCCGGAACAGTGCCTTCTAGTGATTATCTCATAGAAGTTGCTGGAGACAAGCTTGCCCCCAAAAAACTCCTCTACCCCAATAGGGCAAGGCCATCTTCCCCATGGTACTCCCAAGAGCTCCGAGACCTTAAACTGAGTTGCAAACACCTTGAAAGAATCTGAAGGAAGAACTACAATGAGAATGATAGAAACAACTACAAACTTAGTCTAGCTCAGTATAAATAGTTACTATTCACAACAAAACAAGAGTTCTTTTCTAAACAAATAAATCTTGAAAAAAATTCACCCAAAGAACTATTCAAAACAGTCACATCGCTAGCCCTTCCAACCACTCCTACTATTTCCGCCAGTCAGGAACTATGTGATAACATTGCACAATTTTTCCTGGGCAAAGTAGAATCCATCTTCTCCACCTTCTCCAAGACTACAGACAATTCTATCTCCACCCAGATTGACAACAAACAACTGGAAACAAACAGCAGGGAATCTTTTGACAACTTCTCCCAAGTAACAACTTCAGAAATCTTAAACCTTATCATGACAACAAAATCTGGTTCACCTAATGACCCCTGCCCATTCTCTCTGTTGAAATTAGCCCCTGAACCAATAGCCATGGCACTGACTTTTCTCATTAACTCTATGTTCTCTCAGGGATATTTTCCCATAAATTGGAAAAGCGCTTCTATACTGCCCCTACTTAAGAAACCCTCGATGGATCCCAAAGATCCTAACAACTTTAAACCCATATCGAGGCTTCCTCTTCCAGCGAAAGTAGCTGAGAAAATCATGAACATACAACTGAGCGCATTCTTGCCTGATTCACAGGTACTGGATCCATCTCAACATGGTTTCAGAGCTGGTCACAGCGTCGAATCAACCCTCATTAAATCAACAGAGGAGATTAGAACCATAATCAATCAAGGAGGCAAAGCAGTGATGATCATGCTGGATCTCTCAGCGGTCTTTGATACGGTCCATCACTCACTATTGATGGACCGTATGAAGGAGATTGGAGTTCAGGGTACCGCCTGGATACTGCTGGAATCCTTTCTCTCTAACAGAACCCAAACTGTCGCCATGGGTGAATTCTCCTCCAGACCTTTTTCCCTGCCATGTGGAGTGCCTCAGGGCTCCTCTTTGAGCCCGACGCTCTTTAATATTTATGTCTCTTCACTGGCCCCTCTTATTGAATCCTTCAGTTTCTCCCTAACCTCCTATGCCGATGACACCCAAATTGTGGTTTCATTATTGCCAGGGCTGTTGATGGAAACGGCAACACGTCTTAATGAGTGCATGTCAGCAGTAGGGGACTGGATGGCTCAGAACTGTCTTAAGTTAAATTCCGGAAAAACTGAAGTGGTATTATTTGGAAATGACCCCAATTTTTGGACGCCGGCCTGGTGGCCGGTTTCTCTGGGTCCCCTCCCCGAGGAAAAAAGCAAAAAACCTGGGGATGTGGATTGACAACAAACTCAACTTTAAAGACCAAGTGAATGCAGTTATATCCTCTCCTCTACCGCCTACACGCTCAGGGTATGCAAGAAAATAATACCTTTCTTACCCAAAGACAGTATACAAACAGTAATTACTTCACTAGCCTTGTCATGGCTAGACTACTGCAACAGGCTATATCTTTCCCTACAAGAGGGCCTCCTGCGCAAACTACAACTTCTTCAAAATGCAGCTGCTAGACTGCTCACCGGTACATCAAAATTTGCCTAAATCTCAGACCAGATCAAAAAACTCCACTAGCTGCCCATTAGAAAGAGGATCCAGTTCAAGGCTCTGTGCCTTGTTCACAAAGCAGTACAGGGAACTGGCTCAGAGTTCTTGAAAAATTAATTTCAATGGTATATACCAAAAAGAGTGCTGCGGTCATCAGAAGCAAAACTAATACTGGTACCCAAAGTGCGCAAGGACAGTTGGGGAGGAAGAAGCTTTGTTGCACGTGCAGCTAAAGCATGGAATTACCTGCCGCTGCAGCTTAGGTCCATGACAAATCTTCTCTCCTTCAGAAAAGCCTTAAAAACCTGGCTTTTTTCCGCCTAAACATCGGCGTACCATCCTCTCCTCTCAGGCCCCAAAAGGACTCTACAGCGCCAGGACACCCATGGGTAACAGTGCGTTCTATAAATAGCAATAACATAACATAACATATTAATTTAGGATAAATATAAAACTCTTAATATAAACATTATTATTCAACATAATATATATCTATATATCAACATTAAACAATTTACAAAATTGATAAACAATATAATAATTTTCAAATTAAAATTAAAATTATTTAATTATTACTTAATCCATTTCTCACACTATACCCCTAAAAAACTAGCAAACGACAACTAAAATATAACTAAATTATATAATGTAAATAATTCAAAACCAATTCAATAGTTAATAATAAATTAATTGTTAATTAATTATTACTTAATTAATTACCCACCATGTATCCCTACAAACCCAGGAACCAGCAGCTAAAATATTACGAAAATATATGGTTATTACACAATTTACATATTTAATAATATATTAAATAATTATTAAATCAATAAAAATGAATTATTTATTAATTATTACCTGATTAACTTCACACCCGATAGCCCTACACATGTAGCAACTATCACCGAAAATATAAATAAATTAATAACTAATTGTTACTTAATTAACTTCCCATTCTATCCCCTTGCAAACCCAACAATCCGCTACAACACTATAAATTACTATTAGTAATTAAATGAAAAATTCTAAATCATTTAAAATTACAGGCTATATTTAAAAAAACTAATAATTATTCAAACAGTAGTAACATAAAGTTATTGTAAGAACTAAACCACATTAAAATAATTTACAACCTATATTTTTTCAATTATATTATTAAAAACGATATTAGCAACAATGATAATTAAAACAACGATATTACTTTCCTGAAAAAAGGATATTCTGGACAGAGATATTTATGCATCACGCTATTTTGTATCACACTATATTTTTCCAGTATTTCTGTCTCCCGATATTTACAGCTCAATATTTTGTCCAAACGCCATAACCAAGAATGGCAAGTTGGTCATTTGTAACAAAGCTATCAGAGAATCTTTTCATAAAAATCATTCAGGCTCTTATTTAGAAAATGCGTTATGCCCAAAAGCAAACATCACTCACATGTAGCAAAAAGCAGTGGTGAGCGATGCTCTATTACTTACCGGTAACCTTCATTACTCTGGGTCCCTTTGTCCTTGTCCCATTCAGTTACAAAGTGGAGATAACCATCTCCCAACATAAAAAAGACAAGTGGAATGCTGGGACCCTAATACTGCCCCTCCCACGGGGAGTACATAAGCAGTACTTACCCAGCATCCCGCCTGAGCAACCAAGCCCACACAGAAAGTCTGGCCGCCCAGGAGGGAGGGAGAGGCGTATGAATGGGACGAGGACAACAGGACACGGAGTAATGAAGATTACCGGTAAGTAATAGAGCATTACCCCCAGGTGCCTTATGTCCGTCCCATTCAGTTACAAAGAGGAGAATACCAAAGCAGAAAACTGGCCTTCCGAACCCACACCCGCACCCAGGAAACCACACCAAACGCAGCAACCCAAGGGAGCACAGAAAAGGAGGGAACCGCAGGAAGCAACCGGCCAGCAACCCAGAACAGGAACGCAGGGACACAAACAAGGACCGGACACAACCAAGAAAAGAACAGAAAGCTAGAGCCACAACAAGGAGGCCGCCAACCAGAAAAAAATCGAGAGAGAGCAGCCAGGCCAAAGACCCCAAAAGGACATGGCCAAAGGAACCCCCAGACAAGGACGACCAGCCCAGAACCACCAGGAAGGCACACAGGAACCGACAGCCGCACAGACACCGAGCAAACCCCGACCTCCCCGGAGAAGGCCAAAGAAAGAAGCCAAGGCCGGTCAACTGTGCGTAGACACAAGAACCTAGACCAACAAGGAAGGTGGGAAGCACAGACCAGACACAGGCACACCGCACCAAACCGAACGAACCAACCCCCAGAGAGACCAGAGGACGAACCCAACCCTGCAGAGTATGCCCATGCCCCAGGAAAGAAAGGACAGCACCACCAGGACCGCCAAAGACCACCCCAGCCCAGAGGGAGGAGCCACAGCGAGAGCCCAGGAGCCGACCAGGAGCCAGACCCTAACCAAACAGAAAAGGACCGGGAAGGAGCCAAAGACCAGAAACCCCAGGAGGCCAAAGGCCCCCGCAGGGAGGGAGGTCGCAAAATGAACCAGGACCGGACACAAAACACCACAGCAACAGGGGCAGAGGAGGCCAACCCAAAGACCACAGGCCAGAGAGGATTCCAGAAAGACCCCATAGACAGCCGACCAAACAACCAAAGCCAGCCAAGACCGGGAACCAACAACCCAGAACCGAACCGGCACAACAAGGGTGGGGACAGGGCGTAGGGCCACAACCCCAAACCCCAAAGGGAGGGACTAACAAGGCAGGGTGCAAGCCCAGGGCAACCGGGAATCCCCGGCAGACCCCAAACCAGGAACCAACCAGGCACGAACCCACCGAACCCCAGAGGGCAGACAAGAATAGGAGTCAACAGGGCAGAGGACCAGAAAGGCCTTATGCCAGGGCAGAAGCCAAAGGACTGCTTAGCAGCAGGCAACAAGGCTGCGCGTATTGACATTAACAACTGTAATTGCAAGAATTAGTTGTGGTTTTTTTAATGGATTTATAATCGTCGGATTGAAGGACTTTTGCAATAAGTACCAACGTTTTTAGTTCTTTTTAGTTCTCAGCTTAGTCTCACCTTGGTCTCACTTGAATATTTCACCAAGCCGTGTTCGTGCCCGATACATCCTGGTCCGCCACGGCTGATAGTGCCGATTGAGCGGAGGGCGGGGCTTGAGGCTTTCTGATATACTTCCGCTGAAAGGAGCGGTCTAGTGGCGTGACTATTGCGCATACAAAGGCAGAAGAGAGTGAGGGCGCAAGAGATAGCAGCAGGTAACAAGGCTGCGAGTATTGACATTAACAACTGTAATTGCAAGAATTAGTTGTGTTTTTTTAAATGGTTTTATAATCGTCGGATTGAAGTACTTTTGGAATAAGTACCAATGTTTTTAGTTTTTTAGTTCTCAGCTTAGTCTCACCTTGGTCTCACTTGAATATTTCACCAAGCCGTGTTTGTGCCCGATTCGTCCTGGTTCGCCGCGGCTGATAGTGCTGATTGAGCGGAGGGCGGGGCTTGAGACTTTCTGATACACTTCCGCCGAAGGGAGCAGTCTAGTGGCATGACTATCGTGCATACAAATGTAGATGACAGCAAGGACGTGCAGGGGGCGTGCCACCGGCGCTCCACAGTCAAGCCCGTCTGTGCCCGTTCATGTCCAACTGGGGCCAGGGAAGTAGGTTACTCTAGCAGCCAACTTAGGCAACTAGAACCAAAGTTACCGTCAAACTGCAGACATAGGGGCCGATTCCGATCGGGTGAGAAAGCACTCCAACCGAGCCGGATCCGGTGTGTTTTCCGACCGAGCCGGAGTCCTGCAGTCCTACCGAGCGAGTACGATGCAGTCGTATGCTGTCGGACTCGTTTTGGTCCGACTCCCATGGAAGTCAATTGGAGCCAGTCGTACGACGCGTACATGGGATCCCATTGACTGAATGGGTACGTCGCGGACAAGTGCGCCCCCTACAGTGGGTACACGTCGGTGCCATCCGCACCGTACATGCCTGTGTTGGGGAGACCCATGGGTCTCCCCCTGTGTCCGAGTCGTAGGGCTGCGGGTGACAGGGGGTCCGACGCAGACCCCCAAAGGCAACCACCCAGATGATTTGTGAGCCAGACACTCCAGCTCGCACAGGCTGTCCGACGCGTGCATCGTACTGGCTCGGTCCTGAATCGCATCCATTGCATGCCATGGTTAACTTACTTCCGAGATGTACGGATCGGTTCGGACCCGGAAAAGAGTCGGTCGGTGAATTTCATGTAGCTCGCATCGTACTTGCTCGCTCGTACAGCTGTACGAGTCGGCCGGAAAACACGCGTACGGCACATAGTATTTCCGGCCGGATCGCGTTCGGTGCCCTTCCGACCCGGATCGAAATCGGCCCCATAGCCTAGATATAGATCAAGAAATAAAGAAGTGTGCATACTGCCCGTTTAAACTAAACCCAACTATTAAACAGATTACAAAACAGGCAGCCCATGAACTGAAATGCCTACTTATAAATTGCAGGTCACTAAGTAAGCATAAAATTTAAATATATGAATGCATCTTAGAGAGAGAACAGATGTCCTGTTTCTTACTGAAACATGGTTACAGGAATCCTCTGCGCCCGACATCTTACAAGCACTCCCATCGGAATATCCATGGGATCCTTAGAGTGGATCGCATTAAGAAGAAGGGAGGAGGTATAGCAATAATTCATAAACTGGCACTTAGCTGTACAATGACGGAGACGGACATAGACGATTGTGAAGCGGCCTCATTTACAATAAAACCAAATGATAAACAAACCATAAACGGCTATTTGATCTATAGACCTCCAGGGACAAGCACAGATTTTAGCCAGAGCCTTCTGGAAAGTTTAACCTAACCAGCACTGTACCATTAGCAACCTGATTGTTTTGGGAGACCTAAATTTACACTTTGACAATAAAATGTGCAAAGAAGCACAATCTCTGTGCCAGGAGCTGATGGGGCTTCAACTAGAACTCAAGTCTACACACACAACACATCAATTAGGACACCTATTAGATCCCATCTTTTATAACTTCCAAGAGCTATCAGTTAAACATCCAACGGTGGTTCCATGGTCAGACCACTATCTTGTGACGTTCCTCATCCCACGACTAAGGCCACCCACAAAAAGAGATCCACCATTTAACAACAGGCGAAGGAAATGGGCAAAATTCAATGAGAGCAATTTCACCCAGGCCCTACGAGCAAACCATCCTATCCTAGGCAGTAACATCAATGAAGCAAGCCAAGGAGTAGATAAATGGATTTCGGACGCATTAGATGTGACAGCACCATGGACCAATAGCACTCCACATAGGCAAACAAAGAGCGCACGTGGTTCAACAAAGCTTTACAGTCGGCCAGAAAGGCATGCAAAAGGCAGGAATGAAAATGGAGGGTCGGTTATTTGGACTCAGAGAAAGTGGCATATAGAGTTAAGCTTAGACAGTATCATTCACTTATAAAGAAAGTTCGTGTGACCTACTATTCAGAAAGTATCGAGACAGCAGAAAGTTCAGTATTTAGTATATTTAAAGAGTTATCCTCATTCGAAAGAACAACAACACCAACCTCTGGTTCGGAAGAGTCATGCAATGAGATTGCAGAGTTCTTTTCTGGAAAAGTATCTAAAATCTATGATACTTTTGCTGAGGATGCCCGGAATGGCTGCATACAACATAAAGAACAAATACACGATTGGGGCGAAAATAGTATTTGACAATTTCTTTCTCCCCCTTTAGGAGATCTGAAAAAGATAGTACAAAGCATAAGATCAGGCTCCCCAAACGATCCAGCTATTCCTAAAGTGATTAGTGCAGGACTAGGGGTAATACTCCCCTATATCCAACAACTGCTGGACACCTCCTTTCAGGAAGGTCAGCTACCTGACAGGTGGAAGCAAGCAATGGTTCGCCCACTGAAGAAAAAACCTACAGCGGATGAGAATCTATTAGCAAATCTAGGACCGGTCTCTCTGCTACCATACTTTTCCAAAATTGCGGAAAAAGTGGTTAATATACACCTTGACGGACACATAAAGAAAAATAAACTATTACATCCCACTCAATCCGATTTTAGACCAACCTATTCAACAGGGACAGCTCTGCTTTTTGCTACTGAGACGATACGGAAGAGAGTGGACGAAGGGCTTACAACTGCGCTGGTCTTATTAGACCTGATCGCGGCTTTTGATAGGGTGTCACACACTGCTCATACACAATCTCAGAAGAGGGTGTGTGGTGGGGGCTGCGTTGGATTGGATGGTATCTTACTTACAGGACCACAGCTTTCAAGTGATACAATCTGCGTACACATCCAAACCCATTACGTTGGCACAGGGGGTGCCGCAGGGCTCAATTTTGAGCCCAACTCTTTTCAATCTATATGTCGCACCCCTGGCCGACATTGTAGAAAAACATTGAGTCTCAATCGTGTCGTACGCAAATGACACTCAGCTAGTGGTCACTCTGGCTTCCAACTCACCTCAACAGCTTTGCAGCCTGCCTGAAAGACCTGGCAGGGTCAATGTCAGATAACTAACTAAGTCTAAATGGCAGTAAGACAGAGGTATTAATAGTAGGAAATTCTTCATCTATATGGTCGCCGGCCTGGTGGCCAACTATGCTAGGACCAGTTCCTTCCCCGAAGACTGAGGTGAAAAATCTGGGAGTATGGATGGACTCTAAACTATCCTTCGATGCCCAGATCAAAAGAATGAGAGGGAAATGTTTCGGAGTCCTGAAGATCCTCAGTAAAACCCTGGACATTCTTCCTATATCTGCCAGAACAACCTTGATCCATGCTCTGGTTACGGCAAGACTGGACTACGGGAATGTGCTGCTCTTGGGCCAACTAAAAAGGGTCTTCAGAAATTGCAATCCATCCAGAATGCAGCTGCCCGTCTGGCTCTGAACCTGCCGAAAATGGCACCTTCTAAGAATACATTGGAAACATTGCATTGGTTGCCTGTTCAGAAACGGATCACGTTCAAGGCACTGTGTTTTGGCCATCGTATTCTGCAGAGAAAAGGCCCTGCATACCTGCACAACCTACTTCTACCATATAAAACGGAACGCCAGTTAAGATCTACTGGGACACACCAGGTTAAAGTCCCAAAGATAAAAAGAGCATGCATGGGCGCACGCTCATTCAGCTATCTGGCAGCAAAAAGCTGGAATGAGCTTCCAGTGTCCCTTCGGGAGGAACAATCACAGAAAGTGTTCCACAAGAAACTAAAAACATGGCTTTTTACACAGTAGATAAGAGGCTTACTTGAACTGCAGACAAATGATTCTTGGAATTGTCAGTTGAATGAAATAGCACGGGGACACACCAGCTGGTGTAACCAGGAGCTTTATAAATCTAAAAACTCAAACTCAAACACAGGCACCCAACACCCAGGCCCAGCACGCAGCGAGGGCAGGAGCAGCGGAAAGGCCCCAGGGCGCACAACAACCCGACCAAAACCCAGCAGCCCAGACCCCAGCCAACGCCGGAAAGGAGACAAGAAAACGTCCAGAACCAGGGCAACAAAGCAAAAGGAACCAGGAAGCCAGGACCGAAGCCAAGCAACCCGCCAATGCAGGAGGACCCCCTGGCCCAACCAGCCCCGGAAGGAGCCCACGCAGTGCCCAGGCCGACCAAGACCCCCAGCACCCCACTGCCGGACCACACGGGGCCGGAAGAAAAAAACAAACAGAAGAAACCGCCAAAGCGGAAACCAGAGGCAGCAGAGAAGTCAGAGGGCCAGGCAGCAGCAAACCCCGGACAACTGACAGCCAGGAGGGCGAATCCCACAGAGGCAAAATGAACACCACAGAACCGCACCCCAACCAGATAGGGGTGTGTGGGCGGGAGGAGGAGATGTGGCACCCCAAACAGACACACACCGGGAGAAAAGCCCGGGGAACAAGGGAAGACAAGAGCAAGCCAGGACACCGGAACCAGCAAAGAACCGGGAACGCCCCGCAAAACACACCCCAGAGCCGGCAGAAAAGCGACTCCAGAACCAGCAAAACCAAGGAGGCACAGTCAGAGGCCATGCCGAACCACCATGAAGCTGACAGACCTGGAGCAACAGGAGGCAACGACGGACATGCCAACCCAGAAGTACCGAACACCAGGACCCCACACAGGCCCGAACAAGTCAGCCGCAGCCCAGGGGAAAACAGGGAAGGGGGCCAACGAAGAAGGAGCCCTGGGGCAATGGGGGAAACCCAAAGCCCAACAGCACACAACGGAAACCCCAGGACCAGGCAGAAAGACGGCCACCCAACCAGAGGCAAACCAAGCCCAGGAAGAGAACCACTGGCAGGAGCAGGCCCAGAAGGACACAGCAGGACACGGTCCAAGACCAACAGAGCACCCCGACAGGACACCCAAAGAGCGCGCACAGGCAATGACGCAGGGCCGAAGAAGGCAACCAACACGCGCCGAAAACCGCAGGAGCCGTTAAACCCCAGCAGACCCCCAGCCAGGGTGGGGAAGGCCGCAGGAGCAAGCCACAGCACCCAGCAGGCCCGTCAGACACCCACCCAGACCGAGGCAGAACCGGCAGCGTAACCAGGAGGGGCGCCCAGGACCCACCGAAGCAAGCCCAAAGGCAAGCACCGGAAATACAGCAGGGGTGCAGCAGAAGCAGGGGAACACAAGACCAAGGAAACCCCACAAGCCAGGAACAGCTCAAAGAGAGCACCAGAGCCAGGAGCAACCAAAGACAACAGCACCAGCATGGAAGAGGCAAGAAGCCGGAGACAGCAACAGCTAGCCAGCCCCCAGGAAGCAAACCAAGCACACAGGAGGGCCCGGGACAAACACTGGCAGCCCCAGATCGGCGCAAGGAGAACAGAACAGCCGCAAAGGAGGCAGCACAGTGGAAAGACGCAGCCCAGCAAACGCCAACTCTGGAAACACAGGGTGGCCAGTCCACAGAACATGACAATGGCAGGTAAAGAGCCCCAAACCGGACCGAAGGCATCGGAGTCAGAGGGCCGCACAAAGCACCAGGCACAGCAGCCGGAAGCCCCGAGAGGAACCAGGCACAGCCCATGGGAACCAGGAGGAAGCGGACACCGCACCCTACCGTGGACCCAGCCCTCCCAAGGCCAGACCACTGCACCCACACCATCAACACCCCGAGGAGCAGGACTACGCTAGCACAGCAGAAAAGAGAGGGGCAGACCCCGGTAGGACCAGAAACCCAGGAGAGGGCAAGCACCAGTGTGGGGGGGAACAGCCGCAGCCGAAGAATAACTTCCCACACCAGACAAAGTGCGAGGTGTACAGTGGCCACACAGGCCCAAGAGGACCACGGACCGAGTCGCACCACCTAGGGAGGCCACCAACCGGCAAGCGCAGGGAAACCCGGGAGGATACAAGCGCCGTGGCTCCAGCGCCAAAACAGAGGCACGAACACTGCACCACCCAGCACGCCAGTCGAGCACCCCGGAACACCCCCAAGGGCTGTGAAACCAAGAAAGAACCGCCACTGGGACAGGGGCGGACGGGCCGGTGATACAATGCGCCACACAGCAAAGAAGTGCCATGCTGCCAGGAACCAGGACCGGGCAACACACTCCACCTGGCACCAGGGACCCCACAGCACAGCGAGAGAGAGGCCATGAAGGAAGCGAGATGGGCTCAGGGGACAACGAGGACCACAACGGACGCCGTAGCGCTGCACCGCTTGCAACCGCCCCGATTGAGCAGAGGCACAACCACCGCAACCACCCAGGGACGGTGAGCATCGAGCCGCCAGCACTAGGCACAAATTAGCCAGCGATCAGCAGCACACACCACTGGTGGCGCAGAAAGGGAAATACGCCCACACTCAACTATACCGCCACCAGGGCCCCATCCGGGCACAGCGGGTGTAGTGAAGGGCGCGAGCCGGACTCTGCAAAGGAGAAAATAGAGCGACTACAGCTCTGCCCACTACTCCAAGCCAAGACAACAGTGCGAGACAAGGAACACCAAACAGCAATGTCCCGCACCACCACGGAGGAACCATCGCCGTCCCAACTGCCGAGGAGCAGGCAGAGCCACGAACGGCAGGGGAAGAACAAAAAGCCACCAAGCGGAACTTGGGCCAACAACAGCACCAAGGCCTCCCCCAACTGCCAGCAGGAATCCAGGGGAAACGGCAGGAACACAGCAAGTGCGGCACGTCTCACCCGGCCAGGCTCGGGAAGACGTGCCCGCGACCCGGAAAGAACCAGGATACAACCCCCCAGCCACAAAGGGCCGGGCGGTCAGGCGGGATTCCGGCACCAACAGAGACTGACTCCCAGCAAGTCCAGCAGGCCAGGAGACAGCCCAGGAAACCCCGCACCCGCACAGCCAGGCAGCCGGGCCTGGGGAGGAGAGAAGCACCGCCACTCTAGTGCAGCAGGAGCAGCACCAGCACATCCACGTCCAACCTGTCAACAGAAAAAAAGAACAGGCGGGATGCTGGGTAAGTACTGCTTATGTACTCCCAGTGGGAGGGGCAGTATTAGGGTCCCAGCATTCCTCTTGTCTTTTTTCTGTCGGGAGATGGTTATCTCCACTTTGTAACTGAATGGGACGAGGACATAAGGGACCTGGGGGTAATGAACACTAGTGTCCAAACTTCCAGAACCTATAGCTTAAGTTGTCTACTTCAGTCCTGGTTCTCCAAATGTCCCCAAATCCAGGAACCCTTCTTGGTCTTCAAGGTTATATTTTTCTGTGGGAGACAGGCTTCTCAATCACAGCATAAAGACCAGTTCTTATTGGAACTGCTGCTTTTACTCCAAGGTAACACAATGCACTCTGGGGCATATTTACAACAGAATGGAGAAGCGTGGCGTTAAGCAACCATTGCTAACACCAAGCTTCTCCATTCTGTAAACGCAGGGATGCGCTGTATTCATGCCATTGCAGGCACCCTTGCACCATAGTGCAAGGGTGTCTGCGTTGGGGGAAATTATTGTTTATGTGCAGGAAGGGTCATCAATGGCAATTTGCTGTTTCTATGTGTTCTGCATAAGGCAGCACACTAGGAAACACACATGGAACAGCAAAAACGAGGAGAAATAAAGCATTTCACCTCGATTCGCCTGTTTAAGACCAGGTTATCCCTGGCCTTAATTTTGGCGCTGTCTCCTATTTACGCCACCCTTGTAAATAGGGGGTAGCGTCAAAATCAATGGGTGTTGCGGTGGAACGCCCACAGCAACATCCATTGCCCTCCCCTTTCACACAAAGTACAGTGTGAAAGGGTGCCTTATTTACAAGGCAGTGTTATGCCACGTTAAGTACTGCACAGCCCCTATCGCCACCAAAACATCACTAAAAGTGATGATGTGGTGGTGATAGTGGCTTGCAAATATGCCCCTCTGTTCCTTGGGCTCTTCCCCTTCTATCCAGCCCTGGTAAAGGTTACGGCTCAGCAATGGTTCTCCAGCCTCAGTTATTAGCCATGGTTTAGCAGGAGGTCAGATTGTCTGGCACTGAGAATGACTTTCAGCTCCAGATGTTCAAAAGGAAGCACTTGTCAGTCCTTCCTCAAGTGATAGAAGTACTCACTTGCATTCTCTTCTAGTCACCCAGGTTCCAGCAGCATTCCGATTTCCAGGAGGTAAGGGACCTGGTAACCTTACGTCCAGCCCTGCAGGATTACCATTCTTTCCACTCCTAGGTTTTATTTAACATTTTGCATTATCTGGCAGCCGCTATCGCATAAAGCACCATTCATGGGATTTTCAACAAGGTGGTAGGTAAGTTGAAGGGAGTCTCAGGTCAGCTCAGCTGTGTTTTAGGTCTCCAAGACCTGCCCATTCCAATCAGGTACCACTGGCTCGTAATCAAAGGAAACCCTTATCCCCCAGAATTGATCATCGTTCTATTTTCACCGCTTGGAGTGAGCTGCCTTTGTTTCTATGGGAAGAATTGCCTCAAAGGCTATGTCCTCCTGCATCTTTCGTTTAAAATGGGAGTGGGGTAACAGAAGGCCAAGATGTAAACCTTTCCTCTTTTCCTTTTACATGTACTTGCTAAGAACAGTAATGGGTGTCCTGGCTGTGACAAGTCATGTAAATATTTTGCTTTGTCTTTCTGATATCTATCTCACAGAAGGATCTACTGTTTTAAAAGACATGTTGTCTCCAAAGAGAGCATTAATTATGCAGCACTCCCAGCCACGGCCTGTGCAGGTAAGAACGGTGGGACGGTGGGTCCGGGTTGGGGGAGATTCGACAGACGACCACAAGGTAAAATTAAATAAATAAATAATTTTCCCTCGTCATCTGTCGAAATCCCCCACACCCGGCTCCACCGCCTCACCACTCTTACCTGCACGGGCCGCGACTCAGCACTCCCCATTGTTCTGCAACTACTTCGGGGGTGAGGGTGACATTCAATTAAAATCACTGCAGGAGGTTCCTGGCATGGCAAAACTGGTTTAGTCAAGGATTTAATAACGCTTATTGACTCAATAATAAAATAGTAAGTTCACCACCAAACAAAATTTGCACAAACAAGGAAAATGCACAAATGATAACATTTGTAGTATTTTTAAATCCAAAAATTCAAAAGTAAGATTTAGCAACAGGCAGGCTTTGCTAATATAAAGCTGCCCTAGTGAGAACATCAATTTGTACTGAAATCTGCAAGATGCAAGTTAGTATAACGTCTGTGTTTTACTCCTGACCATTAAGTAACCAGTCCTTGTGCACACCTTACAGTTCACTTATTTAATGTGGGTTGTGTAAGGCCATACTGCATCCACATTGGGGGGCATACTTGTGAGAGGTTTGCATCATGCTTGCACCTCGCAAAGTGTACATGCATGACGCAAACCTCTAAGTCAGAGTTATGAAGCCGCACAAAGCCACTTTGCGTGCCTTTAAATTCCTTCATAAATCTTGAGTAATGCAAAGTAGCTCAAATCACTGCGTTACTCAGAGCAAGGGAGGCATTTCATGGGCGTTGTGTGGGTGTTCCCACTCAACTCCCATGGTTTTTGAAACTTTTCGAGATTTGCCAAACCTGGTAAACCTGGGAATTCGCCAAAAAGATACACCTCTCCAGGAGAGGCCCTTCCCCAGGCGAGGCATAACGAGGGCAAATATGTTTATTTCTCCTTGTTTTTCCACTTTCTACGTTTGCTGCATTCTAGGAAAAGGCCTCTCAGGATTGTTTTTGTGCAGGAAGGTGTCCCTTTCTGCACAAAAACAATCCTGCCTACAACATAGGCAGGTAGTGCAAGGGTGCCTGCATTGGCACTAAACTGTCAAAATGGTGCCAGTGCAAGGGGAAAGGGCAGGAATTTGCCATATAGGATAAATACGGCACATTCCTGCCCTTTACCAGTAATGCGGGGCAGCTCAGCAAGATGACTTGCTGCACTGCCCTGCGCCACAAATTTCATAAATATGCCCCCGGGTGCTTGACTTTCGTGCCACTTGTGCACAAGTATACATTGTATGCAACTGGGTATTTGTAAATCATTCACC
The DNA here is from genome assembly GCF_964204655.1 of Triturus cristatus. Classification (NCBI taxonomy): domain Eukaryota; kingdom Metazoa; phylum Chordata; class Amphibia; order Caudata; family Salamandridae; genus Triturus; species Triturus cristatus. The sequence continues at coordinate 319,258,688 of NC_140587.1, read as the reverse complement.
ATATATTTGGGGTAGAGCCAATGTAATAAAAGCTATTTAGTAAGTTCTTACTTTCCAGAGGCCCAAAACGTGAGCAATTCAAGTCCATAAAAAGTATACAATTATGGAGAGCATGCACACTTTCCCTCCAACAGGCATCTTCTTAATGCCTTAGAAATGCAGAATGGATCCCTGACCACTATACATTTAGAGTGTTTTGCTCATTGGTGGAATATTGCTCACAGAGAAGTGAATGGAGGTCCAATGCTTCTAACATACCACTGTGGCAGGTATGGGGTGCTTTGCAGTGGTTTGAACAACATTTTATAGAGCTCCCAACACATGAAATAGAGCATTAGTCAAAAAACACTAATCCTGTGTAATGGCTCAAAGGGAATATATATACTATTTCCTTGAACCTACAATATTATTGGGCTGCACCTGGGTGTCTACTGCAAATTAAATAAGTCCCTGAACTGTAACTAATATAAATATACATTCAGGGTAGTTTTATAGGATGAAAGTATTTCAAAACTGCAGAGAAGCAAAGATATTGATTTCCACCATCAGCACCAGCTCAGCGATTTGCACTGCGTTTCATTGCTGTAGAATTGTTAAGCCACTCAGAGCCACGCAAAGTGGCTTTGCATGGCTCCAAAAATCGGACTTAGAAAAATGCATTAACAGGAACCACTGTGACGACGGTTCCTACCAATGATTTATAAATGACTGCCAGCTTGGCAGTGATTTATACATTTGGCGGGCGGAGAAGTTTCGGTCTGGCGGACATAAAGTCCTCCGCCAGGCCAACTGAGATTACGCTGTCCACCAACATCGAAATCGAGCCCTGTGTCTGACGCGGTTTATGTTGCAGCCGGATAACTGTATTGAGACAAGAGAATGATTAGAGAGTTCACAAAGGTGTGTGTCCAAGATTGGACATACACAGCCATTTATTTATTCAATGTAGTCCATGTGAGTTGAACAGCCACGTGTCTGATTCAGAATGTGGAAGGAGTTAGTAAATACTGTGTACCTAAGACTGAGCTACTAGTCAAATATATTTTTTGGACCACATCGTAATCTTGTCTGAGCTGCAGCATGACTTCATAATTTGGACTTTCCTTAGGAGCATAGGTGCTCATCAAAATAAACTGTGTGTAATGGGTTTTGCTCTAGGATATATGAAACAATCGCTTTAGCCAATTAGATATGAAACTAGACTAATTTGTGTATAAAAATGCATGAATCTAGACTGAAAAATTGAAATTGTAGATTAAAATGTGTTCCATTTGAAATAATAGACTTTTACTGCAAAATTCTTATACATCAATATGTATTGTGCATTTAGTTAAACATTTAATTTGGAGCATTTTGGAAAAAAACATTGTAATTCTGCTTAGTTTACCAGACTTGAACTGGCCATAACTTCAACTGTAGCCATTACCGTGCCTTGCTCATTTCACAAATAAGCAGATGTATTATTCTAGCTCTAGCATATTTCTTAATATTACACTAGATGAGACTTGAATTATGCTTATTCTTCACATTCCTCTTCTCACTCAAATGTCAACGGAGGTTCTCCAAGTTCATGTTTACCCTCATTTCCAAGATTCGTGATGAGGAGGTCATGAACGTAGATTGCAAAATATAGACTAAAACCTTTGATTCTTTTTTGAAAACTTTGTTCCGTCTATTAATGTATTCAATTAACATTTGCTGTCAAAAGGTGTCTTGCATCTGCCCACACCAGACGGTTCACCAACCTTATAACCCCAGGGGAGAGCTTTAAGGACATCTGGTCCTCAGGTGTGTCATTGCTTAGATCCTGACAGGTTTTATGGCCCCCTTAAGTGGCCAGGCTTGATGTGCACTTTGAAGTGGCATGAACAACCTACTGGCTTAATTATTCTTAGTCAAAATCCTGCATCACCAACTTAAATCATGCGCTTCCTTTAATGGACAATCCCTGTATTTTGATCTTCAGGAGTACCCAAGAGTGTTCCCTCTCCTCTTTATATTTGCTTGGGAACCTCCTAGATAGTATAAGTTACAAAAAAATTTACCAAAAGCTATCAGTAACCAAACATATTATTTAAATAATTTTGTTACTTTCTAACCCCTTATCCTCTATAAAAGATATCCTTAAAGAATCCATAAATATGTATTTGCCTTCAGTTACAAAATAAATTAGTTTTTCTTATCTCCCAAAGGTACTTTCAAGCATTGAGCTGAGCTGGTACCCTTCCTAGAAATGTCACCCAAGCAGTGAAGAGATGCCTTCCTTCATCCTCATGATATAATTTTTAATCTGACCCATCGCTCTGGCTGTCTTTATGTCAATAGACCTTGGAAAAGTTGTTTTACTCTGTCATTTTCTACAGATTACCAGACCTCTACTCTGCAACATAAGAAATATGTAATCTATGCAAAGACCAAATGTGCACAGAGAGTAAGAATGCTCAACGGTGGTCTCAACAGTGGTAATCAAGGCCAAGGGTGGAGTCCTTGGAATTACAAGAGCATTTAAACGATAGATCAACTTACTTTTGATGTTCGTCTCCTGCCCATCAGCAATGTATAAAAATGATTTGAATTTGTATTGCACTGTTTAGCAATGCCTTACTGAATACCACCACCACCAATTCCAATACCATCACCACCAATACCAACAATACCACCACCAATACCACCACCACCACCAATACCACCACAAATACCAACAACACCATCACCACCACCAATACCACCACCACCAATACCACCACCAATACCAAAACCACCAATACCACCACCACCAATGCCACCACTACCACCAATACCAACACCACCAATACCACCACCTCCACCAATACCACCACCTCCACCAATACCACCACCACCAATACCAATACCACCACCAAAACCACCACCACCAATACCACCACCAATGCCACCAGCACTTATACCACCACCAGCAATACCACCAGCAATACCAACACCACCAATACCACTACAAATACCAATACTGCCACCACCAGTACCAATACCACCACCACTAATACCACCCCTTACACCAATACTACCACCACCAATACCAACACCACCAATACTGCCAATACCACCACTACCAATACCACCATCACCAATACCACCACCACCATCAACACCACCAATACCACCACCACCACAAATAGCCTTGCCAATAGCACCACCACCACCAATACCACCACCACCAATACCACTACCGCCAATACCACCACCCATACCAACACCAACAATACCACCACCACCACCAATACCACCACCACCACCATCGATACCACCACCAATACCACCACCAATAGCACCACCACCAATACCACCACCACCAATACAGCCACTACCAATACAGCCACTACCAATGCCACCACCAATACTACCACCAATACCACCACCACCAATACCAATACCACCACCATCAATACCACTACCAATGCTACCACCACCAATACCACCAACAAAACCAATACCATGAATACCACCACCACCAATACTAACACCACAAACACCACCACTACCCCCACCACCACCAATACCACTGCCACCAATACCACCACCACCAATACCACCACCACCACCAATACCATCACCACCACCAATACCAACACCACCACCAATACCACCACCACCAATCCAATACCACCACCACCAATACCACCACCACTACCACCTCCATCAATACCGCTGCCACCACCACCAATACCATCCCCTATACCACCACCATTACCACCACCATCACCAATACCACCACCAATAACACCACCACCAATACCAACACCAATACCGACACCACCACCCATACCACCACCACCAATACTACCACCACCACAAATAGCACCACCACCAATCCAATACCACCACCACCAATACCAACACCACTACCAATATCACCACCGCCACCATCAATACCACCACCTCCACCACCACTACCACCAACACCAATACCACCACCTATACCACCACCATTATCACCACCATCACCAATACCACCACCAATAACACCACCTCCAATACCAACACCAATGTCGACACCACCACCAATACCACCACCACCAAAACTACCACCACCAATACCACCATCACCAATACCAATATCACCACCAATGCCACCACCAATACCACCACCACCACCAATATCACCAATACCACCACAACCACTAATACCACCACCACCAATACCATCACCACAACCAATACCACCACCACCACCAATGCCACCACCACTAATACCACCACCAGCAATACCACCACCAATACCAACAACAATACCAATACAACCACCACCACTAATACCATCACCACCAATTCCAATACCACCACATCAGCGCCTCTCGCTCACTAGCAATAGCAATAGCAGGGGCACTGTACAAGAGCTGAGCTGCAACCAAGATCATCCCTCCCTCCCTCCATGCCTGCCATAAAGCACGGCCTGCCCTGCACCGGGAGGTGAAGCCAGGGCCATACTACAGCTGAAGTGTTTTTGTTAGGCCAAAGATAGCAATGTCATTACACAATGCCACACTGCCCACTTAAATTACGGAGAGGGCAGTGATAGCTCCCCCCGCTCTTCCTCACGAGCTGTGACAGTGTAATCACAGAGTGAAAGGTTTTGGAGCACTTTATTAGTGCTTATAGCTCGGATCATATGCAACTCTCACTTCACACTTGGGCATATTCTCAAGGACCTATCGCCGAGTTACCGGCACTTTATCGCAGCCAAAGTCACGATAAATTTATCACCCGATTCACAAGCTGGTGCAAACAGCCCATATCACCAGTTTTCCACTGATAGCATCCTCAAAAAACATCGCCTCGAATGCCCCCGGCAACTATCGCTAATGAGATGCAGAGTAGGTGTTCCCGAGCAAAAAGCCTTTACAATACCATACCTCAACATTCTCAACGACCAGCCAGATCGATGATAAGATCACAAAACATGCGATTTGGCGCGTTAGCAGCAGGAAATTAACACCTGCTCTGACCTGGTGCAAAGTCAGACGACAACCGGCAACAGAAAAGGGAGCCCAGACCACAGCCACACCTGAAGGCCAACAGATGCCACGGAGCCTTTGATCATGCAGCTCGGAGCCCCAACAGGGCCACAACACCCACCGCCACCACACCCAGGACCGCCCCACCGTACTCTCTCCAACCCCCCCGGACCACCACAGAGGCAGCACAGATCAAGACAGCGGACCTTCAGGACACGCACCAACCTCACAGACCCAACACCAGAGAATGTCATTGCCCACTACAGGCTCAAAAGGACAACCATCCTTCGCATCCTGACCACCATTTCCCACAGGCTGATGGTACCAACACAGCGGACAACCAACGTCCCTCCGAAGACAAATCTGCTGGCCGTGCTGCACATGTTGGCCTCAGGGACCTTCCAACCAACAACCGCCAGAGTCGGAGGTGTCTCACAGCCAGCCCTATCAAAGTTCATCACAACTGTCTTGGATGCCATCATCAGCTTGGTACCCCAGTACCTATACTCCCCCCACACTGCATAGGAACAGCTGGAGACCAAGCAAGGCGTCTACACCATAGCTAGCTTCCCGCATGTGTCAGGGAGCAATTGACTGCACACATGTCCTACTTGTGCCCACTAGTGACACTGCACACAATTACCGCAACAGAAAGATCACGCATTCCAACAGGCACGCAACAGTGGACCACCTCGGAATCGCCACCAACGTCGTCGCCAACTACCCAGGCAGTGTGCATGATTCCTACTTCTACTGACAGTCCATCATCAACCAGCGCTAACAGGATGGCACCCATGGAAATTCACTGCTCATTTTCAAGTACCAAATGAACACCCCACACCCCCCTACTCCACAATCATGCAACTCACAACTCTGGGAATGCACACATCACAGACTCACATTCAACATGCCAAACAACATTCCTACCCACCAGACAAGACAGCATAACTTACTGTGGCAACCTGGGCTAGCCATGTACATGAGCCATCAATGACATGGCACCTCAGCCACACAATAGCGGAATGTGGGGAGATGTGGGAACCAGGCATGTGCGTCGGAGGCAAGTGACCCATGAATGAGAAGGTACACAATGCCAAGTGTGGCGGAGATGTGGTGGACAGACTGCAGTATACAGACCACAGACATATCCATGTCCACATGCACTGCTGGTGTATGAAGTGTAGTGGACAGTGGATGCAACCATGTCACCCCAGCCAGTGGGGAAGATCCCGGAAATGTAGCTTGTGACGTCCCCCCCGTAAGCGTGTGTGGAGTGGACTGGCCGGCATACGACAGGCCAGCGTAGGGGTGTGAATAAAAAGCACTTAGCTCTAGGCGTTGTTCTCTTCCGGAATGTCCAACGTGTCTGCCAGGGCGGCGCCCGCCATGAGGCCGACGCCATCGCCGTGAGCGGTGTTGCTTGCAACCCTGTGAGCCTGCTGCACCCCGGCCGGCTTGTACCCGAACCTGTCTTGCCCGCCCCTGTGCAGCCAGGCCTCACTGCTCTCCTGCCGACACCGACGTGTGTCAAGGAGGGCCCACCATGTGCCGGCGCAAGCCCCAAGCCTGAGGCACGCGAGCTTAGCAGCCTCCTCAGACCATCACAGCCTCTGCAACACAGGCCCGCAGTACACCTTCCTCGTTGACATACTCCACCAGCCTACACAGCTGCCAAGTAGGTCACACATTTGGAACTGATTCTTGATTACGCAATGGCAGAGTACACACTTTATGGCAGAGTTTATAACACTGTACTCCCTTCGACCAACCAACTCTGCGCATAGCATCCGCACAACACCTGTCTGTGGACCCTTGCTGACTACTGCCTTCGGCCTACACTGCGGTTGAGTAGGTCACACAGTTGGAACTGAGTCTTGATTTGTGTATGGCAGAGTTCATATCATTGGATGCATGGAGAGGAGTAAGAGGAAGACGTGGTGCAGTCCGGAGAAAAAAGGATCCTCGTTACAGAAGTGATTGAACACTGTCAACAACTGCTCTGGTGTCACTAACTCTGTGCATCGCGAGCCAACGACACGTGGGTGTGGGCCCCTGCTGACCGCTGCCTTGGGCCTACACTGAGGTCGAGTAGGTCACACATTGGGAACTCAGTTGTGATTTATTTATGGCAGCTTTTATATCATTGTACTGGCCTAATCGCAAACTGCATACCCCTTCAGCTCCGGTGCCAATAAGTCTGCTCCCCGAATGCCATGGACACTTTCTGGTTGAACTTTGGTGAAAATGAGGCTGTAGCATTCCACTACTCAATTTGCCGCTTCTGATTGGCTTCTACACTCTGCATCATGCCCTGGTGGACACCTTCCACTGTCTCCCGCAACCCTCTGCCACATTCACCTTGTACATCGATGAGGACCCACTCAGCTCGCGTGGCCTTATATCACTGCACCGCAATCACCGTCCCTTGGCAGTGTGCCTGTGCCGGCCATAGTGCATCCAGGGCCACTAACTCTGTGCAGCTCAAGTGTTGGGGGCCAGCCGTGGTGGCGGGTGCTTCCTGCTGTGTTGTATGTGCAGGGGCTGGGGCCTCCTCTATGTGGCTTGGCTGCCCTGCTCCTGGGGGTGGGTTGCCTGAGATGTCCATGGGCTGTTGTAGGTCGTCGGTGTCGAAGGTGTGGTGGTCCTCTCCAGCATCACTGATTAGTAGTCTGGTCTGCTCTGCTGGTGGTGTTGTTTGTCCCTCTGCAATGTGAAGGGGAGATGCATGTTGACATTGTGTTGACATATATGTTGGTATGTACAAATCAATGGGAGAGGAAGGGAAAAGTAACTAAGGAGCACTCCTACTCCCCTCGGATACTGTAGTCAAATCAACAACGGAGTGTGCCAAAGAAGTAGATGAAAAAGTAGACAAAAAAGTATGCTCTTCGTCTACTTTTTTGGCACACTCCTTTGTTGATTTGACGACATGTATGTTGGTGCATTGTTCTAGTTTACATGCAGACTGTATGACAATGTACATTGTGACTGTTTGGGAGGTGCTGTATATTTGATGCGGGACAGGGGACCTTTGGACTACAAGACGGATGTGTGGTTGTACATGTGCATTTCCATCTCACAGTTTCCTGCTATGCTATATGCTAATTGGCCTGTTTCTGCGCTTAAGCGGACACAGTTGTGTCCTCTGTTCTGCAGTGTCTGTCTTGCACTTTGAGCCACATTTTCGTCGGATGTGCTGTTATTGCTATGTTTGTGTGCTGCAGTGTGCCACGGGGATCAGGGACATGATCGAGGGTCATTGTGGGTGTGTGGTGTGCTACACATCGTTGTGCATGTGTGCCAATATGCCCATCTCCTCCCGTCCCCCCAGTCCCTAGTCGTTACTCACCCTGTTGATGTTGTGTCAGGTCCTATCGAGCTGTGTCCGGACTCCCAACTCCTTGCGCTGTCTCCACCCTGATGACTGTGGCCTCCATTTGCTCCTGCTCCTCCTGTGGCACAGGTCGCCATTGCTGCCTCATTGTTTTCCCTAATACTGGCCCTCCTGTATATGATGTACATAGAATGTTTCCTTCGTATATGATGTACATAGAATGTTTCTTTTGTATTTTGTAAATATTGTGCACATAATTGTCACTCTTGTCACCTTGTCACTGATTCACTACTTCACGTTAAAGTTTATTTCATTGGTAACCTTGCGTTACAAGTAATATGGGGGTTCCTATATAAATGCTGAAATTTATATAAAAAAACGACATCACACCCTCCAAATCTAGCATCAGTGTGATTTGTACTCTTAGTTTGTGTGGTCATCTCTTGATTTATTTGTATAACAAAGCGATTGTTTTATTTAATACCCGACAGAACCATTGTTTTTTGTAATAATTCTACCCAGGTTCTGAGGGACACAGGGTCACCCCATTGCTTTTATAATAATGCCTTCCTGTTGGCAGCGGGTTTGTGCTTTGTTTGGCTTTTCACATCATGCCAGCGCATCTTGTCCTCCATAGACCTCCTCGACACTCCAACTGCATTCACGATTGTCATTTTGACGTTCTGTGGCTGGTGGTGTTCTGTCACCTCCGTGACGCTAATCTGGTTTTCCTGCGGACTGCACCCCGTCTGCCTCTTCCTCTTCTCCTTGGCCTTCCCTGACCACGAAATTCCTTGGTGGTGGTCTGTGGGGTTCGCGTTGGCTTCTGCACTGGGTTCGGGTGCATCCATGGTGCTACGTAGTTTCTTTTTTTCTCACTTTTTTTTGTTGCTTTTATAGTGCATTTTCCCGCGTGATGCATGGGAACTGCAGGCTGGTTTTCGCTGCTTTTTGTGCATTCGTATTTCGCATTTTTGTGGTGTCGCGTTGACTTTATCGCGGATATTTTACGCGTTATCATTTATTTCATGGTACCGCCGGCTTGAGAATGGCACGTTACCACGGTATTATTTTCCTGCGATAGTGCAAAGTCGCGTTAAGCTAATTTTGCGATGATTATCACACGTTCTTGAGAATATCCCCCTTTGTGTCTGTGTAATTTACAACACTTACACATCTTCTTCACTGCGCTATTTATCACTACTTTGAAGACGTCATAGGCCAGTCTCATCCTCTGATATTTACAATCTAACAAGCGGTCGATAAGGCCCTTTATTAAAATGCAATAGGTCTCGCAATTGCGAGAGTTTAAGCTACTAGTATTGTAAATGACAATGCCTTTTATTTATGTTTTAAAACCCAAAACATAAATAAAAGGCATTGTCATTTACAATGCCAATAGCTCAAACTTGCGTGAATGCAAGACCTATTGCATTGCAAATGCTTGTTTTTTTACGGCACAGGGAGATAAATGACTTGCCCAGAATCACAGATTGTAACAGCAGCAAGCCTACCCTTCTTGTTGGACTCGCATCCCCTCCTCACATCCTGAACAGTGGACTCAGGCTCTCCCAAGTATTGAACAAAAGACTTATGGGGTTTGTTAGGAACATAGGTGACTTTAGAGTTCCTATCGATGAATGGATCGAAAGTCTGATTGCAATCACCCGCTAGGATGAAGTTATCATCTATACAATGAGTGATTTGCTTGGCCATTGTGGACCAAAAGGAGGGTTTGCCACATGTAGAGGCATAAACATTTAAAAAAGAGACTGAACACCCTTTAGAGACAGCTTAACGTTTAACCATCTACCATTAGTATCTGATTCTTGAGATAGAAATGAGTATGAGAGGGATTTACGACACAGTATCATTACTCCGTTACATTTTCCATCTTCTGGGGAAAAGAAAACTTCACCTACCCAACCTCTTTTTAGTTTTAATGATTCAGTATCCGAAAGGTGAGTTTCTTGCAGGAATGCGATATCAGCATCTAATTTGGCTAGGTGAGACAGGACTCTTTGTCTCTTAATGGGGGAATTCATACCCTTAACGTTCCAAGTAATACATTTTAATGACATAAGTTATTAGAAGTAAATTGATCTAGAAATATGAAATAAAAACCCAATTCAATATAACAATGGTGAAAAATGTGAGGTAAGAAGAGAAGAGCAGTAGTAATAAAATCAATGTCACAATAAAGAAAAGTGTGGAAATTAGATAAAATAACAAAGTAAAAGAGACCATAGGAGAGTAGGAAGAGAACGACACCCAGAGAAAAAATAAGAAGAGTGTTTAGGGGAGGGAATAGGACAACATTTAGGAACAAAAATAGGATGAAAATACAAAAAGAAGACATACCTACATAAAGAAAGGTCAGGGGAACACGGTCAGGAAAAACACGAGGAGGAGGGTGGAACCACATGAAGTAGACGACACATTCAGGGTCAGCAAAATGGTGAACCAGGAAAAAGCCACGAAACAAGGGTACAAAATCTGTGTAGACAAGAAACAATGAAGTTAGGAGAAGTTGCTGGAAAGGACGTTAACGGGAATAACCAACGTTCACAATAAACATGCGTGTGGAAATTTTAAAACTTAGTAATATCAATAAATATAACAAATATTTGAAAAACTGGATAAATCAATTCATGGAACATCAAACATTATGAAGAGAGACCAAAGCCTAGAGAAGCTCAATTGAAGAAAAATACAGCCCCAAGTGTTAAATGAAGAAGAAGGGCCGAAGAATCCATAGCCGTTGTTTTACAAGAGTTTATGAAGCTTTGTAAGCGCAGAAGATCTTCGTACGTTGTTGTTCTGTTGTTGTAGGTAACTTTGAAGAGGCAGGGGTGGAAAAGGCCATATTGAGCCCCTATCGAACGTAGATCAGCTCTCATGTTTAGAAAAGCCTTACGTCGGTTGGCAGTGGCCTTGGCATAGTCCTGTGCAAAGAACAGAGATGAGCCTGACCATGTGATCCTTGGAGAAGCTTTGACCGCTGATAGCACTTTCAATAAGTCTGTATACTCTAAAAAGTATAAGATGACTCCTCTTGGTCGTTGTGAAGCTGAAGCTTGAGATGGAACTCAGCCCAATCTATGTGCGCGTTGGATGTTAAGCATCGTACCTTTTGGCATGTGGAGTAATTTGGGGAGGAATGATTTGAAAAAAGTGAGAGAGTCAGATCCTTCAAGGCCCTCCCCCAGGCCGTAAATACAAAGATTGTTCCGCCTATTGCGATTCTCAAGGTCTTCCACTTGTCGTTGGAGCGATGAGACTTGTGAATGTAGTTGAGAGACGCTGACACAGGGTTCTTTTAAGGAAGAAACACTTTGTTCCACTGAGGAGACCCTTGTTTCAAGTTGGGACCAGTTATCCGTTAAAATGTGCAATTTGGTATTGGTCTCTTCCATAAAGGGTCGGAGAGCTCTGATTTCCTCCAGTAATAGCTCCATATAAACTGGCAAAGTTGGTTTAGGTGGCGAGGGAGGATCCTTTTTTAGCTGTTTGGTGTTAGATTTCCCTAGGGGGTACAGAAGAGGAATCCATTGTAATCTCCAGGCTCTGAGGAGAAGACGCAAAAAAATCCTCTAGCTTGGAGAACTCAGAGAATATATTTGAATTCTTAACAAATATGTGCTTAGGTTTAATGGATGAGGAGTGTAACGCTTTTATTCTGCCCATAAATCACGTCCATGACACTCCCTTCTGAACGATTGTACATAAGGTAAAGCACTTTGAGATAAAAAATTATGCAAGATGATGAACATCCAAGGAAAAGAGAGACAGATTAGCAGCAGACAAACAAGGCTTCTAAGTGCAAGCATAGAAGAACTTTTGTTAATTTAAACAGTACAAATGTTGAAGCGCAATGATGCCTCTTTCCAAGTGAAAATGCAAAATGAATTAGAGCTACGCATTGTGGGAGCGTAATAATAAATACGTAGTGGTTGCAAAACAGGATTCAGCAGATGTTATGCAGCGTTGCTTAATGATGCTTAATGATGCTCCGTCGTAAAAAACAAGAATTCCCCAATTCTGGGTGTATTGAGGGCACAGGTAAGTAAATATTGTAATTATAATGTTTTATGGCAATATTATGAAGAGACATTGTAGTAACTCTTTAATAGGCACAAAATGGCTGCCCCTCACAGTGCGTTGTGAATGCCTCAGCAGAAATCAATTGGGAAACACTTCTTCAAGAAATCCCATCCCCAGCGTGAGTAAGCATTAAAGTCTCATTCCTGGGCTCATTTAAGAGACATGCGAGTAGTTGTAGAGATTAAAGCTTCCTTACCGCAATTTAATGAGGAGACGCGCAATCGCACGAAAAAACTAAATGGCGGCCGCGGCAAAACGGAGCCGCGATAAAACTTATTGCCATCAATAAATCTTCCCAGACAATGTTTATGGAGTCGCCGATGTTAACAAAACGCTCCCGTAGTCTTCATGAGTCCGCATTTGTCTCCTGCGGCAAGAAAAACTGCCTGGTATCGTGGAGTCTGCCGAGCACACTGGAGAGCCTACCCGTGTGCCGCCATACCTCTCGGGCGCCTAGCCATCATTTTGTCTTCTTATTTCAAGCACGGCTTCCCATTCGCCGACTTCTTTCTCCATCTTTACATCACCTTCCCCCATTCACCCCACCCCTCTCCTTCTGAATATATAATAATTATTTTTTTCTACACCTTCCCTTTTGTAAATACATATGTCTGCATAAGCCAGATCGGCAGTATGCATAATAGATGCATCCAGCAAGATTACAAATGAATACTACTCTCCTGGCAATGATCGACTAGCATCCCTTATGAAAGCGGTCATCTAAGCCACAGAACATTTATTAATGAATTTCTAATGTATCTGATCCTTGAAATGTGTAGTAGAATTGACAGTACTTCAAGATGTATTATTCATGATATAGGAGACTCCTGGAACTCGTTCTGCATGTCTCTTGGGCCTGGCTTTCGATATTATATAGTACAGGTGGTGAGTAATGAATTATATAAATATTGTAGCTCCGCGGGTTGACACCCCACTGCAGTGAATTGTGGTCAGGAATCAGGTTCAAAACGCAGTGAGCTGTTTCATCCTTTTCGTCCTTCCAAGGCCAATAAGGCAAGTACCATTCAATTGGGCACTACAATCTTTTGGGGAGTTGGTGATTTGTCATTGTAACATAAAGACACACTATTGTGTGGTCCTCTGTGATAGGAATCTAACCGCAGGCCTTCTACGTCTCCCAATTTATTGTATATTCATTCCTTCTTTTAATGTTGCTTTTTTAACCTCCTTACACATTTTCATTTATATTTCCCTTTGGTGGTGGTGGTGGTATTGGTGGTGGTAGTTTTGGTGGTGGTGGTATTGGTGGTGGTGTCGACATTGGTGTTGGTATTGGTGGTGGTGTTATTGGTGGTGGTATTGGTGATGGTGGTGATAATGGTGGTGGTATAGGTGGTGGTATTGGTGTTGGTGTTGGTGGTAGTGGTGGTGGTGGTATTGGTGGTGGTAGTTTTGGTGGTGGTGGTATTGGTGGTGGTGTCGACATTGGTGTTGGTATTGGTGGTGGTGTTATTGGTGGTGGTATTGGTGATGGTGGTGATAATGGTGGTGGTATAGGTGGTGGTATTGGTGTTGGTGTTGGTGGTAGTGGTGGTGGAGGTGGTGGTATTGATGGTGGCGGTGGTGATATTGGTAGTGGTGTTGGTATTGGTGGTGGTGGTATTGGATTGGTGGTGGTGCTATTTGTGGTGGTGGTAGTATTGGTGGTGGTGGTATGGGTGGTGGTGTCGGTATTGGTGTTGGTATTGGTGGTGGTGTTATTGGTGGTGGTATTGGTGATTGTGGTGGTAATGGTGGTGGTATAGGGGATGGTATTGGTGGTGGTGGCAGCGGTATTGATGGAGGTGGTAGTGGTGGTGGTATTGGTGGTGGTGGTATTGGATTGGTGGTGGTGGTATTGGTGGTGGTGTTGGTATTGGTGGTGGTGATGGTATTGGTGGTGGTGGTGGTATTGGTGGGGGTGGTATTGGTGGCGGTGGTATTGGTGGTGGTGGGGGTAGTGGTGGTGTTTGTGGTGTTAGTATTGGTGGTGGTGGTATTCGTGGTATTGGTTTTGTTGGTGGTATTGGTGGTGGTAGCATTGGTAGTGGTATTGATGGTGGTGGTATTGGTATTGGTGGTGGTGGTGGTATTGGTGGTAGTATTGGTGGTGGCATTGGTAGTGGCTGTATTGGTAGTGGCTGTATTGGTGGTGGTGGTGGTGGTGGTATTGGTGCTATTGGTGGTGGTATTGGTGGTGGTATCGATGGTGGTAGTGGTGGTATTGGTGGTGGTATTGTTGGTGTTGGTATTGGTGGTGGTATTGGCGGTAGTGGTATGAATCTGACATTAATAAATTGATATTGTCATTTTCGCAAACATTTGTTATTATTACACAACAAATGTGCTCCCAGGGTGATTATAGTGGCATTATATTGCTCGGTGTGATGGTGTCACACAATTGTGGCATACATTCATGCGAGGTGTACAGACAGTGACAGATGATCAGGTGTAGTCTATATACATCAGAAACAAATATTTGTGGTGGACATGTCAGATTCATATCAATCTCTACCTAGCCGTGAACAAGTCGCATGTACGATCTTACGAAGGCGACGAAACACGTGTTGGCTTGGGAACTACTGTTAAATCAGGAGTATTAAAAAGAAGAAAATCACAAGAAAGAAGCAAAGATTGATTTATTATGTTTCATGTAAAGTGACTTACTAACTCTGCAAATTGAAACTCTGCGTGTGCTTGGGTGTACTGCTTGCCTTCATGTCCGGATGCCGTAATGCCTAAAAAAAGGACGTAACAAAGTGCATCTTATGTCCTTTAAGTTGGAGCAGTTGGAGATGACGTAAATGATGTCTTTCTTCCCACATCCGCATAGACGACAAGTCGTAGTGCCTCCTTTCCTTTCCCATGGTGGAAGATGGGGTTTGATTGCAATTACCCCCATGAGCAACCTTAGAAAGTTTTCCTTCCTGCTTATCTTAATTCCGGCACTGAAGTAGGCTTGGGGTTTTGGCCTTACATAGTCACTGAGCACTATCCAGCCGTGTGCCTTTTTAGTAAGAATTGCTTTATCTTCTAAAACTGATAGCATAGATGTTGTTTTTCTCACTGCTTTTTGGAAGGAAAGATGATCCGTTGGAACGGCCCAAAGTTCAGACAGGCCCAGTAACTCAATGGATTCAAACAAGTAATCCCTTGCTGGACATTTTTCTTGATTGTGCAGGGGTTTCCAGAGGTGGGAGTTTAAAGATCCTGCTTCAGCATTTCGGATTTTGTGCCAGCATTTAATGTAGGTGCTCCTTCTTTTCACCGCTTGTCTTTGAATCCCAAATTCTAGCCGGATTTGAGCCAGGGAGACATATTTAGGGAGATGGAAAATAGCTCTGTGGGAATTGGCTATTATGACATCTAAAACTGCTGCATCTTTACCTTTTAGGGCCTCACTCCCATATTTCAATGTCGACAGCAATTTAGCCCTCAAGACCTGTAAGAAGGGGTCAAGCGTGAGGTCGGGAAGCCGTCTCTTCAGTGACTTCAATGATAAATACGTTGTTGTCCCTTTTCTTCGCATGGCCTCTAACTGAAGTTTGAAAGAGCTTTTGTCATCCATTAATATTCCCAGGTATTTATAGCTTTGAACTTGATCCAAACGTTGGCCGTTAAGGAACCAGCTATTGGTCTTCTTTTTTTGGTAATTAACTGCCATTATTTTGGTCTTCTTGAGGTTTATTTTAAGGGAGTTCCGGTTAGAAAAACTGCTTGTTGTATTTAATAGGTGCTGAAGTCCAATTGGTGTCCGACTGATTAAAACCAACAAGGCCGGACGGGCCGTAGCGGGCACCAGGCAATCCCCCGGTGGGCCGCAATGGTGGGGGCCGGTTTTGAGCCTCTGGGGGTCGCTTTTGTTACAGGGCCGTTTCGGCCCTGTAACAAAATCGGCCGAAAACCAGCCCTGGCAAAGAGCTCGGCCGCACCCCTAACCCCCGGGGGGAGGGGCGGGGGGCGGCCGAGCACTTTGCCTGGGCCGGTTTTGGTTACCAGTCCGGCCCTGAAAACCAAGTCATCAGCATATAGCAAGTTTGACATTAGCTTGTTTCCCAGTTTCGGAGCGTGGGATACACAACAATCCAGCTCCCCAGTCAGATCGGCCAAAAAGAGATTGAAAAGAATCGGGGCAAGGACACACCTCTGCTTGAGGCCTTTCGAGGTCATAATTCGTTTTGAGATGTGTGACCCTGCGCCTAGTTTGACCCTGATCCATGTGTCTGTGTGCAACTGTTTTAGCCGTTCCAAAAGTGTGTTTGGTATACCCCAATTTTCCAGTTTTCCCCAAAGTTTGGAGCGATCGACATGGTTAAAAGCGGCTGTGTAGTCAATAAAACACAAGAAGAGAGGCATTTTTGATACTTTGGCTGCATCCATTAACAACGTGAGAGCCAGTATGTTAGTTGTGGTTCCTTGGCCACTTCAGAACCCAGTTTGATTAATGGGGATAATGAGGTTATCTGAAGCCCAGGATGATAGCTCCCCCAGGATTGTTCCGGCGTAGTATTTGGCATCTACGTCAAGAAGGGCAATCAGTCACTAGTTATTTGGATTATTTCTTTTGCCTTGTTTAAAAATTGGGCTACTAATTGATCCTTTCCAGGATTACGGAATGGTGACTGTGCTGTTTAAGCCCTTGAAGACTGGTAATAGAGCCTTGCTCCAAAAGACGGCATCGTGTTTATACAATATCGGTGGAATCCCGTTTGGGCCGGGCGCTCCCATGTCTCTACCCTTGGTTATTAAGCCTTTTATCTGTTTTTCCGTGGGAGCATATCCTTCCTCTACAGTGGAGTCTGTAGAGTCTAAATCACTAGCCAACAGGATCCCCTGTTGCTTATGGGTGCTAATGCTGCTGACCAAGTGAGCTTTGGTGGTACGGTTTTGTGTCGCATTTTGCTTGTTTGGGGATTCAATTTCCGGTACCGCGATGCTCGCACCCTTGTTTGGTTCCCCTCCCTTGTTGTTAAAATGGGCGAAGAGGTACTCTACCCAGTCAGCCTCTGTTATATTGGGGCTAATGCCTGGATGGTACGGTCGCTCTAGCTTGTGGATTGTTTGCCAGAACTTAGCACTGTTGTGTTGCTTGGCATCGTGCAGTAATTTAGCCCATGTTTCGTCGTTCTTTTGACTTATTTTTCTCCACTTCCTCCTTCTCAGTAGTGCCTTCATTTGTCAAAGAGTCGACTGCAGCTCCAGGTTCCCTGGTGTTTTTCGCAATTGTCGAAGGGTTTGGTTTGCGGTGCGCTTGACGCTCTTAGTTTCCGGGCTGAAATTCACTTTTGTTAGTACGTCTTCTGTTTGTCTTGATTTGGTCCCGGTCCTGGTCGCAAATTTACCACTGAAGGTCTTAATTAAGTTTTCCCATGCTGTTTCTATTGTGGCTCCGGTATCTTTTTCTCTCTCAAATAAAGTTTTAGCAGAAGCTGATAGGGCTTCAATATTGTTGGCATTGCACCTTAAACGCTTTAGATTAGAAACTTCTTCGATTGCAATCGGGTTCCAGGTGTCTGGTGTGGCAGCTGACCTCGCATTCAGCAGTACTTCTTGTGGGAGATGATCACTCTGGACATTATCACCTATTTTAAAGGTTTCTATTTTATCAAACATGGCTAGTGTTACAAACGTATCATCTAAGTAGGAGGATATTTTTGAGGAGTGAAAAGTAGCAACTGGTGGATTATCCTCCAAGAAGCGGTCATTCAGTGCTCTTAGATTTAAATGTTCTAATTCTTGTAACAGATATTTGGCCCATCTTGAAGGTTTGCTAGGGTTTGCTTGGCCCTGAATCGGTATCCCCCAAAGTGATGTAAGTTCGTGCACAGGGCCTTCATCCTGGCTTGTCCCAAAAAGGTGAAGATTGAAATCACCAGCAACGATTATGTGTTCGGTGTCTTGCTCATCCATAATCCGTTTTATTTGATTTGACAGCTCCTTTACAGCTTTTTGTTTTCGTTTGGGGTGCACATAAATGTTAATTATTATAACGTTTTGTATCGTATTATTGAATTTAAACTTTATCTGTATTGCGTGGACTGCATTAGGTATTGTAATTTTCGCCTCTATGGGCTTTATTGAGCCCATTGTGGTTATTAAAGCCAACATCATTAATCCCCCCGAACAGCGACCAAAGTTAGAGTCTTTTGTTGCTGGAACGAAGTAGGAGGAATATCCTTGGAGCTCCTTGGTTTTATCTTCCCAGGTTTCCTGGAGAAGCATTAAATTGAATGTTTTCAGGTAGTTAACTACTTCGTAATCGACCAATTTGGCTGCCAGGCCGTTGATGTTCCAAATTCAGATTTTATTTGACCTTGCGCAGGTGGAGCTTGAGGGGTGTC
Source organism: Triturus cristatus (assembly GCF_964204655.1). Classification (NCBI taxonomy): domain Eukaryota; kingdom Metazoa; phylum Chordata; class Amphibia; order Caudata; family Salamandridae; genus Triturus; species Triturus cristatus. The sequence continues at coordinate 319,239,918 of NC_140587.1, read as the reverse complement.
ACACTCTTGTCAGTTTGGACGATCTATTAATATTGTGTGTATTATTTGTGACCGAGCTTCCGGTCCCGCTTTCAAAGTTGGAATTAATGACCCTGAGCTTCTGCTTAAGTGGGCACCCTCTATACAAGCGGTAAGATCGCCAGGGGTTCTGCTTCTTGCCGCTCTTAATACTGAAGTGATCTTTTTGTCTGGGACGATGATTCTGGTTTTTAAAAACGGAGTTGGGTAAGGATGTTTAAATTGGACTGCCATTTTTATGCCCCATTGTTTGAACGTACTTTCCTCTTCCTTGATTTTATTCGTGATTTCACTTGAGCTCCATCTTGTCCTCATCACCTCCGTGCCCAGGCAGTTGTTATTTGGAAGGAATTCTATGGAAAGTAGTTCCGATGAATTTATGTTTCCCAGACTCGGGATGGAATTTAAGAGTCGTAGAATGTTCCCTCTGTTTAATATATCATCTCTTCCCCGTGATTCATATTCAGAAATGAGAATGATGCTGACCAATTCTTCGATTGTGCTTTCCTTGATTTTGTAAGTAAGGGATTCCTCCTGAGGATGAGACCTTGTATGCGGAAGGTTGTTCTGTTCTACTCCTTGAGTAGAAGATTTTCGAGAAATTGGTGGGAGGGCAGATAGAGACTTGGTTTTGCTGAGTGAGCAGCTTTCTTTTACAGGGCCCCCCCGTCAATTGTTTTTGATGATCCTCGTTTTTTGACAAGTGGCCTTCATTGGATGGTGCTCCCTGGGGTTGATCTTCCTTGATGTATTTTGGAATTGCTGAGTTTTTTACTATTAATATTGTCTCCTGCATCTCGGTCATTGTTGAGATGTTCCTTCTTGCTGGGTCATTTGCTATCCGTGCTAGCTCCTGCCTCACTTTCACTATTAGGTTCTTCCTTCTTACTGGACTCGATGGTAGCCCCAAGGTGACAGCCGTAATTGTCGGGGACTCTGTGGTGGAATGATCCAACCTGCCAGGCAAGGCGGAACAGAAACTGGACCCGGTTTCGTCAAAATCGCGGTCTGGTTCAAAGATAATGACAGGTGGTTTGCTCAATGTGTTTAAAGCAAGAGATAGTGGCTTCTTGTTGCGACCCTTCCTTTTTTGTTTATTACGAGCTTTCCGAGGTGTAGGGTTTTTATTTGAAGGAGCCATTTTTATTAGGGCCATTGTTGACGTTACGTCACTGTCTGCAGCAGTGTTGGAAGAGCTAGTTGCTGTTGGTTCAGTTTTTTATGGTTCAGACGAGGCGATCCCTACCTTGTACTGACCATCTGTAGATATAAGGGGCAATGGAGCACCAGTGGCGTAACAAAAGTTAAAGGGGCCCCCCTCCGTATTTTAATCGGAGCGCTCAGGCCTGAATACTGTGCTGAGGGGACCCCCTGCAACTGGGGGCCCCCCCGCACTGCCGGGGATGCGGGGGCCTGTGTTACGCCCCTGTGGAGCACTGCCTTTTATTTCTGATAGAAGATTCACTAACATAGTTCGCAGTGTCGTTAGCTTATCAATTATTGGTGCACAGGTGCATTCAAGATGGGTGGTTTGGTTGCCGTGCAGCGCTTCTTGTCCCCGCTTAATTAGGTTGTTGAGCTCTGATAGTTTTTTGTCGATCCCTGACGTGAAGTCGGCCAGTGTCTGAAGGACCGTAAGCTGTAAGTCCATTTTATGGGATTGATATTGTAAAGCTGTTGCTGAATATTGCATTGAGTTTAGAATTGCCACCCAAATTGATTTGATGGGCGTAATATAGCTGAGTTTGCTTCTTTCGTGCAATGATGTATTAATTGATACAGGAGGTGTGTTATTTTGAGCAGGTTTTAGATTATATGAAGCGACAAGCTCCTCCCATTCCTGTGAGGTCAGAAAGGACAAGTCCTTACTTGATATATGAGAGTCTTCAGAAGGAAACATCGTGAAGCATTCTGATGGCTTACTGGGCAAGGAGCTGTGGGAGAGCTCCAGGTAAACTAATGCACCCGGTATGCCTGGCTTTAATTTTTGCTGCTGGAGTGGGGAGCTGTTTTTTGGAGACAGCAAGAGAGCCATTCCCAATTTGTCTGTAAGCAGGATCCCCCTAGTGTATCGGCTCCAACTCTTGCTCCTGTTTCCTCTTCGAAGGTGCTTTCAGCTATCCTGATATCAGCGGAGCTTTTTGGTGTAATCTAGCCATCTGTCGTAGATGTGTTCCTTTGCACGGTTTTGTCTTGATTTTCAACTTGGTTGCTGAGTTGGTTACTGAGTTGGTAAGATGAAGTTAGGGGTCGGGTTGGGGTTCAAGTAACGTGGTAAGTGACATAGGAAGAGCCTGGTCGGCTGACTGGTTGGTTAACTGATTGGTTGGCTGGTGAGTTGGTCCAAATTTCTCTGGCTGTAATGGCGATTGCAACCTTTTTACATTCGCGCTTTTTTAATAGATTGCTGTACCCAGATCTTTCAAAAACGTGAATTTCGTGTAGATTTGGGTTGGAAAGTGCAAGGTTTTTTCCTTTGAGGGGCCCGTCGATGTTTATGAGGGCACAGTCCTCTTGACTTCCTTGTATTCCTTGCGTTCCTGGTAACTGCATCGGGGTAGCTAGTTGATGAGAAGCTGGTTCTGCCATTCTTGGTTTTGTGCTGACGTCATCCTCAATGGTGGGAGAATTTGTGCAAATTCAAATGATCCCCACGACTGGGATACTTTCTGTGAATTCTGTGCTTTTTTTGCAGTCGTGGGCCACTTGATTCTTCTTTGCCCACTTTTACGTCTCCTTGTTTTGTTTTGGACTTGGGCTTTAACTTTGACTTTAAGGGAGTCTTCCTTACTCGGCGCGATCTCATGATTGGCTCTGTGGACCGTATCTGGGTTAACACGTAAGGTATTGTAAGTTCAAGTGTGCTGTGTAGGTGGAAGTTTCCGGATGGAAGCTGAGCTGATGGGAGTGAGAGTGTCTACTGCTGTCCAGATTGCTGAGGCTGCTAGACACTGATGTTTATACACCCCACGCACTCCTCACACTCTCCCTTCCACCTGGGGGTACCAGCCGCAGGGGTGGGGTACCGGGTAGGGTGCCGGAGGGGTACTGGCTGCTGATCACGCTCCTCCCCTCCCTTCTTACTGCTCTCTACGCAACCCCAAACCGCCCCAGCAGCAATCCAGTAGACCAGCCTTTACCACAGCACAGCCCCCCCTGATGTCGCACAGTGAGCTGCACTACACTGCACTCCTAGACCGAGGATGGCCAAGAGGCTGATAGGGGGCTGGTGAGAGGGCTGATGGCAAAGCTGGTGAAGCCCTACGTAGCCCAATGTGGTCAGGGAAGCCGGAGGGTGAGGCGGGGACAGTTATCAATTGTTTGGAGGTTCACTACCCCTCCCTGCAGTATCGGTGGGGCGCAAGCCAACTGTGTCCAAGACCGTCCCGCCTCCTCAGCTTTTCTACGCTGTCACGATGGTGTTATCCCCGGTGGAGCCACATTCCCGCTGGTCTGAAAGCCGCCGCTACCACCTCTGCCTCCGCCACTTCCGACGCTGCTTCCCCAGCCCCCTGACCCCGGTGGGCACCCCTATACCGTGGGCGGTAGAAAATTCAAGGCAGTCAGCAGAGCAGCAGATGGTAAGCAATATCGGCAGCAAAGGATGGGGGCCACAGCAGGCAGCAACGGCAGCAACGCGGCTGAAGAGAGCTAGGAGCTAGGAGTGAAGCGGCACAGCACAGGTGGCAGGCAAAACAGTTCAGCCCGAGGCTGCTGATGGGCTGCAGTGGGCTGCAGTGGCTGACTGGCAGGACTGGGAAAGAGCAGACCCACAACGCCCACTTACCGCCACCACTAGCTGCCGCTAGCTTGCACTGCGCCCTGTGGTCCGTTATTCCGGAGTCCGGGGGTCGGAGGTACGAGGTCCGAGGACCGGGGTCCATGTGTGTTGGTCCAGGTATGTTGGCCGCAGAAGAGTCAGGCTGCGGGAGTGCAGTCTCAGGAATTGGCTCGAGCGTGACAGTCAGGAGCTGTGCGAGCGCGAAAGTCAGGAGCCACTCCACTCAACTGTGAGCACCAGCTGACGGCGGCAGAAACAGGAAAATGGAATTCAGCAGAGACTAAGTTTGCTGTTAAACCCCAACGAGGGTCTTTCTAGCGAGGTTCTTTCCTCACCAAACTGGCCGAGTGTGGATGGTCGTGAATTGGTCTTGTTTTGGTGGGATTTGGCGGGATTTGGTAGGGGCTAAGTAGAGTGAAATAGAGCCGAGACTGGGAAAAGAATGTGAAGGGAGGGGGAGGGCAGTTAGCAGTTAGCTTTTGGCTCTGCAGATTTCTTGGTTCTTCACTCGCGCTCACCTGTGCTCACCCGTGCACCCGGCAACAGGGCACTGCTGCCTCTGACCGGTCGTCTCTGTTCTGGCGTTCTCAGCTCCTCCGCAGCTCCGCAAACACGACTCCCGCGGCACCCGCTGCTCGCTCTTTCTCTCGCCGCTCTCTCGCAACCACGTGACTTCAGCACAGAGTAGGTAATGGGACCAGAAAAAGTATATGGTACACCATGTACCCAGGGCATAGGTACCCCAGAGGTCTCCCATGGGCTGAAGCATGTATTATGCCACCCCTGAGAGGCCATCCAAATTGACACAACCAGCCTGTTACTGCAGACTGTGTAAGCTGGTGCTTGCGCCACTTACTTAAGATATAGGTTCACTATATCTATCTAAATCACTACACTTAAATACCTATCAGTCACCCCTATGGCAGGCCTTAACAATCCTGAAGGCAGGGTGCTGGGTTGTACGTGAGAGGGTGCCTCTGCATGAGCACAGCCCCTCTGCAGCCTTCGGAGACCATTCTCCGGGGTTTTCTGTGATGCAGCCAGACATATATGTTTAAGTGCATTATAACCAAGCGGTAAATGCTAACCTCCCCTGCCAGTAACTGGCAGGGGAGGTATGATTCCATCCTTCTGAAGTGACATATGTGGGTCACCGGTATACCCGGTACCAGCTTTCTCGACCTGGGCAGCACAGAATGGATGCCGCCAGCCGCAGACATGATTCTGCTCTCCTGCTGCTGAGCCAGGCTCGCGCAGAGGAAGGCCTGACAATAGGCATCCTGTCGCAAGGAGGTGTAACCACCTTCCAGACAGGATTTAGTGTATTGGGGCTGGGTGGGTGCACTCTTAGAGTGCCAGAAAGTCTGCCCTGGGGGCACATTTGGTGTCCCTGTGCATAGTCCAGCTCAAACCAGTTCCAGGAGCCATTTGCCCCTGCTCTGGCGTGAAACTGAACAAAGGACATGGGTGTAGCCACTCCTCTGTCCTGCCCCTCCCCTAGGAGGGTCCACGGAATCTTTTCAATTCCTTCCCATGGGTATAAAGTGGGATACCTGGCTACAGGACTTGAGATTTTACCTGGACAAGATTCTGCCAAGAAGAAACCAAGTACTTTGACTGCCTGCACAACGCTGGAAGACTGAAAAATCTCCCTTGGAGTAAAGGAGTTACTCCCCTGCAAAAGCAGGCACCTAAACGCATCTGACCGGTTTGCTTCTCCAAAGCTCCCGAGGATTCCGATGATTTCAGCAACACAGGAGGTGGGTTCCCAAAGGTCCCTGAGGTTGATCTGCCCTCTTAGTGATTCTGAGATCAGTATCCCTCGTGGGGACCGTGTAACCTGAACCCCTGTGCACCGTGTACTTTTGCAAGTGCATGTGCTTAGTGACAATTTTTGAGCCTGTGCTTTGGACTCTGTGTAGTCCTGACCCCGAGCAGTATTTGCACTGAAGATTTCCAGCCTCCACTCCACGAGTGTCCTGTGGGCTGGTGCTTTGCAGACTTGCTTGAGGTCTCTTCGCGATCCCTGGTCCATTGGCCTGTGGGTCCTGGTGAGGGTCACCTTGCTAATTCTTGGGCTTACCTGGTTGCTCCAGATGTGCCCTGACTCTCCATTGCTTGGAGAGTCCCCTGGACCTTGCTGGTTCACACCGTAAACTGTTTCCTCTGACCGAGTGGGTTGCAGTTGCCAAGGCTTTTTGGTGCTCCAGCCGGACATCGACCCCTTAGCTCTTGACATCCTTCATGGGACAGCTCACCTCCAGTGGTGGCTGGTGACATTTGAAAGTGGCGGGGTGGAAACTTTCTGTCGGAGTGCACAGTGGCGAGCGTTCACTTTGTATATCTGACCTTTTTCAAAATCAGATGAGTCAGTGAGTGTATAGGGAATTTCACCTTCCCAGTTCCCTAAAAAAAAAGAAAGTGTGAAGTGGAGACACAGTAATAGAAAATGGCTTTTGACAAACCTCACAATGTTGTTTACTTTGTTTGCTGTGGGTGGTTTTCACATCATGGATGATGGAGGCAGACAAAAGTCTTCTGTGTTTTAGTTATAGTAAATTAATTAAGGAAGGGGGTCAGTCAGCAAGAGTGAGGCCATTTCTGCTGTATAAAAGGGGCCTATGTGGGCTATTAAAAAGCCTGCCCTTTCCAACACCTGTGTATGCCCTAGAAAATCCACTTTCTTGATGCTGGGCAAGGCACATGATAATTGCAATTGCCTCTGACGGTCAGAGAGGAGGCATTAGATCAATTGAAGGACAGTCAGTCGCACAAAGCAAATGGGTGCCTTTCACTTCCTTAAAAGTGTAGGGCTTCTGGATCACAACCATGCCTTGACTCCCAGCAGTAACTAAATGTCCATGGAGTCAGCTGCATACATTATTGAACACAATTGTGCCCTGTACCGTCTTTCAGCTGGATGGATGTAGTCTGTAGACTTGCTACATTCAGAGAGAGCATTCTACTTTGAATGACAATTTGAGCCTGTGCTGTGATGGAAATTACCCAATATGCAAGTGCCAAATACTGCGTCACGTCAGTGGTAACAAAGGGGGCAAAATGTACTTAAAGACCATTTGCATACGTCCTTAGCCTTGGTCTAAACTGCAGGGGGAAAAAGCCATCAGCAACATCCAACACAAATATTATTTCTATCATGGTCTAGACTGAAATGGCCTCATACCATGGTTTGACCCTTTAGCCAGTCCTCAGTCAGTTATTTCTCTTTGTCAAGTGATGTGCTCATGGGGCGGTTTCTGTTTGAAAAATGTATTCTTTTATTGTCAAACCAGAATACCCTGCAATGCCAGGGTACAAAGCACTGCCGGTGCGCAGTGCGCTCCGATGCTCCGCGCGCCGCTCTCCGGTTTGCTTAGCTTCACCCCTGGCCTCGCCTCGCCTCACTCAGACAGTCAGATCATGATGATCTTCATTTGTGCTTTGCACTAAATTGTGCAGCAAAAGTAAAATCCGATCCAAATAAGAAATAATAACCTCCGAGTCTCGCGGACCCCGGTGAAGTGACACTGCGCATGACGACACACACAGTCACACTGTCTTAGCGCTTTATCGAAAACTTAATGATGTCATAAACGGCATGATAAATTATCCTGCCGTTTATGACAACATTAGGTTACTCGCTCAGAATCTCAATCTCACAGGGAAGGGGGAACTTGGGGAAGTACTGTAGCAGGGAACGACGCACGACGGCCATGACTGTCACTGTGCTGCGTCACATAGAACAACAGACATACTGACTGGCTGCCGAGCCTGACTTCAGTTTCAGTTTCAGTCTCGACAGATTAGATGGAAATGGTACAAGGAATAACAGGAAGGTCACTGTTTAGAATAAAAGAAACTCATCAACGACAAAGATTCAAACAACAAGTACTAGAATTAATCATTCCTTCCCTGATCAGTTCACTCTACTCATGATAGAAATAGAAGGTGCAACGTTGACAGTACACTCGAAGGAGCTCACGAACCCGTGCAGCCAGTCGACGGTCTTACTCTTGCTATGGTACATTTGGTTCTGCTGTATCGCTCACCCACCAAACACCAAGGATGTTATTTACCCACTGAACAGATTCATCGCTCACTGAAGCAGATAGACATACTCACCCCAACACCGGAGCATACCATTGCCGCTACTCAGTTGCGAGCCAATCACACTCACTCAGCCCGTCTGGCACCTCTGGCAGTGGCTCTCACTATGGGCCAGTCTGGCGAATTATGCAGCCTGCAGCAGCAGGCCCAGGCCAGGAAGAGCAGGCCAGGGCCTACCACCAGTGAGAGCGACGTGACGCACACAGCCAGTAGCAGCACACAGTCATCATGGCCCGCCGTAATAATGGCCAGGGCAGGCCCAGGGCAGAACAGGGCTGGTGCCTGATGACTTTAGTTCACTTTTTGGAGACGTGGCGAGAGAGACTCTAAAAGTCAGTCATCCGCAGCTGCTGACTGACTGTCTGCACAGCATAGCGAACAGTCACATCACAAACCAGAGCAGACACACACGGGCCAACAAATCATCAATTTATTAATAATCATCATCATAAATATGCAGCGCTATGCACAGGGTGTAGCTAGAGCTAGACTCGTACTCACTAACTGTGTCGAGTCGAGACTCAGTTCTGCGTGTCGTCGACGTCGAGCCTTTTCCCCCGAGTCGAGTGCTGTGGCCGAGTCAGACAGACTCAGTCTGATAGAGTACTGACTGCGCTCGTTCGATGCGACAGTGAAGAGTAGACAGAGCGAGCACAGCCGGTCCGCGCCACCTCTGCTCACTCCCCTTGGCGCCTTCACGATTCAAAAGGCACTGGAGTGGACTGGCAAGTGGCAACCCCTCTCAGCCAATCCTGGCGCTGCCAGCAGCACCGGGATTGGCTTAGGGCACTGTTAGTACTCGCCCACCTGCCCATTAGGAGCCGAGGTTTGAGCCTTTGCTCAACCCTCGCTCTCCTAAGGGGCATGCGCCAGCCAGAGCAGACACTAGTGCGCATGACTGAGAACGGCGCAAAAATTCGCCCTCCGTCCCCACTCATGTGCACTTGTGCTGCTGCCTGTTGCCACTGGTCTGACAATCATGTCAGTCAACAACACGCTGGACCGCCCACCCCCTTCAGACTCTGAAGGGGGTGGGCGGTCCGACGTCATGCTGACTGACATGATTGTCAGTTAGTTCTCCCTCGGGCCGGCATCTTTGAACTTAAGTAAACTGATTCAGTTTACTTAAGATCAGAGACTCCAACGCTGCGGGCAGGGGGGGCTATGTCCCACCGCCCCAATGGACGCACCGCGCCTGCTCACCTCTGGTCTTTGGTCATCCTTGACGTCTCCTGGTCCCCGTGGCTGCAGAGTCAAGCAACCCTTCTTCACTCCTGAAGCACCCAACATCGGTGGGCATTCGACTACTGAGCCCCTGGTCACCTGACGTGACCCAGACTCTGTTCCGTCTGCTTTCAGGTTCCTCTCACCTTGAATTTAGGCTTGGATTCCACTGTACACTCTTCACCCTCCTGGAAGCAGGACTTCTTTGCAGCTCTCAATTGAAAACGACAAAGTTTTCCAACACCACTTGACCCCTATGCACCCGGTTCCTCTGGGATAGGTAACACGGGTACCTCGACACTCACTGGTGGGTTGGCCTTAGAACCTCCTAAGTTCCAAAGGGTTTGCTCGAAGTCCTCTTAGAAGTGTCCTTAACTTGTAACGTGTCTGTGTTTCCTCACTGCACCCGTCCTCCGTGCGCTCCCTGTGTAACTCTTCTGGGTGGTTCCTTGGGGTCGCAGCGATTCTACATGCTCTAGGCCCTGTGTCTATTGAAGTTGTTGTTATTATACCATTTTTTTAGTATATGGTTCGGTCTCCCACTGGAGCTCGCTGAGTATTTCGCTATTAACGAATGTTTTATTGATTTAGTATTGTGTGCTTTATGCCCTAGTCTCGTGTAGAGAGTAGTAGAGAGTGTTATATTAATAAATACATATTTTTATATAAACACTGTGTGGTTCTCCTTTCAATTAGGAGGTGATATTCTGGTAAAACAAGCTGCTTTACATTCCATCAAGATTAAGCCTGAAGGTTGCTCTCCATAGCTACCACTAGGATAGCTTTCAATAAGGTTATCTTTGACCTAATACATCATATGGGTCGTGTGACCTGGTACAAGGTGCACACTTTAACTAGTGGATAACATATACCAACCCACCTTCTCATATGCATGGTCAAAAAATAATAAAAAAAGATGAAGACCTATTGCTTAAGTCAGGAATCTTAATGGTTTTTTTAACTCTACTGTCTCATGCTGTCACGATTCACCATTTCAGTGTTTTGCGAGCACTTTTATTCTTAAAAAGAGAGCAAAACTCGGATGTACTTTTAAACGACATAAACGTGTGCTTGAATGACGAGGATTTGCAATCCAATAGGTCTTGTATTTGTGAGAGTTTAAGCTATTGGCATTGTGGCCATGTCAAGTACAATGCCAAAAGCTCAAACTCTTGTAAATGCGAGACCTATTCAAAGAAGTGGGCCCCATTGTCCTAGGCTGCTTAGAAAGTGAAAACACGCATGGCGCACTGAATGTTGTAGGAAGCATGTTGTGCCTGGAGTAGGAAAAACTATTTAAAGAAAATAGTGCTAGCAGACTAAAAAATATTCACTGTCTAACAAGTGAAGTAAAAGGTCCAGTCGTTATGGGAGGTAACAAATGCAGACAAGGCAGTACCAAGGAGGGACTTAGAAGCCTATTTACGAATCAGAAGCCAGCATTTACGAAGGACAATGACACAAGCCAATTAAAAATATGTGTGGAGAGTGGGTGGGGCTTCAAAGCCATACTCCACTACTGCATGCTTCGCAGAAGCACATGCGCTGCCCAGGCTCGACCTAAAAAGGGAAAGAACTTTCCCAGGGCCAAATCAATACACTAGGTGATGCTATTTCCACACATTATCGTTTGTGCGCTGTATAGTTTTATCAGTAAAAGTGTATGTCTGTGCCCAAAAATGAAATGGCTATTTTAATTGGAAATGTATTGTCTGTAATGGCAGTATGTTGCCACACCATGTATACGCCACTCTACACAACTCCACTCTATGTCACCCTACTCCACTCTGTACCACTCTATGCTATCACACTCTACTATCATTTACGCTACGCCACTCTATGCGTCTCCACTCCACAATACTTTACAGCCCTCCACAACACTGTACTCCATGCCACACAACTCTATGCCACTCCACTCTATGTTGCTCCATGCTACGCAACTCCACTCCATGCCACTCTATGCCACTTCACTGCAGGCCACTGTACGACACTCCACTCCATGACACTCCACACAACTCCACTTCATGACACTCCACTCTATGACACTCCATGACACTCCACTCTATGACACTCCACTCCGCTCTGTGCCACTCTACGCCACTCCACTCTATGATTATCTAACCTACGACACTTCACTCTATGACACTTCACTCTGTGGCACTCTAGGCCACTCTACTCCATTCTAAACCACTCATGCTACTCCACTCTACGACACTCAATGTGACTCCATGACACTCTATGCAACTCTGCACCACTCCACTCTATCACACTCTAAGCCACTTTACTCCACTCTATGCCACTCCACGCTATGCCACTACACTCTGACACTTTACTCTACTCTACACTATGCCACTTCATCCCACTCCACGGTACAGCACTCCACTCGACTATATGGCACACCACTCAATGACACTTTACTCCACTCTATGCTTTGCCACTCTATGCCACTCTACTCAATGCCCCTCCACTCTACGTCACTCCACTCTATGACACTCTACTCCACGCCATTCTACTCAACGCCACTCTATGCCACTCTACTCCACTCTAGGACCTTCCACTTTATGACACTCCATTCTCCAACACTTTACCTGCCAGGCCAGTCTACTCCACTTTATGCTACTCTATGCCACTCTATTCTACGCTACTCTACTCCAATTTACAACACTCTACTCTAGTCTTTCTTTTGCTCATTTCATTTTCCCCACAGAGTAAACCCAACTAAAATCACATACACTGAGAAGCACATAAAAGACCATGATGCGTGAGAGCAGGTCAGCACTGTGTTTGCCTGCATGGACCAGAAGTCTATCTCAGAGTGCACCGGCCACACAGAAAAACAACTTTCCCATGCCTCGTGGGCAGCAGTGATAAGAAACAGGGAGATGAGCTCTTTGTGCTGTTGTCGCAGTGCAGACGTGCCGGCATCCTAATCTTACTTTACCTTCTGGAGCACCATTCTTTGGGCGAGACCACAAGTTACTGTGAACAGCACCAAATGCCAATGTCCTGTCAGTGCTCCCCGGGCAGACAGGGGGGGTCGGCAGAACACGAGTTGAGGGTACACGCTGGTAGACCTACTCATTTCACAGAGTGGACCCTGTCTACCCTGCCAAGAAGTGTTATTTTCAGACACTGGGACACATTCTGCAGCATCTGCAGGTTGCCTGCTTTGGTTGGGAGCAGCAACATCCAGGCGGGGAAGGGGCTTATCAGATTCCAATTGGGCCCATAATAAAGGCCGAACTTAAGGGGCCATCAGGCCTTTCTGTTTTTTGGAGTGTCCTGGCTAGGAGCTATCGGGAGCCTCACACCTAGGGTGCAATGGAGGGGAAACAAAGACACACAGCTTATCAGGTCACAGGTACTTAAGAGAGGCATGCTTTTGACTTTATTCAGTGCCTGTATATAAGAGATAAGCATGCATTGTAAGAATATCAGATATGTTGGTCTGTCCCAGTATTCACACAAATAACAATGTAAGTACCACTATTTTGTTTTATTTCTTTTATATCACTCATCATCTCAATACAGAGTGTCAGAGCGAATTACATCACACGAAAACATTATACATTGACAGTAAATCACATGGGTGTACATCAATGTGTAGGATGTGTTACATAAGACAGTGACGGTTACAAGGTGTAGGAGCCACATGGCTTTCATAGCTCACTGTGCTGCATCAGAAGGATTACAATTTTAATGAACTGCAAGTAACAAAATTATCTTTAATTATCTTTGTGTTAAAAGCAGAAACCCACTTACCTACCTACATAAAATAAAAATCTGTCATCTGTATGTTACATGATGTGCTTTGCAGGAGACACATTAACCATCTATGCTACTTTGATTCAAAACTGGGGCTAGACAAAACACAGACCTCTCTAGCAGATAACTATCTTGCCATTATTATTGTTCCCTGAAATTTACTGGGCACACTAAGATCTCTGCAGCAGGTGCCTTAACCCCATATAATATTTTAAAATACAGATTTTGCAACCGATTAAGCAGAATAGATTTCCTGCCACGTTTCTCCTTGTTGCCAATTTTTTTGCGGCAGGTTTTAGAAAATAAATATATAAGTTGAGGGTGATATTTTGTATCGGGTTTGCATCACTTTTTTGGCACAACCCAATGCAAAATCTCATTTGTTAAATATTGTAATGAGCTATAATGTACTCATGATGGACCTTCTAAACCAGGGGTCTCCAACCTTTTCTGTAGTGAGAGCTACTTCTGGTCAATCAAATTCATCGTGAGCTACTAAAGGCCCAGCAACTCGCGCATTTTTCCAAGAGACCCCCCCGCCCAGTTGTAAGGAGACTACACTAGTGTTTGAACTACAGTTGGCTGCGCAACCGCTAAGTGTAGTTTGTGTATTGATGAGGGCAGGAGGTTTATATTTGTACTGACATGAATATAATAATATCCTGCCTAGCCAAGTGACTTAATATCGGTTGTAACACTTTCAGACAGTTCAGGCTTTTAGATAAAGTTTTGCATGGCGACATTTAGCGCCCAAAATTCCAATCCAAAAAGCACATACACAAGGCCCACAATGCAATGTTCTATTGCGCAGAAAGCCAAGATTGGTTGAGAGCTGCATGTGACGTGTCCACTGGCATCTCTGGAAATGGAAGATGGACATTTATTTTTATTAAGACACATTTACACGTTGCTCTTCCAGCCTTTGTATTGGTGTGCTACTTAAATTACATTTGTGATTCAAAACTTTCCTAATTTAAAATAAAGTATCCCTCTTCAAAACTGTTTTGTGCATTATCACACTTGGCCAGCTACCCTCACTGCAGAGAATGGGCATGTTTTTGCATGATGTGCATTGTACACCCTGTCAGCACACACACTTGGTACATAATGGATGCAGAGAGAACACCCACCAGCATCAAGAACACTTGGTACATAATGGATCATGATGCAACTTCCCTCCACGGGATGGACACTTTTTGACGATCTTACAAGCATTGCATCACCAAATTATCTGCCATGAGACGGAATGTCAACACGGCAGCAAGCATGCCTAATGTTTTATTTAAGTGAGCCTTAGAAAGTGACACTCATAAGAAACACTGTTTTATAACATTTCAGGTAAACCTGGTAATTTGAGCACGTATCCTCTTTTATGCAATTGAAGTATTTCTCTGCAAATTAAGAATTGTATGTATATGATTTTAATGATTTGCATTTAACATTGTTAAGCTCTTGAAGCGGAAAACAAAACTGTTTTCAGTTTCATTGCAGTGTGCAAACATGAAGCTCAATTCAAACACGAGAAAGATCATAAATAGGATCTATATTACAAGGCAGCGTTTTAATCTGTTTTTTTATGGTTTCATGTGCCCTGGACTGCAAGGAGTATCCAAGGGGGCACGCATCTGCGCGCCCTTCTGTAGCACTGCTAGATCAGAACATTTCCTTAATCTTTTAACACATTCTTCTTTTCTTTATGCAATCATCGTTAAACAATCCTAAAATGCAAAAACTAATCCCATCCCTCCAGCTTAATCTCTCATGTGCTTAAATTAAAAGGAAACCCCAAAACTGTTTTCTCAGCTATTACTGCGTCCCGCTTTCAACCGGCTACTAAATCACTCTTTTGCAGATAAGTCACTTTTCTTGCCTCCTAATCTCTGAACAAATGGATAAACACATAAATCACTTACAAAACCGCAACCTGCAACCTCATCATCATGTGCACTTCCATTCCCTGCTGCCAGCATTACGTCTTGTTCAAACCACTACCGTGCGTTATTTTAAAGCACGTACACGCCAAAAAACCAGGTGTAATTCTAACCCCGTGACCTGAAGTTTAAACATTTAAGAGACAGCTTTGAAAATTATTTACGTGCACCGCAAACACTTCAAGAAACAACTTCATAATCATTGCATGAAAACGAAAAAGTAATCATCCCCAGTTTTCACCCATAATTCACATGAGCAATAAGCGCACACTCCTTTCCTCCCAAATCATACCATCCTACAAATGCGACAAAATATGACATTAAATAACAAAATAATGCTGCCTAAATTAAGTAAAATAAAAACAAAAAACTCTAAATTTTAGCGAGCGAGCGCAGTCCAGCCAGGAGGACGCTCGGTGTTCGTTATCTGTGATGCCGGACTCTGGTACCCACGGGGTGTGGCCAGCCTCACAAAACTGGAAACAAATGCGAAAAAGAGTCATCCGCACCCCAGCCGTCTGAAGTTGATGTGTGGTTGATAGGACTGAGGGAGCAGCAGGAGGGGACTGAGCGGGTGGGTTGGGGGTTCTGCTGAGACTGACAGATGGGCAGGAGTTCCCCTCCAATGCAGTTGGTAATTAGCCCGGTCTGCTTCGGCAGCATCCCAGTTCCCCCCTCCAGGCACCTGCTGGGGAATAGAGCCCCCTCCCCTGTCTGCGATCACAACAGTGAAACGCATTTCAGATGCACCAGAGGGCGGGTGGGGGGCAGCATCAGTGGGCAGCATCAGAGACACGACTGGCCCCGGGCACAGGCGGGATGGATTGGCAGATTACTATTTACGAGGTTTTGTCTGTGTCTCCCTTTCTGCAGCTGGCCAGGGCACCGCCGTGCTTTACTATCTCACGTTTTATGTATAATATTTATAACACTTCTTTCAATGTAGCGCCACCAGAGCATTGACTTTCTTCTCTGCGCTCCTATGTGCTCTCAGATAACTATAGAGTAAGTTTGACAGGTGCTGGTGGAACTCGCAGGAATCTGTTGCCAAAGGTCACAACGCCAGCACCAGGACAAACAGCGCCAGGACTTGTGTGTAGAATGTTTTGAACCAACCATGTTGGTTGGTGTTCGAGTTAGATGACCACATCTCGATTCCATGCCACCAAGAACACAATAGCCCAGACCTGCCCTTTGCTCTCACAACCGCTGTAACCCTGTAGTTGTTTTAATAATCTCTATTAATAGGAAAAGAGGATACGGGCAAATCACTTAATCTCCCCGTAATGTAAATACGGTGCTATGTAAAGCGCTCCAATACCTTCGGGTCGAGTTTGCGCTCGGCTATATAAATATGCAACAAAAAATAACAGGCCAGGGTAGGGGCTCGCTACGGGTGTGGAGCTGATCAGGCCTGCGCAGGGCTCATTAAGCTTACCTGTTGCTCCGGTCGACCTGGTGGCAGGCTGAACAAGGCAGGCGCCACAGGGCCCAGTAGCAGTTTAATACTGCCTGCGCCACCTGCACGCTTTCCAGCACCGGCCGCTCCGCTCTGCCATGCCTGCTGCTGTGCACCGGCACTCGACGCGCAGGAAGAAAAAGGCGCCTCCAGGGTTTGAAAGGCAGGTGGCGGCTGCGCAGAGACTAATGGAGGAACAACCAATCCTTTTTGGCCCGCCCCTCACAGCTAAATTCAATTTGAGCAGCTGGTTTGGGTGAGGGCGGGTAACGTCGCCATAAAAAAAGGCCGAAATGTTACAACGATGTAAATAGGCTACTAAATTGTGCCGCTACCAGCGCGAGCTACTTACGGGGCCTTGGCGAGCTACCAGTAGCTCGCGATCGACCGGTTGGAGACCCCTGTTCTAAACATTCGGGTAACATCTTAAGATCTGATGTCACTTCTTGAGAGGTCATGGGTGGTGATGCTACTTCCTGTGATGTCATGTGCGATGTCACACACCGTGATGTCGCGCACTGTGATGTTGTATGCCATGATGTCACTTGTATACAGCCTAACATGGATTGTCCACCTACTTCTTTTTTAGGACTTGTGCCCTGGGGTTGGGCAAGCAGAGTGAACCCAACAGCTTCGCCCAGCTGCCCTTCTCGCCACTCAGCAAGGGACTTGAGATGGCAGCAACAGCATGTGGGCATGGCCCACGCACTGTGCTAGGTGCGGTGCTGGTTGAGGAATAGTGGTGGCCATGGGAAAAACTTTGAGTTTCATTCAGCAGTCCCAATCAGGACAATACCACTGGGGCACGAACAAAGTTCGGTCCGCATCACCTATGGTAGGTTGTGGCTTGCAAGCATTCACATGTCCCTGTTACATGATGTGTCAAGTAAAACACACATGACAATTTTTGTGTTGGACAACATACATACATACATACAAACTTGTGCAAGTGTGGGCCATTTTTTTTTACTACTTGAAAAGTCGGCATTGGGATGAAACCTGTACACTCGTGTGCTGAGTGGATTTACGTCTACATACATCTTATTCGGCCTCTTGATGGATAAAGGTGGGAAGGCTGTTGTGGTACTTTAGATCTATCTGCAGCCTTTGACATGGTCAGTCATTCAATTTTAAAACTGCGATTGGCAAAAGTAGGTATTGGAGGGTCAGCCATTGATCTGATCTGCCCCTTCCTAGATGAGAGAGAACAATTTGTTGCTATGGGAGACTTTAATTCCAAATCCTTTATCTTGCTGTGTGGTATCCCACAGGGGTCATTGCTAAGCCCCACATTATTCAACTTGTATGTGGCTCTGCCCAGCTAAATTCATAAGAACTTTTGGCTTCTCTGCCATATCTTATGCAGATGACACCCAAATACTGGTATCCATTAACAATGAGATAGATGAAGTGGACGAGTGATTTAACCCCTTCGCCGCGGCACGAATTTTGCCGCGGTGCTGGGGGGGTTCGGGGTGAGCGCGGCGCCGCCATGCTCGTGACGGAACCACTCCGTCATGAGCCACGGGCGCGCTGTGCTCATGAGGGAGTGGTTCCGTCACGACTCCGCCCACTTGCATTGTTCACCCGCACAGGCGGGGAATCAGCGCCGCGTGGGCGGAGCGGCCGCAACGGCCGCAGCATGACGCAACCACTCCGTCATGAGCACACGGCGCCCGTGGCTCATGACGGAGTGGTTCCGTCATGAGCAGGCAAGGGGTTAACAACTGTATGGGAGCCATAGTGAACTGGATGAGCAGACATTATCTCAAGTTAAATTCTAACAAGACAGAGGAGCTCATCTTTGGTAATGATATTTTTCTTGGGACAACACGTGGTGGGCTCAAGATTTGGGTGATCTGTCCACTCCTGTCCCAAAGGTAAGAAATTTGGGAATCATGCTTCATCCCAAACTCACTTTTTCAGATCATATTAACCAGCTTACGGCATCATGCTATTTTGTGCTAAGAACCTTAAAGAAGATTCTACCCTTTATATCACTCGATCTCAGGAAGACAGCTATCATCACTCTGGTCTTTTTATGATTGGATAACTGCATTGCCCTTTATTTGTGCATGCAGCAAGCTGCAGAGGATTCAGAAAGCAGCAGCTCGGCTGCTTTGTAACATCAAGAAGTGTGATTCTGTTTCGTCAGCGCTAGTAGACTTGTGGCTACCTGTTAAGAAAAGGGTAGCTTTTAAAGCTCTTTGTACTGCCCACAAAGCTCTCTATCAGACTGGCCCCGAATATTTCAAGAAAAGATTTGTCTGGTATCTACCTAAGAGGAACCTGTGAGCTGCGTTAAATAAAAAAAAAGCAGTAGTGCCAAGTATTTATAGAGCCTCTTGGGGTGGTAGAGGCTTTGTGGCTTTGGAATTCTGTTTCAGAAAATCTGAGAGGCCAATCTAATTTGATGACTTTTAAGAAACACCTGAAAACTTGGCTTTTTACTTTCCCTCTTTAATTCTTATTGGTCCAGTGTAGAGTATACGTTCGCAGTCACATAGCGCCAAGACGCCTTCGGGTATATGTTGCGCTTTATACATTTAAAAAAATCAAATTATATTCAAATTCTTGATATGACAAGCTGCCAGCTAGCTCTGCGGAGAGTTTGATAAAGAGGGTCAGAGAATAGTTGCAGAAGAGCAGCAGCAAACCTGTGACACAAAGGTAGAATGCAGGTGGAGCCTAGGGTGTCCACAGCGTTTTCATTTATCCAGAACTGACCGATTACATAGGTTTGCTAGGCAACACACACACCCTTGCATAAAATCAAATCGTTGTTTCACCTTGTGCCTGTCCGGTCTGCTGCATAGGAGATCTCTAAAGATGCACAATAAATTGGAGCTAATTTAAAATCAAATTAGTGACATTTGTTCCCCGTCTCAGCACATCTGGTGCTGTGTTGCTGAAGTAGTTTGCAGCACTTCAAAGATGTTGTTCAATGTTTCCCTTCTCTAAACCGAGTTTATTAATTTATGAATATGAAATTTAAAATGCAAATATCTATTGCAAGATCCTGGTCTTAGGTGCACCTGTGCAGATACATTATTCTTCAACAGTATATTTGACAAAACTAGAAAGTAAAGAGATTGACTCCACCAGGTTACGACCTCGCTTTTCCGTGAAGTAATACTCTTTGGCCAGTAGAGGGCAGCCTAGGATAAATAATAATGCAGAATAAGGATTTTACATTTAACACCAATATGACATTTTTACTTTCGACACTAAATTAAGGATGCTATTGTAGGATTTAACTGGATTTAGGATTTGCTAGGTAAACCAAAATTAATTATTTCGATAGAAGTTACGCTAATATTTACCTGCCATCTATGTTAAAGTCTTTTGTCTAGATTAAAAGCAAACACACTTTTAGAGTTCTAAATAACCATTTCTTTCGGGCAGTTGGGTCACATACATTAGTATTTAAGAATTGAGGACAGAAATCGGGTATTTGCTCTCGTGAGCATGGAACGTGCTTTGTAGAAGGGTAAATAAACATAATCTACCACCAGGATAGAAAGAGAGATCGACATTCAAAGAGACACTGCGCAGTGTTTGGTGCCTGGGCCCTCGGCTTGCGGCCTAGGCCTTGTCCTTGCGCTGTGGCGTATCCAGGACCCACCCTAATAACTTAGACCAGGCACAGGTGTAGTGCGTAAACAAACCACGAGGTCAGGGCCCCGTGCCTTTTATTAGCAAGTCCCTTGCACGCGACTGCCGAGACCATCGTGCCCAGGTTTATCCTAAAACACCCCTCCCTTACTTCACATGCTGGGACCACCCATATCCCAACATATCAGAGGCAGGACTGGACTAGGGAACCACAAGCTGCCCTGGCAAAAACCAGCCTCGCCCCTTTCGTCTCCTCCCTCAAACTATCTCTTTCCATTCATGAATTCCCTCTCTCCCCTCTCCGTGGATGCTTTCTCTCTACCTTCCCCTTCACTTTCTTTTTATTTCTGTCTCTTGACGCCTCCCAATGCCTGCTACAATGAACCTGTGGAAGCTGGGTAATGTGACAGAGGCACCAGGGGCGGCCCTGTGAGAGCAGCTAAGTAAGATAAGGATCAGCACCATCTTGGAACTCTAATATCTCCACCCTGTTGTGTTGGTCTCCATCTGAGGCTAAAATCACAAATCCCTTAGCATTTCATTGACAGTGAAGCAGAGTTTGCCCCCACAGTAATGACAGAGAGGAGTAAATTGCACCATTAAGGTTTATTAATAGATTAGTAAATGTACATTTCCAATCAATTCAATTAATTAAGAAAGATATTCACCTCGATACAGCATGCATGAGTATGTCAATCCGTTAGCAATGCCAAGATTCATTATATTAAAGGCAACATGTGAAAATTGAAGCACAGACTTGTTGGCATAAACGAAACACGCTAATTCTAAACTCAAACTGAGTTGGTCGGTAAATTAAACACGCATTTGCAATGCATCGGTCTCGCCTTTGGAACCTTATATATATTTAGCAATGCAGCATATGAATACTTATTATGATATACTTTTTTCTCCCTGCAGTTACATTTCAGCATTTTGTACTTTCTCCTCCTCTCCGCTATTGTGTTCTTTCCACCAGCTGAGTGCCAATAGTCTGACAAAAAAACAGAACAGACTGCTAGATTATGGCACTGGTCCTAAAACGTGCTGTAAATGTAACCACGGGCCATTCCAGCCTCCTGTAACCTGAAAACGAATGAACACCCTATTCCCAGTTTTAGACATTTTCCCGTTTCTGAGATTCATACCAAGGTCAGGGTTGAAATGAGAATATATTCAAATAAAATGGACCATGCGAACATCATCTCAGAAATGTTCGAGTCCACAGTCTGTCAAGAGTGTTAGCAGATAATAAACTGCCGAGGCTATTAAACACTTCTTCCATACTTAAAGAGTTTAGCAGAGCATGCGCGCTTTTTGGTCTTCGTGTCGTGCATAGCGCTGCATGTCAATACAATACCTTTTTGTTTAAAGGGTAAAGAGATGGCCAATCAGCTTTTGAATATGTACATACCAGAGTACCATAACCGCTTGGCAGTGCTCAGAATTTAAAGCGGTTTTATCTGCTAATTCGGAGAAACGCACCATCCAGACAAAACTCATTTGTGTCACAATTGAACATTATGCTGCAGTTATGTCACTGTTTTATGGCAGCGTTGATCTCGCTACAACGCCCTTCTTGTATCAATTATTTTCGACTCAAACATGGAATCTTTCTACCTCTCGCTTCCTGCCTGCCTCACTCTCTTTTTCGCGGATGTCATGTTTTCTTTCACACTCATTATCAATTACCGACATGTCACTCTCGAATGACAAATTCTGCCACGGGACGGTAATGGGAATCAAAATATTGTTTCCTAGACAAACACATAGCTTGCGGCCTTCTGCACAGTGATACTTTTCGTTATAAACATCACTCGTTCATGTCACTGCGCGGTTCGAGTTTTCTCTTGTGAGCATTAGTGTACATTAGTTGGCTGTCAGTGTCACACGGCTGGCAGTCTAATCCAGCAAGAAAAACTTTTCTTTTTAAAATTGCTGTATAGCCAAGAGCCCGTGTTTTATATCAAGGGTGGTGTTCTTGAAAAATGAGCCGCCCTTGCCGCCGACCCCACATACGGTCGCACAAGCATCTCCACGAATCTTTTGTGAGATATGTTCAGCATGTCTGTCTTTTGTGAACCATAAATACAAAAGCTAGGCGATCGAAAGAGCGGTCTTCTTCACTGACTCATTATTATATGAAACCTGGCTACTTCGTGGGCTTCTGCAAACACTGACATCGGCGCCCTTTGGAACCAGTCCTCTGCCCTCGTCATCTCACACGGTACTTGTGGGCATGATCTTAGTGTGCAGTTGTGTCAAGCACGGATCCCTTGTCAGTCAGAAATGCCATCCTTTGCTAACAATCTGCAGTATGACTGCATATTAGTAAACAAGCCTAGACAAACTCTCTTACCCTCTCCAGTGAATGTTTGATTCCTTGTGCATTTAAGGGACGGAGAGCGAGAAGGCACCGGACTAAGGAGGTGGGGGGGGGGCGAGAAGGCACCGGACTGCGGGAGGGGGGGGGGAGGACGGGATGAAATTGCTTCACGCGTAATGCGAAAATGAAACCATTACTTCAGAGCAAATAAAGTCGCATTGCGAGCCGCCGATTTATATTTCTTCCTTACTAAATGCAGCATCCAGCCTGCAATACACCAGGTTGCCCACCGCCCATTTTAACCACAATGCTCGCTTTAACCAATTCCGGACTGCAGGGGGGGAGCAAGAAGGCATGGGACTGCAGGGGGGGAGGGACGGGAAGGAATTGCCTGAGGCAGAATGCGAAAATGAAACCATGTCTGCCACACAACTAGCGTAGGAGGGAGCCTCTAGGGCGGGTCCAGCACCGCTTCCGGCATCCCATACGCCAATAGCATACCAGTTAGGTGCTCAAGGACGTCACTCCTGCCCTGGAATGTGCTATCAGGCGGCCGTTTTGGATTTGCTAAACCAGTATCTCAGTGTAATCAAAGCAATCCGACACCCGTTGTACCTAATGTACAAAATGCTGAAAATAATTCTAGACTCGCTCGAAAAACTTTTTGAGTAATACGTAATTGCTCCTAGTGCATTATATTTGTAAATATTTTGAAACATTCTTTTTACGAATTAAAGAAGATATTGCAAGAATCCCATTGAAATAAAAAAACAACGCATTTTCTTCTGTTTGCTTTACCTGACAATGCCATTAGCTTTCCATTAACTTCCAACCCTGCCCTTCAAAGATGGCCACCTTCGTTGCAGTTATCTCCAGGAAGTATGCGCGGCTGGTAGCCGGTGTAACTCCAGAGCTCGGAGCACGATCCCTCCGCAACGCAGACAGTCTTCGGGAGGGGGAGAGAGAGAGGGACGGGAGGAAATCGCGTAGCGCGTAACGCGAAGATGAAACAAGCTTGCAAAAGAAGTAAAAAAAAAAAAGAAAGGCACATTTAAACCGGAGCAAAGAAAAATAGTCTGTGCAGTAAAGGGGCTGATAGCCGTGGAAGGACACAAATGACGACATGGCCGTCATGGGGAGGGACTAGGAAGCTGAAAACCAATCAGAATGCAGTATTTAGGATGTAAGCCAATCCAAAAGATGGGCAGAGAGTGGGCGGAGCTTAAATGAAGCTTCCCTACTACAGTATATACTGCATGTTTCAACGAGACAGCGCAAGCGCTGCCTAGGCGAGACCTAAAAAACATGGAATTGAAAGTGGAACCAGATAAAAGTTCCAATTAGAATCAGAAGAAAGGCACTTGCTCTCATGAATTTCTCTGTGATCACAATGAAGGAGCATTGGTCTCAGTGGATGAGAGCATACTCCCGCCTGCAAAGGTGGACAGAGACAAGTGTTCTCACTAACTAACAAGCTTTGCACAATTGAAACACACTTTCCGTCCGAACAATATCATCTTCAGGATTACCCATAAGGAATGGCCAATCAGAGCCCAATGTTCGCTGTGCCGTGTCGGCCTCCTTCTCATGGAATAATAAAATGTCAACTCTTTCTTCCACTGCAACTTCACTATATCACACAAAGGAGTATCGCCTCCTCAGCTTTCTCATCCACTGCAGGTGTTGAAGTTTCAGTCCAAAACAACTATTCACTATGTAATACGGTTCCTACGAATTAAGGACTGTGTATCTGGACAACATAAACTCCAGTCCACACATATCATCAGGAAATATTGGCCCAATTCCTAGCTAGCTCACAGTTCCACATCTACACCCCTAACCGTACCAGGGTACCAGATGGTATATGTAACCTCGAACATGACCACTCTTATTCCCCAAGGAAATCATGGAAACAAATCTACTCTTTTGTTGTTTCTTTTGAATGCCCATGGTAAACGCAATAATGATCTGAATCTAGCATTTATTGAAACAACTATACATGCATAGAAAGTGTAAGCTGCAATTATTAAGCAAATGAAACAAAGCATTGTAAACAGCATAACGAGTAATGGTGAAAAAGATTGACAGTTCAATCACTATAACATTACTATGTGATTATACTCCTATCTAACACTACCTAAACTATCAAGAGCATAGTGGGAATACCCTCTGCCAGATCCATTGGGACAGCAAAACACCCCACACCTGAGTATGATGTGCCAGGAAGCCGGTCTGGGTAGAACAGGCTTTCGTCCTTTGAAGGATAACGTTTAGAGTCAGCAGGGCTGCATCACAGTCACAGTGCACCACATTCCAGGATAATCCCAGCAGAAGTGTATCACAAAAGACTGTAGCACAAAAGACTGTGTATATATAATAGAAGCACTGCTCCTATTGCTCTGTGTCAAAGGTGCAGAGCTAATGCAATGGTTTGTCTGGAGCCTTAAATCTGCCTCCAACCAGACAACCAAATGCAAGGGCCTCATGTTCTTTGTGCCTGGACTTTGACAGAGTGTACAGACAACAAGGCAGCAATTCTTGCTAGGAATAATCTGCACATATAGTAGTTTCATAGCACGCTATCGTGTTAGTGTAAATCTAAAATGTCACCATTAGAAAAAGATGTCAAGCTAAAACATACATAAAACTAAAATGAAGACTTAGCGCGGGCCCTAATGTACCTCACTAGAACTATACTACAACATTAAAAAATGTATGTTAGCAAAGAATACCATTTTAAATAAGCACACAGTGACTTTGGTGTCTGAAACAGAAAAACATTATGCACATCAAGCAGAAATACAACGTTTATATCAAACTATAGTGGAGCACCTAAGCCCACTTTTGATAACTTTAAATGCACATTGGTTAATTAAAGTTGATCAAATATATGTATATGATTCACTCTGCTAAATCTAAAAATGAACAGCGTGCAAAATTATTTGAGTACATAATGAATAAATCGTGTAAATCATGTAAACTGGAAGTAATGCAGGGTACAGATTAACATATTATCAAGACTTGCGTTGGCACAGTCACGTAAAGTGGTGTAATCTTTTGGAAGGGTATTTACTATACAGCACACATCCAATGTGTGGAATATTTAAGGATTTATTTGGCATACTAGGCAGCCTGTTTGTGCACCAGCTAGGAATGAGAGCAGTAGCAGTCAATGTTTTTCATAAATATGGCTCTTCATTCCTTTTTCTCGTTGAGTAACATAGCGCAGCAACTTTGGTTACAGCACTGCATTGTGCTGAAAAATAATAAATCTGTCCGTGCATGAGAATGTGAAAGTGAAAGAAAGAGCAGACACAAAATTAGTTCAAGTTAAGTTTATTGCATAGTTAATAAAAACCAGTGTATAAAATCAAGCACTTAAAACCGCAAGGATACGTAAAAATATAAAAAATAAAATGTATATATAAAACTTTAAACAGTTTATCTTTTCCCACGTGCCAGCAGCGGGCCTCACGCCCGCTATATTAGTGTGGCCAAACACAGCCAATTTCCGGTCCGCCGCGGTGCGATGCGCACCGCCATCAAAGTGCGCCCGCCACCGCGGCGGTGGAAGCCAATAGAGACTCACCGCTGTGCGGAATGACGTCCCGTCCGCTGTACAAATCAGGATGCCTCAAAAAGCCAGTCGCACCACAGCGGAGAAACTGCCCAACTAGAGACGGCGGAAGCTCGACAGCGGAGCGTGAAACCTGATTCCTGGTCCCGACCGCAATGGATCCAGCTCTTCACGTCTTTCCGGTGCTGTACCTGATACATCCAATATTACGAAACACAAGAGCAACCCATATGTCCTTGTGAACTGGGTATTTTGCCTTAAGCAAGAACAGTGTCCACAAGGAACTTATTTCATTTAGCACATTTGTCAATAAAGAGTAAAAAATATACTCATTACCGATTGAATCAAAAAACGAAAGACAAAGAACGGAGCTTGTTTCAATTCAATTGAAAACTACATTAAATTACATTAATACTTCAATAGCCTGGAGAAGTATTTACTTCAGCCGAAGTAAATATAGTTTATTTCATAGATAACAATTTTGTCGCAAAACTATTTTTTCCAATATACTACAGGCACAATTGAAAAAAGTGAGAGTGAACCCAGTGAGGTGATCATAGCCTATAACGTGAAAATTATGTGAATACTAAATCAAAAAGGTCTTAAAAACAACAATGAGAGGCATTTGACAATGTGATGAATCTTTCTCGCTCTCTCTTGGTTGGTGTCGACGATGTTTCAACCCACTCTGGATGGGGGGTCTCTTCAGGACAATTATCTGGGGGCTGAGATAAGGGATTTATAAGTGCCGGTATTACACTAGTTATTAATTATTACACTCCAGGTTACTGGTTCGCTTACCTATTGGTAATCTTGTATCTCCACAGTATTCTATAGCGAAGCCACTGATCGAAGCTGGGCTACAAGAAGCACTTAGTCATATTCAATGGAGCCTATATTAAAGAGAATGATTATAGAGAACCTTTTAGTGCATAACCAATATGCAACCCTATCTAAAAATTAGAATCAATCTGTAATACGGTTAATCTTCAATCTAGGGTATACGGAAGAGTTGTTACAGAGTGCCTTAGGTAGAGTATTCAATTTACGATATTATAAGATACTGTATGTGCACAGGCGCCGATTAATGTTAACCCAGCACAGACGCGGCTAAACTCATTAGTCAAAATGCATACAGCATGTAGAGAATATAATAATAATGCTAGTAAATGAGGGATACGTTAAATTGTATCATACAGTCAAACATTAATTGAAATAAAGCCACTGCCTTAATCACGACCGCGTGAGACTATTACTAGCCTCAACACCGTGTCATTAACAATTTTACTGGGGCGAGGCACGGATAGTATAAAAAACAACAACCGATGGAAATCAATTAAAGTAACCCGATACAATTAAAGCCATCCAAACATATTAAGCAGCACTCACATTTGTTGTAATTCTCTTCCACTTTTGTCCGTTATTTTTAAATGCCAGCTTTAAACTCGAATTGCTGCAAAAGCCATGGAAATTATTAAGGCTTATCCGACAACGGTATATTCATAGTATAGTGTTTAAGGTCCAATTTAAGATTCCGTAGTACTTACTATAGTTCTATTTGAAAAGAATTGCGGACGGACGAGACGAATTAAGCGTCTAAACAGATCCCACTTAGTCGAATCCCACGGGCCGCAATACAGACCGTACCCCGGAAATGATAGAAATAGAACCCGAATGTCAGCACATGCGCAAGAGAGCAGGCAACAAAGATTCATATGCAGCCATCTTTAAGTAGCGCGATGACCATTTGTATTAATGAATTATTCAGAAAGAAACATGTAACTAACCTTGATGAAGATAATAACAGGTTACAATAGAAAATGTATAAAATACTATATGGCACTATTACAATTTTTACAACAAACATTACAATTATGACATGTTGCACATACCATTTATTATTCGTCCCTTATCAATAAGACACTTATTGTTTACAACAAGAGGGAACATGAAGGGAAAAAGGGGGGGGTAAGGGGAGGGGGAAAAAAGGAAGAAAAAAAAAAGGAAGGGAAGGGGAGGGGGAAAGAAAACGAAGAAAGGGGAGGGGTTATGTGAAATCAAAAAACACATTTTCAGTAAAGACTCAGTGCCAATATATATACAGTGACAGATAAAAACACAAAAGGTATGTTCCTCAGCTTTTATGATGACAACAGTATATTCCATCATTCATAATGAAAGTAGTTATTTAATTGAGCAGAGCCCTACTCAAGTGTTTCTTTAATGCAAACTGATGAACCTTCGCCATTCCTCTAGACTATTCAAGCCTCTACATGTCGATTGACATTTGTCAATCCATTTACACTCTAATGTTTGTAGAAGTAAAGAGATATCACCTCCTCTGGTGGGTAACCTCGCTTTTTCTATTACCTGCCATTTGATGTCATCTGGTGAATGTGCTTTCTCTTTATAATGCTCTACCAGTGGAGCATTGTCTGTTGAACACCGTATTCTGCTCCGATGCTGGCAGATTCGGGCTTTCACTGGCTGGGTAGTTTGTCCAATGTAGATCAAGCCACATGGACACCAAATGCAGTATATAACATTAGATGTTAGACAATTGGAAAAGTCACGTAAAGTAAAGTTTATATTTTCATGGGAAAAGGACTTAGTTTCCATGGTAAACTTACTTTCATATAAATGTATGGAATATCCTGTTGTCATCATAAAAGCTGAGGAACATACCTTTTGTGTTTTTATCTATCACTGTATATATATTGGCACTGAGTCTTTACTGAAAATGTGTTTTTTAATTTCCCATACCCCCTCCCCTCCCTTTCTTCGTTTTCTTTCCCCCTCCCCTTCCCTTCCCTTTTTTTTTTTTCCTTTTTTTCCTTTTTTCCCCCTCCCCCTTTCCCCCCCCCCCTTTTTCCTTTTTCCCTTCATGTTCCCTCTTCTTGTAAACAATAAGTGTCTTATTGATTAGGGACGAATAATAAATGGTATGTGCAACATGTCATAATTGTAATGTTTGTTGTAAAAATTGTAATAGTGCCATATAGTATTTTATAAATTTTCTATTGTAACCTGTTATTATCTTCATCAAGGTTAGTTACATGTTTCTTTCTGAATAATTCATTAATACAAATGGTCATCGCGCTACTTAAAGATGGCTGCATATGAATCTTTGTTGCCTGCTCTCTTGCGCATGTGCTGACATTCGGATTCTATTTCTATTATTTCCGGGTTACGGTCTGTATTGCAGCCCGTGGGATTCGACTAAGTGGGATCTGTTTAGACGCTTAATTCGTCTCGTCCGTCCGCAATTCTTTTCAAATAGAACTATAGTAAGTACTACGGAATCTTAAATTGGACCTTAAACACTATACTATGAATATACCGTTGTCGGATAAGCCTTAATAATTTCCATGTCTTTTGCAGCAATTCGAGTTTAAAGCTGCCATTTAAAAATAACGGACAAAAGTGGAAGAGAATTACAACAAATGTGAGTGCTGCTTAATATGTTTGGATGGCTTTAATTGTATCGGGTTACTTTAATTGATTTCCATCGGTTGTTGTTTTTTATACTATCCGTGCCTCGCCTCAGTAAAACTGTTAATGACACGGTGTTGAGGCTAGTAATAGTCTCACGCGGTCGTGATTAAGGCAGTGGCTTTATTTCAATTAATGTTTGACTGTATGATACAGTTTAATGTATCCCTCATTTACTAGCATTATTATTATATTCTCTACATTCTGTATGCATTTTGACTAATGAGTTTAGCCGCGTCTGTGCTGGGTTAACATTAATCGGCGCCTGTGCACATACAGTATCTCATAATATCGTAAATTGAATACTCTACCTAAGGCACTCTGTAACTACTCTTCCGTATGCCCTAGATTGAAGATTAACCGTATTACAGATTGATTCTAATTTTTAGATAGGGTTGCATATTGGTTATGCACTAAAAGGTTGTCTATAATCATTCTCTTTAATATAGGCTCCATTGAATATGACTTAGTGCTTCTTGTAGCCCTGCTTCGATCAGTGGCTTCGCTATAGAATACTGTGGAGATACAAGATTACCAATAGGTAAGCGAACCAGTAACCTGGAGTGTAATAATTAATAACTAGTGTATTACCGGCACTTATAAATCCCTTATCTCAGCCCCCAGATAATTGTCCTGAAGAGACCCCCCATCCAAAGTGGGTTGAAACGTCGTCGACACCAACCAAGAAAGAGCGAGAAAGATTCATCACATTGTCAAATGCCTCTCGTTGTTTTTAAGACCTTTTTGATTTAGTATTCACATAATTTTCACGTTATAGGCTATGATCACCTCACTGGGTTCACTCTTTCACTTTTTTCAATTGTGCCTGTAGTATATTGGAAAAAATTGTTTTGCGACAAAATTGTTATCTATGAAATAAACGATATTTACTTCGGCTGAAGTAAATACTTCTCCAGGCTATTGAAGTATTAATTTAATTTAATGTAGTTTTCAATTGAATTGAAACAATCTCCGTTCTTTGTCTTTCGTTTTTTTATTCAATTGGTTATGAGTATATTTTTTACTCTTTATTGACAAATGTGCTAAATGAAATAAGTTCCTTGTGGACACTGTTCTTGCTTAGTACCTGATACATCACCAGCAACTCATGGACCGTCGCGGACGCCGCCTCAGGTACGCATAACACAATCCCGCACACAACCACAACACACAACTCATGGGCTGAAACAGGGTCCCTGGCCACACCAGACAGCCTGGAGGGGACAGGAACACATCCACAAGTGTACCTGCCACCAAGTCACCTCTCCACAGCCAGGTCACACATCGCCACGATCTTCAAGTAATGTCCCGGTCACGTCACCGCAGCGGTGAAGACAAGGGAAAACATGCGCACAATGCAGAAGGCAGGGCCAGTATCAGGCATGGGCAGGGCATAAAAGACACAGGGCCACACCTCCCCACTCTACACACTGCCCCCCCCCCCATGAATGGACATGCCATGTGCACCCCCCTGTGCACCCCCGTGCCCACCACCAAGCTAGGTGAATCCACACCCTGCACCACACAACAAACAACTAGGGAGACAGCCACAGCAGGAGTGGCTGCAGAGGAACACACAGCACAGAAGCACAGGCCCAGAGCAACCCACACACCACAACAACACCACATCCATGGCAAGAAAGCTGAGCACAAGCACCAAATGAACACACACACCTACAATGAACAAACATCATACTGGACACACAGCCTGCCAAGTCACACTCACACAGACATACCCCACACTGACACACAGCCGCATACACAGACTACATTCCACCAGCAATTGAGCACAACAAATAGGAAAGCCAAAGTGAGGTGCACACAAATGGAAGGCCAAGGAGACAACTAACAAGCATGTGTACATCACATGCAAGACAAGGAACAGAGAACAACACCCTCACCCCAGCAAAGCACACATCACTGGCACAGTGAGTGAACTCAAGCCACAGTCACCTCAGGGCAACAACTTAGGGAGACAGCAAGGCAACCCATGAATAGGCACAGGGATGAAAGGAAGGCCCTGAAGTCAAACTGTGAACAGCCACACATATGTACACAACAACTACACAGGAGTATGCCAGCAGCACAACACACAGGGCACATTGACACACTCCATGACTGTCAAACACAAGTAGGAATCTTCACACATACCCCCCCCCCACACCTGCAGCACACAACCCCAGTGTCAGACACACAGAAGGGTGTCAATAATGTCCAGTCAATACACAGACAAACAATCACACTCCCTGGGGGTATCCACAAACATCACACACACACACAGGGATGCCAGAACCAATGTCTGCACAAAAATAACAGCCAAACACATAACTCAACAGAAATACACACAGAACCACAACAAGACCACTCATGACCTGTGCAAAACTGTGAGAAGGCAATTAGAGCACAGACACAACAGGAGTGCACAACATCATCCGTCATGAACAATGCACAGACAACATACCGCAACACAGACAAGAAGTGCACCATCACAGAACAACACAGACACATCCAACACACAACAGATGCACATGACAATCATTCACATAACAAACATAGCAGGACATCAGGGGATGCACACCAGGCCAGGACAAGGCAACATACACCCACAGCACTGTATGCACAACAAGCAGTGTGTGCACACAAAACATAACAGTCCAACACAGCCATGAGTGACACACCATGAACACCCACAACAACAATCAAAACAGCACACTGACAACATCACACTCAGGAAGTCAAGCAGTAC
Organism: Triturus cristatus; assembly: GCF_964204655.1. Classification (NCBI taxonomy): domain Eukaryota; kingdom Metazoa; phylum Chordata; class Amphibia; order Caudata; family Salamandridae; genus Triturus; species Triturus cristatus. Next base: position 319,207,880 of record NC_140587.1, on the reverse strand, counting down.
CCCAGCATACACACATACACCTAACACAACACCCACAGATGCACAAGTCTGGGAAACAAAAGTGGAAACAACTTGAGCAAAGGAATGGGCAGCACAGACATTTGAACTGCACATGAGCAACCATGCCTGCTGAACAGTACTAGAACAACACATATAACTAATTGGGGAGATGCCATGAGTGGCACAGTGCTCCTGGCCAAAGACCTGCACCACAAAGCACAGTGTCACAGATGAAGTGATGGGGAGGCACACGCACAGGCAACACAAGGGGACAGCTGACATCAAAGTGAAGTGGTGTGCACTTCAGCAGTGGACATGGCAGGAGTGTACCATTCACAAATAGAGGGAGTGCTGACTCACAATGTCAAGGCATCTGAAGCACAGATAGGGGATGGAATGACATGGCACACCACATGCCACACTGTAGGCAACAAAGCACCATGTGACAGCAAAGCATGAGAACATCACACCCACAATATCAGTGTGGTTGAGCAGGTATGCACAGTGAGTACAAACAGTATCAAGACACATGGCTGTTCAACCAAACAAAACCCTGACTTGCCAGCCACACACTCTGCATACACACAATTGGCAAAAGCAACAAGTAGGAGTCAGCCAGAAATGCAAGGACACACCAACACACTGCACAGTGCACAACATACAACTCACACATGTGCACACAATCACAATCACAGGCCTGAACAATCACACAAACAGGCACTCTACTCCCGGGTGACACGTGTGTAGTTGACATTGCATGAGCACATACACATCAACACTCATACTGCTCACTTCCTGACCACCCAAGTGCATACATTGAAAGTAACCCATGTCACCAGGATGACTGCCCATCACACCATGACCATACACCTACACTGCTGGGCACACAGAAAGTAAGAACACACATACATGATGACCCTGGCAAGCCTGTGGAAAGAATCACACACTGTGCCTGCAGTGCCCCCAAACCTGACATGTGTACAATATAGCCAACATGAACACAGATCGAAAAAAAATTACAACGGCGTACCATCTAAAAACAACATAATTGCACCCACAAGTATCACAGTCAGGAAGAACTGAAGTCCCTGTCACTCCAGTACAAAACTGAACAAGTCAGACAAGCCATTGGCAATGTTGAAGTGGCACACAGGGCATGTGGCACAGTAAGACATATACACACAGGAAAAACTTTATTTAGTAAGGACACTGACCAAACAGACAACAGGAGCAACTGTCTTTATTCACAAATTGCACAGATAGGCACCAATATTAGACAAGAGCATGGCACGAAATTCAGAGCTTGTACATGAGAAGCTGCACAGGCAGGGGGCAAACAGCAAGGCCAGTGGCCTGTCCAAGGTGCAGACTGAGTCCATGAGAAGCTGCACAGGCAGGGGGCAAACAGCAAGGCCAGTGGCCAGTCCAAGGTGCAGATGAGGTCCATGAGAAGCTGCACAGGCAGGGGGCACACAGCAGGGAACGACAAGGCCAGTGGGCAGGACAAAGTGCAGACTGAGTCCATGAGAAGCTGCACAAGCAGGGGGCAAACAGCAAGGCCAGTGGCCAGTCCAAGGTGCAGACTGAGTCCATGAGAAGCTGCACAGGCAGGTGGCAAACATCAAGGCCAGTGGGCAGGACAAAGTGCAGACTGAGTCCATGAGAAGCTGCACAGGCAGGTGGCAAACATCAAGGCCAGTGGGCAGGACAAATAGCAGATTGAGTCCACGAGAAGCTGCACAGGCAGGGGGCAAACAGCAAGGCCAGTGGCCAGTCCAAGTTTCAGTCTGAGTCCATGAGAAGCTGCACTGGCAGGGGGCACACAGCAGGGAACGACAAGGCCAGTGGGCAGGACAAATTGCAGACTGAGTCCATGAGAAGCTGCACAAGCAGGGGGCAAACAGCAAGGCCAGTGGCCAGTCCAAGGTGCAGACTGAGTCCATGAGAAGCTGCACAGGCAGGTGGCAAACATCAAGGCCAGTGGGCAGGACAAATTGCAGATTGAGTCCACGAGAAGCTGCACAGGCAGGGGGCAAACAGCAAGGCCAGTGGCCAGTCCAAGTTTCAGTCTGAGTCCATGAGAAGCTGCACTGGCAGGGGGCACACAGCAGGGAACGACAAGGCCAGTGGGCAGGACAAATTGCAGACTGAGTCTATGAGAAGCTGCACAGCCAGGGGGCAAACAGAAAGGCCAGTGGCCAGTCCAAGGTGCAGACTGAGTCCATGAGAAGCTGCACAGGCAGGGGGCAAACAGCAAAGCCAGTGGGCAGGACAAAGTGCAGGCTGAGTCCATGAGAAGCTGCACAGGCAGGGGGCAAACAGCAAGGCCAATGGCCAGTCCAAGGTGCAGACTGAGTCCATGAGAAGCTGCACAGGGAATGTGTGTGACTGTACCCTGCCATGGTCAGCAACACAGTCTGGGGTGTCACGATGGGCAGCACAGGCACCGCTGTGGGAGGGACAGGTGTGTGAGGTTGACCAACATTCAGACTTGGCTGTCAGTCGGACTGGCAGCTGGCTGTGTGTCGGGCACAGTTGGAGCACTGGACTGGTGAGAGAGAGGCCCAGCTGAGGTAGAGCTATCAGTGGCTCGGGAAGCCGGAGGGCTGCTTGGAGCAGGTGGTGTAGTGGCACGTGGAGAAGGAGTCATGCTGATGTGAGACACAGTATGGGTGGGAGATTGTGGAGGGGTGCCTTTCCACTTCTTGGGGATTTTAAATGGCTTGCCTGACTTTGGATCAATGGGGAGTGGGGTGGACACAATAGGCACACTCAACACCAAGGCTGCAGCCGGTGCAGACGCTGGCCCTCCCTCTGGGGACGTGCTGGATCCAGCAGTACGCTTCACCTGGCCTTGCCTCTGCCCCTCCATCCCCTGTTTACCCGGTGTTCCCCCTACAGTGCCCTCCTTTCCCTGCTTCACTGGGCTTGGAATGGGAGTCGAGGTTGTGGGTTGATCTGCCTTGGAGCCCTTCTTATGTGTAGCATTGGCAGGCACCACCTTCTCAGTGGGCACAGCAACTGTCTGCTTGTCTTTGCAAGATGCTTTTGGGACAGGAGAGTCCTTGGCTGGGGATGGCTCTGAGGCATGTGACCCTGAGGTCTGCTACTTCGCTTTTTGGGCCTTGGTGTCGCCTGACAGGGTTTTGTCTTTGCTCTCTGGGGTGGCTTTGGTTTTCTGTGGGGATGGTGTCTGCACCCTGGACCGCTTGGGCTGCTGCTGCTGTGTGCTACGTGTCCTGTATTGTGACCTTGAGGTCTGTGGAGCGTGGTCACTATCGTCAGATGTGGCCACTGGCATGGGGGTGGACAAAGGGACTGGAGCTTGACTACGAGACTGTGCCAGTTAAAGGGCTGCCGTCACTGCGGAGGACATTGACTGGACAGTCCGGTGCAGCCCACCCACGTCTGAATGTATGCCCTCCATGAAAGCAACCACCTGTGCCAATTTTTTGTCGTGGTCTATGAATGCATTGAAGAGAGCTGTCTGGCCTACACACAGCTGGCGCAAAAGGTCCACAGACTCTGCACTGATGGCAGCAGGGGAGACAGGGGCAGGGCGAGCGGTACATGGGGTGAAGGACACTCTTCCCCTCTTCCTGTTGCGACCACGGGCAGCACCAGAGGAAGTGGCTGGGAGGGTGGGCACTGTTCGCTGTGTTGTGGAAGATGATGCAGAGTCCCCGTTCCCTGTGCCCGCCAACATGGATGCGTCACCGCTTGCATCAGATGACGTAGAACTTTGTGTCTCGGGCTGTGATTCCTCCAGCAGAGTCCTGTCCCCCTCCGAGGTGCTGGTCACATCTGTGTCACTGGGCTCCTGTGCAACTGTTGTGCTTGTATCCCCACCACTGGTGTCCATCCCCTGTCCCTCCGTGACCACGGGAGATGCTGAATGAGAGAGTGAGAGATGTAGGGTCAGTTCAGTGTCAGCAACAGAACAAACATATGCAAGCAAAGCAACACTGAGGATGACTAAATCGACATGTCGCACGCCACCCTGTGCAATAACATTGCAAACACACTTTTTTTTACTCAAACAGTGCGTGTAAACAAGAAAATCAGGCATAAGTGAGCCATGTGATGAGAACACAGCACATCATCCTGCATGTGGCTCCGTTCAAACAGTTTCAGACACAAATAAACCCTGAGGATTTCCTTAGCTTATATTCATTAGTTCAAGCAGTCACCGTAATGAACTTGATTTCAAAGAACTTAGATAAAGACAGTTATCACAATTGATTCTTTATATAATAAAAACCGGTTCAGAATTAATATAAGAGATTAGGAAGTATTTATAATCTCGAAGAAATGCATGGTGCAACTGTGGTCCTGAAGATGGTCTCGGGGATTAATATTATCAGATAGGAGACCGAAACGTCGACGCTGTGGCACTTCTTTGACATAAACAGAGTACATCGGATGTGTTATGATACTGCAATTGTCTAAACAAGAATTTTCTTGGTGTATGACCAACTGTGGATGGTTCATTGCTGCACAAAAAGTGTAAATGCCTACTGTTTATATGTGCTAAATCGACAGTAGTCCTTTGTTGCCAATGTATAAATGCAAATATATATATTTTTTTTATTACTGTATATATAAAAAGAGTGGTTATGAAAAATTTCTAGAAAAGATTATATAAAGAATCAATTGTGATAACTGTCTTTATCTAAGTTCTTTGAAATCAAGTTCATTACGGTGACTGCTTGAACTAATGAATATAAGCTAAGGAAATCCTCAGGGTTTATTTGTGTCTGAAACGTTACACCCAAAGCCTTGGGGTTAAATGGGTTGCCCTATTGTTTTGTATATCCGTTCAAACAGTAACACAAATAGCTCTGACATGAAGCCCACGACCCAGAATGCCATTGAAATGCCTAGTACTCGAATTCCCTTAGGAAGTACAGGTAGGAAAAAGGCATTACAGCTGCACCCAGCACAGAGGCCACTTACAAGCCACTGCATCACACTACCAACATCACGTAGCCCAGCGCTGGCACAGCCTTGAGACACACGCAGCCACTCACAGCCAAAGTCACCCTTCCCAGTATACTCACCCCTACTTTGCTGCTGACGCTCCTTCAATCGTGCATACAGCTCAGGCTGTGTCACGGCCAAGATGCGGCACATCAGTGGTGTCATGCTGCGCCGTGCCAACCTGCCAGTGTGAGGGAGCAGCCCCAGTGTCATCTCCGCAACGTTCTTTGTCAGCCGTGAAATGTTGTACCACCTCTTGTGGCAGTGGGTGCGCCGGCGGTTTGAGACATCCAGAGCCCGCATCTTGGTTGCAATGGCCATCCACACTGCCTTATGCTGGTGTACTTTGAGCTGCAGGCATGGGAGACAAGAGGGGGGAAACATCAGTGACACACTGTTATGTAACAATATCTCTCAGTACAGTAGCATGATACAGACTCATCCCAACTCCACAGATATGTCTTGCAGAGACAGGAATGCATCTCACAGGGTACATCTGCATGTGAGAAGCACACGTAAATGCATGCAGGTGTGAGGGGGGACACAGTACCTGCACATCTCTTTTACAAGCAGGATGCCAGCACAAAAAGCCATGTGTAATCTGCCCATTTCCAATTAGAGCAAGACATACGTCACATATCAACATGTGTTTGGGGGGAGCCTCACTCTGTCCAACACTTCGCAGGTCTCAACGACCTTGCACTGTGAATAGCTCACTGTGTCATGTATGTCACATTGAGGTACATGATCTCACAAACCCACACCCTTCTCACAGGGCCAGTCTTGTGCAATCTACAGGGATGATATGGCTCATTGATGGAGAGTCCTGCAAAAAACACACCTGTAACACTCTGTACATTCAGTACTCTGTCCATGTCAGATTGGGCGGTGACTGTGCAGGCCAGGTGGGCTCACATTGAGATGGACAACAGGGACCCACACAGCAATCACTGTCCTGACTCTTGCATTACCAACTTGCTGCGTCACTGTATGGCTGTCAAGACAAAACATGTCCCTTAAATCTTGATGTGCTGGCAGGGAGACGTGTGGAGTAGGGTACACCCCCCTTCACTCTAGTAAACAGCATGTTAGGCAGTGCATGACACAACCCCACACTCTCAGGCACATACTGCATCAGACCGACTACATGTGTGCCCCCCCTGCACTCTCACCCCCACTGTTGAAGACTTACCACGACATTTGGTGCACCATATAGCCTTGGGTACTGTGTGAGCACCTCGTCCACCAGGACCTCCAGCTTCTCGCTTGTGAAGGGACTGGCACGGATCTTCTCAGTCCTTGCCATCACTGTGGACATGAGACAGCAGCAGCGGAAGTGGGTGGGGAGGGGTCTCAGGCAGCAGTCCCTGGAGGCAGCAGCAGGTGAGGGGTCTCAGACAACCGTCCCAGGAGGCAGCAGCAGGTGAGGGGTCTCAGGCAGCAGTCCCTGGAGGCAGCAGCCGGTGAGGGGTCTCAGGCAGCAGTCCCAGGAGGCAGCAGCAGGTGAGGGGTCTCAGGCAGCAGTCCCTGGAGGCAGCAGCAGGTGAGGGTCTCAGGCAGCAGGCTCTGTGAGCAGTGGAAATGTGGGACTCTCTCCCACACATATGTGGTGTCGTTTCAGTGGTTCTAAGCTGCTGCAATTGGTGTTCCAGGTCAGCCTTTTTCAAATGCCTCTAATGACCGGCTCCGCGGTGGTGGAGCCGCCTACCGCGATTTTCAAAATTGCATCAGGCCACCGCGATAGCGGATCCCATTGGCTGTAAGGGCATGGTCCATGGCGGTGACACACCGCAGGGGCCAGGCGGTAGCTACTGCGAGTTGGGTGCCATACAGAGACATGGGTGACCAGGATTTGGGTGGCGGAGCATGGCAACCGCCATTTCACAATGTGCATATGCCTATCACTACTGCAATTGTGTCCTGGGCATTGGCAGTGACACACCGCAGGGGCCAGACTGTAGCTACCGCGAGTTGGGTGCCATACAGAGACATGGGTGACCGGGATTTGGGTGGCGGAGCATGGCAACCGCCATTTCACAATGTGCATATGCCTATCACTACCGCGATTGTGTCCTGGGCATTGGCAGTGACACACCGCTGGTGCCAGGCGGTTGCTTCTGCGATATGTGTGCCATACATTGAATATACTGGCCGTGATTTTGGTGGCGAAGCATGCCTGCCGCCATTTGCAGCTATGTATATGCCTATCCCTACTGCCAGTGTGTCTTGTAATGCACAAGACACACTGGCGGTAGGGATAGGCAAATACATAGCTTCAAATGGCGGCAGGCATACTCCACCACCAAAATCACGGCCAGTATGGGCTGTCGCTACAGCGAGCCTGCAGCATCACATTGTTGACTCTGTGCGTTATTGACTTTTGGAGCACGTTTCTGGCACCTATGGACACATCATGCTGTGTCAATATCAATGGTAATACATGGACTTAGAACAGTGGACACTTACATTTAATCATGCCACTGGATGTCATTGATACGTTATCCTGTTACAAATTACAGCCTTCATTTAATATCTCCCACCAAATGCTACTCTGTAATTACTCATGTTGCACAACAAATACCCCCAGTTTCATACCTGACACCATACATGACCACCAATTGCATATTGGAGACCATATGTCACCCTAAATTTCAATTATTACTCATAATTTGAGCATGAATGTCATCACTGAACACATATGTCACCCTGTTGTCATTTTGGTAAGACCAATTACAGCCTTCATATTATGTTATTGGACACACTAGCAACTCCTGCAGTGTATGACCACCTGTACATGGGGGTGCTCTACATACTCAAGGAAGTTAAATACATCAGCGCCACACTTGGAATACTGTACATTCTTATTTATTGTCACTTGGGTATATGCCTTAGTGGATGTTTTGTCTCCATGTCTGCCACCTGTCACCACAGTGACTTGTGTTGTTTTGTCTGGTATGTGCTTATGTTGTTAGGCCTGTCGTATATGATTTTGTTACATGTATATTTCCACAATAGTGAGCTAGTTGATATTGGATTTGAGTTGTGCGGTGTGTTCCGTTGGTAGTCAACAATGACCAGTGCATTTACATTGTTCACATCCAGATTGTTGCATTGGATGATGGACTGTAGGCAAAATTGAGGATGGTGCTCACTGCCTGGGAAGTTTGATATGGCATTTGTAAACAGTCAACGGTGGTCCACTATTGCCTGCACATTGATGGAATTGATTTGCTGTAATTGTGTGCGGTGTTGGTAGGTTGCACTAGTAGGACACGTGTGCAGTCAATTGCCACCAACACGAGTGTATGTGCCTGCTATGGCGTGGTAGCCTTACTTGCTCACCAGCTGTTCCTGCGCAGTGTGGGTGAACTGAATGTGCTGGTGAGTCAAGATGATGAGGGCATCCAAGACAGGTGAGATGTACCTTGATGGTGCTGCCTGTGACTCTCATCCAACTCTTACTTTAGTTCATTGTAAGGTACCAGTGCCCAACAAGTGATGCACAGCCAGCATCTTTGTCTGCGGACGGATGTTGAAGATCCGTGCCAGTCCATTCATGCACTGACTTGTTGGTATGCTGGGGTGTGTCTGTCCTGGTAGTGTTGTAGGTTGGTGTAGTGGCACTGTTGTGTCTCCAAGCAGCTGGATGAATTTCTCCATGGCATCTGTTGTAGTTCATATGTGTCTGTGTGCAGTGCTACCTTCATACTGCATGTCATTGTTCAACTTAAGAGCAGAATAAAGGTTGTCCACACTCCCTGCTGATCACGTACCTTATCCACTTTTTGTGTGCCACATTGACAATCTGTGTGCTTGTTGAGAGTATTGGACAGTGGTGTAATGGTGTCTTGTTACACTGGAACACATACCCTGCAAATGCTTTGCATTATCTGTCACTGTCAAGCTTTGGATTCTAATTAGCAGCAGATGTGGCATGTCTGCTGATGACAGTGGATATTAGCACATGCTTGTGAATATGTATGTGAATGTCTCTGAATTTGTGTGGATTTTAAATGGCACTGAATCAAAAAACAGTCCTACTGAACTTTCCACATTGTGTTGTTAATGTGTCCCCTGTCATGAGTGCACAAGAAGGTGTGTCAGGTACAGCAGCCACGTGGAAGCCAGCAGTGTCTCTGCTTCCCACATGTACTCTCTGGGCTAGGTACACAACAGCTTGAAATGTAACTATTGTCATTCACAGAGACAGTTCCCGTATTGGTTCTGCTCACTGTGCAAATACAGAACAGGTGTATGACAATTTCGTCTCAAGGTGGCACAACATCTTACTTGCGCTGTATGCTTTAAGTGTTGCCAGTCAATGTTAGTGCTGTGACCGCAAAATTTTGCAAATGTTGGCACATCTAATTGTGTGTTGCAGTGAAGTGTCCCCTTTCATCTCACCTAGGAGGCGACCGAATGTGTATCATCCTTTCACCCTCCTGGCTGACATGGAGGATGACTACGTGATACGCCAACTCCGTCTGGACAGAACAAACCTACAAGACCTATGTGCAATGTTGGAGCCACACCTGCGTCCTCGCAGGACATATCCAACAGCACTCACAGCAACGTCAAAGGTGAGGGCGTTCCTGCATTTCTTGGCTACTGGGTCATTCCAGAACACAGTGGGCATTGCAGCGGGTATGTCTCAACCAACCTTCAGCATGGTGCTACGGGATGCCCTGTCAGCTATGATGCGATACAAGGACCGATTCATACATTTCCCAAGGAAGCAGGAATTGGCGAATGTAAAGGGGGGTTTTTATGCACTTGGACACATCCCAAATGTTGTTGGTGCAATAGATTGTACACATGTTGGCCTAGTTCCACCACAGGCATGGGAGCACATATACAAGAATCGGAAACATTTCCTTTCAATCAATGTGCAGGTGGTGTGCCAGGCCGATATGATCATCTCACACGTTTGTGCCAAGTTTCCAGGATCAGCCCACGATCATGCGCAACAGCATTGTGCCCCAGATGATGGCCAATCTGCTTCCAGAGCGGGCATGGATTGTGGGTGAGTACACAGAGTTAAGTCGTGTGCTATATGTGTGCTATGCTGTCCTCGACCACAGTTAAGACACTCAATCTGTATGTGTATTTCACACTTAGGTGACTCTGCATATCGCAATGGACCTTGGTTGCTGAGCCCACTACGCAATTCCAGGACACCAGCTGAAGTCTGCTACAACAATGCCCATTGGAGGACACGTCGGTGGTGGAGCGAACATTTGGACTACTGAAATCGTGTTTTCGCTGCCTGGACAAGACCGGAGGGGCTCTGCAGTACTCACCCAAAAAGGTGTGTCAGATGGTAGTGGCATGCTGCATGCTACACAACCTGGCCTTGCGGAAAGGAATCCCTTTGATCCTGGATGATGATGACCAGCCGCAGCCCCCACTTGCAAACCCCCAATTGTCGAGTGACGAGGATAGTGGAGAGGAGGAAGGTGTTGACCTGCGTCAGCAGCTCATCAACAACTACTTCACTTGAAGGTGAGTGAGAATGTACAACGGGGACGTTGTCTGCTGATGTTGCGCTTGGTGAAAAGGTCTATGTGAGCTTTGTGACTGCAGCCTGTTGTTGAGTCACTGCTGGCTGCAAATGTGTTGGTAACAGGGTCGTTTGGCACAGCTACTTGATGTCTATGTCGGTACTGTTGCTCATTGGAATGTGTGCAGATTGGAGTACCTTGATGACAAGTGTTGTGCGATGGGTGAAAGGCCACCACCTGAGTAGCGAATAATGTTCTGTTGTGTTTTCCTAGGTCCCTTCAGGCTCTACTTGCCTGCAAAGAATCCCAGCTCCTGTGACATTGTAATCATGGGTAACATTGCACATACTGTGATAAACATGGAGCAGACATGTTAGACCTGGCAACTTTGGCGTGGGTCTCCCTTCCATTTTTTGCTGTTGTCTCCTCTGTTTTTGCTGGTAATAGATGCTCTGGGCGCTGAGCCACTGCCATTCAGTGCCACAGCGTGAATGCTCCCTTTGTAAATATGACCTGTGAATTGCTATATCCATACTTGGCTTATTTGGTTTACCTGTTAGTCCCTAGTAGCGTGGCCTGTGTGTGCCCAGTGCTGGTAAACCAAATGCTGTTGTTGGGCCTGCAGCGCTGGTTTGCGCCACCTACAGAAGCAGCTTGTAAAAGTGTGTTTCAGACCTGCCACTGCAGAGTCTGCGTGCAGTCCAGAACTGCCATCTTGGCTGTAAAGTGCACCCACTTCCCAGCCCCTGAACCCTCCCTTGGCATCATGTGAGTCGCCCCTATGGTAGGGTGCATTGTATGTGTAAGGTAGGACATGCTCTGATGTGTGTAACATGTCCTGGTAGTGAATTACACCCAATTTCGTTTTTCACTACTGTAAGGCTACCTGTTCTTCATAGGCCCGAATGGGAGGTTTGACTATTACATTCTATAGTCCTAACTGACCCAAAGAACATGGTAGAAAAACGAATTTAGTATGCCTGCGCTCAGAATATTAAAATACATCTTTTAATGAAGTTTATTTTTATGTTCTGTGTTTGAAAATACCACTTTTAGAAAGTAGGTATTTTCTTGCCTAAGCCTTCCAGTGTGCTCTGCTGTTATGTGTATTGGCTGTCTGGTTTTGGAGGGACAGGGCAGGCTGAGTCAGACCTGGGTTGAATAGAAAGATCTGCATTGGAGTATGGGGAGGGGTAGCTCCTTGACCTGAATAGGGCTGTGCCTGGCAAGGTGAATGCTGGCTCCACCTTCCACTGTGCGTCTGAAGCAGACCCCCTCTTTCTGAAAGGAAGGATGCAGCCTGGAAAACAAAGTGCTCCAGGACTGACCAGAACTGGTTCTGGCTGGGTTCAGTGACTTGTAGCTTCTTAGAACAAAGACTTTTGGGGTATAAATATCTGTGCTCTAACCCCTACAAATTGTATTGCTCCTGGACAACAAGAAGAACCTCTGTCGGTGTAACTGAAGGAATCTACAGGAGAGGACTGTCCTTGTGCTTGTGTGCTGTTTCTTGGACTGGCCTGCAGTGGTTACTACTGGACTTGGAAGAAGAGGAAAAGGACTTTGAAGGAACTCTTATTTTATCTTGCTACAGCAATCACCCAAGGGCTAGAAGAGAGCTAGCCTCCTGCAGGAGTCTCAGGCACATCAGACCCCACCACCAGCCTCCCGTTTCCTCCCAGCAAGGATTTCTATCTGCAGGTGAGGCTCCTGTGAGTTCCAGGGCCTCTAGTTCTACTACAGAGAAGGGAGTGCTGAAAATCATCGCTAACGCCCGTTTGCGAGCCGCCAAAGCTGAAGAGCGTAAGGAAAATCATCGCGCTGCTGCCGCTGAGGGCTCGCTACCGGAGAATATTGCATCACACATTTGCGGGCTGCCAACTGCTCGCTAACCCAAAGATTATGGCATCGCATGTTTGCGGGCCTCCAAGTGCTCGTTAACCAAAGATCATCACATCGAGTTCATCGCTTCACGACATCGCAGCGCGGACGCCGAGCATCCGCCATTTTCATCGCATCGCATCAGGATCGTTGCTCCCTCGCGGGGTGCCATTTCTTTTCATCGCAACAAGATCGCACACGCAACAGGCTCGGCGCATCATCCTCCCTTCGCGGCAAGGATTTCAACGCATCGCCGGCTTAGCGTGGAGAAGTTTGACGCTTTGTCCTGCACACAGATCAGCGCATCATCCTCCCTTGCGGCAAGGATTCTACACATCGCTGGTCATGCGTGAGGAAAATCATCGCTACAACTCCTTGGCGACATTTTGGTTGCTTTGCTACAGAATCCAGGTATTTTGTGAGTAAAAGGGTCGCAGAGACCACTGCCTTGAACTGAACTCTTCTTTGCACACTTTGAACTATTTTTGCAGCATTTAAACAGTAACCCTATTTTCTAGTATTGTGGCTTTTTACTTTTATTGGTCTTGTGTTAAGTCTCTATATAAAGAAACTTATTTTTTATAACTACTTGTGTGGTGTCCCTTTGTAGTGTTCCTCACTGTGTTACTGTGTATGGTTATAAATACTTCACACACTGCCTCTGAGATAAGCCTAGCTGCTCGTGCTATGTTACCACATGGTTGAGCAGGGGTTATCAAAGGGTGTAGCCCGCTTACTCTGACTTAGGAAGAAGGGTCCCTACTTGGACAGTGGCCAGCTATTGCAAACTAGAGACCTCCATTTCTAACATTGGTGGTCAGTGGTGAGGATCTGGACTTGCATTTATGATCGCATACAGTAATTATAGTGTACACTACTAGTGAGTGCAGACCATAACGTAACCACATACGTTTTTGAGGTTTTTAGATTCTATTTTTGATTATTATTGCCAGTTATTGCTACAATGCCTGTGAGGATCTCTCCTGGGAAGAAGAGAAATTAGAAACCTACAATGCCAAGCATCTCAAATATTTTTGCAAATGTTTCACAGGTCCTATCACAGGTCTCACTAGAAGGGAAGAATATTACAAGGCGCTGAAGGCCTGGTTAGAAGCCAGGGATGCCCCTAGGAATATGGGAGAGCCTGTGGAGGGGGGAGAGAATGCAGGAGAGCAGCAGGATGAAGTGGTAGATTTGGTGGGAGATAAAGCAGTTTCCAGCCCGGGCATTAGTGTTTCCTCAAGGGGTCTGACTCCAGAAGAGATGGTAGACAGAGAGAGAGATAGGCGGCATAATATGGAGATGGCTAAGCTTCAAATGGATGGTCAGAGGGACCTAGAGAACAAGAAGTTGGAATTTGAAATTATGAAAGTGAAACTTGAGCATGAGAGAATATTGAGGGAGTTGGAGATTAAAGCAAAGAGTGTAGAGATCTCCCCCTCTGGTGGCAGCATACCAGTAGTGCTTACTGAGAGTAGAGTGTATATACCTAAGGAGGTTATTAAGGATGGCCATAAAAGTGAAGATATTGGGCAATGGTTTGCCGCTTATGAATTAGCTATGGTGTCCCACCGGGTCCCTGAGAAGGATTGGGGTGCGGGGTTGTGGGGAAGCTTTGTGAGTGAGGGGGAGGATACCTTGTTGGACCTGCCCCCCCCCCACCCCCAGAAAGTAGAATGGTTTATGCCCACATGAAAGAAGCTTTGATTACCCGCTATGGTTTGACCCCTGAGATGTATAGGCAGAGATTTAGAACCTGCAAGAAGCTAGAGGGTACCACGTGGGTTGAATATGTGTCTTTTTTTTACAGAGCAATGGAGCGCTGGGTAAAAGGTAGCAAAGTAGAAACTTTTGAGCAGCTTTATGATTTGATTGCATGGGAGCATTTATCTAGTAACTGTTTTCCTGCGCTACGCCAGCACCTGATTGATTGCAAGCTAACTAACCCTAGGAAGCTTGCTGAGGAGGCGGACCGCTGGGTGAGCACCAGGGTTCACAAGGGTCCAGTGGGAGACTTCGCCAAAGGTGAGCAGGGTCCCCAGCAGAGAAGTGGGGGGAACAGGGGTAAACCAAGGGAGTTCCACAGAGGGCCCCAAAGTAATTCCCAAGGGAACCAAGCAGTGGTGTCCCAGCCTCCCCAAGATAGGAAGCCAGTGCCCCCGACAGGTAGGCCTGTTCAGAGGGGGCCCCTTACTTGTTTTAAGTGTGGTCAAGTGGGTCACAGATACTTTGATCCCCAGTGTCCTCAAAGGGAAGCTCCTGCACCACCCTGTGCACCACCCCGCCAGCTTGCTAGTGTAGCTCTGGGAGGGGAGGAGATGGGTGCCCAAGGTTGGTGGGATCCCGTAGAGTTGACCGTTGTCTCACTAGGAGACTTTGAGATGGTCCCTAAGCCTGCACTGCCTGATAACACTAAAAAGTACAGGCAGTGGATGACCATCAATGGCCATAGAGTGGAGGCTCTAAGAGACACAGGAGCCAGTGTAACTGCTGTCAGCTCCCGGTTGGTGTCCAAAGAGCAGGTTGTTCCCCATGCGTTCGACCCAATAGTGTCCGCAGACAACTCAAGAGAGCCAATGTGAGGTGGCTCAGGTTCCCTTTGAGTGGGGGGGTCTCAAGAACTCTTCAGGTGGCTGTGTGGCCCACCATGCCCGTAGACTGTCTGTTGGGCAATGATTTAGAGGCTACGGTGGAGAGGAGATCTCACTTGGAAATGTTGGGTCTGCTTGAGTGGTCGTGTGCTACCACTCAGTCCATGGCAACCAAGGAGGGTGTTTAGAAAGACCTGGAGCCTGAGAGTATGGCGCAGGTCCCTGCCTTAGAGAGAAGGGGCAGGGGGCGCGGGAAGCCGGCCCCCTTGATTCCCACGGCCCAGGAGGGAGCAGACCCTGAGAGGGATGCCCTGGAGCCTACCAGGGAGCAGAGTGACAACCTGGGGGACCTGCCTGAGCTGACCCATTGGCAGCAGGAAGGAGGGCCCACCAGGGATGAGTTTTGTGAGCAGCAACGAGTTTACCCTTCTCTTGAAGGTGTGAGGTGACAGGCTGCAGCCCAGGCCCAGGTGACATGTCTGGTTCACATCTGATTTATTGGGAGAACAGTCTCCTGTATAGCGAGCCTAAGGCTGCTCAGCCGGGGTCAGCCCGTGTGCTGGTGGTACCCGAGTGCTTCAGAGCCTTCCTACTGGGGTTGGCTCATGACATTCCATTGGCAGGACATCTGGGGCAGACCAAGACCTTTGAGAGGCTGGCAACCCACTTTTATTGGCCCCAGATGCGCAAGAGCTCAGATACATATTGCAGAATCTGTGAGACTTGCCAGGCAAGTGGGAAGAGTGAGGGGAAGATCAAGGCCCTACTCCAGCCCTTTCAAGTTGTTAGTACCCCATTTGAGTGAGTGGGCATTGACATTGTGGGGCCTCTGGTCCCCAAGACAGCCATGGGCAACAGGTACATCCTGGTCTTGGTGGACCATGCCACCCGGTACCCTGAAGCCATCCCGCTCAGGACAGTGACGGCCCCCGTGGTGGGACGTGCACTGATGGGGATCTTCTCCCGTGTGGGGTTCCCCAGAGAGGTGGTGAGCGACAGGGGGACCAACTTCATCTCCCAGTATATGAAGTCTCTTTGGAAGGAGTGTGGGGTAACTTACATGTTCACCACTCCTTACCACCCCCAAGGTAACGGCCTGGTTGAGAGATTCAACCGGACCTTGAAGGGCATGATCATGGGCCTCGAAGAGCCCCTGAGGTGCAAGTGGGACGTCCTCTTGCCATGCCTGTTGTTTGCATACCGTGAATTGCCACAGAAGTCCTTAGGGTTCAGTCCCTTTGAACTGCTCTATGGCCATCCGGTAAGAGGGCCTCTGAGTCTGGTCAAGAAAGGCTGGGAGCAATCTCCCAGGAAACCTCCCCAGGATGAATTTAGGCACATCCTGGCCTTCAGGAACCAGACTCGGCGTTTAAGAAACATTGCTGAGGCAAATCTGGAAGCCAGCCAGGAGGAGATGAAACGTTGGCACGACCAGAATGCCACTCTGGTCGAGTTTCAACCTGGTCAGAAGGTTTGGGTACTGGCCCCAGTGTGCGCTCCAAGATAAGTGGACCGGTCCATTTGAGGTGGTAGAGCGAAAAAGTCAAGTTACCTATTTGGTGGACTTTAAATCTCCCAGGAACCCCCTGCGGGTCCTGCATGTGAATCGCCTAAAGCCCCACTTTGAGAGGTCTGAAGTGGGCATGCTTCTTGCCACAGATGCAGGGATGGAGGAGGAGAGTGAGCCTCTTCCTGACCTCCTGTGTGCAGGAGAGAAGGATGGGTCAGTGGAGGGTGTGGTCCTCTCCACCACACTGACCCCAGAGCAGCAGAGAGATTGCCACCAGCTGTTGGGGCAATTTTCGGATTTATTTTCCCTGGTACCTGGTGTCACTGATTGGTGCGTCCATGAGGTAGACACCGGGGACAGTCCGCCTGTCCAACACAAGGCTTACAGAGTGACTGACAGGGTAAGGGCCTGCATTAAGGAGGAGGTCTCCAAAATGTTTGCCCTGGGGGTGATTGAGTCCTCTAGCAGCCCTGGTCCAGCCTCGTGGTCTTGGTACCAAAGGCTGCAGCGCCGGGTGACACTCCAGAACTTAGGTTCTGTGTGGACTACCGAGGTCTCAATTCGGTCACGAGGTCCGACGCGCACCCCATCCCCAGAGCTGATGAGCTCATAGATCGGTTAGGGGCTGCCCGGTACCTCAGCACGTTTGATCTAACGTCTGGGTACTGGCAGATCGCCTTAACTAATGGGGCAAAGGAGAGGTCAGTATTCTCCACCCCAGATGGGCACTACAAGTTCCGTGTGATGCCCTTTGGAATGAAGAATGCCCCTGCCCTCTTTCAGAGATTGGTCAACCAGGTGTGGGCTGGGCTGGAGGATTTCAGTGCCGCCTACCTGGATGACATTGCAAAATTTAGTTCCTCGTGGGAGGACCACTTACACCACCTCTGGGAAGTGTTGATGGCGCTGCGCAGAGCAGGCCTCACAATCAAGGCCAGTAAGTGCCAGATTGGGCAGGGTTCTGTGGTGTACTTAGGACACCAGGTAGGGAGTGGCCACATGGCACCTCTACAGCCCAAGATTGAAACCATCCTGGCTTGGGAGCCCCCCAGGACCCAGACCCAGATGAGGGCCTTCTTAGGACTCACGGGTTATTACAGGAGGTTTGTCAAGGGGTATGGCAGCATTGTTGCCCCCTTGACTGAGCTGACTTCCAAGAAGCGGCCAAAGATTGTGAACTGAACTGACACCTGTCAGAAAGCTTTTGATGCCCTCAAGACTGCCATGTGTACAGCACCCGTACTCCAGGCGCCCAATTTTGCTAAGGAATATATTGTCCAGACAGACGCTTCAGAGCATGGGGTGGGGGCTGTTCTGGCACAGATGAATGAGGAGGGACTAGACTAACCTGTAGCCTTCATCAGTAGGAGGTTACTTCCACGGGAACAGAGGTGGAGTACAATTGAGCGTGAGGCATTTGCTGTGGTCTGGGCACTGAAGAAGCTGAGACCATACCTGTTTGGGACTCACTTCCGGGTTCAGACAGACCACAGGCCCTTCAGATGGTTGATGCAGATGAGGAGTGAGAATCCCAAGTTGTTGAGGTGTTCCATTTCCCTACAGGGCATGGACTTCATGGTGGAACACCGCCCTGGTACCGAAAACGCCAATGCTGATGGTCTGTCCAGATTTTTCCGCCTTAGTGATGAGAACTTCCAAGGGGATGGGTAGTTTTCCCCACGTTTCAGCTGGAGGAGACGTGTGTTAGAACTGGCACCATTGGCGTGGGTCTCCCTTCCATTTTTCGCTGTTGTCTCCTCTGTTTTTGCTGGTAATAGATGCACTGGGCGCTGGGCCACTGCCATTCAGTGCCACAGCGCGAATGCTCCCTGTGTAAATATGACCTGTGAATTGGTATATCCATAATTGGCTTATTTGGTTTACCTGGTAGTCCCTAGTAGTGTGGCCTGTGTGTGCCCAGGGCTGGTAAACCAAAAGCTGCTGTTGGGCCGGCAGTGCTGGTTTGCACCACCCACAGAAGCAGCTTGTAAAGTGTGTCTCAGACCTGCCACTGCAGAGTCTGCGTGCAGTCCAGAACTGCCATCTTGGCTGTGAAGTGCACCAACTTCCCAGCCCCTGAACCCTCCCTTGGCATCATGTGAGTCACCCCTATGGTAGGGTGCATTGTATGTGTAAGGTAGGACATGCTCTGATGTGTGTAACATGTCCTGGTAGTGAATTACACCCAATTTCGTTTTTCACTACTGTAAGGCTACCTGTTCTCCATAGGCCAGAATGGGAGGTTTGACTATTACATTCTATAGTCCTAACTGACCCAAAGAACATGGTAGAAAAACGAATTTAGTATGCCTGAGCTCAGAATATTAAAATACATCTTTTAGTGAAGTTTATTTTTATATTCTGTGTTTGAAAATACCACTTTTAGAAAGTAGGTATTTTCTTGCCTAAGCCTTCCAGTGTGCTCTACTGTTATGTGTATTGACTGTCTGGTTCTGGAGGGACAGGGCAGGCTGAGTCAGACCTGGGTTGAATAGAGAGATCTGCATTGGAGTATCGGGAGGGGTAGCTCCTTGACCTGAATAGGGCTGTGCCTGGCAAGGTGAATGCTGGCTCCACCTCCCACTGTGCATCTGAGGCAGAACCCCTCTTTCTGAAAGGAAGGATGCAGCCTGGAAAACAAAGTGCTCCAGGACTGACCAGAACTAGTTCTGGCTGGGTTCAGTGACTTGTAGCTTCTTAAAACAAAGACTTTTTGGGTATAAATATCTGTGCTCAAACCCCTACAAATTGTATTGCTCCTGGACAACAACAAGAACCTCTGTCCGTGTAACTGAAGGAATCTGCAGGAGAGGACTGTCCTTGTGCTTGTGTGCTGTTTCTTGGACTGGCCTGCAGTGGTTACTACTGGACTCGGAAGAAGAGGAAAAGGACTTCGAAGGAACTCTTATTTTATCTTGCTACAGCAATCACCCAAGGGCTAGAAGAGAGCTAGCCTCCTGCAGGAGTCTCAGGCACATCAGACTCCACCACCAGCCTTCTGTTTCCTCCCAGCGAGGATTTCTATATGCAGGTGAGGCTCCTGTGAGTTCCAGGGCCTCTAGTTATACTACAGAGAAAAGAGTGCTGAAAATCGTCACTAACGCCTGTTTGCGAGCCGCCGCAGCTGAAGAGTGTAAAGAAAATCATCGCGCTGCAGCCGATGAGTGCTCGCTACCGGAGATCATCACATCACACGTTTGCGGGCCGCCAACTGCTCACTAGCCCAAAGATTATCGCATCGCATGTTTGCGGGCCTCCAAGTGCTTGCTAACCAAAGATCATCGCATCGAGTTCATCACTTCATGACGTCGCAGCGTGGACGCCGAGCGTCCGCCATTTTCATCGCATTGCATCAGGATCGTCGCTCCCTCGCGGGGTGCCATTTCTTTTCATCGCAACAAGATCGCAATTGCAACAGGCTCGGCGCATCATCCTCCCTTCGCGGCAAGGATTTCAATGCATCACCGGCTTAGCGTGGAGAAGTTTGTTGCTTTATCCTGCACACAGATCAGCGCATCATCCTCCCTTGCGGCAAGGATTCAACGCACCGCTGGTCATGCGTGAGGAAAATCATCGCTACAACCACTTAGCGACATTTTGGTTGCTTTGCTACAGAATCCAGGTATTTTGTGAGTAAAAGGGTCCCAGAGACCACTGCCTTGAACAAAACTCCTCTTTGCACGCTTTGAACTATTTTTGCAGCGTTTAAAGAGTAACCCTATTTTCTAGTATTGTGGCTTTTTACTGTTATTGGTCTTGTGTTAAGTCTATATATAAAGATACTTATTTTTTATAACTACTTGTGTGGTGTCCCTTTGTAGTGTTCCTCACTGTGTTACTGTGTATGGTCATAAATGCTTCACACACTGCCTCTGAGATAAGCCTAGCTACTCATGCTACGTTATCCACAGAGTTGAGCAGGGGTTATCAAAGGGTGTAGCCCGCTTACTCTGACTCAGGAAGGAGGGTCCCTACTTGGACAGTGGCCAACCATTGCCAACTAGAGATCCCCATTTCTAACAAGACACAACTGCATTGTTGCGTGATTAGTGTTTATTTACAATGTGTATCTGTCAAAGGGAAGTGGATATTTACATAAATGTAAATGGTGAATCAATGATTTGGCAGGGATGGTAGATGAGACTACCGAGTAAGCACAACATTGATGTGGTGACACAGTCCAACAGACGTATGCCATTTCCATGGCAGTGTTGGTGAGGACAGTGTACAAATTATATGGCAGGGTGAAGAGGGGTGCCATCATGGATGGCTCCTTGACTGGTGTTTGGCAGGTGCTTTGCCACGTGATGCTCCCAAGGTTTTCTTTGGATGGCCCCTTGATCTTTTGGCAGGGGGGAACACAAGTGCAGGCTCATGGGAGTCTGAGCAGTCCCCCCTCTCCGTGACAGCAGGGGAGGATGTGGAACTGTCATCCTGCGGGCCACCGGAGGGAGGTGGAGGTGTTGGTTGTGCCGCAGGCCTGTCCCTAAATACCGCTACTAGCTGGCCAAAGAGCTCCATGATTTAGCCCATGCAGTCCACGAGTTGGCCCATGCGGTTGTCTATGGACCTCAGCAGCTGTTGTTGCTCATAGGCATCTTGCTGAGCCTGGCCCATTTGTCCCTGGCACCGTTCATAGGCCCCAACGACTCTGGTGATGTTTGCCAGGGCTTCAGACTCAGTGTCCTGTTGGCTTTGAGTGACACTTGGCCTCCCACCTGGCCTGCTGTCACGGACCAGTTGCCTCAACACTGAAGGCACCCACCTACTCTCCCTGACATCCGCAGTTGTTGGGGTGGGCTGGTTATCCTCTGGGGCAGGGCGAGTGTTGCAGGCAGCAGTGATAGTGGTGGTGGAGGTGGTGGTAGCAGCGGCACAGGTCGTTCCAGCAGGGGTCAGCGTTGATGTTGTTGCTGAGGGGGGTGGGTCAGTGGGGGCCTGAGACAGATTGCACCCTGACACACCAGATGGTCCGGCTTGGTCCTCCACATCCTTAGTTTCCTGGTAGTCCGCATCTGAGTGTCCATATTCCGGGGAAGGAGACTGGCTCTGCAGGTTGCGGTTGTCATCCTCTGCAGTCAGTTGTTGGTCATCTCTAGGACAGAGGGTAAATGGTCATTGCCTTACACCCCTCATGCTTGCTGTGTTTGATGTCTCTTATTTACATGTTTTGCTACACACAGTTAAGTATTTCACACATTGTGCGTTATGACATGGTGTGGTGTCACATTCATTATTTTCAATGGAGTGACATGTAATTGGATACCATGCCCCACGTGTAGGATTTCTCATTACGAAAAAAGGTTGCCATCTGACAATTGGCAGAAATACAACTTGATGTGAGGCATCTTTGCTGATTACTCTGCCTGGCAGCCATTACATGTGCGCATGAACTAGCCATTGTCATGTCATGCATACCTTGGTCATGTCCTGTGCTTGGATTTCTTTGTACTACAGACCATGCTTGTTTGTTTTTCCTATGGTCCTTCATGCTCAGCACCCATGGAAGTTACAGATGACATTCGGGACAGTGCATGTATGTTCCAGGATTTGCTTAAACATGATTTTTGGAGAGTCATAGATCTGTTTCTGTCACAGTTCCGTACGCTTAGCTCCTCTGCATACTATCAAGATATATTTAGTTTGCTCATATGTTGGTGTGAAGTGAGGCCTTGTGTTGTCATATGGCTCAATGCTTTTGTTGAGGGATGGTGGGGTGCATGCACTGTCTGCTTACCTGTTCAGTTGTCATTTTTGGGGGGACTTTCTGATACATGCTAAAGGGGGGGTGGAGTACTCCATCCTTCTGAGGGGCGGGGACGGGGGTGGCTGGTGGGAGTTGTGGATGATGGCTACCTACCTGTGAGTTGAGGCTGAAGCAGACAATGGCTGACACATGCTTCTGAGGGGACAGAGGTGGCTGGTGGGAGTTGTAGTGCTGGGTCCCAAGGCACATTCCCCTCCTTGTGAAGATGGTTACCTACCTGTTATGTGATGTGATGGTAAAGCAGACAATGGCTGACACATGATCTGGCTATGGTAGAATGCTCCATCCTGCTGGGGGGGGGGGGTGCAGGGGTGGCTGGTGGGAGCTGTGGAGCAGGCCTCCCTACCCCAAACATCCCTCCCTGTGAAGATGGCTACCTACCTGTTAGGTGATAGTGAAGCGGACAATGGCTGACACATGCTTCTGGCTGGGCTGGAGGGCTCCATCCTGCTGAGGGGGGGACAGGTGTGGCTGGTAGGCGTTTTAGTGCTTGTTGGCTGGACACATACAACTAGTTGATGTTGTGTACCTTTGTGGTGAATCAGGTTGAGTGGAGGTTACATCTGTGAGACCTGTGTTGGGTATTGTGCTGCAGAATAATGGACTTGGGCCTAGGAGGTGTAGCTTTGTAGTTGTGCAGGGCAGTACATAGCAGTGTGATGGTATACATTTGTTGGTACTTACCAACCTCTACTCCCCCGGCTATTCCTTCAAGACTCTCTGGGTGCAGTATGGCAAGCACCTTCTCCTCCCACACAGAGTATGTTTTTGGGTGGAATGGGGGGGCCTCCACCAGTCCCCTCAGCCAGCTCACGGTTCTTTGCCCTCTTCTTCTTGAGGACACTCTTTAGGTCATGCCACCGCGTCTGCATTTCCTGCTTGTTGCGGGGGGTGGTCCCTACGGCATTTAACTTGTTCACTATTCTTACCCACATTTGGGTCCTGGTGGCTAGTGGGGTCTGTTGGACCATGTTACCAAAGAGTTGTGGCTCAACTCTTATGATCTCATCTACCATCACTGTCCACTCTGTTTCTGTGAATTTTGGCATTTTATGTGGTGCCATGGTGTGTGCTGTGCTGATGTTTTGGGGTGCAGTTGTGAGGGTGGTGTGGGTGGTGATGGTGGTGTGTGTGTTGTGTTTGTGGTGTGATGTGTGCAGCTTTGCATCTTATTTTTGCTCTGCTGTTGGGCCCGTCAGTTGGGTAGTTTTGCAAAGGATTGTGGTCAGGGAAGGGGCTGGTTTTATGCTCAGCTATGTGGGTGTGGCAGGCTAGTGTATTGCTGTCAGGTGGGTTGTGTGGGTTGTCCTGTGATTTGTTGGTTTGAATTTGCCATGGGGGTGTGTCATTGTGAGGTTTTAGGTTAATTTGGGGGAAGGGCTAGTTTCCTGTGTGCATTTGGTGGCCTTATTGTGTGTTTTTGTCATCGGATGGCATTTCACGGAGCCTCCGCAGCGATGGCTGTGCTGCAGCCCATCCGCCAGATATCACATTCATTACTGTTCGCGACTGCGGCGGTCGGATGCAGCGGAACGTACTGCTGTGAAATCGGGGATATCATAATGTCACGTGAGGTTACTCTGCGTGCCTGGCGGCAGTTTGTTTATTTTCTCTGCGTATCCGACCGTTGCAGTCTGATTTTCACCAGCTCTGCCTGTTACGGGTGGATTTTCGATGCCTCCTACCGCCTTGGTCGCAATATTTTGGCAGTTTATCATAATCTGACCAGTGTTTTCCCCGCTGGTCCGCAGGGCGGTATTTTCCCGCTACCATGGCGGTCGGGATAGTTTTCCGACCGCCATCCTAATGGGCCCCTAAGTGTTGTGCAATAAAGTTTGTTTGTGAAAGCTGGTAATACTCTTGGCCGGGTGCTTTGACAGGTACAGTTTATTATCAGTGTCCACTCTATCTTCAGTGTACACGTTCTTAATGTGCTGTACCAGTATGCAGTTCAGCTGAGGGTCTCCCAGTCTAAAGCAGGCCAACACTGCTTGCTTCCGCGAACAAATTCCCCTTTGGTTAAAGGGAGCCCTAGTAGCTGCCTCCTTTCCTTCAGCAGCTCCTTGCAGGTAAAGAGTAGGTGCAAAAGTTCTTCTATTCCGTTTTCGCACAGGCCGTAGGAGGTTTGAATTGGGTCCCTCAGCCAAGGTGGAAAATTCAAGGCGCACAAGAGTAGGTCCAGGTGGTACCTCAAGAAGTTTTTTTGACAGATCTAGGATAGCCCTGGTTTAAATATTTTTTAGGTGCGAGTGACCTATAGTTTTTTAAGGTCATCCAAGTGTGAGCTTTAAGTGAAAAGGTAGTCTTATCCTCCACACATGAGAGCTGTTTTATTGATTTCCATGCCAGTTTCTTAACAGCTGAGTGATGGATGTGTACGTTCCAAAGATGGGAAAGCCCAGTAATTGCCATAGCTTCATGCGGTGATGTGTCTGTCTGCAGGAGTTCTTGCCATGGTAGTAGATTTAAGGTGTTTGAGGTGGCATTCCTGATCTTATTCCAGTGGATAATGTAAGTTCTGTGCCTGACAGAGATTGTTTTAATAGGCCGAACTCCTGCCTTATCTCGACTGGTGAGGTGTAATTTGGGAGGCTGAACATGATTCTGTATGCCTTGACTAAGGTGCTGTCCAGTAGCTTGGCATCTCTGCCTCGCTTTGATTCTCTGCCATAGGTGAGTGTTGGAAGAAATTGGGCATGTGCGACCCTTAGGATGGGGCTTAATGCGGACCCCATCAGTTTTGATTTGAGTTTTTTTTTTCTGTTATTGCTTGTGCCAGCTCTTTTCTTTTGATTTCTTCTTTCTGAGGAGCAAAGAAGCCTTCTTTGTCTATGGTGACACCTAGGTACTTGTAATCATCTGTCAACTGTATTTGTGTGTTGCCCAGGTGCCAGGTCCGTGGCCTTTTCATCTTGTTGATGGCCATTGTTCTTGTTTTCCCATATTTGACCATCAGGTTATTTTCAATGGCATAGTCCTGCATTTTGTTAAGGAGATGTTGCAGGCCCACATGGTGTGGCTGACCAGGACTACATTGTTAGCGTACAGGAAGCTTGTTAGGGTTGTTCCTCCCAGCCTAGGGGCATGGGAGTTGCTGGTGTTGAGTTTCTGCTGCAAGCTGGCCAAAAATAAATTCAATTAGGTGGAAGCGAGCATGCACCCCTGCTTCCAGCCCTTCGTTGTTGGTACTTGTCTGGAGAGGTGTGTGCCTGCTCCTAGTTTCACCTGTACCCATCTGTCTGTGTTGAGAAGTATCAGCATATTTAATTGAGCATGAGGAATTTCCCAATGGGCCAGCTTCCCCCACATTCTTGCCCTGTCTAAGTTGTCAAAGGCTGTGCTAAAGTCAATAAAACAGAGGTGCAATGGATGGTTAGAGGCGTTTGCCGCATCTATAAGTAGTGAAATAGCCAAGAAGTTTGTTGTCGTACCTGACGTTTTACAGAATCCCACCTGATTTAGTAGTATTATTGCGTTTTCCGCTGCCCAAGATGTGAGCTCCGCTAGCACAATACCTGCAAAACATTTTGCCTCTTTGTCAATCAACGCCACCAAGCGGTAGTTTCCTAGTAGAGACTTGTCTCAGTTTTTGTGGATCAGTGATATCATCGAGCCTTTCCATGAAGCTGGAATTATGCCAAGGGATCTAACTTCCAAAAAAAGGGGATCCAGGACTCATGCCCAATCTTCCACCCTTTGTTCAAACAGTACTGGTGGGATGCAGTTGGGGCCCGGGACCCCTTCCTTTCTTTCTTTTGCAATTTGTTGCTTTATTAGGTGTATGCTTGAGACCCTGGATTCATACTCAAGTATGTCAGCTGTGTCCAGCGTGTTTGTGGCATTGTCCCCTTCTAGTAGATCTTCTTAAATGGGGTGCTCTGGCATTTTCCTGATTGTCTGGTTTATCCCTTTTTCCATGGTTTGGTGACTGAAGTGCTCCCTTAAAGGTCTCTTCTGAAATATAAGACACAATTCCTCTGTTCTGCGGACGCATTATCTTGTTAACCGTTCCCCAAAAGCGTGAACTGTTGTTGCGAATTATGTCATGTAGTAGCTTTGCCCAGGGCTCGTCCTCCCGCTCTCTGTTGAGTTCCCACTTCAGATTTTTGAGTGAGGTTCTTTGTTGTTGAAGGAGTGTATGAGGAGTTATTCTCCCGTGGTGGTTTTGCAGAGATCTTAAAGTGCTGTTTATGGCTCTTTTGATTTGCCTTATTTGTTCCCTTTGGGCCTTCGTAATCCTACTTCCCAGGCTAGGGTCCTGACGGAAGTTTTTTTTGGGTGACGGGGTGTGAAGATCTGCTAGTTTAGCAGTGAAGCTTTCCCATCCGGCTATGTGGTTGTTTGGTGCTTCTGTTTGAGCTGTAGGAGGTCCTTTGCTGATGCTGATAGGGACTCTATGTTTGCTCCCTCAAATTTGATTCTCTAAAAGTTAATCATGTAAATGGAGTCGGGGGCCACCTAGGGCAGTTGCGTTGGGGTGCAGCTGCTGAGAGGAGTATTTCTTGAGGTCGATGGTTACTGCCCCCCTTGTCCCCTAATCAGATTGCAGAGATGCAGTGGAACAGCGAGAGGCTGACGAAAGTGTAGTCCAGTGTTGAACAAGCTGAGGAAGAGTAGTAGGTGGCCACCAGTGGAGAGTTCTCAGGGAATCTTCCATTGAGCTCCCTGAAGTTGAGGTGCTCTAGATCGTTTAGTAGGTGTCTGCTGTTGTTCGTCTTCCCGTTGGCGGTCTCACTTTGAGCCAGTATGTTCCAGTGTGGGGGTTGATTGCACACTTTATCCCTCAGCAACGTACCTAGGAGATGATGGTTTAGGTCCCCCAAGAGAATAAAATGTTATGTGTCCGACTCGCTTATGTACCTTAGTAGTTGGTCGATTAGGTGTTCCGAGTCTTTTGTTTTATGTTTTGGGTGGATATTAGCATTGACTATTACTGCCTACACTTGCACTTCCATGAGGGAGAGGGTGAGCTTCACCACAATGGTGGCCTTTGAGGCAGGAGCTCTGCTAAGGTTGTACAGGCAGTGGATACATACGTTGCCAGTCTTCTTGATGAGTTACCGAATCTCTCTCTCTTCACTGCTGGTGTCATGAAGCACATAAATCCTTGCAAATGGAAGGGATCTGCCTGCAGCATTATTATATCAAATGATTTGAGGTACTGCAGGAACTCCAGATCAGATGTTTGCTTGCTACTCCGTTAACGTTCCATGAGCAAAGGCGGAAGGTGGTTTTACTGTCTCCGATGTCTGCATCCTTCTGTGGATATTGTCATATTGTGCCAGGGAGGGCGTTTATGGTTCTTGTGATCTGGCCGAGGTCTGGATGTGTGCTTCATGGATCTGGTGCTGCTAGGGGCCTGCTTTGCTTGAGGTCGGTTGTTGCTGGACACAAAATGAGACTAACGATAGATAAGGGAGATAACAAGATAACCACATCCTGGGTATCAATAGTCCATACTTAACACTGAAAACCATGGCTGTCACAAGGTGAAGAGCAGTCAGGCTGTTAGCTCCAGGCCCTATTCTTATCAGAGCCTGGTGCTGCCAAAGCTCTCCTTAGTACTAAATTGAAACCTAATAAGGATGGTCCCAAATGATTTGACAGGCCCTGCACGAAGGCTTTTAAGGACCTAAAGCAGGACCTCAAACAAAAGTCAAGGAATACGCTGGCCGTTAAAATGGCTAGAAGGAATTATGTGCAAGCACGAAAGGATAGGAAGAGACAACTTATAAAAATGGCATAAGAGGATTTAAAGGGAGCATACGAAGAGAGAAATAACCTAGCCTGCTGGAGAATTGTGAGCTGCCTTCTTTTCAATGAAATAACCCCATCAGACAAGGGACAGTCCATCCCAGCCAAGAATTGGAAAGTATGTATTCCAGTGATTGTGTCATTAGTTCTTATCCAGTGCCCAAGTGGGGGCTGCCACTGACATTTGAATTAGATGAGGTAAGAGAAGGCATAGCGGTAATTACATTAGGGAAAGTGCCAGGGCCTGATGGGGTGCCCACGGATCTTCTAAAATCATGTAGGGACCTCAGGTCCCCACTAATCGTCCAACATCTGAATTCTGTTGCCCGTGGGCAATATTACATATTCCATATTCCTACATCCTGGAAACAATCAATGTTTGTACCTGTTTTTAAAAAGGGCAACTGAGAGGACCCACCGGTCTACCGGCCTATATCATTAATAGATGCTGAGGTTAAGGTCCTTGGTAGGATTCTCCTAAAATGATTGGAGGACTGGTCTGACTGCAAAGAAATGTTGTCTGATATCCAATACGGCTTTAGGCCAGTCCAGGGGACAATCTGACAGAATCTCAATCTCTATCTGTTGATTAATAAATATACAACTGTTAAAAGCGCAGTATACACTTGGCCTTCATGGACCTCAGCACAGCATTTGACACAGTGGATAGATCGAAACTGTGGGCCGTGCTGAGAGACAGGGGGTGGACAAGGCCCTTGCAGCCTTTCTGCACCATCTGAACAAGAGCCTAGAGGCTTCAGTGAGGTTTGGCCCCAAGGGAAAATGCACTACGCACTTTCAGTTAGGATGGGGGGTCTGACAGGGTTGTATTTTGGCCCCCATGCTTTTTATCCTGTATATTAATAGTCTAGACCAGTTGTTGAGAGACCACTGCCTGGACGTGCCAATGGTGGGAACTAGAATGGTCCCGGCATTATTGTACTCAGATGACTCTGTTCTTATTGCCCTGACATCAAATGGTTTACAGTTATTATTACATTTGTTTTATGAATTTATGGAGGATTTTGGACTGTAAATTAATTATCTTAAGTCTTATACTATGACAGTAGGCACAAAAAAGTGAAATCGAAAACTCACTATATAAAGGACCATTGTCTAGGGAAAGAGGACAGATTTTATTATTTAGGTATTCTACTGGATAATGAACTAAACTGGGGACCTCTGGCAAGAGCACATATACTATCTTTTAACAGGATAGCTCATGGCATAGATTCCTTTGCTAAGCACCTAGGACATGGCCACATCAAATCTATTTTACTCTATAACGCGAGGTACATCCCGACCATGGCATTTCATGCAGAAATCTGGGGATGTAAACCCTGTCGTCCAATACAAACTGCTGAAAATAAATTTTCTTAGGAGGTTATTACAAATTCGACAAAGTGTCTCAGAAGAAAATGTGCACAAGAAGATGGGAGCAAATTTTATTTCTGATTTCATTGAATTCTGCCCAATACTTCTTTGGTTCTCTATAAGGCTTAGGAGGGAGCTAGAATTTAATAAAAAGATTGTGATTGACTGCATGAATATTGATCTGAGCCACCGTATACCTTGACTAAGCTATGTAAAAATAACTCGAGGGGCATTGGGCAAACCATGGTTGTTCAGCACCCCAGAGTTGATCTGTAAATCAGACATATCTTGGGCCAAAGAGACCTTTGAGCTAACCACAAGAGAGGCAAGGTTCCAAGCAGTCCAACATAAAGACAGTTACAAGCACTTTAATGATGGCGAAATCCACAAATAAAATGGAAATGTATTTAACTCTGGATATATCAGCACAGAAGACTGTTAACATACTTCTGATTAAACCTGGTCCCGCAGTTGTTGATGGCGTGGCATAGACCATCAGATCACCATTCATGCACATGTGATATGACTACTGCACTAGACACTTTACATGTTTGATTGATTGATTGAGAATAGCAACTTAAGTTACAGAACTGCATTGTCCTGAAAAATAATACATCTGCCCTTGTGTGTGAGAATGTGAAAGTGAAAGAAAGAGCAGACACAAAATTAGAGTAACGATAGATGAGAGAGATAACAAGATAACCACATCCTGGGTATCAACAGTCCATACTAAGGGGTCTATTAGGATGGCGGTCGGAAAATCACTCCGACCGCCATGGTAGCGGGAAAACACCGCCCACCAGGACCGAGGCATAACCGCCGGTCCAATTAGTATGCTCCGCAGTCTAAATCCGACTGCGGCGGTACGATCGCGCCATTTAACATTGCAGCGGTTGCTGCTGCCAGCAGCACCGCCGCGATGTCCAAAAAAGCATGTCCAGCATATCCCTGCACTGCGTGGCAGGCACTGCACAGTGCCTGCCACCTAGTACAGGGACATGTAGGGGGTACCATGGGTACCCCCCAGTGCACCCACACACCCCCCAAACACATTGGGGGACCGCAATGGGCCCCCGGAGACATTCTCCGCATGCCTTTCAATGGCGGTTCCACCGCCGCGGAAAGGCTGGCTACCGACGGCATCATAATCATGCCGGCGGAGCCTGGCCCTGCACCGGCCCCATTTTAGCAGTCCAGCTCTTCCTGCCAAACAAGCGTGCTGACTGCTACCGGCACAAAAGTGGCAGGCGGAAAAACTCACCGCCGCAGCCCTCCAACCGCCATCCTAATTGGCCCCTTAATACTGAAAACCAGGGCTGTCACAAGGTGAGGAGCAGTCGAGGTTGTTTGCCCTATTTGTATTAGAACCTGGTGCTGTCATTGCGAAATGTGTTGTATATATCACTAAAGCAGGCATATAGAAGCATTAACATCAGTCATTTCTAGGTGGCACCATATACTATTTAGCTACAGAGGCCCCAGAAACTCTTCTGACTGGCCTGCTGTTTACAAACAAATGTAAACGCAGCTCTAACCACAAAACAAACAGCCATGGAACAATCTGCATACTTTTATGTAAACTCCTTCAGTTCCTGTTACTTAACAGTAGAACAGGAGAGAATTCACTTGGTCAATTGACAACCAACTTCCAACTCAGCAGTAGTTGGATGTGGTATGAAATCACTAACAAACTCATCTGTTTGACCATAACCAAAACTTTCAAATACCTTGAAAAATCTTCAGTGGTTACGGCTGGTTCAAAGTGCCACATGATCTGCCCAAATTCATACCCAAGTGTAAATGGGAAAACCAAAACAGAGGCTGCTTTGGAACAAAATCTCTAAGCTCAATGGTAAGCTAATCTACTGTTGGTAACTGCACATGCTTATCCTGTTGTGTGCAATTATAGAACCCACATGTCTTTAGTGAGTTCATCCATTCTAAATGCCACTATTGTTCATCAGTTTTAATTTTGAGGGATTGCTCCCTTACGTCGCATGTACAATAAATTCAATGTACACATGGTCCGTTAATTATTGTGAGAAGGCAATGATCTTGTAGTCCATATCCAACGAAGCAATGTATCCTTCTGCACTTCTCCATTCCCATGCCTTCAGTTAACCACACACAACTGTAATATGTAGACCTATTGGAGACATGTGGAAAGGAGAATGGAATAGAAGAGAAAATAGACACTTGATAGTGTTACTTTGATTTGTCACACTTTTAGGTATGTGCGTCTATGGGTTGCAGTGGGTTTTTGAAGACAAGAGACAGACATTTAGGGGTCTGTTACCGTAACAGAACACGGGACTGACCATCAGAGGTGCGGCGGTCCCACCAGGCCAATAAGGAAACACCCCCCACACTGGCTGGCGCATCTTCGACTTTAACATTGCAGCGGGCGGTGCTGTAAGCAGCACCCGCCGCAATGTTAAATCCCAATGGTACCATAAGTACCCTCTAGTGCAGCCACCCAACCGGGGGCCCACAATGGTCCCCCACAGTGATTTCCCGCACGCCGTTCCATGGCGGAGTCTTCGCCATGGAAAGGCATTCCACCGCAGGCATCATAATATGGATGGTGGTGCCTGCAAGGCAACGCCACCATATTGTGTGCCTTTTCCGCCTGACTGGTAATACGACCGCGGAAAAGCGGTGGACGATCTTTCCGTCTGCCGCGGTGCCCCTCGCCATACTAATATGGCGGGGGTGACACAGGAACATTTGGCGGGCAGATCGCCACCGCCGGGCCGGCGGTGGTGATCCGCCCGAGATCCTAATAGGCCCCTCAGAGCTAAGCCATTATATCACTTCACCTATGTCTTTCCAGAAAACCACTATAACTTCAGACTATCTTTAGTTTTTTCTCTTTGTCTTTGAAAACTGCAACATAATAATGTTGTAATTACCACAATGAATCTTTAAGCATAACTCACCCTCCCAATAATAATACAACCACCTTCCTTTTATGAGTACACGCTATGTGCTGCTGTGATTTATATTTGCGATAACTTGGCGTACTATAATGCAATAAGCATCAATCAGTATCATATAAACCTTTGAACACAATTAGCTTTGTCCCTAAATACCACCACTACCTTAAACACAGTATGTGCATTTCGAATATTGCAAGGATCTTTAGAATGTTGGAAAATCACTTTCATAGTTTTGCGTAATAGGATAAAATAATGTTCAACAAATAACAAAGGGCAAGATATACGAACATTAAGAATAACAATTTGCAAACAGTTTTTTTCCAAAATGCTATTTGATAATCGCTATTCTTAATGCATGAAACTTTTATTTTTAAATTAGCAATTCTAAGTTGGTTGCAAATTGACCAACATCATGGCTATTAATGAGGCAGTTTGCAATTTAGGACCAATTAGGAATGACATCCATCACAGAAACGGTGGCCTGCTGAGGTCAGCAAACCACAATGTGTGTGATTGCTTTTAATTAAAGCAAGCTTTCCTTAAAAATACAAATTGTTTTTCTTAAAGGAAAATGCGATGCCTTTAAAATATATATATATATATATGTTTTGGTCAACATTCACAAAGGGAAACAAGTTACCGAATTGAGGCTTGTACATCAGAAAAGCCATTTTTGCGATCATAAATGGCCCAATTCCGTTAACTAGGCCGTTTGCAACCACAAAAAAATCTTTGAAAATCTGGCCCATAGTTCTCCACTCCTAAGTAGTTCAGGGTCAGTACTTTCAAATACCAGAGTTTTTTTCGATTTATTCTTAGTATAGTTCTCTGTGTTTAGAGTTTGATTTCAAGGAAAAGATAACAGTCTGTAAGATGTCACAAGAACTGGAATACACGTCCTGGCTACTACACAAAGGGGTCGATTCGGATCCGGGTCCGACAGCTCTCTGAGAGCTGTTCGTATCCTTA
The DNA here is from genome assembly GCF_964204655.1 of Triturus cristatus. Lineage (NCBI taxonomy): Eukaryota > Metazoa > Chordata > Amphibia > Caudata > Salamandridae > Triturus > Triturus cristatus. The sequence goes on along the minus strand of NC_140587.1, from coordinate 319,174,614 downwards.
CCTTGCGACCGACACATACCCGTAGCCGGTCCGTCCTGTAGATGAAGTACGATGCGCATAACTGCCAAAAACCCGACCGACACGTAGGCTGTGATCCAAGCTCCATTCTCCGTCCGAGCCGTAACCCCTAACGCCGAACCGAGTCACCCGGAAGCAGTATCCATAGCAGTTTACGCCCTGACAAGGACGATGCGTACTTCCTACGCACCGGACGGGTCGCCACGTACGGCACGTCACAGCATCCGGAAAAGAAGCATATCAGCTACGATTCGCCACAACTCAATCCACGGCTACGAGACGGACCAGCTTGCAGCGGGTACGAGACGGAGCAACAAGCAGCGTGTACAAGACGAACACATCATGAATCCCATCGCGCAGGTCATACCAGTACTCTACATCTATGACCGGATCAGGAACAGACGCGGACGGTGCAGACGGTAAGTCAGACACCTACCACACAAACAAACGACACGTACCCGCAAAATGGCACACACACACAGGGGATCCATATCCTGGACACTAACAACAGGCCACCATAGGGGTTGTATGGCCAGCACCACTATCACCCACACCCATAGGGGACCTGTTGCCCAGCACCACTGCCACCCCCACTCATAGGGCTCATGTTGCCCATCACCCCTGCCACCCCCACTCATAGGAGACCTGTTGCCCATCACCCCTGCCACCCCCACCCATAGGGGACCTGTTGCCCATCACCCCTGCCACCCCCACTCATAGGGCTCATGTTGTCCAGCACTACTGCCACCCCCACCCATAGTGGACCTGTTGCCCAGCACTACTGCCACCCTCACCCATAGGGGACCTGTTGCCCATCACCCCTGCCACCCCCACTCATAGGGCTCATGTTGCCCAGCACTACTGCCACCCCCACCCATAGGGGACCTGTTTCCCAGCACTACTGCCACCCCCACTCATAAGGGACCTGTTGCCCATCACCCCGGCCACCCCCACCCATAGGGGACCTGTTGCCCATCACCCCTGCCACCCCTACCCATAGGGGACCTGTTGTTCATCACCCCTGCCACCCCCACCCATAGGGGACCTGTTGCCCAGCCCCAGCGCCACCCCCACTCATAGGGCTCATGTTGCCCATCACGACTGCCACCCCCACTCATAGGGGACCTGTTGTCCATCACCCCTGCCACCCCCACCCATAGGACTCATGTTGCTCAGCACTACTGCCACCCCCACCCATAGGGGACCTGTTGCCCAGCACTACTGCCACCCCCACTCATAGGGCTAATGTTGCCCATCACTCCTGCCACCCCCACCCATAGGGGACCTGTTGCCCATCACCCCTGCCACCCCCACCCATAGAGGACTTGTTGCCCAGCACTACTGCCACCCCCACTCATAGGGCTAATGTTGCCCATCAACCCTGCCACCCCACCCATAGGGCTTATGTTGCCCATCACCCCTGCCACCCCCATTCATAGGGCTAATGTTACACATCACCCCTGCCACCCCCACTCATAGGGGACCTGTTGCACATCACCCCTGCCACCCCCACTCATAGGGCTCATGTTGCCCATCGCCCCTGCCACCCCCACTCATAGGGGACCTGTTGCACATCACCCCTGCCACCCCCACTCATAGGGCTCATGTTGCACATCACCCCTGCCACCCCTACGCATAGGGCTCATGTTGCCCAGCTTCACTGCCACTCCCACTCATAGGGGACCTGTTGCCCATCACTACTGCCACCCCCACTCATAGAGGACCTGTTGCCCATCACCCTTGCCACGCCCACTCATAGGGGACCTGTTGCCCAGCATCACTGCCACCCCCACTCATAGGGCTCATGTTGCCCAGCACTACTGCCACCCCCACCCATAGTGGACCTGTTGCCCAGCACTACTGCCACCCCCACTCATAAGGGACCTGTTGCCCATCAGCCCTGCCACCCCCACCCATAGGGGAGCTGTTGCCCATCACCCTTGCCACCCCCACCCATAGGGGACCTGTTGCCCAGCACCAGTGCCACCCCCACTCATAGGGCTCATGTTGCCCATCACCACTGCCACCCCCACTCATAGGGGACCTGTTGCCCATCGCCCCTGCCACCCCCACCCATAGGACTCATGTTGCTCAGCACTACTGCCACCCGCACCCATAGGGGACCTGTTGCCCAGCACTACTGCCACCCCCACTCATAGGGCTAATGTTGCCCATCACCCCTGCCACCCCCACCCATAGGGGACCTGTTGCCCATCACCCCTGCCACCCCCACCCATAGGGGACCTGTTGCCCAGCACTACTGCCACCCCCACTCATAGGGCTAATGTTGCCCATCACCCCTGCCACCCCCCCCATAGGGCTTATGTTGCCCATCACCCCAGCCACCCCCACTCATAGGGCTAATGTTACACATCACCCCTGCCACCCCCACTCATAGGGGACCTGTTGCACATCACCCCTGCCACCCCCACTCATAGGGCTCATGTTGCCCATCGCCCCTGCCACCCCCACTCATAGGGCTCATGTTGCACATCACCCCTGCCACCCCCACTCATAGGGCTCATGTTGCCCAGCTCCACTGCCACCCCCACTCATAGGGGACCTGTTGCCCATCACTACTGCCACCCCCACCCATAGGGGACCTGTTGCCCATCACCCCTGCCACCCCCACTCATAGGGGACCTGTTGCCCAGCATCACTGCCACCCCCACCCATAGGATGGTTGATGCGCCACACATCCATCATACTCCAACAATAGGTATGTCAGCAAAATGCATTCCCCTAACATCATGACAACAGTGTATAATCTGTGACAAATGCCCACAACAGTGATTATGACTTCGAACATACAATGTAACTACCAGCACGTGTGACCAAAAAATGAGTGTGGCCTACACAAGGCAAGCATCACTATAGCACTGTGTCAATGTAAAAATAACACCCCCTCACTGTGTAGAACAAAAGTTAAGTGTGGGGTTCCAAACTGCAGCAAATGTCGAGCATTGTGTTGATGGGGTCTAAACCCCCCCTCATCACAGTGACCAAAAGGTAAGTGTCATCATGGTCAAAGCTGCAAATTCCAAACAGCATGTATGATTCCCGGGCCCAATACATCAAACACTTTTGGGGCAAAGTAGTGGTTATGTCCCATACCCACAGAGATGTGGTGAGGCTGACAGTGCTGTGAAAACAAAACATACTCTCGGCCATGTGCAGACAAGCACCACACATGGGGGCTGACAATGCATACAGTGTACAATGACACAAGAGCAGAAGTGACCATCACAAAGCATACACACATCTCGAAAATAGACACACTAATCAAAACAACCTGTGTCGACTGTAGGTGTCAGGTCAAACACTCACATTCCATGCCAGCAATGGCACCCAACAACCAGGATGAATGTGCAGAATGATGTGATATTACTCACAGGGACAGCAGGGCAAATCACAGAAACAGCATCCAGACAATGACCCACAACAGCAATACCAATGCACTGATGCAGATGAACAAACACAAACAGGCAACTTCACACTTCACATCTGACACAACATGTGTGTGTGTGTGTGTCTCAGTATCCCCAGGCAACTACACAACACATTAGGGGGGCTGAACCACAGTGACACAGATGTGGACACAGTGCCATACAAAAGTAACCCATCATTGGGACCCCCTTAGTGGGCAATCAGGCTTGTGAGATGATAGAGAGCACAAAAGACACATGTGACACAAGCTGGAATGAACACAAACTAACACAGCAAGAGACTGACACACAACAGCACTACCCCCAGGGACCAGACATTGGGGTGACACAAGCATGCATGACACCTCCACTGTGATGACAAAGGAAGATGTCTTACAAACTGTGAAAACCAGACATGTGTCCTGTGCCACAAACGTACATCACATCTACACAAACACAAATCACTCAGCATGGCCCGTGATCCATGGACTAATGGGAACTAGGGGCCCATCCATGCAAACATTTACATCAGTCCACCCTCAACACCACACACCCTGAACTGCAACAATGTGCATCTGTGAAGCCCACATGGACAGGTGACACTGCACATGCGCCCATGACAAACACAGGAATGTTGGGAGGAACTAAGGTGCACAGACTCATCACACAAGGACAGTTGACAACCCTGGTGAATGACAGACATACTGAACAGTATGGGATACCTGGCCATGATGGCAAAGCTCACATAACCTTCAGAATACCTCCCACAATCCCAGGACAATGCAGAAGCCAAGGAGAACCACAAGGCACACATGCTGACACCTGCAAACATTGCAGCCCTGAACCGGACAAGTGGGAGCAGTCACACACTCACACACATGTCTCAATCACTGAAAGAGATGACCTAGGGACAACTACATGATATTGCGAACTAACAAGTGCCATGGGGACCCCTGACTGTGTCCCATCTGCGTCTGACAACATAATCACAACTCAGAACTGAAAAATCCCAATGATGAAACACCAATTAACAGTAGTGTGTCATGCACCTACACATCTGGTAGCCCATGTCAAAGTTGTGGGATTAACACAGTAACACTCAGCAAGCATAAACAAGAGGAACATATCAAGGGAACACTGCCTGTGTATGAAAAGGGATGTGGACACACACATGCTCACACAACACACACCTTGGGCCCAGGCTATGTCATGGAACAACACACTTACTTGAGGGGACCCAACTCCTGTGGAAGCCCAGCTGTGGCAAACATAGTCACAGCACGTCTCAGTCATGTCAGCAGAACACTTGGTCAGTCAGCCATCAGTTACCACACAATGAAGGCTCTGGTCACAACAGCTAAGGGAGTCTCCCCTAAGTCATCTGCACATACTCAACACATATGTACAGCAAGTTGCACAGAGGACCCTGTTGCTCCTATACCAATGATGCCCACACCTGTAGGTCCAGTGGTGATGTGCACAAAGTCAGGGAAATAGACAGATTGGACAATGGGAAGCACATCATATGTGCATGGGTGCAAGCCACAGATGTGACCATGCAAATGAAATGTTCACAGATATGTCCACAAATAGTTGATCACGACACACCCAGTTAGCTGCAAAGGATGACATGGATACCGACCAGATACATATCTCATGGACCACATGGAGTACCTCACATCAACACCTCAGTATTCAACATTGGAAACCAAGCATTACAGGTGCAAGGGCATGTTAAACATCATCAACCTAATGTACTGCTAAATCAAGTTCACAGGAATAAAGAAAAAATCTTTATTCAGCATATTAAAAGTTAAACGTCCGTTCAAACAAAAGGCAAATGGCCAGTCCATTATCAAATGCCAAGGAGTGAACTTGAGTGACAACTGTCACACGTTGCTTGCCTGCACTGCTAAGGACAGGGGACATCCCCTCGGAGGGGCATACATGGGGGCAGGCCAGGCACCGCAGGGACAGGATCAGGGTGCAGCAGAAGGAGGCAGTGAAGGCGTGGTGGATACAGGAGAGACACTTGCAACTGCGGTGGAGCTGACTGAAGTGGTGGGTGCAGTCACAACTGTGGGGCACAAGGCAGATGGGGTGGGTGCCGGCACAACTTCAGTGAGCAGGTCAGAAGGAGTGGATTGGGTCACCACTGCAGTGCCCAAGTCAGACGGGGTGGTCGTGGATTCCACTGCAGTGCCTAAATCCATGTGAGCGGAATGGGGTGCAGGTGAGGTCGGCAGGACAGAGGGGGGACACGGTCCCCACATCAGTGGCACTAACCGTCTGACCAGGTGTGGAGGAGCAAGTGGTAGGTGGGGAGGGCCTCAGCATTTTGAGGATGGTGTATCTGTGGGTGGGGGAACTCGGGGCAGGGTGCGGCGGGGGAACCTCTGGAGTGGTGGCCTGGGGGATTAAGGGAGGAGACTTCGCCTTGGAGCTGCGGGGCGGGTGGGGTCTTGCTCTTCTGGCTCCGGGGGGACTTGCGGGAGAGGGTCTCAGTCTGACTGCACCTGGGGGAGGGTGTCAGGGTGTGAGGGGCACTCCCCTCTGTGTGTGGGGACTTCCTCTTCCCTTTGTAATCTGGATCTGCTGGGTCGGTGGGGAAGAGGCCAAGGTCACAGAGGAAGAGCTTCTGTGGAGATGGGGCTGCAGGTGAGGCAAGCGAAGGGGGCTAGGAGGGAGGGGTTTCGAAAGACTGCGGAGTGGTTGTGGATGACTGTGTGTGTGTTGAGAATTCCTAGATTTTTTCAATCATCTTAATGTGAAGCATCAGAACAGCACACCTCTTTGGCCGCAGGCCAATGGCCTGTGGAATGTTTCATTAGTACTCTTAAGGAAGCTGCTCAGCATGCTGTATTGGAAAAGCTCGACCTACAACTGTCTTGAATACTACTCTTCGAGGTTTCTTTTTGACCCCTCAGTCAATCACAGGTGAAAGCACTGCAACCAAGTTACATCAATGAACCAACAGTCGATCAAGCACTGTGGAAGAAATCCGTATAAAAGACTTGGATCGTAAAAGGGAAAATGAAAGCCTGCACCGACATGCAGAAGATGTGACTTTCACTACAGGAGATGGAGTGCTTGTCCGTCAAATCTAGAAAATGAAAATCTGATGCTCTCTTCAATACTGAGCCATTTCATGTTGTGACCAGCAAAGGACACATGGTTACTGCCCAATGTCCTGGGAAGTCCATTAGGTCAGATTCCTCGCATTTACGGTATGTAGCTCATCGTTCGTCAGACACTGATGTCAATGTAGAGACTGGGTCTGAAAGGACAATTCAAAACCCCTTGACTGCTGTTGTACCTACATCGCCAATGCAGGTCACGGACACTTCTACTGCCTGGTCCCAGTTTCTGACGACACGATCAGGACATGTGATCAGAGCGCCATGAAGACGCATCAAAGAGCTATGATTGTATATATGTTTGTGAAAAATGGTAATGTTTTATTTAACAGGTGGGGAGATGTAGTGTGTGAGTTAGCAATGACGGAAACCTTTTTTCTCCTGATAGACTCCATAGAACTGTGACGTAAGTGTTTGGGAGTAGTGAAGTGAATGCAGTTTTAGAATGTAGAGTTTGCGGTTACACGCAGACGAATAAAGACATGTAATACAAAGTGCCGTGTGTGGTGTAGTCATTAGTGGGTACCCAGGCTGGGGAGGACGCTTCAGTCCCCACCATGCCAATAGCATTAAAACATACCAAAGAGTTAGCCCAAATGGAGAAGTTATAGTACACTGATATACAGCACGGGTTGGCAACAGAAATAAAAGAAATTGAACATTGCAAAGAAGAGAAACTAAATGCAAAAACAACTTCAATAATGGAGATGCAAAGTGAAGAGCTAGAGAAGAAAAGAATGCTCAACAAGCAGCTGGTGGTAAAAAGTGGTCTACATTGGTGAAATTAAGTCCAATAAGCAACAAGCAAATTGTAATCTAGAGAACAAAAACACAATTCAGGGCATCAAAGAGACATGCCTAAAGACACAATCAAGCGAATCCTACTGTATATTCCTAGAGTTAATTCCAGAACTGACAAACCTCAGTGAAGAAGAAAAGAAACTAAGGCAAGTTATAGCAGAGTTAAATCTAAGTGGACAAACAAAAATAAATCAAGTCTGGCGGGAGGCATGGAAAGAAAGGCCAGAAACTTTGAAAATAAAATGCTTGTTAAATATATTGTGCAACACAAATGATTAACTTCAAAAGACTGGAGAAACGGAGACATGAGAAAAAAGAAACGAACTTAACATGGACTCACACCAAAAACCAAAAACAATCAAACATTCTGGAGCACACTCTGATTGGTGCATTGTCAAAACGGTGGGGGGGGAGCTTAAAAGCAGGGGCAAGTAATGAAAATCAAGAAACAACTATAAGGCAGAGGTCCAGACGTCACCAAGAGCCATGAATTAGAAAATGTAAGGCTAATGCGCATCATCAAATCTGGAATGGAAAATGCCATAATTAGCAGGTGGCTGGAAGATCCATGCAATTTCAATATAAGTGACATACCAAAATGTCTGGCTAAAGAAACAGATTTGCGAGCAAAAACAAAGTTTACAATTGGCTACCCGGGAAACTAGGGAAAGGGACTGTGAAAATAAATGACCTACCCATGTTAAAATGGCACAACAAAGACAAAAAGAATGAGGAGATTGTCGTGGGAAGCAAGAACTTGATTGAGTTCATGATGACATCTGCCCCTTACAAGCCACAGAGAGGAGGATACAAATTGAAAGAGGCCACATAAGGAAACAAGGGAGTGTAGAAGTGCGTATGAATGATAGACAGACTAAACATAGGCATGTGGGAGAAGGGGAAAAAACGAGATACTGGAAACATCTTCATGGCAAATCACAAGAGGAATCTTGATAAAGAAAGATGAATAGAGACTTTTTCAACAGAAAGTATCCATAGCTCAAATCCAATGACTAACAAGGAAGAAATGATTAGGCAGATGTGCACATCAAAACAAAATTCCTGCTCGGCACTCACTATCCTAAATGCATGAAAACAAGATTGGCTAGAACCGGACACCTACAGAACCGGAAATAAACGATGTGTGTGGGGGAAAAACGATAACACATCGACCAGAGAATGTGCCAGCATGCCTCCCCCCACCCCCCCCCCCCACCCCCCAAAATAGGGGATATCAAGGCATGATATTCTATTGGCTAATTTCAGCAGGAAAAAGTCCGGATTACATAAACATTTAAAAATGCACAAAGCACCTGCAAGCCACAGTAAACAGCGAGGCCTCCAATTATCCTGTAGAAACAACAAATGAGCAGAATTTAAATAATGCTACAATTTATATGAGAACATGCAGATGCGGGTTATCATGTTATTAGATATGTCCATACTGTGTCTCCTAAACGTTTATGTGCCACAACAGAAACTGGAGGATTTCACAGACCCTCACTTGGATCAGTGGCGCTGCACTGAAACCTGCCAGGTCAAAACTAATCATTGTCATCTGTGGAGATCTCAACTGCAGAATGGATGAATGGGGCCTGACATGGAGAAAAACATGGAAATAAGGAGGGCCTTTGGAGTTCCATCTATTCAGCATGAATTCCCTAAAATTGACGCAAAGGACAAAAGACTGCAAACGTTTGGAGAAGAAGGCCGTCCATTGGCGAGAAGCTCCTATGAAAACACAGTGCTGGTAACATACAGTGCAATGCTGTATTTCTTCATGCGTTTGAGGCAAAGGTCTGTATTCCACTACCTATACTGATTTGCATTTGTACGTAAATAGGGAAAGGACAGACTGGGAATACAGACTTTTGTGCATTGCTTTGCTACAAGAGATCATTCCAAAGAATGCAAGGACAGAATGAACATAAATACCGACGTTATCTATATTCTCTTAAAATTGATTTCTTTTCCCAGTCTAGAATGTCTGAGTATTTCAGGCGGTTTGTGTCTTTTGTGCATATGGCGGCACATTAGCATGTTGTCTAGGTGTACATGTTTGCAGGCATGTGTCTGTGCTAAGAAGCTGCACGTCTGCTTGCCTGAGTATATGGGTGCCAGCATGTCTATTGTCTGGGTGCCTGTAGGTGGTTTGTTTTATGTTTGCCTAAACAGTGAAGACTGTGGGTGTTTTCCATTCGCCATTCAATTCTTCTATCTGTCCACCCAACTCGTTCGTTGCTTGTAATTGTATAAGTGACTGTATTTGCGCTGCCTGTGGCTGTATCTGTGCAGTTTGCTTGGTCCAGTGCTGCATCTTGTCTGTGTACATGGGTGCCTGTTTCTTGCATATGTGCATATGTCTGCTAGCCTGCATGTTTATTGGTGTGTATGCCTGGGTGATTTTACTTTTGTTGGTTACTGTACCCATTGGTCTGTATGCATGACTGTATTTTGGTATGTATACATCAGTTTCTGTATATAATATGTTAATTTTTATATGCCTGTAGGTGAGTTGATCTGTCTGCATGTTTATATATTATTTATATTACTCACTCTTCAAGCCTCTGAAACACTGTATTGAAATCCTCCATTCTCGACACCTCTCACTCAGCACAATCCACAGACAAACTATTTCTAGCACTGTGTACAGCTGCTGAACACTGGCTAACTAGCCAACATCATTCATTAACTAAACGATATCACATTTTAAGAGACAACATCTTCCCATCTAAAATAAAACCCTCTCCTGAGACCCTCACCTTGTCCTATACATGAACTCTCCTCTAAAGAATAGCCCCACGTTGTTATCTTTTAGGAAATCGCTAAAAACCTGGCTCTTCGCCAACTAACATTTTCATCTACAGTTTCATCGGCTACCTATCTGGATTTTCTGGTATCAGCGCCTAGACGCCCCAGTGCATTTGTGCGCTATACAAATCAAATCAAATCTAACTCACATCTAACAATCCTCACTAAAACTAGCCTCTTCCCCTCCTTTTCATGAAATGACATCTTGAATTTTGTATCCTGGAAAACGTTCCAGGTTGTGTGAATTGGAAATTCGCACTATTTGCCAAGAATATGCTTGCCCTAGCTATAGTTGCTGTAGACTTGTGGCCAGATAGTGCAGGTTATTACATTCACATCTGTATAATTAGCGGCTAAGCAAATACAGCCTGACTAGAAATTTTATTTCAGGTGCAAAATAGAGGTTGCACCTTAAACGGAATTAGCCCCATAATTGTAAGCAGGGCCCATATCATACAGCCATTGATTACGGTTCCGATTCATTTTTGGAAAAGGTAGCCTTGTTTTTTAGAAGTAAAAATACCTTTTGGCCACAAGTGGGCAGTCTAGGATAAATCAGAGATATTTCATTACACATTTTAATATTATATGAACTGCTTAGTGCTGCAGTGCAATATTAGCCCTGGTATTGATGACTAATTTAATTGATTTAATCTAGTAATCAGGATCGAATAATGTATTTATTTTATTTTTCGGGAGGGGGGTGGCGGTAAAGTGGCACGTCATATTAAAATAGCCACTTACCACGCGTGATTAAATATTTAAGTGGGGATGCGTAAAAATCGTGGTGGTAGAGAAATAGATAATCAGCCAGCGAAGGACGAGAACTGCTGGCGTTTTGACTTTCATCCATGTATGTCGAGGTATGATTAAATAGCCCAGAGAGAAATTTGACAATTATTTTATGAGAAGCCTATAGTAGGGAAAGTAATGTTTGTCTTAAGCGTTTGACCAACTAAGGGCCAATAAACTGTTGTTCAGAAAAGTAATTTTTATTTAAAAATAGTGCTGCTTACGAGGGCAGATTCGTCTTTGCTTACAAAATGTGAATTCACACTGATTAATGAATTTTGTATATTCAGTACAGTCTAATTGTAGGTGCAGGCATGTATGTGTATGTTATTTCTATAGTGTGAACCTATCCAAAAGCACAGGAGCGCTGTAAGTGGTCACACGCAAGCATAGAGTGAACCAGTGAAAGGAGAGGAAGCTGAGTTATGGATAAATAATGGATTGTGATATGGGGCTCCTGAAGGAGGTCTCTCCCGAAGGCTTGCATGGAGGCACTATCGCTTGCTTTCGGTATGCACCATCAGCTCCTATCTGGCATCGACCTGATGCTAGACAATTTGGAATAAATCGAGCAAGGATCCTATTAGGATCCTATTAGCCCCAGGAGCGGCCCGTGCCGGTAAGAGAGGTGAAACGGTGTGGAAAGGGAGTCAATAGAGGACGAAAAATTTAATTAAAAAAAAGAAAGAAAACCACTTACCACGTCGGCGATGCGGTGAGCACAAGGTAAGTGGTTTTCCTTTTTTTCCCCCCTCGGCGTCATCTGTCGACTCCCTCCCCACCTCAGGCCCTGCACAGGCCTATTAGCCCTGGGCGCTGGGGCTTAACTCCAACTCTTTTAGTGGGACTATGTCCTAGAGACATACTTGACAGAGGAAACACATAGGGGACCACTTTTTCACTGAAGCACTTCACTTACCTGGTAACAATGAGACTTCACACATTGAGTAATCCAGATGCTAAGAGTTACGAGGGGGATCAACAAGACAAACTATTAGTTGAAGCTGCAGACCCCGAATGATGGTATATAGTAGCAGCGCCTGCGTGAACAATACTCCCAGTGTACCCCCATGCTGACTGATAGACCCATCCTCATACATCTGCTCACATAGATGCAAATGGTATTGTAGGACTGTTTTTTGTCTAAAACTCTATTAAAGATGATGTTTTTGGGAGATTCACTGGGCTTCTTTAGAAGGCAGGCACTGTGTGAGTCTGATATATGAACTATACTTAGTTCTGGCTGCTTGTTTCTTTGGAGACTGGCCTTATGTTGATCCTCTCTCATTATTTAATTTTGATTTACTATTGAGACAATCAGCCAAGCTTCTAGTTCGTCAATTTTCTTAAATGGAAAAGCACACAGAATAACATACATGTGAGAAACGAGTTCACATAAAATAAAAGTGCACATTTATTTCTGCAAATATGAATAGAGACTTAGTCATACCAATTAAACCACACCTAAATTAGGCATTATTTTGTAATGAGTAAAAATGCTGTAACAATCTGTATGTTACTATAAAAATTAAAGAAATAATTGGTGATAAAAGGAACTGTTGCAAAAGGGAGATGTGAATTGCAAGATTTTAATTATCTTTCTTACCGAATATTTGTGTTTAAACTTCGGTAGTTTCTTAACGTTTGTGAAGGTTGCAAAGCTGTTAAAAAAGAAAGCTTCACCAAAAGCTACAGATGAAAACCATTTGCAGCTTGATACACCCTAATTGGTAGGTCAAGTTTCGTAAAAATATAAACAGACGTATTTTTCAGAGACTGGCCATAGAACATACATTTTAAACTCCAGCACGGAGGCAGACAACAGCAGCTCATTCATTATGTTAGGCGGCGGGCCCAGAAGGGACATTTCAGTGCATTGCAGAGCTCCTGAACAAAAAATCCATATTCAATGCTACGTTTTCGGACACTGGGGTTAAGACAATATTCTTGCTTCTATCGGTTTGAGGGGACTCCAGAGTAATTACATAATAAATGACTGCATGAGGAAATGTATAAAGCTCAGGAAAGGGAAGCTAACTGTCTCAAAGCAAAATAAATAGGGGATCAACGACGTGGGTTCTGTCCTAAATCGGGACAGAATGAGCCTTTGTTGTTGAGAGGTGTGGCGCAGCTGCCGGAGTGGCTGACTCCAGAGCGCGGGGCTCATGGATTGATCCCCGGGTGCCAGCTGTAGCTCAGCATCATGTGACCCTGGGCAATAGCTCACTTAATCTGTCCGATGGCACCCCAGCGCCTTGAAACCTTAAAAAGTGATGTGTTCACGCTTTACAAATATAGATTTTTTCTGTTGACATTCAAAGAACTATCTTTAACATAATTGGCTTTGGTGGTCCTGCCCTACTGATGTTACTCAGTCTGTCAGCCGTGTATGACCCGCTTGACCATACCATGTCTTAGACACGAGGGTGTCTGGCACAACCAGGAGCTGGATTAAGTCCTCCTCCATGATGCTAGTTGGTGAGGACAGAGCACTTTTAATTATTGTCAGGTAAAGAGTCCCTCACAGGTCTAGCTGCTTTTTAATATTTAGATCCAGAAGTATCATTTGGTTGACTTTCCAAAATATGCAAAACATATTATGCATGACATGAGCAGAGATTGTTATAATGCAGGTGAAGAATTTCCCCCAAAATTAAAGTGTATGCACTGTAGGTGAGTTATCCTCAACGAGGCAAAGACCGGGCTCCTGGTAATAAACACCAGTGATTGCTTTAAAAAGGGGAGACTGCAGTACGCTCTTTCAAAATGGGTGGCACTTAAATTGCAATAAAAAACCCGGATAAAACCATGAAATCATCTTTGATTTCTCCATATCTAAGGACGACCATACCAATAACATCATCTACCAGGCATCATCTATGGTACGAAGAAGAACACATTATGTAATAGCTAAAATAGCCAGAACCAATATTGGAACAAATATAGACTACTGAAATAACTTCTTGGCCTGGGCATCAAAGGCTAAACTGAGGAAATTACAGGCTAAGTTAAGAAAATTACAAGTGCTGTAAAACTCGAGAGCCAGGGCGGGAACCAACTTGTTTAAGAGAATGCATCTCTCTCCTACTTCACTGAATTGAAAGAGCTCTCTGTGGCCTCCAGAATTCAGTTCACAGAAGACAGTCTAAAGTACAGTTTCACATTATCTAAAATAGATTTTACAATTGTTCCAACCACACAGAGCCTCTGAGGAAGAAAAAAATCCTTATTCCACCTCACAAAGAACTGTCACTTGTTCCTTTTGGAACTACTTTCCAGAGGACTCGAGAAATATTGACCAACTTCTGCCCTTTAGTAAAACTTTAAGAACTTTCCAGTATTAAGCGACCGCCACCGCTGTCAACTTAAGCTTGCAAGTTTAAGTGTTAATGTTATTAAGCAACTATATCCAAGATTAGCCTATTGTTACCCATGTTTAACACATCCTGAAAACCCCTCCACATATCTGGATAAGTGGTAAGTCAACTTCCAAACCACATTGGGTACTAAAATCACCCTGGTTGCAGCACTGGACATCCAGGGTAATTATAGATCCCAAGACATGTACATCCTCTTTCACCACTCGAGGTCTTAAATATACCCCCATTATCACCTTAATTTAAAGATTTTAGCCATCATGTTAACCGTCCTTTCTTGCTGCAATTAATACTTCTTGACATCAGAACTTGACATAAACAAAGTGTTTATTGTAGTATATAATTGTTGAAATATTACATGATAGTCCCTTCTTGAAGTTTAATTAGTTAAACATATATGATCATTCTTGAGCATTTATGACGTAGTGACAGTGGGTAAACAGTTTTGTAATCAGCGGTTGCGATGTCATAGCGGTGAATTAGCAGATTTAGAACCTGATGTAAACAATAGAAACTTCCTAAAGAAGTCATGCATAGCAATACAAAAAAACTAGATTTCAAAGCCTCCTCTCTTTAACTGGCTCTTCTACCCTGTTGTTTCTGAAGAGCCTTCTTGCAAATGTCCATCCTTTCCTCATTTCCGCAGAGGCTTTCTTCTGATTAGAGGTTGGTCCCTTGACGGCGTTCAGACTAATCTCAACGCTGCATTGCAACATTGTGATTGGCTCAGGGGAGCCTATACTGCTTCCTGCTTCCTGTTCCAGCGGATGCCAGGAAGAGGATGGAAGAGAGGCAGCAGCCGGCCAGCCAGCCGTGAGGTAAATTATTTATTTATTTATTTTCTCCCACTGGTCCTCACCCCACTGCTGATTTGCGGGACCAGCCGCAACTGGTCAAAATCAAAGTAGTACAAAACCTAGACCTAAATAGCTCTTCCTGCTCACAGAACAATTCTGACATGTAGAGAGAGATATCTTTCCTCTTTCAAGATCTCTATCCTGAATAATTGCACTTAAAGCTAAAATGTTTGCAAATGTTGCAAAATAGCACTAGTAGTCCTACAAATTCAACATCCCACAGGCTTGTCAGAGGCAAAGGATCAGCCCACTGTCTGCCCGTGACATGGCAATTAACATGGGTGAAGCTGTGCATCTTAAACCATGGCTTTTCTGTTTTTTTCTAACAAAAACATTCCCAATTTAGAAGGACTCCAGATGAGAATCGAGTAGACACACCTATCTGTAACAAAAGGTGGAACCACCAGACAAATGTCTGCACTTTCTGCATATCCTCTTCTCTCTCTCCTCTCAAACCACTTAAAAGTGGCTTCTATGCGAGATCGGGCTAGGACAGAAATTTAGCCCGAGCCAAAATAAAAGTGCCCCCTATTAGCGAATCTGATAGCTAAAAAGTGGCCCACATTTGCAAAACAGGAGTTTTGAACTTGTAAAGACAAGCTGTGTATGTGCTTTCCAACATACTGACGGCTGCATGCATTTGTGCTTGTTTCAGACAATGCTTGTGGTAATACCAGAGATGAAAACGGCCAACCAGACCATAAAACACGCCCACAAGGAGACAGACAAACGGGCCTCACACTGAGCTGTCAGGCCAGCCCCTCGGGCACTGCCTGATGGCCCTTTAGGCCAGTCCGACCCTGATGATATGTCACACACTGCACATTCCAAAAGGTTAACTATCAATAATGATACCGATGTACAGCTGCTGCTGCTCTTATGCCACAATCAGAGCTGTTTCAGATGCCTGGGTGCAGCCTCACATGTCTATGCATAGGGTCAAAAGTCTCTTTTCCTCCAGGAAGAAAGCTTCAGCTGCCCAAGCAGAGCTCAGAGTTCATGTGCAGATGTGAAGACCCATATGCCCACTTATAGGATCATATGCTCCTGTACAGCCTTCTATTTTCATGTGTAGCGTCATATGACATCTCTGCACACACACGGCAAACAAGTTTGGGGGCATATTATCAAGGACGGCGTTAGAAATTATCGTCAGTTTGGCGGCAGAAAACTGCCGCTAAAGCGGCGATAATGGGCTTGATAATAGGACCTTGTGAATTCCCATAGAAGCCCATGTTCTGGTGTGAACATGGGCTTCTATGGGAATTCTCCAGGGCATATTATCGAGCCCATTATCGCTGCTTTAGCAGCAGTTTTCTTCTGCTAAACCGGCGATAATTTTAACGCCGTCCTTGATAATACGCCCCCACGTTCGTAATCCGTAGGTTTGCTTTCTCTGACCTAGAGCTGCCATTCATTACACGGGTCAACAATGTTTTACATAGTGCTTAATTTGTGCCGGTGGTTTCCAGGCCTGCCTGGATTCAGAGTTGCCAGATTAGTTCCCAGGGGATCGGTCCTGGGGCTTTATAGGAAGACATTGTGTTGTAACTCATTGTCACCCGGCTACGCTCAGCCCAGGGCTATGAAGTTATGAAGTCGGGGCATATTAACAAGGAACAGGGAAAATTAACGCTAAGGGCGCTTAGCGTTAATTTTTTTAACGCCCGCTATCACTGGATAATATCACCTGGTTATCGCGTTATTAACAACGCTAACCGCCTAGGCGATAAAAAAACCAGCGATAGCGGCATTTTGGGAGGTTATCGCTGGTAATGCAGCGATAAAACTACAAGGATAGGGATATCCTTGTTGATAGCCCATGGTGGACTTAGCCATGTAATCCACCTCCCATTGGATTACATGGCTAAATCTGAAAATTAGCAGACGTAAAAAAGCAGCATTAACCGTGGTTAGCGCTGCTTTTTTTCTCTCTAACAGGGTTAGCGTGAAGCTTGATAATAGGGGAAATGTCGCCTAGCGACATTTCTCCTATTATTTTTCTCTGGAACGCACACTTTGCATCTCATTAGAGATGCAAAGTGAAGCGTAGTGAAAAAGGGTGCTAACATGCGATTTTGCATGTTAGCACCCTGTTGTTGATACGCCGATATTTTTATCTCCGCTTCTTTGGCTTTTAACGCCAAAAAAGCAGAGATAAAGCCCTTGTTAATATGCCCCTGGGTCTGTATATCTACGGTGCACTATGGGCAGGATTGTAAACAAGCATTGGCTTAGCCAATAGGTCTCGCCTTTGGGACCTTATAAGTGTTTAGCCATGCAACAGTTGCATAACTAAATACTTATAAGGTCCCAAAGCGAGACCTATTGGTCATGCCAAGCGGCCGTGAAAGTGAAAGCGATCGCGATCACGATCAAGAATCATAGCGGCGAAAGTGAAAGTAATCGCGGTAAAGCGCGGTGCGCGCACCCGTGCACATACACTGTAGCTCTAGGCTGGCCTGGTAGCACTTTTTGGAGCCCTCTCAATAATTCTCGCCAGACCAGCGCATGCGCTGGGTCAGGCGAGACCTAATAATCTCCTGGCAGACCCAAATGTCTTACATGAGACTTGACCTGTCTACACGAGCACAAACAGAGCAGTAATTTGTCCCAAAGCTGCTGGGAGGGCCCAGGCCATTATGGGGCGACTGCAGTGTGGAGTTGAGACCTCATGTATGAGCCCCTGAGCCCGCACCATACTTTGCAGCAGCAGTACTCTCGCAGTGACTGCAGCTTGGTTTGAAAGGTGCCACATGCTCACCAGGGATTCGGGCACAGCACAAGATCTGATTTTCATAGCAGGGAGACTGCTTGCAGAATCATGTGGGAACGCCAAGTAATGTCGGACTTGCTGTGGCCACCTGCAAAGTGCTGCCAGAGTTTTCATTTTCATATGTCAAAGAACAAGCCGACTAAAAGGGGCGAGCTTCATATTCCCTTTGTGAGCATTCATAAATATGTCACCTCTGCTGATTGGTCAAGAGTTCAGACATACACTTGATTATGAAGCACCTCTATTAATTTTAATTTCAGTCAGGCCAGTCATAAAGAATATGCACAAAGATGTCTTCTTCATGGGTGCAGCATTCTGATGTAAGTCGGCAACGGCAAGTTCAGTCCCTCTCTTAGTGAAGAGGTTGTATGCCTGTCAAAAAGAAAATGAATTCTGCCTGTCACCTTCCTATAATCTCGTCTTTCAGGGCAAACCATTACTCTTTGATGTCAGAAAAACATGCCTAGTTGGCAGCTAACGAGCCTACCGAATTGGTTCCTAACCCAAATCAGTCAGTCCGACTCATTCAGAGCCGAATCATGCAGCACAATGGGGATGGCTTCCGACTGAGCGAGTACGATGACCAATTCTGACAGCTGTACTGACTCGATTTTGCTGAGACAAAACGGATTTGGGAATCGGTCTTTGGGGGGGCAGCAGCACGCCACTCTCTGGCCGGGGTCCTAAAAATCGGGTCCGTTGGGGTACCCCCCTTTCCTTGCATGCACAGTGTAGCGGACACCATGGGGTGCCCGCGACAGGGTGCAGGCTTTTCCCCACCCACCCCTATTTGCTATGGGAGCCTGTGTACACTTCAGTATACAGGCTCCCATCGAGTTCAATGGCAGTCCGAGCGAGTCCGTCACTATACGGATGCAACTGAATCGGTCAATCAGACTCCAGGAAAATGATTTGCTAAAAAAAACCTCCTGATCCGAGTAGTAGAGAGGGCTTTCCTAGAGAGATCGGAATCGGGCCCTTAATGTGTCAACACCCCTCTCTTCCTCATTAAGAATATTATTTTCTACGTCTTTTCTCCTTTTATTCTACTCTCTTACCCTAATTGTTCAAATCCTAAACTTAATACCTTTTATTCTCTGTCTTCGTTGACAGTTAAATGTACCCCTGTAACCCTCTCTTGAGATACATTGTTCCACTGTAAAACACCCTATAGGGTAAAGCATCACTATATAAAAAAAGCTTAGATAATTAAAATAAATAAATCATCATAGGCTGCGCCAGTTAGAAATTGGTAATTTGTTACTATTTGGTGGAAGAAGAACAGGCCCACTTCTCTCCTTT
The DNA here is from genome assembly GCF_964204655.1 of Triturus cristatus. Lineage (NCBI taxonomy): Eukaryota > Metazoa > Chordata > Amphibia > Caudata > Salamandridae > Triturus > Triturus cristatus. Next base: position 319,155,318 of record NC_140587.1, on the reverse strand, counting down.
CAGCTAGTGTCGGAGCATCCCCATATACTGTGGCAAATGGACTCATAAGCTGTGTCCAGCACTTTTCCTGATCGTCATAATTTTCTTCCAGTGTGTACAATGCTCACTATCTTGTCTGTGAATATGCTGAAATTAAGTTTTAGATCAACTATGTAGAGATTCAACTATTTCATAACAAACAGGTTAGATAATGCCTACTAAACTCTAAATAAATAAATCCAGTATTTGTAAAGCGCGAACTACTCACCCATAAGGATCTCAAGGCGCTGGGGGCCATCGGGGAGATTAAGCGAGCTATTGCCCAGAGTCACGTGGTGCTGAGTTGAGCTGCCGCCGTCGCCGGGGATCGAACCGTGATCTCTGTGCTCCCTGTGCTCTGGAGTCAACCGCCCTGGCGCAGAGCCACACAAACTATGAGGCCCTCATTCTGATGTTGGTGGGCCCGCCACTGACAGGCTGTCAGTGGCGGGCCCACCAATATCCACTGAAACGGTCCGACCACTGGATTATGATCTGGCGGTCGGAGGCATCGGGCAGAGGGACCAGCTGCTGCTTTTCCAACTGACTTAAGGAGCCTATCGGGGCAGCGGTGGACCTGTAATCCCTACGATAGGGGCAGTGCCTTCTCAGGCACCGCTGTATAGATTAGGATACCGGTTTCCCTCTGCCTTTTCATGGCAGTCCAACGGCTCTGAAAAGGCAGGCGAGAAGGGACTCCGCTATGGGCACATCCATGCACCACGTGCAAGGAACTACGTGGTGCCTGGCACACAGTCTAAGAATGTTAAAAAATATGCCTTTTTCAATTGCAGCTTGTGCTGTACCCCTTTTCCAGACTGTAGCACAAGCTACAATTGGAAAAATCATCTTTGTGACCGCCTTGCTGGGGGAGGAACCGGTGACTACTAGTCAGGCGGTTCCACTCCCACTGCAATGTCATTCGGACGCTCGTCCAATCGGCATTGTAATGTGCCCCTTAATCCCTCATTATCCCCTGTTTTGACCTGCTAAGGCCATAATGGGGAAATAATACCTCTATGGGGAAAAATTAAACCTTGGGATATTTTCCCAAACTGTATTGCCTCACGGCATTACCACTGTGTTACTACCCAGATCAGAATAGGACCCTTCCTGTTGAAGCCTGAGGAAGCCATCTGTAGTTGATAATGGAGGTAGGACTCAAAGATCAAATTCAACAAAAAAGAAAAAATCTCATATATATCTACAACATTTTAAATTTAAAACAATGCCTTGGATTGCAATAGAAAAATTGGAAAAGCTTTGCAATATTCATATGTTTGACTGTACATTTGGGATAGTGGAGATGCTACTAACATTCTTTCTAGTGTATACTGGATAAGCAAGATAGTGAAGCCAAAGATGTATGTATGTATGTATGTATGTGCGGTCTTATATAGCGCTCAAATTACCCTTGGGCATCTCGGCGCTTGCATTGGGAACCCGTCCTGGTTTTTCCCTGTGAGATAACCCGTACTGGGCATCCCCAAGGTGAAAGCCAGGCATCCCGCCGCAGGGGGCCGTTGTGGAGATTAAGCAAGCTTGTTGCCCAGAGCTGCATAGTGTGAACTCGTGCTTAGAGTAGGCACCGAAGCGAGAATTATCGAGTCCGTGGACAATTGGGCTCCAGACCCTGCCTCGTCGGGAATCGAACCCTGGTCCCGGGTCTGACCTCTGCTTCAGGGTATGCCTCCTCTAACCAGTGACGTTATTTTAATTAGTGCTACGCCCTAGGGGCAAGCCTAAGTTTATACGACTTAGCGTGTGTTTTGGTGTTTTGAGAATAGTTTCATCAAGTCTACATCTGAGATTCATCATGCACACATGTGTGTGCATGTGTGTGTGTATGTTTCCGAGTGAGGTGGGATCACTGACATAATATCAATGCATTACATTTCAAAACACAAAAATATCAGTAAATAAATATTATTAACAAAAATATTGCACTCCTACACTTAACTAATAAAACGACAAATATCGAGATAACAAATATCGTTGTTAAATATATTGATCTTTACTTCTATCAAAAACACAAATATCAGAAACAAAAATATTGGCACCTCTGAATAACTATATAATATATCAAAAATATCAATCCACACAATAGCGACTACAATAATATTGCCAAAATAATTAGAGTAGGGGGGGCGTGGCCTGGCAGCCAAGATAGTGGACATGTGCTAGGCGAGCTCTGTCCAGCCTAAACATTTATCCTGAATATATCCTGTCGTCCGATCCTTTCCTGCACTCGGACCATGTACCTAGTGGGGCGCGAGTGGGGGTTGGGATCTGTGCCTGTTTTATCCCCGCATCTCAGCATGGGAGCGGTGGTGGTGGCGACCTGGAGTGCGGCCCAGGAGTAGCGGAGCTGTGCCGTAGCCTGGAGCGGTGGCTGGCACACGGAGGGTGACGTACCTGGGTCTCCGGATGGTCTACTGAGCCGATCGCCGTGTGTATGCAGAGGCGGCTTGTGAGGTGAGGGTGTCGGGCGGCAGCTTCTTCTTGGAGTCAGCCGTGGGGGTCTCATGCGAGGCTTTCCCCCTCCCCCGCTCTCCCGCTGGAGTTGTGGCTGAACTATCGGCGGTTATATCGGGCTGCGGGGGGCACTAGACTGAACCATCGGTGGTCTTATCGTGCTGCGGGAGGGGTGCTGAGAGGAGAGGGGCGCCGCGGACAGTGTCTGGCGATCGCCTGGCTGCCCTGGGGTCGACATTGGGCCCGAGCACCCTGAGTCATCGGATGTTTGGAGGGCCGCTCTCTGCCTCGCTCAGCATTGGCGGCGCTGCGCACTCGCTCCGGCGGCCATATCGGGTCGCGTGAGTTGGCGTGGGCAGCTCGTCATAGCCGAGTATCCCAAAGGTAGGAGGGGACACTACAGGGGGCCCTGGGGAGAGTGTGGGTGACCCCCTGGCTCCCAGGCATTGAGCCCAGTTGGAAGTGGCCATAACTGCTGCTGAGACGGTGGGGGGGGGCCCAGATGTGGTAGGGCGGGCCTCTACAGTGGGCGGTTGCCCTTGACTCTAGTCTACCTGATTTTGGTCATCCCTTGGGACCCCCTCCACTCGCTGCTTCTCTATTGTGGCTTGCCGGTGTTCCTGCACTCGGCAGCCAGGTCGGGTTGCACGGGACCCGGATCTATGGCCCAGGGGCCTCTCTGCGCCTTGCTTATCCTTGCACCTGTGTCGTGTCGGCCAGCTACTTTCACAGGAGTGTGACGCTCTTTCCCTATACGCAGACGTGCGTGTGGTCCTCGAACACAGCGGCCTGGAGGTCTAGTGCCGGGTGGCCTGGGAATAGGAAGGCTCAGTGGACGCCATTACGAGGGACTAGACGAGTGGCGGCTCAGCCAAACAGAGCACCCTCGACAAAGATACAGGCCCTGGGTCTGACGCTGTGGAGCCTGGAGGGCCACAGGGGGCTGTGCCAGACATACCAGACAATGCTGCACTCATGGCCGCTATCACGCAGTCCAGAGATGTCCTTGATGCTAAAATTGGGGCGGTCGGCGGCTCTGATGTCATGCTCCTCTGACAAGACCTGCGGAACGCGGTGGCCTGCATCACGGAGACTGAAACGCGGATCTCTGGAGTGGAGGACGGAGTTGCCATTCTGCAGAAGCGGGTGGACACCCTGGAGGCAACCCAGCGGGGCCCAGCGACACGCATGGAGGATGCAGAGGGACGGGCCAGGCGTAACAATGTTTGATTTGTGGGTGTCCCGGAGGGGTGCGAGGGGGGAAATATGGAGCAGTTCCTTACTCAGTGGTTGGAGAGCTGGCTGCCCCAGAGTCCCTGCCCCTCTGTTTCGTGGTTGAGCGTGCCCATAGGGCCTTTATACAGAAGCCTCCCCCTGGAGCCCATCCAGGCCGGTCATCGCAAAGCTACTGAACTATCATGACCGAGACGTCATTCTAAAACAGGCCAGGGCCAAGGAACCTCTGCTATTTGATAATTGATCTTTCCGAACTACACAAAGCTGGTCCAGCAACAGAGACAGTCCTTTTTGGCGGCCAAGGCTCGACTTCGCGATCTTAAACTTCCATACACTCTGCTGTATCCGGCCCAGTTGCGGGTGGTGTATCGATCCCAGACTCATTTTATTGACTCGCCAGAGGAAGTGCAGTGGACAGATGAGACAGTACGATTGCGTCCCCATACAACGCCTCGGCGGGAAACCGACTCTTCATCTAGTGAGGCGGCTCGTAAGCAGCCTCAATCGAAGCTCAAAGATCGCAGACGCTCCAGATCGAGCCGTCGATCCTGCTCCTGCAGTGCATCCTTCCAGGCTGGATCGGCTTCCCAGCAGTCTACATTGGCCTCCTAATTGGAGGGGGAGACCGCAGTCCTGTGTAACTTTGACATTGTTGCTTTGATAGGAGGAGTCCAAGGGAGTGCCGGCTTCTCCGTTGGACTTTCCCACGGAGAGGGTGCCTGCTGATGTTGGGCTGTAACTCGGGGATCCATTGGTCAAGGTGTGCCGGGACTCTCCATTGGGGTCCACTGACAGCACCTGCCGCGACAGAAGCTTCATCGTTATTGAAGTATAGGGTGGGTGGGGTTGTTGGGTTGTTTATGTTTCTGTCTACAAGTCGCACTTTGCTACAGTATTGTTAGACCTTGATAAACACAACACATACTTTCTTTTGCAACAGCGTATCTCATCAGGGTTTCTCATGGTTGACCCACCTAGAGGAACCCAGGTATCTTCTCGGACTCTCAAAATAGTGAGCTGAAATGTCAGGGGGGTATTAGATAAAATCAAGCGAGGGGCCATTCTTCAGCAGGCTAAGAGGGTCCATGCCGACATACTCATGCTACAAGAAACACATCTTATGGGCTCGAAGGCGCTCTGCCTTCAGCGTTTTGGCTACGCTCAGGTGTTCCATTCGGGGTTTGTGCAGGGGTCCCGGGGGGTGGCGATTTTGATTCACCGCCGAGTTCTATACACACATGTTAAGACGTGGGCAGACACCCAGGGGAAATACCTGTTCCTGCAGGGCATGATCAGGGAGGAACCAGTGATATTGGGCTGTGTCTATGCACCTCCTCCGCTATCATGGGGCCTTGTGGAGCGGCTTATGCCATTATGGGCAGATATGCCGGATGGCCTGCCCGTGATTGGGGGCGACTGGAATGATGTGCTGGATGTGTCCTGGGATCATTGGAGGTCCGGGAAGAGTGTAGCTGCTCGCCAAGTTACAAAACTTTCCTCGTTAGTGTCTGGCCTCGATTGGGTGGACCCCTGGGGCCGGTTGCACGGAAATACTCAGGGTTACACATATCTTCCCGCGGTCCAAAATTCCTACTCTCGCCTCGACTATTTGTTGATCCCTCGGGCAGCAGTCGGTAGGGTGGTGGGGGCGGATATCCTTCTGAGGGGGCGATCATTCGCCGATTACTCTTACAGTACAGATAGGCTGGGCAAAACAACTCTTCCGCTGGCGCCTCTCGACGTGGAACCTCCAGAAGGCAGACTACATGGGAGTGTCTGGAGAGTGTGCTCGAACAATACTTGACGCTTAATGTGGGACTGGTTTCTGGGGCCGAACCTCTGTGGGAGGCTCTGAAGCCCACCTTACGGGGCGTAGATATCTCTTGGAGGGAGGCTCTGCTACAAGCAGAGGCTAATATTGCAGATCTTGACCATCGCAGCAGAGGTGTCGGGGGTCACCGAGCACGGCAACAATTGTTGCTGGCGCAACAGAATTATGCAGCTCTTCTTATGGATGAGGCCTGCCTTACTTGTTCTACCAATGGGGTGATAAATCTAGCAAGATGCTTCATCGGTTGTGTCAGAGGATTTCCATTCCCAGCCCCTCCCCGGTATAGTAGGCCCAAATGGAAGGCCCCTCACAGACTCCCGGGACATTGCTGACAGCTTCTCTACATATTTTGCGGCGCTGTATGCCTCCAGAGAATGTCTCCACGAAGACGTGATAGGCCGGTTTTTGGATGACCTCCCGCCTTGGGGCCTGTCCGATGAGGCCAGCGCGGAGCTTAATCTCCCGCTCACGGCGGAGTAATTAGGTGCAGCCCTGGGTGATCTTAACTCAGGTAAGGCTCCGGGGCCAAACAAGTTTCCCTGTGAATTTTTAAAGAAATTCTTTCTGCAGCTGGGACCCCATTACCGTAGAGTGGTGGAGGAGTCCCGTGAGCGGGGGTGTCTTCCTCAGGATTGGCGACATGCGGAGGTTGCGGTGTTCTATAAACCAGGCAGACCCCAGACCAGCACGCTTCATATAGTCCCATTTCGCTCCTGAACGTAGAAGCTAAAATATTGGCCAAGGCACTGACCAACCGCTTGCGGTCCCTCATTACTACCTTGGTACACCCAGATCAAGCCGGGTTTATGCCCCAGAGGGCGACCCGACATAATATTCGCTGGGCACAGGTAGCTGTTGCGGCCATTAGGTGAACAGGCGGCGCTCTTGCTGGCAGATATCGGCAGGGCATTTGATTCCCTTAGTTGGGTATATCTATTCGCACTGCTACGCAGGTTGAATCTTTACCTGTGCTTTTTGTCCTACCTGTCCCCACTTTACACTGATCAATCTGCGTCGGTAAGCATTGTTGGCTCTACTTCCTCTACCTTTTCTCTTGGACAGGGTACCCAGCAAGTCAGCCCGCTGTCTCCATACTTGTTTGCACTGGCGGTTAAACCCTTGGCCGCCTGGGTACGCATGGACGCGCAGGTGACGGGCTTCGAATGGGCGCACGAATTGTCGGATCGTATTGCATTATATGCAGATAACGTGTTATTCTTTCTCACAGATGTAAATTGGACGGGGCCGCGGCTGCTTCGTATCATGCAGATTTTAGGGGAATCATCGGGTCTTTACTTGAATCCCAGCAAGTCTACCTTGTGGCTTCTTGGGGACACGTCGGGTCTGGTTGACTGGGCCTCGTCGGTTTGGGTTGTTCCTGGCGGGATGAAGTATCTCGGGTATTTTTATCGGATTCATCCACTGTGGCATGGGAAAGAAATTTGGTTCCGGTCTGGGAACTTGCTCGGGAGGATCTTAAGACACGGTCTCATATGCTGTTGTCTCTATATGGTCGATTGGCCATCTTTAAGATGGTCTCTTTCCCCTGTTTACTGTATCAATTACAGAATCACCCCTACCCGATCCCCTCTAGATGGTTACGGCACATCAATGCAGCTTTGGGTCAATATTTATGGGCAGGGGGAGCGGTGAGAGTCGCGCTACGGACATGCTTCCTTTCCACCTATTGTGGAGGACTGGCAACCTCTGATATGCTATCATATTACATGGCCTCACATTTACTGGTCTTAAATGAGTGGTGGTATGGGGGTAGAGACGAACCTGCCTATGATGTAGAGCGGCGTCTTATGGGGGATCTCTCCTTGCACATGATTCTGTACTCAGCACTGGTACGTAGATCCCTGCCGTTAGCGACCCAGGTAGTTTACCAAATTTGGAGACAGGCCTTGCAAAGGATGGGGTGGTGGAACACGCTGATACGGGAAACCCCCTTATGGAATAATGTCTGCTTGCCACAACTAGCCACTCTGTCAGGGTTTCGTGGTTGGGACAACATTGGTATCTCTACCCTGGGATACGTCATGCAGGGGCCGATCCTGAAGTCCTTTCAAGACCTACAAAAAGATTTTCAAATGCCAGAAACACAATTTTACAAATACCTTCAGTTTCGACATGCCCTCTCCCCTAGTCTGGAGGGCGTGGAGTCACTGGCAGAGTTCAGCCCAAAAGAAGCGAAGGAATTTATGGGGGACCTTCAGGATCATAAAATATCTAAGATCTACCAGTCCCTGGTGACTCACAGCTCCCGCATACTGCAGAAGCTCAGAGGGGCCTGGGAGGGTGACTTTGGCCCACTTGATGAGGAGGACTGGACGGAGGCCCTGGCATCCCCGTGGGGCGCAGCCATAGTGATACGTCTGCGCCTTGTCCAGTTTAAATATCTTCATCGGGTCTACTTCATGCAGGTCCAGTTATGGAGGGCGGGACTGGTGGCCTCCCCTGTATGTCTTAGATGCGAGCGGGAGGAAGGGACCCTGATGCACACAATTTGACATTGTCTCTCCTTGTCACGGTTCTGGAGAGGGGTAGTGACCTGCCTCTCTGAGATGTTGAGCTGGGACCTGCCCCATTCGCCGAAATTGGTGCTATTGCATGTCATGGATGGGATTGGGGGTTATATTTATAAACGCCATCTTATGTTGCTAGGGTTTACTCTGGCGAAGAGGGACATTGCTAGAGCATGGAAGGCACCGGTGCCACCCTCGGTGTCGGCTTGGAAGAAGGGACTGGACTTCTGTTTTGGCTTGGAACTTCCTATTTTCACTGCAAGAGGGTGCCCGCAGAAGCAGTATAACATTTGGAAGCGGTGGGCAGACTATCGGGGCTTGCTGTTGGAGCCGGTTGATGCCACAGGGCCCCTCCATTCAGTTTAATATTACCCTGCTGGTGCAAGCTGTAGTTTCTTGCATTTGCATTTATTGTAGTGTGCGGTTGTGGTGCAAAATGCACAGCTAGGCTGTTTCTGGGAGGCCGTTAGTGCGACTGGGGGGGGGGGGTTGTTGGGTGGGGGTTTGCATATGGTTTATTTAATCTGTATTGCTTTCCATTTCTTCTTGATCTTATCATTGAAAAGTCATGAAGCTTTATATCTATTGTGCAGATCTCTCTGGGTTACAGAGCCCTGCTTTATATGTGTCATTTAATGAATAAAATCTGTTTAAGAAAAAAAATTAGAGTATCATTTATAAAAATAAAAAAACACTTTTATGTAAGTAACTATTATTTAAAATAAACATAAAATTTTTTATGCGCATGTTTAAATTAAAAATGAACATATTACATCCCAAACTATTTACAATTCACCCCCAAAAATATAACTACATTAATCACAATATAACAAAAACATATTGCCATTACCTTCAAACATGTACACATCAACTTAAATATTAACTTTGGTGCCGGTTGATGAATTTTCGCTAAATTTTCAAAAAAAGTGGCCATCTCAGGTCAGCTTCTATCTTGAAAGTTTCGGGGTCATTCGTCAAGCGGGGACTGAGAAAAAGGGGGGTCCCATAACGCGTTTTCCCCATGTTCATTTCCATTGGAAACTTTAGACAAATCTACAGCCTGAACTGCTGAACGGAATTACACAAAATTTGGCAAGAAAGTAGGTCTTGGTTCAGAAAGAGCCCTTTTTAGGTCTCGCCTAGACAGTGCTTGCACTGTGTCTCCGAGACATGCAGTATACACTTTAGTGTGGAAGCTTCGTGGAAGCTCCGCCACTCGCCACCCATCTTTTTTATTGGCTTAGGTCAGTAAATGCTGCTTTCCGATTTGTTTAAGGCTTGCTAGTCCCTCCTCATGACGATTATGTCATCATTTGTAACCTTCCAAGGCTAATTGACCCCTTTACTCACCGCACTTTCTTCTGGGGCCCAGCCTAATCACAACGGTGAGCAGGCGATGATGTGCTCACTTCCTGGCCGGGGTTCTGTCGTTTCCAGCTCCCCGTCTGTAAGTGCTCCCCCTGCATGTGCGTGCATGCCCATCAAACCGCATTGGCGTGTTTTCACTCCAGGAAACAGTTGACTTGTATAGATTTATATAGCGCGAACTCGCAAACTCGACCCAAAGGTATTGAATTGCTTTACATGAGCATCCATTACATTACACAAGGACACATTATTCAGGCACGGGGAGATAAAGTGATTTGCCCAAAATCACAGAATGTGGACGCGACCCCGAGGCTCGAACCCTTGTCTCCTGCACCAAAGTTGGCAATCTAGCCGTCAGACCACATACGCTTACGTTGTCTAACGGGAGTGAAAAAGAATATAGCCAAAAACAACATAAAAGAAAGCACCTCTTTCCGCTTGGATTTAAATCGTTTCCGAGTTAAGTAAAAACATTTTTTTCTAATTATAACGATTTTGTATTCTTTTCATACACATGTTTAAATTGGAAATTAAATTATCACCTACGAGTAAACCCTTGCGACTTACTTTTAGAACTAAATTGTTTAATTTTAACAGTCATCGCGTTAACGATGCCTCATAGGAAAATGCATTACTTTTTCGAATCAAACTACGTATCTATACATTCTATACAAATTTGTTTCCTAGGAGGCGTTCCCATATGAACATGTCCGCCAGATTCCATTGACTACATCGATGACTCCCTTGTCCTTTTTCTATGCCGTTGAACTGTTCCTTGTTTGGGGAATGCAGCCTTTTGTTCAGCTTGCACTGAATAATACCGAGATGTGCTTAGGGGCACACAGCTCACTTGACTTAGCTGCCTTTTGATATTGTAGTTAACCGAGATGGAGGGAGGTGAGTGGAGAGTGCTGTCAGCACCAAGCTGTACGTGGTAGCCACTGCTACTACATAAATCTCGATGAATAAGATATGTTGCTTTGTATTTGTGGTATAAAAATAACTATGTTTATATAAAAATATGTTCCTTGCTGCTGGGTATGCTTTAAAATGATAATCGCTGCCCATGAATGTTGAGCTAGCTAATTGATTGACTATCTTATTTTAGCACTAATGTGCTGTACTGCTGTTCAGCTTGCACTTTCCCTGCGCACTATCAGTTGGCTGTGCAGTGAATAGTGACCTTTGATGAGTTCATGTGAGTGCACTTATTGCTGTAACAGCAGATGTTAAAATGGAAGACAGGATAAGCTGAAGTTGAAAAAACAGCCACACTTCATTTATCCCGAACGTGATGGCATCATATTTGCACGCGCTGTGGAAAACTACAAGCGTCTTTCCGCCTGCTCACGACCGCAGGAAACTTTAGTGTTGGGGTATCTGTGAGGCTCTTTGAGGGCTATTAATCATTACCTAACTGATGGCTTCTGTTATTTCTGCCATTATTTATCTTCCCTGTAAAGATAATGTATTTTGTCACACGCCATTGATCGTCTCTCCATGCGTAGGTTTTGAATGTAATGGATAAGGGGGGAATGTATCATAAAAAAAAGTCTGAAGTCATTCTTAAATAGATGTGAAAATACACTGGGCAAAGTTGGAAGTTGTAAACAATAACAAGCATTTGCAATGCATTAGGTCTCTCATTTATGCATGTTAGGCATGTTTAATCTATTGATATTGCAAATAACAATGCTTTTTATTCTTGTTTTCGTGTTTTAAAACATAAATAAAAGGCATTGTCATTTACAATGCCAATAGCTTAAACTTGTTAAGGGGTGCTCGCACCGGCATAATCACCTGTTCTGCCTATCTCTACGAGAGTTTTTTAAAACTGTTGATATTGCCCACGCACTCTCAACAACTGGCAGAGATTCATTATCCTAAAGGCTGTGCTTGTTACACTTGAGCAGGGCCGTTATTTCACCTTGCGCTAGCCTTTGGCAGTGTATGCGCGGTTATCACAGCTGTGGGTCACACTTTCTTGCTAATCACAGCTTGTGTTTGCTGGTGTGCCTTCGCTGATAGGCACAGCTTGAGTTAAACCTTTATGCTGGTCACTGCCTGGAGTCTCCTGTCGTCCTGTTTTCTTTCTTTCAGTGAATGTATAGAGAGCAGTTGGTAGTTTCCTGCTTGTATGGTGCACTGTTTTCAAGAAAATAAAAACACTACCTGCATCCCACTGTACCTGCTTCGTTTGTTGTAATCATCTATTTCTTCAATGCTTGTTTTGCAGCTGTCGTGGTGGTGGTTGAAGTCCACTGAATATGGTGAGATATATGTGTGTGTGTATTTCAATGTAGAGGCTCCATGCTTTAATGCATTCCATACCTTGCCACATAATCCCAATCGGCCCTAATTTTACTCAACGGCACACACTTCCACTCCCCATAATTCAACTCTATACATTTCCATTCCTCACCACAAAATAAGACAACAAACCACATATTTCAACTCAACAACACAATTATGCAACACACCACATACGTCCAATTAACCCCACAAAATTCCACATCATGCCACAAATTCAACGGCACACCACATAGTTAAACTTGACAACACAAAATGCAATTCTACATAATTACTCTGACACACAATCCCACTCCACATAATTCCAGTACAGTCAATAAATACTATCCACATTTTTCCACTACACACCATATCACATAGTTCCACTACACAAATCCACTCCACACATTCCACCACACATACATCCACTCCAACCCAATACCTCTAACTCTCACAAATGCGAGACCAATTGATTGCAAATGCTTGTTTTAAATGGTGTAAATCCGTTCAGTAGTTCCAGAGAAATTAGAAAAAGAATGGGTTCTATATCTGTCCTCCTTCGGAAACTGTAGACAAAGCTACAGTCCGAACTGCTGAATGGATTTACACCAAATTTGGCAAGAAGGTAGCCCTTGCTTCATAAAGAGCCCTTTTTGTTAAATGGTATAAATTTGTTCAGTAGTTTCTGAGAAATTAGAAAAAGAAAAATACAGAGGAGGGTTCGCGCACGAGCTACACTCTGATTGGCTGCCAATACTCCAAACCAGGAAGTGTTTGCAGCCATTTTGTGACTCGGTTACCGATTCAGAAGATAACTGTGGAAAAAAGGATAAAAAACAAGAATAGGGGGCAGGGTAGGAACACCCTGACCCCCTAGGCCTGCTTAGGGGGATCCAAAAGAACCTCCAGGGCCCCCCTATTTTCTTTTTATAAAAACAAAATTCATAGTCGCGCTGGGTGCGTGACTCCTGATGTGAAAAAAAAAAACAAGTGCGGGTTCACCCGTTTAGTTTTTCAAAGCCCCCGGGTGGGCCAGGTTCCAGGGGCACTCAGCAAATAATTTCCCGGGGCTAAAACAATAAAAATGTGTGGGGGGGTCCCAAACGCCACACGCTGACTCGGGGATCACCACCTCCTTTGATAATATACTGCGGTTTGGCACGTTGCCCCCCCGCATCACTAGGGACCACCACCTCCCCGGGTCTCTGTTTTAAAATAAAGATTATGTGTGTGGGGGGAAAGAGCCCCTCCCCACACGCCACAGGGACCACCACCTCCCTGGGGCACTTAAAATTGAAATTCGGGGGTCCGTTACGGACCCCAAAGCCCCGGGGATCACCACTTAGAAATGTTGGAAGGGGGATGCGTGGCACCCCTCCTGGAGCCCATAGTGGCTCTGGGGACCGCCACCCCCCAGGGCCAGTTTCTGCAGTGTGCCGGGGTGCCCACCTCCGGGACACTGCTGTTGGAGTGCCCAGCCCCGGGACACTGCACAGCTTCCGCCCTGTCATACCAAACTCTACTTTGCTTCATTGAAGCGAGAGCAGGGAAACCGGCTCTCGCTTCAGTGAAGCAAAGCAGGATTGCTTTTGGGCAATGAAAAGATGTCTGTAGCTGAAGTAGTCAGTTGGTAGAATGAGAGGTATCTAAAATGGTGGATAAGATGCTGTTTTTAAGAAAGTAGAGAATTGATGGGCTGTTTAAGAACTTTGTACATTTAAAAATAGGGTGCATTTTACTTTCTTTAAAAACAGGTTTCTTATTGGTTAGTAAAACCTGTTTGAAAGGTACAGTAGAGAGGATAAGGTCATATTTTGCAAAGTCAGCCACACCTGCTGTTTGCATTTGTAACATTGTGTGGTGAACTTGAAAATATGGTGAACTTGTGACCTGTCAGTTTAGCTGAATGTTTCATCAACTGTTAGTAAGGAAACTGGCATTAAGCAGAATGGGGGTAGAAGTCAGTTGCTAAGGGTTATTATGTGTAACCAATAGATGTGCTCCCGCCTGATACTTCAGGCAAAGGAGCTTTCAACCCTAATGTTACTTTGTCATCTGCTTGCATTCAGGCAATGTGATGTGGCTTGTTGGGGGTGGGGTAGGATGTGTGCGACTTTGGGATTAATGTTTGACATGTCTTGCATGTGGCAAATGTGTGACATCACTGTGTGTTGTGTTGCCTCACAGCTGCTCCTCCCTCCCTCCGAGTCTATTTATTTGTGTGCGCTGCGTGGTTGTATCACTTGCACTCCTACGGCACATCATTGTCATGCTTTTCTGCGCATGTCCACAAGCCTGACAACGACACACTGATGTTGGCCATTGAAGGTGGACGGCCACGTGACTGTAGGCCTATGGGAAGGACAGGGCAGACACAGATGTAGAGTTCATGTCTGGTGAAGTCGTGCAGTGAGTAGGGCTAGGCATGTGGCTCATGCTACAGCAATACAGATACACACAGGTATGAGCCAAGACCCCGAGCGGACTTGCGCTCCTTCAGTTCTCCATTCGTGCGAGCCCGCCGTCCGGGTGCACGCTACATTGCAACATTGTCGATTGTGTGCCAGGTGGCGCCGACACTACAACACAGACACACGCATTAGTTACTTCCTTTTCAAGTCCACAACTGAACCACAGCCATAGCCCTGGGAAAATTCTACACACCCCTACGCTGTACTGGCGTACGCCGACTCTGCCCACTCCGCTTACGCTTACAGGGGGAGGACGACAAAGCTACATAACTGAGGTCTTCCCCACTGCCAGAGGTAACAAGGTTGAGTCCGCTGTCGACAGCACAATGTAATGTGGTAGGGCCCGGGGCCATCATCCATATATAATGAACACACAGACACAGTTAGATAGATAGTGGAACTGGCTACGGGCACGTGCGCCCGGACACTTTTTATTACCAGGGTCACATGTCCAGTGACGCCTGTGCTGGATGCGTGTGGGGTGAGTGTAAGTCAACCCTCAGGGAATGGTTGGTGCTGGCAACAACTACAACAGTGATCATCGAATTGCACACAGAGATTCAATTATAAAGGGTCCATGACCTGTGGTGCACTAAGGTAGGGGCACCATATCTAAAATCACACACAAAAGATTGTATCGTAAAGGGTCCATGACTTGTGGTGCACTGAGGTTGGGGCACTAGAGATGAGCGTGCTCATTTGAAGAAAATGTTAATGTCCCTTCGGGATAGTCCTGCTGGCTGAGGTGACATTGTTGCGTCCTGTGTCTACAACATGAAAGTCAATCAAAAAGGTTCCATGAGTTGTGATGCACAGAGTTAGTACCACCTGAAGAGCTCAGCGTGTGTGCAGCCAGCGATGATGGTGTGTTCTTGCAGGTCAGGATTGGTTTGGATATGTTTGAGACCTGCTGACCACAGTGTAGGGCCCACAACCACGTGGTGTCGACTTGAGCTGCACAGAGTTAGTGGCACCTGAAGCAGTCAGTGTGTGTGCAGCCAGCAATGATGGGTCGTCTGGGCGCGCCACACTGGATTCAATGTCTGTTGCCTACTGGACTCTGCAATTAATGAATCAAGACTGAATTTGAATAAGGAGCCCTGATGACCGCAGTTTAGGCCTGAGGCAGTGGTCAGCAAGGACACACAGCCACGTGACGTTGACTTGTGCTGCACAGAGTTAGTGGCACCTGAAGCACTCAGCGTGTGCCCAGCCAGCGATGATGTGTCGTCTGGGCGGGCCGCACTGGAGGCAATGTCTGTTGCCTACTAGACTCTGTAATTAATGAATCAAGATTGAATTTGAATTGTGAGCCCTGCTGACCGCAGTGTAGGCCGGAGGCAGCAGTCAGCAAGGGCCCACAGGCATGTGGCGTTGACTTGAGCTGCAGAGAGTTAGTGGCACCTGAAGCACTCAGCGTGTGCACAGCCAGCGACTCTGCAATTAATGAATCAAGACTGAATTTGAATTGTGAGCCCTGCTGACCGCAGTATAGGCGTATGGAACAAAAGATGAAATAAGTATGGAATATATTGTCCAAATATTGGATCTTCTGAGTACAATTTTGTTGTTAGAAATTAGAATTTAAAAAACCTTAGCAATTCACTGAAAAATCACAGGTTTCAGTGACATTAATGAATCAAGACTGAATTTGAATTGGGAACCCTGCTGACCGCAGTGTAGGCCGGAGGCAGAGGTCAGCAGGGTCCCACAGCCACGTGGCGTTGGCTTGAGGTGCACCGACTTAGTGGCACCTGAAGCACTCGGCATGTGCGCAGCCAGCGATGATGGTTGGTCCGGGCGGGCAGCACTTGGGGCAATGTCTTTTGCCTAATGAATTCTGCCTCAATAAGGCCACGTGGCGGTGACTTGTGGTGCACTGAGTTAGGGGCACCTGAAGCACTGAGCGGGTGCACAGCCAGCAATGATGCGTGGTCCGGATGGGCCGCACTGGTAGCAATGTCTGTTGCCTACTGGACTGCGTCATCTGCAATCGCGACTCGGATCTGAATTGTGAGCCCTGCTGTCCGCAGAGTAGATCGAAGGCAGTAGTTGGCACAGACATAACTATGCAGTGCTTACAGGTATAATCAATCCTGCATAAAATGAGCGTACCAGAAGTTTGAGTGGTCGTAACCTTCGTAGGAAAGAAAAGGAAGGTTACGACCACACAAACTTCTGTTACGGTCTCATTATGCAGGATTTATCATACTTCAAGGTTCGTTTCAGCTTGATAAACCTGTAGCTTCACTTCACCCACACTGCACAGGAACAGCTGGAGAGCGAGCAAGATAACCACGCCATAGCAGGCTTCCCAAATGTGTTGGGGGTAATTGATTGCACAAATAGCGGGGCACACTTTGGATTTAGTCTTCTCTAATGTTACTACCATCGATATGGAGACTCCATACCCTTTGGTTTGGTCAGATCATTACCTGATCCCTTTTTCGATTACTCTGTCCAAACCAGGTCAAGTTAAGGGCACTCGATCTATTAAAAAAAGAAATTGGAATAACCTGACCGAAGTTTCATTAAGCCCTATTCTGCAGGATAACTACCCCCACCTATCTTCTGACCCCAATACAGATGCAGTTGCTATACATTAATGGATTGCCACTGCTGTGGAGTCATTCGCGCCGGTCAGAGTTGTGAAATCCATTAGACTGTCCCCCTCTGCTCCCTGGTTCTCTAATGCACTCAAAAAAAAAAAGTAGTTGCAAAAGATTGGAACGCCAGTGGAAGCTGTGCTACTGCGCTTTAGCCAAGGGAACCTACCAAAAAGCACTAAAAGATTTTCATAAGGCACTAAAAGCAGCCAGGCGGGACTATATTGTCTCACGCATCCATAACGCAGACCACTCCAGTAGAGAGGTTATTAAAGTAGTCCAAACCTTTTTTAAGCCCATGGCGATAGAGACTGAAATTATACCGTCCCTAGCTTTGTGTGAAAAAATTGCTAGTTATTTTGATAATAAAATTTTAAAGGTCTATGACGCCTTCTCGACTTCGGAGGCAACGGAGAAAGCGGATATATCCCCGGGTGCTGTGGAGGTACCTCCGCTCACTAACTTCACATCGATCTCGCCTCAGGATGCTTTAGCTGAAATCCAAAAGTGCCGTTCAGGTGCCCCAGACGATCCATGCCCCCCCAAATTGTGGAAAATGTTATCCCTTTCCCTGTCGGGCGAGCTACTTCACATATGGAACACCTCTTTGGATACGAGCATCTTTCCTGATAAATGGAAACATGCAACACTTCTCCCTCTGAGAAACCAAACGGTGAGCCAGGAGACCTTAGAAACCTTAGACCTAAACTCTCTGCTCCCCGCCCCAGGAAAAATGTTGGAGAAGCTGGTCCAGCGCCAACTGACCAGTTTTATTGAGCAGAATGGTGCTTTGCACGACACACAATCTGGTTTCCGGGTGGGATTCAGCACGGAGACCGCTCTCCTTGAGGTGGCAGAGTCGGTGAGATGGTCGCTGGATTCAGGGGCATCAGCACTGCTGGTACTCCTGGATCTGTCCGCTGCATTCTACACTGTCAACCACACCATACTGATCCATAGACCACAAGGTGTGGGCTTTGGTGGAAAAGTGTTGACCTGGTTGACATCATATCTGAGCGGTTGTACCCAGAGAGTTGCCCTTCAACCATTTGAATCTAAACCTAAACAGCTCTGGTGCGGTGTCCCCCAGGGCTCAGCTCTGAGCACTTTACTTTTTAATCTCTACCTAGCTCCACTGTTTTCCCTGATTGCCAACTGGGGAGTGAAAGCAATTTCCTACGCTGACGACACCCAGTTGGTTTGTCCGTTTAAGGAGCGGAGGGTAGATGCCTTCAAGAACTTCAAAGGTTGTCTGCGAGACATAGCACTATGGATGAACTCAAATAAGTTAAAACTTAATGCTGGGAAGACAGAAGTTTCATTCTTCTGTAAGGTCCCAGTGCCAGATTCAGATCTATGGTGGCCGTCAGAAATGGGTCCACCACCATTCCCTGCCACACGTATCCGAAATTTAGGGGTGAGATGGGAGGCGGACCTCTCTTATTCAGCCTAAATACAGCAGGTCTCTGCAACTTGCTTTAGTAAACTAAAAAAATCTCCGGAAAGTTTTACATTTCCTACCGGAAGATTGCCGCAGATCAGTAGTACATGCCACAGTTACATCTAGGCTAGACTACGCAAATGGCCTTTACCTTGGCCTCCCTAAATGCTCCATTTGCCACCTTCAGATGATACAGAATACGGCTGCGAGACTGGTTCGTCGCATACCTTTTTGACACCATGTCACTCCGCATCTACAGGAGCTCCACTGGCTCCCAGTGGAGAAAAGAATTAAATTCAAGGCCATGACGTTGGCCTACCGGGGACTTAACGGAAAATGCCCAGGTTATCTGATGGAAAGACTGTGTCTCTATAGACAAAATTGTGTGTTGAGATCCAACTCGCATAACTTGCTGCGTACCCCACGCTTTGCGAAAACACGCCTGGGCGGCAGAACATTCACAGTCAGAACTGCTTTACTGTGGAATGCCCTACCAGGGTCCCTGCGGCAGGCTAATTCAGAAACCTGTTTTAGAAAGTCCTTGAAGACGTGGCACTTTAGGGCATATTAATATGGGTTGTTAATACCGGAGCTCTCTCTGGACGCAATTACCTGCTGCTTCAGCGCCGGGACACCCCTGTTTGGGGTAGCTGTTGCGCTTTATAAGCTCCAGTATTATTATTATTATATGTGACGTCATCAGCAGTGCATTGCGGGGGCCCGAGTTATAGTTAGCTGAACTAACTATAACGGCCGAATTTCTCTGGCATTGTACGAGTAAAATGTCCAACTAACTAGAACGTCCCTGAAACCTATGATTTTTTCACTGAATTTCTAAGGTTTTTTAAATGCTAATTCCTAACTATAACGTCCCTGAAACCTATGTTTTTTTCAAAGAATTTCTAAGGTTTTTTAATGCTAGTTTCTAACTATAACGTCCCTGAAACCTATGTTTTTGTCAGTAAATTTCAAAGGTTTTTTAAATGCTAATTTCTAACTATGCCTACAAAGGTATTGCCGGAGTGAATGGATAAGAACATGGTACTGGCTGGGTGATTTGAGGAGTGCATGGGGAGTGACAGGGTGATTGCTGGACTGCATGGGTACTACTTGGGGAATTGAAGGAGAGAATGAGTAGTGTATAGTTGGTTAGAGGACTGCATGGGTAGTGTACAGGGTATTGTAGCAGTGCATGTGTTAGTGCCTGGGTCATTACATGAGTACATTCTAAAAGGTATACTGCCTATTATCAATGAGCAAATCACAGGCCACCTGCCACCTATATCCACTTTAAAAAGTTTTAATTGCACAAACTAAAAAAGTCACCAGTGACACTCGTCCTGTCCCTAGAAGATACCAACACATAGAAATATCTGAACATTTTATAATTATTATTATTATTTAAGAAGCTTATAAAGCGCGCAGCTACCCCCGTCGGGGGTGTCCCGGCGCTAAGAGAGCAAGAATATCACCAGAGGAGGCATCCCGGGTCATACCCTTCCAACCCAGTGTAGCAGAAGCCCTCCTACTCAAGGTTGGGTGAACAGCCAAGTTTTTAATTTGCGTCTGAAGATCTGCTCAGACTCGATAAACCTAAGGTCCAGAGGGAAGTCGTTCCAGAATTTAGCCGCCGTCACACCGAACGTTCTACCACCGCTCCGGGCTAGCCTGAATCTGGGAACAACTAGTAGACGTAGATTATTGGACCTTAGGTTTCAAACAGACTTCGAAAGTTTGAGTCTTTGGCTCAGGTAGGATGGGCCAGTTCCGTGAATGGCTCGAAAGGCAAGGGTAAGGATTTTAAACTGAACTCTACGAGCGATAGGGAGCCAGTGTAAATCTTTCCGATATGCTTTGACTGAGTTGCGGGCAGGGATGTTTCCAATAAGCCTGGCAGTCGAATTTTGAACGATTTGTAATCGGTCAATGAGATAGAGGGGGGCTCCAGCGTATAGGCTGTTGGCGTAGTCCAGGTGTGCCGTAATGAGAGCATGGACAATAGTTTTGCGGGAAGTCTGGGGAAGGTAAGGGAAGATCTTCCTAATCATGCGCAGTTTGCCAAAGCAAGCTGCGGTGACTTTGTTAACCTGGGCTTTGCAGGACAAGGTGTTATCAAAAAGGAAGCCGAGATTACGGGCTGACTCTACTGGATTGGGGGGGGGGATTCAGCACCGTAGGCCACCACAGGTTGGCTGGGGGGGCTGGTTTCTGACTAAAGAAAAGCACCTCGGTTTTGTCTGTATTAAGGGCCAGATGATTGGAAGCCATCCAGGTGCAGATGTTGCCCAGGCAGTTTCGAAAGTTGGAAAAATGCGAGTCAGAATGGTCTCTGAAAGAGAAAATAAGCTGGGTATCATCAGCATAAGAGACCACCCTGACTCCCCACGATTCGACTACCCTGGCAAGAGGGCCCACATACACGTTAAACAAAAGGGGGCTCAAGGCAGAGCCCTGAGGCACCCCGCAAAGAAGGGGTTTGTCTTCTGACTCAAAAGGACGGAGAAGTACCCTTTGAGATCTCCCTGTGAGAAATGATTTGATCCAGGCCAGGGCTGTGCCTCCGATCCCCAACTGCTGCAACCTAGTCACCAGGATATCATGAGAAACAGTATCGAATGCGGCGGACAGGTCCAGGAGGACTAGCATGGCCTCCTCGCCTCTGTCCACCGATTCCCTAATCGTCTCCGATACCTCTAGCAAAGCAGTCTCAGTACTGTATCCCGTTCTAAAACCGGACTGTGAGTCATGCAGCAGATGGTTAGTTTCTAGATAAAGGGCCAGTTGTTTCTGGACCACTTTCTCCAGAATTTTGGCGGGTTTAGGTAGAAGGGAGATGGGACGGTAATTGCTAAATTGGGAAGGATCTGCATCTGGTTTCTTTAGGATGGGAAGCAGCCTGGCTTGTTTCCAAACTGAAGGGAAATGGCCATGATTCAAAGAAGAGTTCCATATAGCGAGGAGAGGGTTGATTAAAACAGGGGCTAGATTGACCATCACTTTCGCCGGAACTGGGTCCAAAGGAGATCCAGTCTTCACCTGGTTTAAAAGTGACAGGGATGAATCTAAGGTCAGCTCAGCAAAGGAATTAAAAGAGCAGAGCTGGGTGTCTGACAGACCCAGCTGGGGGCTGGAAGGTACGGGCTCAAAGGAAGCTGATAGTTTGATGATTTTATCCTGGAAAAAATCAGATAGTCCATTGCAGAGACCCTGTGTGGGAAAAGATTGGGCTTTCAGGGCAGGCGGATTCACAAAATCCTTAACGATAGTGAAGAGGGTTTTTGAGGAATTCTCCGCCTGTTGGATAAGTTTAGAAAAGTAAGCTCTCATTGTGGACCTCTTAAGTTTTTGAAATTTATTTAATGCCGTTTTATAGGCTGATTTGCTGATAGGGTCGTAGGACTTGCGCCATTTTCGTTCCAACTGTTTGCATCTGCTTTTTTCCTCTCTCAGTGTAGAGGAGAACCAGGGAGCAGATGGACGAGATCTGAAGGAAGTCAAAGGGACCAGGGGGGAAATACTATCTAATGCAGAAGAGAGGGCAGAGTAAAATCTAGCTGTTTCCTTGTCCAGGTCTTCCAATGGATTAAAATGATAGTCCAAACAGGTCTTAATGGCCTCACTGGTAACTTTGGACCATTTGCGTCCTATTTCTCTGTTCATGGAGTAGGGGGGGGCAGGGAGGGGAAGTTGAATTCAAAAGGGAGGAGGAAGTGGTCTGTCCACGTGAGGGGTCCAGAGGGGAGAGAAGAGATGCCAGGGTGGTTCGAAAAAATAAGATCAAGTGTATGACCTGCATTATGGGTCGGACCCTCTATAAGCTGAGACAGGGTCAAACCCTGTAAAGTTTCGAGCAGAGATGAGGCTTGGGTGCAGGCGGGATTGTCAACGTGGAGATTGAAATCTCCCAACACTGTAAAATACGAGTGTTTAAGGGAAAAATCTGCAATCGAGTGTAGCAGGGTGCTGAGGGATGCGGAAGAAGCGGAGGGAGGGTTATAAACCAGGATGCCAGCAAAAATTGTAGAGGCGGAGTCCATTATTGTGAGATACATAGCTTCAATGAGCCCTAAGTTGGGAATTTTATTTATGTTAATAATCAAGTGGGACTTAGCAATAACAGCAAGGCCTCCTCCAGATTTGGAGTTGGCACGATTAACTCCCAACAGGCGATAGCCAGTGGGAATGGCCAAATATATGTCTGGTTTAGAGGAATCTTTAAGCCACGTTTCTGTAAGGAAAAGTACGTCCCATTTATGAGTATCCAGCAGGAGCCATATGTATGCTGAGTGCGCGGGCAGGGAGCGGCAGTTTACTAGAGCTGCCTTTAGATTGGGCAAAGGCACCGGTTTAGCAGGTAGCCGAGCTTGAGGAACCCGTTTCCGCATCATGGGAATGGAGTAGTTACACTGAGCGCAGTTAAAGGAGGATTTTTCCAAGTCCAACGTGCAACAGCAGACCGTGGGTGAGCAAGTGCCTAGCCTAAAAGTAAGAAGTTGGTTCCTGGTCCAGGTGATGGTTTGAGCGCAAGGGGCAGGGGGACTGGCACTGGGCGCGGGCCAGGCGCGGACGGGCGCAGACGGGCTTGCCTTAGGCGCGCCTTCGGCGCGCTGACGGCGCGCCCGCTGCGCCCGTCCGCTGCGCGTACGGGAAAAGCACATTTTTATAGGATGAAAAGTAGAGGGGGGGGTGTGGCGTGTTGGAGGGGGGGCGTGGCCAGCAGCCTCAGGAGAATGGCGGCGTAGAAGTTGTGGCACCGCTGCAGCTCTACAATCGGTTGCGCGGGAAATGCCAAGATCTCATGTGCAAGTGCCCAGGAGGGGGAGGAGAGTG
Source organism: Triturus cristatus (assembly GCF_964204655.1). Classification (NCBI taxonomy): domain Eukaryota; kingdom Metazoa; phylum Chordata; class Amphibia; order Caudata; family Salamandridae; genus Triturus; species Triturus cristatus. Next base: position 319,132,225 of record NC_140587.1, on the reverse strand, counting down.
AATAAAATAAGCAACAATTTACACACGTTTAAAAGCAAAATTCGCTATCTCCCGGCTTCCGCCTCAGGAGTTCTGTCTGTCTCTCACAATGACTCATAATGAGGAACCTTTCCTTTTATATGACAACCTAAACAATGAGAAACAAATCCTAATATTCTCTACAGCAAATAACTTACTAAAACTAAGCCATTGTCAAACCTGGTGATGGATGGAACCTTCAAAATGTGTTCCAAATCACTCACTCAGATGTACACTATACATGGTGAATATCAAAACAGAAATATCCCTTTTATATATGCCCTACTACCAAATACACAAAGCAGCATTTGCTACGAACTCTTAAACCACATTAAACATAAAACAATTATCTACTACCCACAAAAAATAGTGGTAGACTTTGACCAAGTCATAATTCAGACCATTTTAGAAATGTACCCTCACACTTCCATACAAAGCTGTTACTATCATTTCAATCAAATAGTATATAGACACACCTCCAACAATCTGCATTAAGTGTAGAATATGCTACAAACAGCCAATTCGCCTTTGAAATAAAACAGATGATAGCACTAGTCTATGTCCCTGTCAGAGAGATAGCTTATCAATACAATTTACAAATGGAAAGAACTTTCTACCAACAAAATGAAGACAAACTAAGCCCCTTAATTTCTAAAGCACTTGGGTTGGCAGACTGCATTGCTATAGCAAGAGACGCCAACCCAAATTCCAAATACCATGGTAGAATGTCTAGTAAAGCACATTGGCACAGGAAGACAAATACAACAACACAGTGGAAGGTTGTCAGAATGCCTTTCAAATCATACTAAGCAGAACCCAACCTATACTATATACATTTATAGAAGCAATACAAAAAGAGCAAAGCTACCAACAACTACATATAGAGAAATCTATTACCCAAATTATACCAAAAGTCAGCAAGCAAACCAAAAGAATGTGTGAAATGCTACCATGTAAAGTCAAAGGGCCTGATTATGAGTTTGGGAGTCCAAACCCTCGGTGGCAGTGCGGCAAATGCCGCACCAGTGGCCCTTTTGCCATATTACAAGTTTGGCAGTCAGACCACCATTAGACTGCCGCAACCACTGGGGATCCGTGATCCCCCAGTGGTGGCACAGAGGTCAGAGGCTTGCAATGTGCTGGCAGGGCCCCTGCGACACCGCCAAGCATATTGCTAGTTTCCTCACCACCACAAATTCCATTCCGGTGAGCATGCCATGAAAAGTGTGGAAGTGAGGAAACAAAGGGGACCCTACAGGGTCCCCTGTTCCCTCAATTCCTGGGGATACATGCAGGGAGGCACATGGTGTGCCCCCCTATGTGCATGCACCCCCTGTTGCTCCACGGCATGGTCTTTCCAACCCATGCTGCACATGCATGAACTGGATGTGCTTTGGGCGGGCATGGACTGGCTTTGGCGCTCCCATAGTCCTGACTTGCTAAGGCTCACTTATGAGCCTTAGCACAGCGCCATCGTGGGACCACCAAAGGGCCGGCCACCAGACCAGAAGAAAACTCCTAATCTGGCGGGTGGTTGAAGTTGGCAGTGTGGGGGCAGGGCGGTGGCGTGGTGGCCCGCTCCCACACTGTCAAACTTGTAAATAGGCCCAAAATCTTCATAAACTATCAAAGAGTTGATTACTTACAAATAATAGCAGAAAGCATATTATAAAATATATAGTAACCTACAAGAGTCCCAAAACACTGTTACAAAATCTAAACCAAGATAACAAATGATTTTTTTATTTTTACATAATAAACATAATTTTATTTATCACAGTTTTTATAACTACCTATTGCCATAAGCGAGGAAGCCTGGAAACTGTATCTAATAGATCTGTATGCAGCCAACCAAAACTCTATGGGTAGCCCTGAGCCTACAATCTGCTCTAATGTCTTCTAGCTCAGTTCTATTAAGGTGTGAGGTTGAAGGTCTCATTAAAAGAATGAGGTCCTCAGGAGCTATGGGCCCGGACCAAATTCCCATGTCTTTAATAAAGAAAGAACCCCCGTTATGGGCAAAATTGATTGACCCTCCTTTTAAATATTGCTACTAACTAGGTAAGATTCCCTGTTCTTGGTCTGTCAGTATTTTAATTCCACTCTTTAAAAAGGGCCTTAGGCGCCATCTGGGTAGCTACTGGCAAATTGCCCTTTTAGACTCAGTTGGGAACATTTTTGCACGCAGCGTCATTGATCACCTTAGAACAAGCTGTATTTAGGAAAGATCATTGTACCACAGATAATATTTGCATGTTAAAATGAATTGAAGAGAAATACACTCTAACTCGCAAGTCACACATATTTGTGGCTTTTATATATTTTACAACAGCTTTTGATAAGATCGATCGTCCAATACTCTGGAAAACACTTCAAAAATGGGAATTCCCCCTCCCCCGTTGTATCTATTATTATTGCTTTGCACTCCAATACGTGGTCTCAGGTTCTTCTAGGAGGAGATCAAGGCCTCTCAACCTTAATTACTAAAAAAAATGGCCTCAAGAAAGGCTGCCTGTTAGCACTGATTCTCTTCTCCCTTTATGTAGCTGATCTTCCAGATTGTTTTTCTTCCCAAGAGGGCGATGAACTGAAGATAGGCAGCCGCCCATTTCCGTGTCTAATGTATGCGGATGATATTATAATTATGGATCTGACGCCCATATGGTTGAATAGGAAGTTGAAGGCTCTACAAAAATATATGGTGCCACAATACCTGAAGATAAACACTTCTAAAAGCAAAATTGTGATTTACAAAAGAAAACAAAAAGAACAGGAAAGCTTGCAACTTATTTTGGAGCATAGGCTCCGAGAAAGTTGAGATGGTAGAGTCCTAACTTTACTTGGGCAAAATGATAGCTGGCAATACTAAGATCAAACCTCACATTGACCATAGCTCTTGTAAAGCAATGTCACATGCTAAGGGCTTACGTAGATCCTATAATGAAATGGGCCGCAAGCACTTCTTGCACATGTTGTCTGTCATTAAAGGTCCCGCCAACACTTCTTCATTATTTCGAATCCATTCAAATAGAAGAATGAAGTTTCCTTGATAAAATAGAGGACCAGATTTTATGTAAACTAAACAACTTTAATACCTGGTCCCGATTCCAGTTATGCGTCTTGAATTTGGTTTGATAAGCTCTTTTGTTCAAGGCTTAGCTAAAGTGATTCAGTGGGGTTATTTGCTAAAGAATAGCAACTTGAATACAAGTAGGGGTTTCCTGAGCCAAGAGAACTTTGGTGCAAAGGCAGACAGTTAGTGATTTGCACTTGACCTCACTTCAACATTTTGTGTTTTTGTGCACACAAGAGGAGATAGTGCTCTCTCTCTTTCAAGTTTGGAACTCAAAGCTTTCATAAAAAGCACTAGTGCCACTATTAGTTTACAAAGAGACCTCAAGAATTGCCATATGAAGGAAAGGATAAAAACAATAGTTAATTCCTGTAACTGGAGAGTTGACAAGAAATATCTATCCTGGAATCTAGATCATGGGGTTTGCCGTCTGTTGATCTTATTCAGTTTGAACCTTCTACCCTTAAATGACTTACCGGCAAGTCGGTCCCCTCACTTGAGCACAGTGAGATACTGTAATCTGTGTAATCTTGGCATTCAGAACGTTCTCCATAGTTTGTTTGTATGCCCAGCCATGCTGCCATATCGCCTACTTCTGTTAAAGCCCATTGTTTTAACAGAATAACATTAAAACTGCAATAACAGCTCATGAGTTCCTCCTTTTCCCAAAAAATGAATTAGTCTTTCTTAAAATATTCACGTTTTTTAAGGTGTTTTTATATTTGTTTTAAAGTGCAGAGCCTTATAATAACATTTTAAACCATTTATACTAGTTCCCCACTCTAGAAAGGAGGTTTCTATGGCAGGGGGCAGGACATTAATTTTGTCTTGTCACATCCCATTCTTAATCTTTCTTTAACATCTTTGCCCTAGATAGGCGGTCTAGGCTTTATCTTTCAGTCACATTTCTCATTCCTACTTGCGGGCTATATTAATTGATATCATGTAACTCACATTTCTCTTATATTCTTTTCAAATTGTATACATAGCTAATTCTATTTATTTGCTGTGGTAAAAGAATTATATTTGTAGCCATTATTCATTGCATTTTTGGTCTTTATCTTTTTTCTGTTGTTATTCTAGTATCCCTATTTTATTTATAGGATTTTGCACTTAACTGTACATGTACACATTTTACCTGTTGGGCGGTTGGACTACCTTGCGACTGCCGCCACCACCAGGTAACCGCTGTTCCCTGGCGTGTTTGTGACAGTCAGAGGCCGCAATCTGCTTGGCGGGACACCACAGTCCCGCCAAGCATATTACGAGCTTCCTCTCCACCGGTTGTGTCTTGGAGGTTCCTCCTTCATGTACAACGTGGCGGAGGGGAAACAAAGGGCCCCCTGTGCCTCTTCCACATGTGGATGCATACAGTGGACAGTGGACAGTGGCATACAGTGGACATAACATGTGCTCCCTGTGTGCATGCACACCAGTTGCTGCACGGCATGGACTTTCGGGTTCATGCCGTGCAGGAAGCTTGTTGTGCGGTCCCATTGCGGTGCCTTTTTCAAAGGCACTGCCGCCATTGAAAGAGGCATTGCAGCGGGGCCATCACGCCACACGCCTGCCATACCACTTTTAAGTTCTAGTCTGGTGGGCGGGCACAGCGAGTCTCGGTGGTGCAGGGGCGCGGCGGTGGCGTACCGCCTGCTCGAGCACCACCAAAACTCATAATTGCACCCTAAAGGGATGATATTTACTATTCCCACTCCAATCTATACAAATTTGGAGAAGGTGTACAACGCTACAAGGGGTAAAATTTACTATTACCACTCCAATCTATACAAATTTGGGGAAGGTATTGGACAATACATGGGTGATATTTACTATTCCCGCTCCAATCTTAAACAATTTGAGGAAAGTGTTGCACACTAAAGGTGTGACATTCACTATTCCTACTGTAATCTATACCAATTTGAGGAAGGTGTTGGACACTAATGAGGTGACATGTAATATTCCCACTCCAATCTATACCAATTAAGAAAAGGTGCTGGGAACTAAAGGGGTGACATTTACTATTCCCACTCGAATCTAAAACTATTTGGGAAAAGTGTTGGATACTAAAGCGGCAACATTTATTATTCCCATTCCAATCTATACCTGTTTGAAGTAGGTGTTGGACTCTAAATGGGTGACATTTACTATTCCCACTCCAATCTATACCAATTTGGGGAGGATGTTAGACACTAAATTGGTGACATTTACCATTACCACTCTGATTTTGAACCAATTTGGGGAAAGAGTTGGACTCTGGGGGAGCCTACTTTGATCTCAGTCGGAAAGCCTCTGACCTCAGGTCGGAGACTTTTCGACCGAGGTCATCGGTTTCAATTCTGACTGTCTAATTACAATCTAGGCAGTCAGAATTGAAACCGGCCGTCATTCCAACTGCATTCCAATGGGCTGAGCCCGTCAGCCATTCCGTAATCCCAATGCATGTTGTGTCCGCTGTTGGAATTCTGATGCTTGGTTTCCCACAGGCTTTCTGACATGAAAAGCCTGTCGGAAAGCGAGTTTGGGGGCCCTTAGCAGGGCACAATTCTCTTTGCGGCATCTAGTTGGGGGCCGAGTGACATCTATGGTGCCCCACGTTGTCCATGAACCGTATGGCTGACACCCTGAGGGGCCTGCCACGAGGTGCAGGGATAAACACAATGTCCCATTTCCCAATGGGAGCTTTTGCTCGCCAGTTTACAGCCATAGCACAAGTTCCCATAGGGAAATGTGAGTACGCGGCCGCACCATGTGCGTTCACATTGTAATCAGGCAGCCGGTACTGTCGACGGGAGGTCGGTCCAGATTCCGCGATGATTTCGGTCTGGGGCAACTCAGACCAACATCATAATCGGCCCCTAAATGGCTGATATTTACTCTTCCCACTCAAATCTATACCAACTCAGGAGGGTGTTGGACACTAAAGGGGCTGCCTTTTCTATTTCAACTCCAATCTATACAAATTTGCAGAAAATGTTGGACATTAAAGGGTTGGCATTTTCTATTACCACACAAAGCTATACAAGTTTTGGTAAGGTGTCGGACACTTAAAAGTTCACATGTACTATTCCCATTCCAATCTAACCCAATTGGTGGAAGGTGCTAGACACTAAAGAGGTGACATGCACTATTCCCACTCTAATCTATACCAATTTGGGGAAGGTGTTGGATATTAAAGGGGTGATATTTACTATGCCTACTCCAATCTAAAACAATTTGGGGAAAATGCTGGACACTAAAGGGTTTACATTTGCTATTCCCATGCCAATTTGGGGAAGATGTTGGACACTAAGGTGCCGATTACGATCCGTTAAAAACCGCGTACGAACCGTCGGTCGGAGCGAATTCCCCGTCCGACTCGTGCCCGGTCGTAAAACTTTACAAACATGGAATTACGATTCGCACGGAAACACCATTTCCGTACGAATCGTAAAAAACACCGACCGACGAAAATATACATACGAATGTGATCCGGGAATGCTGCGACGTGACGTCGGGACGCTTTCAGGCAGCGTTTCACGAACCAGGAATTACGATTCGAACCGACAGCAGTCCGGACGGCAACATTTTCACGGCACCCAAAAAGTGCCGCAAAAGCGAAGTACGGCGCGAATCGACCAGAGTAGGTGGCCCGGTACGCACCGTACCCCCCCCCAGCCCCCGTAGGTACGCGCCGACCCCCCCCCAGCCCCCGTAGGTACGCGCTGACCCCCCCCAGCCCCCGTAGGTACGCGCCGAACCCCCCCCCAGCCCCCGTAGGTACGCACCGTACCCCCCCCAGCCCCCGTAGGTACGCGCCGACCCCCCCCCCCAGCCCCCGTAGGTACGCGCCGACCCCCCCCAGCCCCCGTAGGTACGCGCCGACCCCCCCTGTGTGTACACCCGTGTACGGTGTGTACCCCCCCGTGTACGTTCGAGTCGAACCCCCCCCGTGTACGCTCGAGTCGAACCCCCCCGTGTACGTTCGAGTCGTACCCCCACCCGTGTATGTACGGTGCGTACCCCCCCGTGTACGCTCGAGTCAAACCCCCCCGTGTACGTTCGAGTCGAACCCCCCCGTGTACGTTTGAGTCGTACCCCCACCCGTGTATGTACGGTGCGTACCCCCACCCGTGTATGTACGGTGCGTACCCCCAGCGCGTAGCGCTGGGGGTACGCACCGTACATACACGGGCGGGGGTACGACTCGAACGTACACGGGGGGGTTCAACTCGAACGTACACGGGGGGGTTCGACTCGAGCGTACACGGGGGGGTACGCACCGTACATACACGGGTGGGGGTACGACTCGAACGTACACGGGGGGGTACGCACCGTACATACACGGGTGGGGGTACGACTCGAACGTACACGGGGGGGTTCGACTCGAGCGTACACGGGGGGGTTCGACTCGAGCGTACACGGGGGGTTCGACTCGAGCGTACACGGGGGGGTTTGACTCGAGCGTACACGGGGGGGTACGCACCGTACACGGGTGTACACACAGGGGGGGTCGGCGCGTACCTACGGGGGCTGGGGGGGGTACGGCACGTACCGGGCACCTGTTTGGACGTCTCCATGGTTGTTATGGGAGTTCGGTGCGGACGGTCTTTTCACCATACGGTTGTACATTCGGACGCCCGGGATGGATCGTGATTCCCCGGTCGGACTTCACCTTTCACGTTTGTACGGTGAATCGTACGAGGACGTGTCGGACACATTTTCCGACCCGAGGACGTGTGGGGAAATATTCCCAGTGCGGTTCGTATGGACTTTTTACCATGCGATTCGTGATTGCCAGTTCGTACGGCACTTGTACGATTCGTACGGTAAAAAGACCCGATACGAGTCGTACGGGGACATTTTTTACCGGATCGTGATCGGCACCTAAATGGGTGAAATTTAATATATCCACTACAATCTAAAACATTTTATACTAGATGCTACAAACTAAAAAAGTTATATACACAAACATTGTTTCACACAAAATGTAGAATATATAAAATAAACAGAAATGTATTATTTACTACCATTCCTAAACTTAGTCTTCAAATTACAAATAAAATGATAGTCCAAAATTAACAATCATAAAATTAAAAACAGATCTAACACCAAATCTTTGTAATATAAAGGTAAAAAAACATTATACAATGACATTATAATTTTCAGCATAAAAATGTCAAATATTAAATTTTAATTATAACATTATTTTGAATAAAACATTTTTTATTAAAAATGCAAATGTTTTTGATTTAAATGTTTATTGTAATATTTACAACAAAATATATTTTTTATTTTATTATAATTAATATATTTTAAATAATTCTTAATTATTTTTGATTGCTGAAAATATTTAGCCACCCTTGGCGCACCTGGAAATTACCGCCTACCTTCTTGAGTGACCCTGGGGCGAAGACATAAAGCATGGGGCCTGATCGGGCTGCTGAGCGGGGACGGCCTACACGTCGGCGCTGAGTGACGTGAAGTGCATAATTAAGGTGCTGCCATTGGGGCGCGGGCTCGGCCCTACCCCATGAAATCTGACTTCTGTGCGGCAGAGGAGAGCGCTGCCTGGGCTCCGGTGTGCAAGGGCCCAGCATCTGAGGAGTGCCGGCAGGGGAGGTGCAGCGGCACCTGGGCTGCGGTGTGTCGGGACTACTGGTCCCGATCACGTTAAAACTACTAAAATGGCCGCCCTTATTTGAGCGCATGCGTGGAGGAAGTCAGGCGGTGTTAAAAGCCGACCTCCCACGTCTGCTGACGCTTCGCGCTCTTTGTTGATTCTCGGCTTCTCCGTTTCTGCTTACCTGAAGTTCCTGGAACTGTCGTTTCCTCAGTGATTTCTCGGGACTCTGGCTAGCGTCGAGTCGCGGGCTTTCCTCCCTCGGACGCCACCCTATGTCCTTCTGGATCAGCGTTTTGGTGGCGGTGATGGCTGTGGGGGCCTTAAGTCTTCTTGTTGGCTTCTCCTTCATTGCGCAGGCACCCTCTTTGCTCTGGTGCTTCCGGCGGTGGTCCCTGACGACGGGTCTCGAGAGGCTGTGGTGGACTTTGCCCAATTGAGTTCAAGACCTGCATAGGAAAAGCAAAGAAGAACACTAAACCATTACGGTAACAGCGCTCTTGCACTGATTTTGTTCATTAGCCTAGTGAAATTACTTACCTGACTTGCTCTGGCACTGTGGGATCCATACCTTTGGCTTTTTCTTTTATTTATTTTTTGTAAAATGACCTAAAAAACAAAAGAAGGGAGAAAACCTGAAATTAAAGGTTCTATATATGTTTAAGAATACAAGCAAGATACACCTTCAGGTGGGTTCTACTTATCATACAGACATCCTTCCAGTATTTCTTTTTCTCATGGATAGTTAAAGAGTGTAGCATTTTCTTTTATTGCTGATTTCAGAATATTATAGAAGTTACGAATACAGTCAAGAAGAAATGGAAATGTGAAGCAAGCCTTTTACTTTAGAGAAAGGTACGAGGATAATTCACTAGGAGAATAAAGAGAAATACATTACTTGTTTAGTGTATACAGGTCCTTAGTCACATTTATCTGTTTGTTTGTTTTATAGTCATGTTCTTCGTCCTGACGGGTCCTGTGCCATAAGAGAGTACCAACGAAGAATCTTCCCTCTGTTCCTTGTTGTGTTTCCCTTCTTCCCCGTAATAACTTTGGCACTTTGACAGTTGTTGGGTGCGATGGGTTGTTTGGGGAAGTAGTGGATATTGCTTCATGCCTCTGGCGTTCCTGCAAGAATTTAGTGAATCCTGACAGATCTGACACGGTGACGCCTCGTGCAGCTGTATCCCATTCACAGGGAAGGGTACTGGGTTGCGGCAGTATGTTGTCGCGGCTCACTGAAGACGAGCCGGGGGCTTGCTGCGGCTCCCTGGGAGGCCGATCCTGTGAGACTGACCAGATCTGCCAGCGGCTGCAGAAGAAGATGGAGCGATTGGGCCTTTAGGCCATGGAGGACGCTCAGTTTGCCTGAATGAAGGCGAGGCCAGGGGGCGTTGGACTGGTAAATGAGAGGCACATGGCTCGGCACTGAAGGACATCTGGCCCGGGCGTCCCGTCCCTGGGATTATCCCTGCAATACAGAGTCCGGGGACAGTCGAATCGGCCCGGTCTAGGAGGAAGCCCGGAGATGAGAGCCCCTGAGGCATTGGCAGGTGCGGGGCTCGGTTCTGCTCCTCCCAGCACATCACTGTGGAGAGTGCAAGTAGAAGTGATTGACTGGATCTACTTGGGGCACCCCCACTGCTCACGCCAGATAAATCAAGTCTGTGTCCCATTCGGTGAAAGCAGTGGGTCGCGGCCGCACTTAAGGAGTGATTGACTTCTTAGATTATGTCCCTGGAGCATTTACCAATATATATGCTTTGATGCTGAACCAAAGGCCACTACTGGATACCTACTGCAGCTCACGCTTCAGGTCAGTGCAGAGTGCAGGGAAGGATGTGGCTCTGCCTCCTGCTCCTGAGACCTGCGGATTTGTTCTGTGGCCCATGTATAGACCAGCTAGGGGCCTGGTCTTGTGAAGACGTGCAATCAGTGCCCAGTTCATCACCATGTGTCCTTCTCCTGATATCAATATGGGCAAAGGTAAAGGCACTCGCACAGGTGGCTCCAACACCATCACCCAGCACACCACTCCAGGCCACCCCCCACAGAGCTTTACGGGCCAAACAACAGGGACGGAGGAAGAGGACGAGGAGAGCAGTCCTGAACCGTCACGGGTGGAGCTGCTGGCCGCCATCCAGGGATCACGCAAGGCGCTGGAAAACCGGATTGAAACCATCTCCATCTATGTCAATCTTCAACGGGCAGACCTCCGCAAAGTGGCTGAAAAGGTGACCGTGGCAGAGGAAGACATCTCAGGCCTCAAGGGAGAAGTGGCTGTCTTGAGGTGACAGGGAACTCAGATTTCCTCCACAACAAAGGCCCTGGAGCACCACGCTGAATACCCGGAGGGCTGTGCCAGGCGCAGTAACATCTGCGTGCTGGGATTTCCCAAGAGGGCTGAGGAGTGATCGGCTGAACAGTTAGTTGAATGGTGCATTAAAACTCAGCTCTCTGGCTTCTCTACAGTTGAAAGGGCACATAGGGCCTTGGTCCCCCTCCCGCCACTTGGGGCCTCTCCTTGCGCTTTTATAGCTAAAATATTAAACTACAGGGACAGAGACTGTATCCTCCGGGCTGCTAGAGAACAGCAAGACATATGCTTTGAGAACAACAACATTTCCATATATCCGGATTATACCAAGCTAGTACAGGAGCAAAGAAAGTCGTTTCTGGGCGTCAAGCGGAAATTGAGAGACATGCACCTTCAATATATGTTGGTATATCCTGCAAAACTCAAGGTCCTGGTCCAGGGAAAGTCACACTATTTTGAGAATCCTTAGGAGGTATGTGAGTGGTTGGAGGTCGCGGGGACATGCTCCCTCTGCGGGAGCAGTGAAACCGTAAACAGCAGTGGGGCGTCAATCCGTCACAGAGTGCCCAATCTAAGGAAGGTAGAGAGGGGACTCAGACGGCCCCAGACTAGGACCAAAGGTTTATAGTGGGGAGTGATGGCATCCTAAGACTGGACACTGATGTCCCAGAAACCTTAGATGTGGAGGGGGAGCCCGTGAGCATGATCATTGAAGACCAGACACAGTGGCTGGGGGCAACTTCTGACTTGGTCCCAGAGACAATGCTTGAGTATGATGAAGATGCAGCTGAGTGGCAATGTCCAGGGGGCTATAGCGGACACATAGCCTAGGTCGGATAAAGTGTCTCTGTATGGGTATGTGAGTTGAAAGAGGGTCAGCAGGGCCTGACTCATCAGGCAGATGGATTATTGCAGGGGTACCTTAGGTGCAGACACGCTGGGGGCTTCACCTTAGGGGTCAGGGGTTTCTAACGCCAAGGCTTAAACATATGGGAAGGGCATACTATGGTTTACTTGGGCGGGTGGGTTAAGATAACCTGTTAATTGCTGGTTGAGAGTGATGGCCCCAGTTGGGCAGTTTAGGGTGACGTGCACTATTCAGGTGTTGGCATTTACGCAAGTGCTGTGGCACACGAAATGTCTGTGGGTGGGGGGGTGAGCAGTCTATATATCGACTTTTTAATATCGAGGGACAGAAATATCGAGTCAAAAATATCGAATGTACAAAATATAGTAATAGATAATATCGATGTGAAAAATATCGTTTTTTTTTTTTTACTTATATGTCGATGTAAGTAATATCGTTAGTAATAATATCGACATGTGAAAATATCGTCATTGTATGTTTAGTAAATATTTTGAAGTTGTTTGTATAAATAGTTAAAATGTATATAATATTAGTAATATTTATATTGTTTTAGGGGCGGGATGGTGGGTTATAGGGGATGAGGGTGGGGAGTGTTTTAAAAAAGTTAATTAATTTTTTTAATATATTGTAAAATGTAATTCGAAAATTTTATTTAAAATGTGAAATGTATATTTAATTTTAGGAGCGGGATGTTGGTTTATAGGGGATAAGGGTGGGAAGTGTTTTAAAAATGTTTATATATTGTTTAATTTAAAATAAAAATAATTTAGAAATTGTAAATTAAATTTAGAATTTTAAAAATAATTTTAGGAGCGGGATGTTGGTTCATAGGAGATAAGGGTGGGAAGTGTTTTAAATTTTTTTATATATTTGTTAATTTAAAAAAAAAAAATATTTAGAAATTGTAAATTAAATTTAGAATTGTAAAAAAATTTTTAGGAGCGGGATGTTGGTTCATAGGGGATAAGGGTGGGAAGTGTTTTAAAAATGTTTATATATTTTTAAAAATTTTAAAAAAAAATTTAGAAATTGGAAATGAAATTTAGAATTTTAGAAATAATTTTAGGAGCGGGATGTTGGTTTATAGGGGATAAGGGTGGGAAGTGTTTAAAAAATGTTTATATATTTGTTAATTTTGTATTAAAAATATTTAGAAATTGTAAATTACATTTCGAATTTTACAAATATTTTTAGGAGCGGGATGTTGGTTTATAGGGGATAAGGGTGGGAAGTGTTTTAAAAATGTTTATATATTGTTTAATTATTTAATAAATTTATTTATAAATTGTAAATTAAATTTCGAATTTTACAAATAATTTTAGGAGCGGTATGTTGGTTTAGAGGGGATAAGGGTGGGAAGTGTTTTAAAAATGTTTATATATTTGTTCATTTTGTATTAAAATTATTTAGAAATTGAAAATTAAATTGCGAATTTTACAAATATTTTTAGGAGCGGGATGTTGGTTTATAGGGGATAAGGGTGGGAAGTGTTTTAAAAATGTTTATATATTGTTTAATTTTTTTATAAATTTATTTAGAAATTCTAAATTAGATTTCGAATTTTACAAATATTATTAGGAGCGGGATGTTGGTTTATAGGGGATAAGGGTGGGAAGTGTTTTAAAAATGTTTATATAATGTTTAATTTTTTTTTTAAAAAAATTTAGAAATTGTAAATTAAATTTCTAAATTTACAAATAATTTTAGGAGCTGGATGTTGGTTGATAGGGGATAAGGGTGGGAAGTGTTTAAAAAATTATTATATATTTGTTAATTTTTAATAAAAATTAATTTGAAATTGTAAATTACATTTAGAATTTTACAAATTATTTTAGGAGCGGAATGTTGGGTTATAGGGGATAAGGTTGGGAAGTTAATTTAAAATGTTTATATATTTTAAAATTTACAAAAAACATTATTTAGAAAATTTAAATATAATTTAGAATTTTACTAATCCCATAATTAAATATAGATTTCAGTCAGAATAGTAAATTAATTAAGTTCAGTGTCCAGGACTTATCTTAATTAAATATAGAGTGGAGTGGGAATAGTAAATTCATTAAGTTCAGTGTCCAGCACCTACTCTAATTTAATATAGGTTGGAGTGAGAATAGTAAATTAATTAACTTCAGTGTCCAGCATCTACCCTAATTAAATATAGATTGGAGTGAGAATAGTAAATTAATTAAGTTCAGTGTCCAGCACTTATCTTAATTAAATATAGATTGGAGTGGGAATAGTAAATTAATTAAGTTCAGTGTCCAGCACATACTCTAATAAAATATAGGCTGCAGTGAGAATAGTAAATTAATTAAGTTCATTGTCCAGCACTTATCTTAATTAAATATAGACTGGAGTGGGAATAGTTAATTAATTAAGTTCAGTGTCCAGCACCTACTCTAATGTAATATAGGTTGGAGTGAGAATAGTAAATTAATTAAGTTCAGTGTCCAGCACTTATCTTAATTAAATATAGACTGGAGTGGGAATAGTAAATTAATTCAGTTCAGTGTCCAGCACATACTGTAATTAAATATAGGTTGGAGTGAGAATAGTAAATTTATTAAGTTCAGTGTCCAGCACTTATCTTCATTTAATATAGACTGGAGTGGGAATAGTAAATTAATTAAGTTCAGTGTCCAGCACCTACTCTAATTTAATATAGGTTGGAGTGAGAATAGTAAATTAATTATGTTCAGTGTCCAGCACTTATCTTAATTAAATATAGACTAGAGTGGGAATAGTAAATTAATTAAGTTCAGTGTCCAGCATCTACCCTAATTAAATATAGATTGGAGTGAGAATAGTAAATTAATTAAGTTCAGTGTCCAGCACTTATCTTAATTAAATATAGATTGGAGTGGGAATAGTAAATTAATTAAGTTCTGTGTCCAGCACATACTCTAAGAAAATGTAGGTTGGAGTGAGAATAGTAAATTAATTAAGTTCAGTGTCCAGCACTTATCTTAATTAAATATAGACTGGAGTGGGAATAGTTAATTAATTAAGTTCAGTGTCCAGCACCTACTCTAATGTAATATAGACTGGAGTGGGAATAGTTAATTAATTACGTTCAGTGTCCAGCACCTACTCTAATGTAATATAGGTTGGAGTGAGAATAGTAAATTAATTAAGTTCAGTGTCCAGCACTTATCTTAATTAAATATAGACTGGAGTGGGAATAGTTAATTAATTAAGTTCAGTGTCCGGCACCTACTCTAATGTAATATAGACTGGAGTGGGAATAGTTAATTAATTACGTTCAGTGTCCAGCACCTACTCTAATGTAATATAGGTTGGAGTGAGAATAGTAAATTAATTATGTTCAGTGTCTAGCACTTATCTTAATTAAATATAGACTAGAGTGGGAATAGTGAATTAATTAAGTTCAGTGTCCAGCATCTACCCTAATTAAATATAGATTGGAGTGAGAATAGTAAATTAATTAAGTTCAGTGTCCAGCACTTATCTTAATTAAATATAGATTGGAGTGGGAATAGTAAATTAATTAAGTTCTGTGTCCAGCACATACTCTAAGAAAATATAGGTTGGAGTGAGAATAGTAAATTAATTAAGTTCAGTGTCCAGCATTTATCTTAATTAAATATAGATTGGAGTGGGAATAGTAAATTAATTAAGTTCTGTGTCCAGCACATACTGCCAACTCAGTGAATTGTGGTGTACCAGAAACTCACCTCAGAACCCAGAACCCAGTATCCGGCTAGTATTAGTGTCCCATTCG
The DNA here is from genome assembly GCF_964204655.1 of Triturus cristatus. Lineage (NCBI taxonomy): Eukaryota > Metazoa > Chordata > Amphibia > Caudata > Salamandridae > Triturus > Triturus cristatus. The sequence continues at coordinate 319,116,608 of NC_140587.1, read as the reverse complement.
TTATCCGAGATTAGGCTCAGAGATCCCAATGAAAAGACAACCCAGAACAAGCGACTCAGTATACTCTCAGGAATGGTGGGAATCGGAAATACCTGTTCGTATATTATTCTCACATCAGTCCACAACAAGAATCAACAGAGACACGGTGAAAATAAAAATAGTTTATTTTTATAGACCACGTGTCCTAAAATGCAGTACTTTGGCTAATACAAGCAGACAAAGGATTACAATCAAAACCATCAGCATCGTTACAATACCATAGAATATAAAAGGGGTGATCATATTATAATGACAGTGGATAATACCACCTTCCCTTTACTAAGAAGCTAATATTATTATTATGCTAATAGAAGGTCTCTTAGGCTTGAATAGGGGACCCCATACCTCAAAGATCAGCTTAGTGAAATCACATCACAGGAGCATCAGGAGTCTTCTCGCAGGAAGGCTCGTCTTCGGTCTGAATAATAAACATGATGTCTGTGTTATTAAAAGCACCAACTTTCAGGTATTTACAGCTGCCTGTGTGTTATGTCTAAATAGTGGGTCGATCAACCTAGAGTAGAAAACATGCATTGTCTAACAAACCAGACTGTTTTGTCACGCCATGTACAGACCAAGGTCGCTGCGCAGAGCTCGGGATGGTAACAACAGATTGCTTCCGTGTGAGGCAAAGCTCGAGTCAGCTGTTTGTTTAAGCAATAACATGTAAACGCAGTGTCGTGCGCAAAAGCGGCAAGATGGCTTTCTAACATCTAACGCGGTTATGCTAACTTAACAATGTATGTACGTATTAAGGGAGTCCTCACTACATGCCCCCTTGATCGAAGCACTATACAGTAGGCAAGAAAAAAGAGAATGCAAAGTTCAGTTTCGACACAGCAGAACAAGGCGTATTCAATTAATAAACAATTTATAGTTCAGGCAAAAGCCGAAAACATGAAAACCGAAAAGGGGAGAAAAAACCAAAAAACCACAAACGTGTGATGGGAAAAATTAAAAAATGTTGCTGTGGACAGCAGTCCAAAGGCACGGGAGAAAAAACCTAGAGGACCACAGTTCACTGAATCCATGAACGTATATGCAGCATACGTGGCCACTGCTTCCAACAAGAAATCGTTTGCAGAGCCACGAAAAGTTTCAGCCATCCAATTAATCAAAGAAAAGGAACATACATGTTCTTCAATGAGCGGAGCCTCTAGCACAATCAGAGGGCAACCGAATTGTTCCTCCAGATAGCTCATATTCAAGAAATCATAGGCTGCTCTTGCGATGTCCCAATTACCCAGGATACCATGCGCCGCACCACAGGCCATAATCCGAACACCAGAACAGGCAAACTCGTGAGACACTAAGGGCCTCATCAGTCGATCATAATCCGGCACCGGAGACACCGTGGTGCCGATCACGATCCGGTAAAAACCGGGTACGAACCGTCGGACGGAGCATAATCTCCGTCCGACGCGTACCCGGTCGTAAATTCATACAAACAAGGAATTACGATTCGCACGGGTACACCATCACCGTACGATTCGTAAAAAAGCCCGACCGAACAAAAAAACCCTACCAATGCCATCCGGGAAAGCGCCGACCTGACGTCGGGACGCTCGCAGCCAGCCATTCACGACCCAGGAATTACGATTCGCACCGACGTCATCCCGCACGGTGAATATTTTCCGGCACCCAAAAACTGCCGGGAAATCAGGACGACGCGAACAAGGACCACCAGTACGCGACGGACAGACAGGACGACGCGAACAAGGAGGACCAGTACGCGACGGACACACAGGACGACGCGACCAAGGAGGACCCGTACGCGACAGGACGACGCGATCAAGGAGGACCCGTACGCGACAGGACGACGCGATCAAGGAGTACCAGTACGCGACGGATAGACATGGACCCGAACCTACGAGTCATCCCTGCCCTCATAGCAGTCCACCTCCTCTACAGGTTACGACGCAGACGCCGCAGAAGGTCAGAATAACTAAGGGAGGGGGGAAAGTGGGGTGGGGTGGGGGTGGCAGGACCAGGGCAGGCCACAAAACAACCACATAAGTCACACACCACACATGGCCTGGACATACCTGACTCCCATGCCCTGGTCACCACGAGGGGGTGGGGGTGTGTCCTGATAAGCCAGCGACCGCCACAACGGAAGTCCGTCACCACGCGAACCGGCAACACAACCAGACAGGTACGTCCCGTACCCACGCCTGAAGAGCGTGGGTACGAGTCGTACCACGCCCACACACGTCACCCCAACAATGGCGGGACGGATCGCACCCACGTGGCAAAGGCCTGGGTATGGGCCGCACAAGCATCACATAGCGTGGGGACGTATATGTACGGACCCTACCCCCACCCCGTATGCAAGGAGCGTACCCCCCACCCCAACAGTGAAAGTACGACCCGTACCCCCACCCGCGTATGCATGGAGCGTACCTCCACCCCAACAGTGTAAGTACGACCCGTACCCTCACCCGCGTATGCAAGGAGCGTAACCCCCACCCCAACAGTGTAAGTACGACCCGTACCCCCACCCGCGTATGCATGGAGCGTACCCCCCACCCCAACAGTGTAAGTACGACCCGTACCCCCACCCGCGTATGCATGGAGCGTACCCCCATGCCAACAGTGTAAGTACGACCCGTACCCCCACCCGCGTATGCATGGAGCGTACCCCCATGCCAACAGTGTAAGTACGACTCGAACCCTCACCCGCGGACGTACGGACCGTACCCCCACCCCCACCAGTGTAAGTTCGACTCCTACCCCCACCCGCGGACTCATGGACCGTACCCCCACCCCAACAGTGTAAGTATGACCCGTACCCTCACCCGCGTATGCAAGGAGCGTACCCCACACCCCAACAGTGTAAGTACGACCCGTACCCTCACCCGCGTATGCAAGGAGCGTACCCCCCACCCCAACAGTGTAAGTACGACCCGTACCCCCACCCGCGTATGCATGGAGCGTACCCCCCACCCCAACAGTATAAGTACGACCCGTACCCCCACCCGCGTATGCATGGAGCGTACCCCCCATGCCAACAGTGTAAGTACGACCCGTACCCCCACCCGCGTATGCATGGAGCGTACCCCCCATGCCAACAGTATAAGTACGACTCGAACCCTCACCCGCGGACGTACGGACCGTACCCCCACCCCCACCAGTGTAAGTACGACTCCTACCCCCACCCGCGGACTCACGGACCGTACCCCCACCCCAACAGTGTAAGTACGACCCGTACCCTCACCCGCGTATGCAAGGAGCGTACCCCCCACCCCAACAGTGTAAGTACGACCCGTACCCTCACCCGCGTATGCAAGGAGCGTACCCCCCACCCCAACAGTGTAAGTACGACCCGTACCCCCACCCGCATATGCATGGAGCGTACCCCCCACCCCAACAGTGTAAGTACGACCCGTACCCCCACCCGCGTATGCATGGAGCGTACCCCCCATGCCAACAGTGTAAGTACGACTCGTACCCTCACCCGCGTATGCATGGAGCGTACCCCCACCACACCAGTGTAAGTACGACCCGTACCCTCACCCGCGTATGCAAGGAGCGTACCCCCCACCCCAACAGTGTAAGTACGACCCGTACCCTCACCCGCGTATGCAAGGAGCGTACCCCACACCCCAACAGTGTAAGTACGACCCGTACCCTCACCCGCGTATGCATGGAGCGTACCCCCACCACACCAGTGTAAGTAGACTCGTACCCTCACCTCGAATGCATGGAGCGTACCCCCACCGTGTATGTTCCAAGCGTACATATCCTGAAATCGGAGGTGTGTGTGCAGAGTCCACCCAGCAGTGCCCTGAGACAGGAGGGGTGGGTGTGGAGTCCTCCCAGCAGTGCCCTGAGACAGGAGGGGTGTGTGCCTATCACTCCCAGCAGTGCCCTGAGACAGGAGGGGTGGGTGCCTATCACTCCCAGCAGTGCCCTGAGACAGGAGGGGTGTGTGCAGAGTCCTCCCAGCAGTGCCCAGAGACAGGAGGGGTGGGTGCCTATCACTCCCAGCAGTGCCCTGAGCCAGGAGGGGTGGGTGTGGAGTCCTCCCAGCAGTGCCCTGAGACAGGAGGGGTGGGTGCCTATCACTAACAGCAGTGCCCTGAGACAGGAGGGGTGGGTGCCTATCACTCCCAGCAGTGCCCTGAGACAGGAGGGGTGGGTGCCTATCACTCCCAGCAGTGCCCTGAGACAGGAGGGGTGTGTGCAGAGTCCTCCCAGCAGTGCCCAGAGACAGGAGGGGTGGGTGCCTATCACTCCCAGCAGTGCCCTGAGCCAGGAGGGGTGGGTGTGGAGTCCTCCCAGCAGTGCCCTGAGACAGGAGGGGTGGGTGTGGAGTCCTCCCAGCAGTGCCCTGAGACAGGAGGGGTGGGTGCCTATCACTAACAGCAGTGCCCAGAGACAGGAGGGGTGTGTGCAGAGTCCTCCCAGCAGTGCCCAGAGACAGGAGGGGTGGGTGTGGAGTCCTCCCAGCAGTGCCCAGAGACAGGAGGGGTGGGTGTGGAGTCCTCCCAGCAGTGTCCTGAGACAGGAGGGGTGGGTGTGGAGTCCTCCCAGCAGTGCCCTGAGCCAGGAGGAGTGTGTGCAGAGTCCACCCAGCAGTGCCCTGAGACAGGAGGGGTGGGTGTGGAGTCCTCCCAGCAGTGCCCAGAGACAGGAGGGGTGGGTGTGGAGTCCTCCCAGCAGTGCCCTGAGACAGGAGGGGTGGGTGTGGAGTCCTCCCAGCAGTGCCCTGAGCCAGGAGGGGTGTGTGCAGAGTCCTCCCAGCAGTGCCCAGAGACAGGAGGGGTGGGTGTGGAGTCCTCCCAGCAGTGCCCTGAGACAGGAGGGGTGGGTGTGGAGTCCTCCCAGCAGTGCCCTGAGCCAGGAGGGGTGTGTGCAGAGTCCACCCAGCAGTGCCCTGAGACAGGAGGGGTGGGTGTGGAGTCCTCCCAGCAGTGCCCTGAGACAGGAGGGGTGTGTGCCTATCACTCCCAGCAGTGCCCTGAGACAGGAGGGGTGGGTGCCTATCACTCCCAGCAGTGCCCTGAGACAGGAGGGGTGTGTGCAGAGTCCTCCCAGCAGTGCCCAGAGACAGGAGGGGTGGGTGCCTATCACTCCCAGCAGTGCCCTGAGCCAGGAGGGGTGGGTGTGGAGTCCTCCCAGCAGTGCCCTGAGACAGGAGGGGTGGGTGCCTATCACTAACAGCAGTGCCCTGAGACAGGAGGGGTGGGTGCCTATCACTCCCAGCAGTGCCCTGAGACAGGAGGGGTGGGTGCCTATCACTCCCAGCAGTGCCCTGAGACAGGAGGGGTGTGTGCAGAGTCCTCCCAGCAGTGCCCAGAGACAGGAGGGGTGGGTGCCTATCACTCCCAGCAGTGCCCTGAGCCAGGAGGGGTGGGTGTGGAGTCCTCCCAGCAGTGCCCTGAGCCAGGAGGGGTGGGTGTGGAGTCCTCCCAGCAGTGCCCTGAGACAGGAGGGGTGGGTGCCTATCACTAACAGCAGTGCCCAGAGACAGGAGGGGTGTGTGCAGAGTCCTCCCAGCAGTGCCCAGAGACAGGAGGGGTGGGTGTGGAGTCCTCCCAGCAGTGCCCTGAGACAGGAGGGGTGGGTGTGGAGTCCTCCCAGCAGTGCCCTGAGCCAGGAGGGGTGTGTGCAGAGTCCTCCCAGCAGTGCCCTGAGACAGGAGGGGAGGGTGTGGAGTCCTCCCAGCAGTGCCCTGAGACAGGAGGGGTGGGTGCCTATCACTCCCAGCAGTGCCCTGAGCCAGGAGGGGTGGGTGCCTATCACTCCCAGCAGTGCCCTGAGACAGGAGGGGTGTAACACATGTGTGTGAGGCCAGAATTATCCACATGCATACTGCCTACAAGGGAACATGTCCCCATGAACTCATGTCAACAGACTCCACACACAAGTACAGTGATCACCAAGGATGCCACGATTGTTGCAGGTGGAGACATGGCCCTGCATGCATGGCCAAAGTAGAAGGGCTCCGTCACACACACAGCTCATGTAGACACAGCTCTGCGCTAAACATTGGGAACACCCTGCAGGGAAGAAAGCTGGGTACACAGAGGAAGGAATACACCCTGGGACAAGTGCACCATGCAGTAACTGCTTACATGAACAAAGAAAGTTAGCCAACACCTTGTGATGGCACACAGATCCCAGGGTCCCACCAATGAGCAGCACACTACTACATATCCCACACACCCAAACCCTTAAACACCACCCAAAACCATGTAGCAGCCCCACCAACACCAATACCAGCATAGCAGTAGTGTGATAATGAAAACAAAATGAAGCTTTATTCAGCATGAGCACAATGTCCGTGGATCGCAGGCAGTTCAATATTCACAAAGCCCATAGGGCAGTCAATGATTCTCAGCTGGATGGGGGACACAGTGGGATGCGTGTCCCCTACCTTGCCTGCACAGTCAAATGGCATCGTCTTCCACACTGGTGAGGGCATCAGGGGGGGGGGAAGCAACAGGCACCACAGGGACATCAGGGCAAAGGGGCGGCGTTGTGGGTGCAGGGATGGAGGACTCCACCACAGGGGGTGGGTCAGTGCCAAAGGCGGAGGCCAGGATGGCACTACACACCTTTGCAAGGTCCTCCAGGGAGTCCCCTGCACCCGAAGGGACCTCAGGCCCCAAGGAGGGGGGGGGGGTCAGAGGGATGGGTCGCAGCGCCACCGGGGGAGGGTGGAGACAGGGGGGGAGACTCAACCACCCTGACCGAGGACTTCCTTGACCGCTTGCGTGGTGGTGTAACTGTGGGGCTCAGGGACAGAGCGGCCATGAAGGAGTCCTTGGGGGAGATGTGGCCAGGAGAGCTGAGGGGAGGGGATTTGGAGGGAGTGGACTGGGTGGAATGCGGACTCCCACTATGGCTGCGTGTCACACGTTTGCCCCCCGACCCAGTGGGTGTGCCTACCTCACCCTGTGTGTGCGTGTCAGGAGGAGTGCGGTGGACCTTCCCTGCTGGTGTGGTGCCCGTGTCTGTTGATGTGGGTGCATGCCGACGTCTGGGTGTACGTGGGACAGGCATGGGAGTGGGAAGTGTGGATGGGGCAGGGGTAGGTGGGGGGAGGTCGCGCTGCAGGAGACCCACTGCTGCAGTCAGTGTGGAGTCTATGGACCTCAGCAAGTTGCGTTGGTCAGCCTGCGATGAATGAATGCCCTCCAAGAATGCCTCGATGTTGGTGAGGGTTTTGCCGTGGGCATGGAGGACATTAAGGATCGCAGCCTGACCAACCTGCAGTTGCCGCTGGATGTCCACAGACTCTGCATTGGCGGCAGCAGTGGAGACAGGGGCAGGGGGTGCGGTGCCTGGCAGGAAGGAGACATGCTGTGACCGGGCACGCTGGGAAGGGACACGAGCAAGTGGGAGGCGGCTGATGGGAACTGAGGGGGCGGTGCGAGGTGTTGTTCCGCTGTCAGCTGCTGGTGCAGCCACCGCCCACTCGGAGACATCCTCCTCGGACCTGTCAGCTTCGTATTCTGACGTGCCAGTCGACAGGTCCTCGGCCGCACTATCCTCCACCTCTGTCCCACTCGATGTGCCAGCCCCGATGTCACGGCTGGCACTGGTGCTCGGTCCCTCCGCCTTGCCTGTGTCCATGTCTCCCTCTGTGTCCCCCGACGATGCTGTGGGCAGGGTGGAGAGACAGAAATTAATCAGACAGCTGTACACATCAGTCACATGAGTCCAATCTACATAGGTAACATTGCATAGCCTGAAAAGGAAGATCCCTGACATCTACTAAACAAGGTACCGATGTAGGGCATGAAACACACAGTTGGTTGAGCCACCATGCCACTGAAACACCATGGAGAGCATGAGACAATAGCTCAAGACAGGAAACGTAGTCGGACATAGCACCCAGGCCCTGGGGACAATCCAGCACTGCATCTGCACCACACAGCGTCGGTGAAAATACCGATGACCAGGGACCATATCCACGAACTTGAGACACATGCTGCATAGGTAATGCTGGAAACATGCCCAACATGACTCGGTCACTGCACCTTGCGTGTGTGTCCAGACAAACATCACACACTGCCCAGACCCAGCAAGTAGAAATCAGGATTTTACATATAGGCATTGCCCGCCCCAACCAACCCCTACACGAGGCAAATTGTTGAGACACAGGTGGCACCAACATCTCATAGTCTGGGTGATAAACACAGGGGCAGGCAAAATGCAAGATTGGACGCCAAACAGCCAAGGTGCACCTGTACAAATAATGAGGTACCAGTGCCCATCCTCAGATGAGTATAACAAGACACACAGGCACTGGCAACTGTGAGTATGAAGAAGGACAATCAGGTCAGGCTGCACAGTGGACACCTGTACAAAATAGCACGTCTATATACATGGTGCCAGGGGACAATGGCACAGAGCACAACCTACGCTGTAGACACTGAGAGTGTCCACGTTTATGATGACACACACCACTGAGGAAAAGGTGCTCCAGGGGACAGTAGTGGCCACGCAACCACATGCTACTGAATGGTAATGACTGCAACACACGCCACCATCCCTGCACTATGCGTATCGCACACTCATGCACATCATGTCACAGGCCACTACATAGGACATGCGCGCTGTAAGGCATGACACATGAGAGACCAACTCCCATGTCTGGAGTCAGCATCAGTGCCAACTGACATGGAACCCACATGCAGTGCACTTGACAGGGCACAGCCAAGGTCCAAAAAGCTGTTACACACCACCCCCACACATGATGCTACAGGCATTGTTCTCGTGGACAAAGCACCAGCCTACATTACCTTGTGAAGGAGTGACCACACACAGACCAGGGAACACATTGCAAGGAGGGGAAGGGTGGCAGGGGCGCAGCGCTATACTGGGGCAAACAGGATCTGAACAGCACCTTTAAACCCTGCCAGTGAATTAATGCTACCGTGCCCTTACAAATGCCGGTGACACACAACAAACGCACATGTACCTACCCCCTTCAAGGCTGCTGCATTGCCTGTAAGCGCCTCTCCAGGTCTGGAAAGACCACCGGCAGCACACGCCTGTGGAGGTGGCTCAGACGGCGGCGGCCGCGGTTCTTGTGGCTCTCAGGTGAGTCCCCCAGCAGGAGCCGTGCAATCCTCCGCGTCCAGCACCGGATATCCTGCCAGCGTTTCCTCACCTGGGGCAGGCTCCGCCTCCGACCATCCACACCCCTCACGGCACTGACGGCGGTCAGCCAGATCTGCTCCTTGGCAGTGGCGCCTACCTGTGAGGAAGAACAAGTGACACCACATCAATACACCAGCCACATGTCACAGAGAGACATATGAGAACAAATTAGCTGTTTACAACAAGGCATGTCATGCAGCCAACGCATTGCACCTTTGTCATAGGGACATCATCCCCTGGTGAGGGAAAAAGCTGTACGTGCCATAGTGGGTACACAGGTGGAATGATGGCAATGTCACAATCAGTGATCAAGGCTCACACTGTGCATCACACCCACCCCTCCTGTCTCAGGGCACTGCTGGGAGTGATAGGCACCCACCCCTCCTGTCTCAGGGCACTGCTGGGAGGACTCCACACCCACCCCTCCTGTCTCAGGGCACTGCTGGGAGGACTCCACACCCACCCCTCCTGTCTCAGGGCACTGCTGGGAGACATCAGGCTTCCCCCCCTGGGACCCCCCCTACAGTACATGGCATGTGTGTCACACCAGGACACAATGCCAGAAGTCACAGTCACAACATAGGGACAGTCTGTGCCAGTGGCCTATGCACTCACCTGATACCCTGGTCGCCCATACAGCATGGAGTACTGTGGGAGGATCACATCCAGCAGAGCCATGTTCTCCTCCAGGGTGAATGGCTGTGTCCTCTCCACAGCCCTTGACATGGTTCCAGGGAATCAGTAGCAGCAGCTGGGTCGACGAATGCAAAGATGTGCAGGCAAGTACTCCCTCATGGGACCTAGCTGCCTTATATCTGCCTTTCTGCCCTGTCTCATGCACAGGAGTACAGAGTGATTGGTCACTCACATTTGCATCCTATGTTTCCACCAATCCCTTCAAACCTAGAAGTCTGTGGGTTCTCTATCAGTTTCATTCTCCTGCATGATGTCAGACCCACAAACACATTGCAACAATGTAGAAGAATTCCAACTGACTTCTGCTGTGCACCTTCCAGAACAATTTCGGATTTTGAACTTGGTCTCCATGACAACCAGCATGCATGTAGGCCTCAATACTTGTCCCCTATGTAATTTGGAGCATCACACACAGGTACGGTGCGTTTCGGGGCCCTAGGGCACCCCAAATGCGTTGCAACGGCCCGTACACGCATGCCTACGTTCACTATCAGTATGGGTGTCCTCGCGTATGCGTATTCGTAGTGGTACGGCCCGTACACACGCATCTACGCTCACTATCACTATGGGTCTGCACGCGTATGCGTACTCGTAGTGGTACGGACCGTACACACGCATCTACGCTCACTATCACTATGGGTCTGCACGCGTATGCGTACTCGTAGTGGTACAGCCCGTACACACGCATGTCCGCTCACTATCACTACGAGTACGCATACGCGTGCAGACCCATAGTGATAGTGAGCGTAGATGCGTGTGTACGGTCTGTACCACTACGAGTACGCATACGCGTGCAGACCCATAGTGATAGTGAGCGTAGATGCGTGTGTACGGTCTGTACCACTACGAGTACGCATACGCGTGCAGACCCATAGTGATAGTGAACGTAGATGCGTGTGTACGGTCCGTACCACTACGAGTACGCATACGCGTGCAGACCCATAGTGATAGTGAGCGTAGATGCGGGTGTACGGTCCGTACCACTACGAGTACGCATACGCGTGCAGACCCATAGTGATAGTGAGCGTAGATGCGTGTGTACGGTCCGTACCACTACGAGTACGCATACGCGTGCAGACCCATAGTGATAGTGAACGTAGATGCGTGTGTACGGTCCGTACCACTACGAGTACGCATACGCGTGCAGACCCATAGTGATAGTGAGCGTAGATGCGTGTGTACGGTCCGTACCACTACGAGTACGCATACGCGTGCAGACCCATAGTGATAGTGAGCGTAGATGCGTGTGTACGGTCCGTACCACCACGAGTACGCATACGCGTGCAGACCCATAGTGATAGTGAGCGTAGATGCGTGTGTACGGCCCGTACCACTACGAGTACGCATACGCGTGCAGACCCATAGTGACAGTGAGCGTAGATGCGTGTGTACGGCCCGTACCACTACGAGTACGCATACGCGAGGACACACATTGTGACAGGGCCGTACACACGCATCTACGCTCACTATCACTATGGGTCTGCACGCGTATGCGTACTCGTAGTGGTACGGACCGTACAAATGCCTGTACGCTCGCCATCACGATGGGTACACATACGGCAGCACTCCCACAGTGATTTGGGAACGTACACAGGCCCTCTTAGCAGCAGTACGGCGGTTTTTACACATCACAGTGGTGATAGGCGACACACAGGTAGGAATAGGGCGGACATACTTGTCCATGGATGGGCATACTTGTCCATGGATGGACATACTTGTCCAGGAATGGACATCAAGGCATCGTCTGTGCATTACTACATGTGTGGGGCACAGGTGTGACAGGCTGTGATGTGGAACATGACTCCTGAGTGGAGAAGGCACCAGATGTATGATGAGATGTGTATAGGTGTACTGTGTGACAGTGCAATGTGTGCCAGCCATGCCCTTGACTCCTTTGACATGTGTGCATGTCGGACTGCACACTTGGGGTAAGCGTCACTGGCATGGCACGGACACCAACACACGGAAGTGTCCCATGATGCCCGGTACAGGGGTTATGACACCTGACTTGTCACTACCCACAGTGCACAATGTGACTATGTCATTTATGTGTGGGGGATTTACATCAGGTTGATGTTGTAGCACCCTCATAAGCTGCAGCCGTAGCAGCAACCAACATGTGTCTGTGTGTAGATTGTCATTGCACACTGTTCCGCACACCATGCCACATGTGGTATCGGATGTGAGGTGCACATGTATGCATGGGACACGGAGTAGCGTGACAAGGCCATGTCTGCATCCTCACAAGGAATGTGTGGTGAGTCATGACATGTGCACCTTCATGGCAAGGTGTGTGGGCTGTCCTAGTGTAATGTCATGTGACCTGTGGCTCCAGTGTTCCGCGACCAGTCTCTGCAATCGGCATCCTACTTCTGCTGATGTGTGGGTGTATGTCACTCCTGTCTTGCGTCTGGCTGTTCACTTGCACTGGGACACAGCTATTCCCATGGCGTGGCATGGGGAGGTTCTCAATCTCCGTGTGTAGCTGGGTCTTGGAAGGAGTGCCACCTTGCATCCATACGTGTGCTGGCCATGTAGCACATACCTGACTCCCTATGTAGCATGTGTGTATTGCCAGATTAACATGTGCTCAGTAGACATGAGTTGTTGTCGTGGTGCACTCACTCTTCCTTGTCACTTCCAAATTACTGCAGAGCGCCGCCTCTTGCCCGAATAATTCCAGACTTGGCTGCCATGCAGGAGAATGACAGCTCTACCGCTTCACCCAACCGTTGATTCTGGAGTTGACGGCGAGACTGGCACCACACCTGCAACCGCTGCACAGGTATCCTACGGCACTGACACCCCAGCTGAAGGTAATGGCTGCCCTACATTTTCTTGCCACGGGTACCTTTCAAAATACCATAGCTCATGTTGGTGGCATGTCCCAGAGCATGTTCAGCGGTGTGCTGCATGATTTCTTGGAGGCCATGTTGATTCACCTGGATGACTTCATCAAGTTCCCAACCCCTGAACAGATGACTGAGGTCAAGCGTGGATTCTATGCCCTGGGAGGGATGCCCCATGTCATTGGGTCCATAGATGGGACACATGTAGCTTTGGTACCACCACACGCACGGGAGGTGGCGTACCGCAATCGGAAGCACTACCACTCCATCAATGCCCTTGTGGTGTGTCTCTCCAACATGGTGATTTCACATGTCTGTGCTCGTTTTCCAGGATCAGCACACGATGCCTACATCATGAGGCGTAGCGGGATGCCTGATATGATGATGCAGCTGCGCAACGAACGGGCATGTGTTGTAGGTGGGTACAGTCTGTCTGTCTTCTATTCTGTATCGCCTACCAGCACGACCGCTTCACCACTTCTAACGATGACCATGTGCTTCCCATGTAGGGGACGCTGGCTATCCCAACATGCCATGGCTGATCACACCTCTCCGCAACCCCATCACGCCGGCACAGCTCCGCTACAACACCGCCCATGGCCGGACAAGGCGAGTGATAGAGAGGACGTTTGGCATGCTGAAGAGCCGATTCCGGTGCCTCCACAAGACCGGCGGTGCACTCCCTTATGCCCCGGCAAAGGTCTGCAAGATCTTCATGGTCTGCTGCATGCTGCACAACATGGCAGTTGAAAGAGCTGTGCCACTCATCCTGAATCAACATGACGAGGACCATCCACCCGTGGAGGACGAAGGGCTTGGCAGTGGGGCTAGTGATGTGGAGGATGTGGAGCCGCAAGAGGACATCCGGACTCGGCTCATACGCGACTTCTTTGCTTAGTGGTGAGTACCAGTGTCTGAGTGTGCATGCATTGGTCCCCGTGTGGCATGCGTTGTGATGTGTGTCTCCACCTGCATGTATGGCATGTGAGTCAGAGGTGTGTGTGGGTGTGTCACTGGAATGATGGTGCCAGTGATGGTAGTATTTCCCCAGTCATTATAATGACCTAGCATGTTGTCATCCATACATGTGTCGAGTAAATGCACATGCAAGTGGCTGTGCATTTTTGTGGCTGACTTCTTGTGTGTCTCTCTTCCCCAGGTACCTGCACATGCCGTCTGCTGGTTGCATTGTTGTGGCACTGCTATTCATCATGGACATGACATCGTGGGCTGACTCAGCGTTACAGGCACGGACACGTTTGGAAGTCTCCATGGGGTAAGGGATGCATCTGGGGTGTATTGGGTGTGGCAGTTGTTCACGATGTATGCACACTGCCCCTGTCGATGTGTTGTTCCTCTGCAGCCATGTCGCATCCCCATGGGACACGACATGCAGCTGTGTACACCTGAATAGATGGTCTGCCTGGTTGACAGGCATCAGTGATGGGATAGGGGATTGTGATGATGGCATCAATGTGTGTGACACTGCCCTCGGCCACATACGGTTAGCATTGGCTGGACATGGTGTGGGACTTCGACATCAGCGGATCTATGGTGTATGGCAGGCTCTCCGTGTGCAGCTGTGGGTATTTAGCTGTTAGCCGACGCTTGTGTGCCACTTCCATGGCAAACACGCATGTGTGCTGCAGAAGGGGGGTGCCAGTGTTGGACCCACATGTTACTCCACATGATGTGTTCATGTGTACTTCGAGTGGCCTCTGCAATCCCGAATACATGTCTAATAAAGGTGTCCCTATGCCTCCAAGGTGCCTCTTCTCAGTCAATGCTGGTGTGTTGCCACGGTGCATCCTGCATGTCTGGCATGGTATTCCCTGATTGTTGCTATGTGTCAATGTGTCGAGTTGCAAGATGCAAGCTGTGTGTGTGGGCTGAGACTGTGTATTGGGCATGATGTCCATGACTGTGTTGGTATTGTGACATGTGCCATCCCCATGCATCCAACATTGGCCAGGCCCCCATTCTCGGCATCCACCGGACTCCGGCTTGCAGGACATGGTTCTGCCACCTGTGTACACATGCCTGGGTGCCCCCCAGGACACTGGACTGGATCCCTGACCACTGCGCATGACAGTTGCTGTACTCAATGTGTGTGTCAGCACGGTTGTTCGGCAACCCCCTCAGCTGGTTGGGCCCATCACGGGTGTGTATGGTGCTCCATGTCTGTCTTGCCTAATACACTGTGACCCATGTGTCCTGTGCCAGACTCAGGCCCCAGGGTGTGGATGGTTGAAGACAAAAGATGACTCAGGCATGTTTTGACTTTACAAGACACATGTTAGTTAATAATGCTACCAGCAGGCATCTACTCATCATAGTGTGATTTATTAGTGGGGGGGGCAAAGTAAGGGTCTTTCCGGGATGTTTGAATCCAAAGTTCAGTAGGGGAGTTGGGGTCCTTGCCATTGGAAATCCTCAGAGTCCATGCCACAGTCTTTGTCAACATTGGTCAGCCAGTGACCAGCAGGGCCATGTGGCAGAGAATGTCTCTTGATGCTGTGATGCTGTTGCTCCAGTGGGCCAGGTGCCAGGCCAGGTGTCCTGGGAGATGGTGATGTAGCAGCCACCCTCACGGTCCTTTCCGTGGACGACCCGGCCTCCTGCGGGGAACCTCACCAGCAGGCCGTGACGACGTCTGGGATGCTCCGTCGGATGTTTCCTCCTCCTCCTCCTGATCCCTCCCTGTGGGTGGTGATGTTCTCCGCCTTCTGGCACAGGGAGGGTCGGCCATGGTGTCGGCCATCCGACGGAGTGTAGCGTGAATCCCCTGGAATGCCGTCACTTGCTCAGCCTGTCTGTCCTCCATCCTCCGTTGGTGTACCAGTAGACAGGCAATTAGCTCCGCATGTTGCTGGGCCTTGATCCCCTCGAGGACGGACACAACCTGGGCCATGCCCGTGGTGTCCTGCCGGTATGAGTCCAGGATGTTACGGACATGGGAAAATACCGGATCCCCAGCCAACTGGTCAGGCTCGCGCCTCCGCCGTCCTCCACTCCCACCACCCCTGCCCACTTGCACCTGGCCTGCACTTGTGGGCACATGGGGTCTCCGGGACCCCTGAGGGGTGGCATTGGCGTTGTCGCCTGCCTCCTCCTGGGTGCCCGGGACACCGTGTCCCTCCTGGCGAGCCTGGCTGCATTGTGGTGTTGGGGCAGGGATCCTGGGTGTCTCCTGGGATGTGGCAGGAGTGGGGGTGGTGGTTGGCACAGTTGTACCTGACGCAGGTGCTGCAGGTGGTTGGACACCAGAGGGGCCAGGTTGGTCGGGGTCGTCCGCAGAGTGGTGAGAGTGGTCGCTGCCGGTGGGATCGGGCTCCTGCAGATCCAGGTCCTGTGAGTGTTCCCCCCCAGTGTTGGGGGGTGCACCACGACGTTGACCTGTGTGTGAGAGAGACAATGTTAATTTTTGTCCATGCAACATCCATGTTTCATCATTTTCAAAGTTGGCACATTTCCTCTTGGAATTAGGATTGGTCTTGCATTCCACTCACAGTGCACTTGTGCATGGGTGTGTCCCTTGGGCACCACTTTGGCCCCTTTAACTATGTGTGGCACAGTCTTACTTACTGCGTCAAGTGTGACTGCAGTCAGCAGTGGAGTGGGCAGGTGTGGCGAGCCATGCACTGTACATGTGCACATGGAGTGGATCCACACACTTATATGATCCAGGTAGCTGTCCTTGTGCTCGTGAACAGGTTGTGACATGGCCATGTGTTTTGCCATGGTGAAGAGGGGGGCTTCTGGCACTGGCCACCCTTGTCTACATGCACGCAGTCTACCTGCTGACGAGCAGACATTCACACACGCAACACGGCTGAATGGCTCTCCCTGTGTCTCGCTCCCTCTGTATCCCCCTCTCCCTCCCTCTCTGTCCCCCTCTCCCTCCATCTCTGTCCCCCTCTCCCTCCCTCTCTGTCCCCCTCTCCCTCCCTCTCAGTCCCCCTCTCCCTCCCTCCGTGTGTCAGCCTCCTCCCTCTGTCCGTCTCCCTCCCTCTCTGTCCCCCTCTCCCTCCATCTCTGTCCCCCTCTCCCTCCATCTCTGTCCCCCTCTCCCTCCCTCCGTGTGTCACCCTCTGTCACCTCTGCCCAGCTTCCTGGGCACACACTGTTAGCAGATCTTTGAGTGGCCCTTGGATTGTTGATGTGAGTTTGTTTCTGATCTCCAGGCACCCATTGGGTGTAGTGTCTGTGTCTGTGCGCTGCTGCTGTGGTGGTGTGTGCTGCCACTCGTTCACAATGTTGGCTGTTCATTAGCTGCTGTCATGTGCAAAACAGTGCCTTCACCCCCATGTGTTGATGCAAGGCGTCCGCCATTTGCTGGCAAGTCATTCCTGTGTTGGGACACACTGTTTGTCTGGCTGTGACCTAGGCCATATGGGTAGAGTGAATTGTTGTCTGCTTCTGAGTTGCACTATGTGCTTTTTTGGGCCCAGCCTGCCGCCATCCGGGTTACCGTGTCATGTGTTGTTGTCTTCTGTGGCCTGTGACTTGACATTGTCCAGCTGGGTGCATGGGGCATGGTGGCAGCAGTGGCATGTGCGTGCTCATGGAGTGTGGTTGAGTCATGCGATGGCTTGTGAGGTTGCGTGCCTGTTGGTGATTTTGGTTGTGGATGCCGTTCCCCCCTTGTGAGGTGCGTTGTTTGTGTACTCACCCGGGTCTCGGAGTCCTTCTAATCCTTCGACTGCCTCCACCGGCAGTATGGCCATCACCCTCTCCTCCCAGGGATGGTAGTGTACGGGTCTGCGGGAGGGCCCTCCTCCGGTGGCGTTGGCCTGGTCGTGTTCATCCTGCCTCTTGGCTCGGACCCTCCTCCGCAGATCGTACCACCTGTTCTGGCATTCCTGATTCCGTCTGGTGTCCGCAACAGCATTCACAGCATCGACGATGGTCTGCCACATGGCAGTTTTTGCTGCCAGGCTGGTGCTTCTGACCAATGTTCCAAAGATCTGTGGCTCGACTCTGAGGATTTGATCAACAAGGACCTCCAATTCTCGGTTACTGAACTTTGGATTCTTGGTGGTGGGCATGGTGAGGGGTGTGGATGGGGATGGTGGGGGGGGTGTGTGGATGTTGGGGGGTGTGTGGATGGTTGTGTGTGTGTGTGTGTGAATGTGATGAGGGGGTGTTTGTGAGGGTGGTTGTGTGAAGGTGTGCAAGTGTAAGATGTGGTGTAGCTTGTAGTGTGGTTCTGTGGTGTCTGGCAGCAGTGAGTCTGTTGCAAAGGCTCATGGTTTGTGTGTGTGGGCCCTTTTTATTGGTCCATTGGTGGGTGTGGCTGTGTTTGAATCTTGGGTGGGTTGGTTATAAGGAGTGGTGGTGTATTTGGCCTCTGTTTGTTTTTGGCAGTTGCAGGTCAGTGAATGTGTTGTTTTAGTGGTTGTTGGACATGTTTAGTGGCTTTGTGCCATTCGAATGGTGTATTCTTGTGTTGTTTTGTTTTGTCCTGGTTGTGTACGTGCGTTTTGAGCGTGTGTACGGTGTGTACATGGGCCATTTGGTTGTACGGTGCTGTCCTTGTGTGTGGGTTGGTACGACTCGTACATGCGGTGGTGATGTTGGGGCCTGGGGTGCGCTCCGTACTTAGGAGGTTGTGTTGGGGGTAGGACCGGAACGTACTGGGGTGGGGGTACGACTGGAACGTACTGGGGTGTACATTGACGGTGGTACGACACGTACTGGGGTGGGGGTACGACTGGAACGTACTGGGGTGTACATAGACGGTGGTACAACACGTACTGGGGTGGGGGTACACGGGGGTACGACACGTACTGGGGTGGGGGTAGGACTGGAACGTACTGGGGTGTACATAGACGGTGGTACGACACGTACTGGGGTGGGGGTAGGACTGGAACGTACTGGGGTGTACATTGACGATGGTACGACACGTACTGGGGTGGGGGTGGGACTGGAACGTACTGGGGTGTACATTGACGGTGGTACGACACGTACTGGGGTGGGGGTACGACTGGAACGTACTGGGGTGTACATTGACGGTGGTACGACACGTACTGGGGTGGGGGTAGGACTGGAACGTACTGGGGTGTACATAGACGGTGGGACGACACGTACTGGGGTGGGGGTACGACTGGAACGTACTGGGGTGTACATAGACGGTGGGACGACACGTACTGGGGTGGGGGTAGGACTGGAACATACTGGGGTGTACATAGACGGTGGGACGACACGTACTGGGGTGGGGGTACGATTGGAACGTACTGGGGTGTACATAGACGGTGGGACGACACGTACTGGGGTGGGGGTAGGACTGGAACGTACTGGGGTGTACATTGACGATGGTACGACACGTACTGGGGTGGGGGTAGGACTGGAACGTACTGGGGTGTACATAGACGGTGGTACGACACGTACTGGGGTGGGGGTAGGACTGGAACGTACTGGGGTGTACATTGACGGTGGTACGACACGTACTGGGGTGGGGGTAGGACTGGAACGTACTGGGGTGTACATTGACGATGGTACGACACGTACTGGGGTGGGGGTAGGACTGGAACGTACTGGGGTGTACATAGACGGTGGTACGACACGTACTGGGGTGGGGGTACACGGGGGTACGACACGTACTGGGGTGGGGGTACGACTGGAACGTACTGGGGTGTACATAGACGGTGGGACGACACGTACTGGGGTGGGGGTAGGACTGGAACGTACTGGGGTGTACATTGACGATGGTACGACACGTACTGGGGTGGGGGTAGGACTGGAACGTACTGGGGTGTACATAGACGGTGGTACGACACGTACTGGGGTGGGGGTACGACTGGAACGTACTGGGGTGTACATAGACGGTGGGACGACACGTACTGGGGTGGGGGTACGACTGGAACGTACTGGGGTGTACATAGACGGTGGGACGACACGTACTGGGGTGGGGGTACGACTGGAACGTACTGGGGTGTACATAGACGGTGGGACGACATGTACTGGGGTGGGGGTACGACTGGAACGTACTGGGGTGTACATAGACGGTGGGACGACACGTACTGGGGTGGGGGTAGGACTGGAACGTACTGGGGTGTACATAGACGTTGGGACGACACGTACTGGGGTGGGGGTACGACTGGAACGTACTGGGGTGTACATAGACGGTGGGACGACACGTACTGGGGTGGGGGTAGGACTGGAACGTACTGGGGTGTACATTGACGATGGTACGACACGTACTGGGGTGGGGGTAGGACTGGAACGTACTGGGGTGTACATAGACGGTGGTACGACACGTACTGGGGTGGGGGTAGGACTGGAACGTACTGGGGTGTACATTGACGGTGGTACGACACGTACTGGGGTGGGGGTAGGACTGGAACGTACTGGGGTGTACATTGACGATGGTACGACACGTACTGGGGTGGGGGTAGGACTGGAACGTACTGGGGTGTACATAGACGGTGGTACGACACGTACTGGGGTGGGGGTAGGACTGGAACGTACTGGGGTGTACATTGACGGTGGTACGACACGTACTGGGGTGGGGATACGACTGGAACGTACTGGGGTGTACATAGACGGTGGTACGACACGTATTGGGGTGGGGGTACACGGGGGTACGACACGTACTGGGGTGGGGGTACGACTGGAACGTACTGGGGTGTACATAGACGGTGGGACGACACGTACTGGGGTGTGGGTACACGGGGGTATGACATGTACAGGTGTGGGGGTAGGACTCGGACGTACTGGGGTGTACCTAGACGGGTGGGGGTGTACATACACGGGGGGTACGTGTCGGACGTACGGGGGCTGGGGGGGAGTGTTGGGCGCGTATGCGGGCACATGTCTCCATGGTTGCTGTAGGAGTTCAGTGCGGACGGTGTTTTTTCCATACGGTTGTGAGTTCGAACGCACGGGATGGATCGTGATTCCTCGGTCGGACTTGACTTTTCACGTTTGTACGGTAAATCGTCCGAGGGCGTATCGGACACATTTTCCGACCCGAGGACGTGTGGGGAAATATTCCCAATGCGGTTCATATGGACTTTTTACCATGCGAATCGTGATTGCCAGTTCGTACGGCACTTGTACAATTCGTAGGGTAAAAAGACCGGATACGAGTCGCACGGGGGAATTTTTTACCGGATCGTGATCGGCACCCGTGTTGGTTAAGCACAAATCCAAAGGCCATTCAAAGGGACAATCTAGGCAGTGAAAGACTGGCTGTACGCAGGTGAAGTAGGAATACCGGAAGGATAATCCATACGCCAGGCTCAAAGTCGCCAATGGCAGCGTACCATAATATTCAAGCATCCTGTCACGGAGAAGATGCAGACGGGACAGGTTGTCGTGTGGCACAGAAAGAGCAGCCGTTTCGCAGTATGAAAAGTAAAAGCAGCACTCCTGCCACAAGCGCCAGAATCAGCGGGACACCTCCAAAGATGCTCGAGAAAATAGAATGAAAAAATGCCGGAATCACACCAAAAATAGTTTGGAAAGAGGTCACGAGGCCCGAACCCACAAGCTTAAAAAAATTAGCCAGGCCGGTCGTGGACGAGGCATTGAAAATTGTTTGGATCAAAGCACCGAAATGTAGGGGGAGGTCAGTATTCTAAAGTGTCTGTACCTCAGTACGCGTATTTGGAACGTGAAGGACAAATGTTTCATGGGAGGAAGTCAATGGCACCCCCTTTTGGGACAATAGCGCCCTTATTCTGCTCATCTTGTTGAACTCTGCCTTCAAGGTCGGAATCGAAGGCCAGATGGAAACATCCAGCCGCCCATGCGGGGGTGGAAATAGAACATTATTGCAGCAGACAACTTTCTGCGATACAGTCACTATGTAAGGGATTCCCACTAACATCCCGCAGCAAGCTTCATTGTTCAAAATTAAATAACTACCGTTTGCAAGCAGCGTGAAAGATGGCGTAATCACTGGCACTGGGATACCTTTCAGGACGCAGGCCAAATTTGGAGATTGTACATTGCATGCACCGTGTAACTGAATGTGCCTACATACTACAGAGTGATCAGGTGTCGTTGTACATTCCTCACCCGTCAGATAAACCTCAGTACAGTCCCTTGTACATCTATACATAAAAGGGAGGGACCAAACCTCATGTATGAAAGCGGTGCCCAGCTGTTCATATCTACCCAGAGCATAGTGTTTCATACAGGACGTAAACTTGAAAAGCGCGAACGGGAGAGTGATCAACCCATGTAATAACCACACGCCTGTATCCAATTCCGCTACAGAGAAAGGTAAAGGTTCTAATTTTTCAATATGTAACAATGAATATGTAGCATCTTTCATGGACATGAACTGCTGTTTTTCAGTAAGGTTAAAGGGAAGAAATAAAGATGTTGTATTCAAATAGTCCCAGGGGACCTTCCCTGCCTTTAACATTTGTAATGTCCATGCAAACTGCATAACAGAACGCAACTGGTTTTGACCATGATACAATATAGACACATCATCATGCACAATATCAACAATTGAAGAAACAATATTGTCCAATGTATAAATACGGGAAGAAAGAGTGCTAATGCTGTTATCAATAACTGCTAATACCTTTTCCATATTAGCCTGATCAATAGCTCTCAATCGTGACGCTGCCTCTATTTGTGACAGTTTCCATACTTCGTTGTAAATAGCATATGCCCACCTTTTGGATCTGCCACCCACAGGACCTTTAACAAAATCATTCAAATCTATTTTGTCATGTAATCTTGATAAATGAACTTTGACAGATGCCAAGGTGGAATGTCGCAGCCAGGATTGACATAACTTTCCTACAGAGTATGTAGTTACGGTATGTGACGACTCAAACCGAGGGTCCAGTCGTTGCTGAGTATACCCCGGTTTCAGACCTAGAAAACGACGTTGACATGTATCTGAACTGCTTTGTATAACTAACCATCCATCACTACTAAATTTCGAAATATTGAAAGATGTATTAGAAATCAATGACTGCAAAGCAGGAAGGGACAGATCTGTGTGGTTATCCCAATTGGGGTAAGCACCCAGATCCGGCACAGAAGGTGACTTTAGTTGTTTAGAAGTGTCCAATCCGAAACAGGTGGTTCGGAAGATGGTTGAATTTAAAAACCACATATGATTTGGTACAAGATAGGCACGATGCAAAGCTTCAGTTCCCTGAACCTGCCATGGTTTGGAACTCCAAACCGATTTAAGATCAATAGTAGCCTTCCATAGATCATAACCTTTGATTGACAACTCGTCCATAAAGGACTTAGAATAAAGTAACTTGGTGTGTGTGAGTCTAACCTTTGTGGCAGACTCAGGCATAACCTTAAAATAAAAGGAAGCCGGGTTGGAAACAATGAAATCAGTAAAATAAGTATACTTATCAACTAATGTAGGTGAACTGCCGAAAGAGGGAGTGGGACAGTGTTCCCATTGGGTAAAATTTACAAAATTACGAAAAGTGTTTGCTTTATGCAGAAAGTGATTGCCATAATGTTGAAAACAATATTGTTCCGCATAATTAGCCGCATTTTCATATAAATCTTCAGCATCAAAAGCGGCATAATATTTCAAATCTGAAAATAGTGCTTCAATGGCGTGAACATCCCAATCATCAGAACGTATGTTTTGCTTAACCACATCACCCATAGAAACACGAAATACATTAGGTACAATATTTTCTTTCGGTGTTTGGAGTAAAATCTGTAGTGGAAACATAAAGAGATGGAATATATACGTTAGTTATTTATTTGAGTAAAGATAAATTAGTGTTTTAAGTTTAATTTGGCAGTTTAGTTAGAAAATAATATTTACTTACGTTTTTAGAATAGTAGTAGGATGTAGGTTTCTTCTGTTTAGCAGAGTTTCTTCTTCGTTCAATGCTTTGGTTTAAGGCACAGTAGAAGACTTGTTTTAATTGGTTTATATAGTGGTTTTAAATTGTTTCTTGAATGTTATTGGTTGTTTTCTGTATGTGGCCTTTCTATTGGATGGTTTGAATTTTTTTTAGTTAATTGGTTTCCTTTTATGGAAAATGCTAAGTAAGAGTATATTTAGTTTTAAAGGAGGAGAGTTTTAAATCATTATATATAAAAAGATTGTTTATAATGTGTAGTGAATGTTTTTTAAATGTGTTCGAAATGCCAATGTGATAATTATTTCAGTGTTTTTTTATTATGTTGTTAAATATTGAGATCGCTATAAATGTTATGTTTATGTTTAAGTAGAATCTCATTTGAAAAAAGTATGTTTTGGGAAAATATTGTCTTTATGTTGTTTAAAATATTGGTTTTATTAGTGTTAGAATTGTCGATATATTTAAAAAAAACGATATTATTGATGTCTATATTTTGGTTATCGATATTTGTGACATGTGTCATATTTATTTACTCATGTCGATATTTAGTATTGCGATATTTATGTGTGCGATTTTTGTGTGATCGATATAATTGTATTTCGATATTGTAGTGTCGATATTAGTGTCTTTTTTTAAATAAGTATACAATGTCGATATTTTTGATGTCGATATATTTGATACGATATTTGTGTAGTTCGATAATGTGTCTGTCGATAATATGTCAGAGATCCGGGTGGGGGGAGGGGTTTGTTGCAGCGAGTTCCGCAGATTTGGTTTGGTTATTTGGTGTGCACTGTGTTAGCTCAGTGATGGACAGGCAGAGGACGATATGGATATTGGGACTGGACTACTCAGAAATAGGGACAGAGTTTAAATTCGTGACCTGGAATGTATGGGGTTTTGCACCTGCACTAAGAGGCATAGGGTATTGACCTTCCTTAAACAGCATCACATCTCTATAGCGTGCCTTCAGGAAAGGCACTTGGATGACAGTGGCACAGCTAGGGTAGCTAGGAAGTGGCGAGGCCAGATACTTCATTCTTCTTTCTCTACATACGCTAGGGGCACAATGATATGGGTGGCCCCTGACACACTTTTCACTCCAACTTATAGTGAGGCCGATGTACAAGGCTGGTATGTCATTCTGTGAGGCACACTAGATGGCAGGGAAATTGTTATCCTAAACACGTATGCACCAAACACTGACGACCCCTCATTCTATCAGGTTACACAGGACCTACTGTCAAACGAGCTTGATGTCCCATTCATATGGTTTGGAGACTTCAATTGTGTCCTTGATCCAGAGCTGGATAGGCATCCCCCCCAAGGCCGGAATGAAACCCAGACTGTCTCTAAAGCTCTGGGAGGTCATGCATGAGTTGGGGGCACAGGATATTTAGCCCGAAGCCCACCCCACACTTCCGCTATTTACATGTCATTCACTTATTCACAAAACACACAGTAGGCTGGATAGAGTTTTGGTCTCGGGCATACCAGCTTTCCCTGATGCAGAAGTGACCCACCTGGCTCGATTTCTGTCAGACCATGCCGCGGTGCGATGTTCGGTGAAATGGGGCTCCCCCATAATGGGCCCGAGGAGATGGAGATTTCCACCGGATCTGCGTGAGGATGCAGTGGGGAGGGCTACTCTATCTAACGTGGTAGCATATTACCTGGTGACAAATTGGGTGGGGGGGCACTGGGAGGACAACTAAGTGGGAGGCCTTAAAAGCAGTAGTGCGTGGGGCCAGTATGGGACTAGTGTGTGGTGTGGGAAGGCAGCTACTTGGTGAGCTTGACAAAAAAGAGAAAGCTCTAACAACAATACAGGAGAAGAATCTGGCCGATTCCGACACGGGCGAACGCGAACGTGCGCAACGCGCACGCATTGCAGATATCTGGGATAGACTGGATAAGTATACTTTGACGCGGTACCGCCAGAGGGTGCATGCTGAGGGGGACAAATCGGGACACCTTTTGGTGTGGATCCTGTGAGGGGAAAAAACACCCCCACTGACAACTACTCTGAAGGCAGAGGGGGGAATTTTCGTATACACCAGAGCTGGAATACAAGAGGTATTCAAGTGCCATCTACACAGCGTCTACACTGCGGACCCCGGAGTGTCTCCAGGATGTTATGGCCCCCTTATTGGAGAACTGGTTCACCCACAACTCGCTCCCACAGGCACGACAGATCTAAATGCCAAAATCACTGTCAAAGAAATTCAGGGGGCGCTGGGGGCTTTGCCAGGCACTAAGGCCCAAGGGGCGGACAGTTTCCCGCTGGCTTTCTTACAAGCTTATTCAAGCAAGCTGGCACAGCCTTTGCTGCAGGTGGATGAGGAGGACTTTGCAAAGGGAATGCTGCGTGAAGGGGAAATAGTCATGTTACTCAAACCTGGGGGGAATGACCAAGATCCCATGGTGTATCGGTCCCTCATGATGATAAACTCAGACATCAAAATACTATGCAAGGTCCTGGCTGCCAGATTGGTGCCTCATGTGGTGCACCTAGTCCAAGAGGATCAATGCAGGTTTATACCAGCCCGCAACACAGGTATGAATATTAGGCGGCTGACGCACATTATGCATGAGGTGAGGCACAGTGATGAGGAATTAGCATTGGTCTCCAGAGATCTAGAAAGGCGTTTAATTCTGTGAACTGGGAGTACCTTTTAGAGGTACTTAGAGTTGCTGGGTTTGGTCTGCGGTTCTGCCGCTGGGTGCAGATACTATACACAGAGCCTAGTGCCAAGGTCCGGGTACGACACAGCAGATCTGATGAGCGGCGTCTGGGGAGGGGGACACGTCAAGGGTGCCTGCTCTCCCCTCTATTGTTCGCCTTGGTGATAGAGCCGTTTGTGATCTGGGCACGCAGGGATCTGGGGCAATGGGGCATCAGCACGGGTGGGACCCCCCATGTTATATCTTTATACGCTGATGACACTGTATTCTATTTCTCGTCACCCGGCAGGCGGTCCCGAAGCTCCTTCATATGTTAGAGAAGTTTGGCGAATGTTCAGGCCTGCATCTTAACAAACATAAATCATTAATATTCCCCCTGGCTCGACTGGCAGGCTTTCCCAGGGATGTACTCCCTCGATTGGGCCTATGGTGGGAGACTGAACAGGTTCGGTACTTAGGCATTCAGGTGGTCACACCAGATGAGCAGAGACTGCAGCTCAATGCCTACAAATTGATTGATGCCTTAAAAAGATCAGTGGGCTTTTGGAACACCCTTCATATTTCCTTAATGGGGAGGCTGGCGATAGCCAAAATGGTGGTGCTCCCTCGCTGCCTGTACATGCCACAGAATGCATTGTGTCCTATACCATGACAGATATTTTGGACACTATCTACATACTAATAGACTTGTACTGGGTGGGCTGTCGAAGCAGAGGGGCGCTAATCACTCTGAATCGCACATATGAGGGAGGTGGGCTTGAGGCACCTAGAATGGAGCTATTACTATGCAGCACAGCTACAATACACTGCCCAGTGGTTTGATGAGGAGGACAATTGGGAAAAGAGGCTGCTCACAGATAGGGTGCCACCTGCTACCCTACCGTCGCTGCTGACGGAGGGAGTGGGTTCCGCTGACACAGTGCTTTACGTGGTCAGGCAAACCGCACACTCCTGGCAAACCTTCGTGGAGCGAATCCTGAGGCACGCTCTGTTCCATCGTGAGCTGTCGGTCTGGGACCTGGCGCCAGTCAGGAGAGTGATGTCCAATATGTGCTTTTGGGCGTGGCAGGAGGGGGGATGTAACGTGCTTGTGGACCTGTATCCTGGTGAGAGTTTCATTACATATGAACAGGCTTGCAGAGACTTTGGTTTGGGACAGGGACAATACCTTAAATATGCTGGGCTTTCTAACCTACTCAAAGAGATATGGCCCACGTATCCCTCGATTCCACAACACACTCAGACACTAGATACAATACTCACATGTGGGGCCAGCAGACGCCTCATATCACAGCTGTATAAGCCCACGAGAGTAGATGCAAATAACCCACCCCCAAGGGCGTTCGCCACCTGGAACGCAGAACTGGAGATGAGGTGACAGGGACTGGAAGGCAGTGAGCGCTCTCACGCACACGGTTTCTTGAAATGCCTGTTTCCGGCTTGTTCATTATAATTACTCACACATTAGAGATGCTTGTGAGTGGACGTTAGCAGAGGAGGTACACATTAAAAGATGTCTTAAAGACGAGAACCTTGAGGATGATCTAAGGTTATGGAGGGAACTTTGTCATGGCCTATTGGTTGAGGAGTTTCAGGCGCGCCCACAAATTACACCTGAGGGGAGTGCTTTATGATTCCTGACGGGAGGAGGACTACATGGACGGTAAGAGCGGGAGGAACTCACCTGAGACTGCTATGAAGGGTCCAAAGGTCGGGAATGTACTTCTTGTATATGACTATCTGCCTGTACTGTGTGCAAACCTCGAAGTGCACACCTGTATTGAGTTTTATTCAAAATGAATAAATAAATTTCATAACAAAAATATATAAATATATTTTTGATAAAAAGTACTACTGTCACAATATTCATTTGCATATCATTAAAATATTTAACATTACCTTTACGTCAAAATATCCACTTTTTAACGATCAGGGTAGGGAACCATTTTCCCCTAAAAATACAATATCCCGCTGCTAAGAAGAACTGTGAATCCATTCTTTTTATGCATCCATTAAAAAATTTCAACTATTTCATAACTAAGAACATATCTTAATAAAAACACAAATTCTTTCTTTAAATAATTATATAGAATAAAACATACTACAATAATTCACATACAAAATAACACTTACAAGCGATATTACATACAATGAAATTTCCTAAATCGATATTTTTTACAACAATAATAGAAATAACACTTAAAACAATATTTTTTTCTTTAATGTTATTTTTGACATCCTGAAATTCTAGACACAATATTTTTGAATCACAATACTTTTTATTCGATTTTTTTTGTCCAACCCCTGCGAGGTGTCGACCATATCGAGGGTTACACTTGAATGAGATGACGCTTCTATTTCTGGGGATGAAGAGGAGGGTATGGGAATATGTAACTACTCCCCACATCCTGAAATACCAAAAATGTAAAGGAGCTTTCTTTCTCCAGTAGCCTTGATAGTAAGGACAACCATTGTTGTAGTTTCTCGCCCCGATAATTCTCAAGGTGAGCTATCTCTATTTCTTTAACATCATGCAGCCATTAAGTGTTCTTGTTCAATTTATTTAATCTGCTAACATGCCTTCCAGAGCACAACATTTCAACTGGTACAAAAATAAATGACAGTAAATACAGAGCCCAAGATTGTTAATCTCTCTTATATGCTGTCCTGGAAGCTCTTACGTAGTGGTTATTTAAGAATCAAACATGTTTTTGTCACTGCAAGGTATTTCCACATACTTGAGATTGACCCTGAACAAAATTTTAAATGTACTGTCGAAATTCCTGAATTTCAACTTATGTCAGCATTGGCATCATTTCTAAAAGTTTCATTATACGATTGCATGTAATACGTGCCTGTTGGAGGTTGGTTCACATAGAAAATGTTCTCTGAGCGACCAGGTCTGCCCAAACCAGTCTACTGTGCACTCATGTAAATAAAAAAATGTCATGAGAAATAGTGTAATTTGATGACCTTTCCATGCAATTTCATGAAAAAGATGCAATTTTACTTCTCTTTGAAAATTAACAAGTTTGTGGACAGAGCATTTGTATAGGAGAAAACAATAAAATATTCCAGTAGTGGGATGCAAGCAATGAATCAAAGAAATTATACCATGAGAATCTAAAGTCGCCAGGACAGAGGTCCTACGTCAGTGTCGGTTGTGAGTACTGAAGATGAATAGAAAATACAAGAATACATAGTTTGACTTGAGTAAGATATCCAGTTAATTTTGGAGAAGCACCCAAGAGACCAATGCCACACCGAATGTCTTCTCTGTAATTTGAAAGGTTGCCCGGTCTATATATGTATAGTATTATTTATTCTTTGATTTTACAATTTTCTAGAGCATGAGGGTGGCAGTGTGCAAGTGGGGTCCCCCAGAATCCTGGCAAGGAACAGATATCTTAAAAAAGGATAAGTCCCCGGATAATCCTGCATCCTATCAGCCCATATCTCTAATTAATTCAGATGCCAAGCTATATTCGAACATTTTAGCAACTGGTTTAGGTAGGATCGTAGCTCATCTATTCTCTCCATGGTAGCATGGTAGAAGTACTATCAACCATATCAGGCATGCCATAGCTGTGTTCAATATAGCAGAGGTAACAAGAGAAAAGATGTCTATGATCCTCGGATGCAGAAAAGGCCTTTGACCAAGTGTCATGGCAGTATTTATGGGACATTTTGGCTCAAAAGGGGTTTGGCACAAATTTCGTAACAGCCATACATGCAATGTATTATAAACCTCATGCCAGGTTACAAATAATGGGCCAGGAGTCAGGTTGTATTCAGGTTGCCAGGGGGACAAGGCTGGCCCCATCTCCCCAGTTTTATTTGTCCTTTATATCGATCCACTTATTCAGCAAATCTTCCAAAATCAGATAGTAAAGCCAAAATTTGTTAATGGATTTGACACCAAAGTAATGGCATACGCCAATAACATGGCTATAGTGACTCCGGATCTGTAAGCCGAGATATCAGAAATCGAAAGCTTGGCCAGGGAATTTGGCCGGAAGTCAGGATATCTACTGTACACCGGGAAAACAAAGATTGTAACTCGAACACACTCCTTTCGGATCCCCACAGGCAGGGTGTAGCGGTTTTTCTTGGGGATAGGATTAGTAGTAGGGCTAGCTCTATATGGTTGTTAAATCTGAACCTCATGCTAAAGAAGATCAGTACGGATTTAAGACACATGGATAGGCTTCATCATTCAATATAGTAGGAAGATGTAATATTCTTGAAATGGCTATTCTCCCCAAGATTCTTTATTTGTTTCGATCATCCCCCTTGAGATTGGTCTCTTTCTAAAGAAATTAGATTCTATCTTTCTTAATTTCATTAGGAAATATAAGAAAGCCCGACGATCTTTAAAATGACTAACTCTGCCGCAAGAACGCTGAGGTGGTCTGCTCCCAAACTGGAATACTTTTATTAAGCAGCCTTTTTTACAACAAATGGTGGTGCTAGTTATACCAGAAAACACTGGCTTAAGTATTGGGGACCTGGAGCATGTCCCTGCTATTCCCACTATATATGAACTGGCTATAGGAAGATTGGCACCCGGCATGCTTCTCCGACAGCTCGAGGCTAGATACTACAAAGAACGCGCTTTAAGTGTGTAATAGCGACCTGGAAGGTCTCGGATAAAGTGGTCAAACTTTTGCAGATACCCAGGTATAATATATATAATACTCTGTGGTGATCCCCCTTATTTCTTGTAATGATTTACAATGTGATTGGTAGGCAATGAGAGCAACATGGTATAACCAAGATAGGGGATCTATTTCTGACTACCCAAATACGTCCATTTACAGACCTGCAGCATGAGTATGGAGTACCTGCGGTATCTTATTTTAAGTACATACAGATAGCAAAGTTCTTAAATCAACTTAAGACCGAAAGGTTCTTTTTAGATAAAATCCCACTCCTGGGAGTTGTTACCCATCCCCAGTCCAGGATAAAGCACATCCATAAGATCCTAGTAGACACAATTCCTGATGATTTAGAGAAGGTAGAAGCCAACTGGGTAAGGAAGCTGGGGGATGGCGACACAAATTTATATCGGTCGATCGCACTAGGCAACGTTTTTTTTTGTTAGCCAACCTGAAAGCCCAGCACTATCAAACCATCTTTAACCTCTACTTTACTCCTGCATAGCTCTTTAGCTGGGGCAAAAGGGAGTATGATAAATGCCCCAGGTGTGCCCAAGGGCCAGCTGATCTGATACATAGGTTTTTTAGTTGCAGGAAACTGTTACTTTTAAAAATAGGGATTGAGGATTTCTTGCATGATGTGTTGGGGGAAAGGGTCCGTATAACTCTACTTTTGATGCTTCTGGGCCATAACAAGGAAGAGATACTGGATGTAACCCAAATTAATTTTACCTTTATTGGGTTGCTGTAGCCCGGTTGCTTATAGCTACAGGGTGGAAGGATGCAGAGCCTCCCACCTATCAGGCATGGTTGTGCCGTTTACTTGCTATATACAACCTCAAAAGAACCTTGTATAATTGTTAGGGTTGGCGCCCCAGCAATAGAGGAAGTAAGATCTGGTTCCCAATGACTGGCTTACTAGGTACAGAGGTGGGAGGGACTGTCTTAGGCCGGATGTTTGAGAAAGGGGTTTGCAGGGTCTGCAGATTTGTTATGATCTTAGTGAATAATGCTGTAAGAGAATTCTGCTATCATTTAGCACATAAAGTTCCCCTTTACTTGTTTTTACTATCTATCTTATCATATTTTATCTGTTTGCCTGCCCGTATATTTATATGACATTTATATGAAATATATGAAATCAATGTCTAATATATATCAAACTGTAAAACTGTAATTCTTGTTGTTAATGTTTTCGCTTCTCTCTCCAAAGAAAAAAAATGAATAAAGAGGGTGCCAGTGTGCTTCACAATAAAGCCAGTTTACTAGTTTTGAGATTTAAAGAGTTTTTACATAAAATATAATACATGGGATTCTGCAATCCCTGTAAAAACGTCAGTCTCCAATTTCTCTATAATCTCAACTTGTGACGCACCCTAGCTACTGCAGTTTTTTTTTTTTTTAACTGACTTGCATTAAAATGTTTCTAATATCTGTTTGCAAGAAATATCTAACAGGAGTTGATGTGTTTAATTGTTCACTAGAGGGTTTATTTTTATTATTTATATTTACAAGCATGCTCGCTCTTTTTTATGAAAGAGCTACGCACCAAAATTTTAAGTGATTTGTGGAAAAATAATGTATGGGATAAAGTACTTCCTGGCATACACGAAAAGGATATAGTAAATCACCTCTCTGAGTTGCATGATCTTATAAAGGGACTCGGCCCCGTTCCTCTATATGGTTATGGAACTCCGAGGTGACTTGCAATATCCTTATAATGTATGGCAGGAATAAAATCATGAAATAGACATGCATTGAAATACAACAAAACATAATAGAAGGGTAATATAAGGTTTAACCCCTTCGCTGCTGCGGACATTCCGCTGCAGCGCTGGGGGGGGCAGGGGGGCAGCGCGGCGGGCCTGTGCTCATGACGGAGCCGCTCCGTCATGAGCCACGGTTGACCTGTGCTCATGACGGAACGGTTCCGTCATGACTCCGCCCATTTGCGTTGTCCCCCCGCACAGGCGGGGAAACAGCGCCGCGTAGGCGGAGCGGCCGCCAACGGGCGTGTCATGACGGAACCGTTCCGTCATGAGCACACGGCAACCGTGGCTCATGACGGAGCGGTTCCGTCATGAGCGGGGAAGGGGTTAAACAGCAATGGGTAATTTAAGGTGTAATAAGCAAAATTTAAATATGAGTGTGCATATGTGTAGGCCATCTGAAGATTCAATACAAAACGACAGCCTCTGGGGAAAATCTAATAGTGATAGTTGTAGTAGTTGTGCAGGATTAAAGCTTTCACAAAACAAGTGTTCTCTGCCTAGATGCTATCATTAAGGGATGAGATATCATTGGAACAAAAGATACTTATGGGGCAGACTTAATAACATTTCACGAAATGTAATGTAATGTAGCGCTGCGTTGTGTGAAAGCAAGATAGCAGAAATGTGGCATATTTACAAAGATATGGTGCATTTCTGCTGCCTCCTTGCACTGGTGCATTGTGTGCTGCCAGGCGCCACCGCAGGCACCCTTGCCTTGCGTTATAGACAGGATTGTTTTTGTGCTTCCGCAACAGCAGCGGCTCGTGGAGGGAGTGCTGCGGGGCGGTGGGGCGTGGCGAGGAGGGGCAGGGCGGGGGGCAATAAACTACGGCATACGGCCGAACAGAGTTAAGTAACTAAATAAATTAATAAAACGAATTGCATTGTGCGCCGCATCGCCAAATGCGATGCAGCGCGCGCAATAAGATTTGTTTTATTTATTTATTTAGTTATTTCATTCTGTTGGGCCGTATGCCGTAGTTTACTACCCCCCATCCTGCCCCTCCCCCGCCCCGCCTCACCGTTCCGCAGCACTCCTTCCACGAGCCGCTACTGTTCTGCAACAATAACGCAAGGCAGCCAAATGCACTGCCTGGTGTTACCTTGGATTTATTAAACCAAGTAGAGCCATGAAAGGTGTCTCTGCGTGGCTTAGTAAATCCCAGTTAAGGGCTTGTGTTGCTGTGCATGATGCAATGGCAATGCAAGCCCTTAGTAATTCTGTCTCTGAGGTTCTTTCTAGAACAAATCCTCGGTAACTATATTCCTGATGCGTGGCAGGATTGACAGGCAGCCCCAGAGCAAGACTGCTGCAGGGTCTATGCCGTTTTGAATATGGAATTGCAATGAGCAGGGAGTCTGAGCTCTGAAGTTGTCATTGTTCACATGTGACTGACAGTTTCTGTGTTCTGTCAGACAGGGGGATGAAATTAAGCGTTCTGAGAGTAATTCAGGTCAGTTTAAAGACAACTTTTGGCTCATTGGGAAGTCCATTCAATGTAACCATAACAAGGTCCTATAACCCCTTATGTACAGAGAAAAGCATACCTAAAGTGACTGTAAGCCTAACGGAAAACAAAAAGTGATAGGGGGGATGCTTGACTTATTCTCAGCCACTGGTAATTACTCGGGCCACACCCCCGTCTATTGTTGTTTTCATCACCATGCCACCTCCGATTAGACCTAGCCACATGCAAATCAGCCTTGATCCTGCTCCAATCGGAACAGTCCAACAAAATCCAGGTCCTATCTAAACTGGAACAAAAGTAACGCAGAGTCTGTTTCACCCCAAGTGCGACTCTTTAGTCTGGTGCAGCTTGGTTACAGTGGCACGGAACCCACATCTGGGCATACCTATCACACTTAGGGTGTCGCACTGAAGTAAACAAAACAGTATCAATCAATCAATCACTGCATTTATAAAGCGCGCTACATACCCGAGAGGGTCTCAAGGCGCTGGGGAGGGGGGGTGCTACTGGTCGAAGAGCCAGGTCTTGAGGAGTCTTCTGAAGGCCAGCAGGTCCTGGGTCTGTCGTAGGATGGTGGGGAGAGTGTTCCAGGTCTTGGCGGCGAGGTAGGAGAAGGATCTGCTGCCGGCGGTGGTTTTTCGGATGCGAGAGACTGTGGCGAGGGCGAGGTTGGCTGAGCGGAGGCTTCGGGTGGGGGTGTGGAAGCTGAGTCGGTTGTTGAGGTAGGTGGGTCCGGTGTTGTGCAGTGCTTTGTGTGCGTGATCAGGAGCTTG
The DNA here is from genome assembly GCF_964204655.1 of Triturus cristatus. Classification (NCBI taxonomy): domain Eukaryota; kingdom Metazoa; phylum Chordata; class Amphibia; order Caudata; family Salamandridae; genus Triturus; species Triturus cristatus. The sequence continues at coordinate 319,081,736 of NC_140587.1, read as the reverse complement.
AAGGTGATCCTTTTGTTGACTGGGAGCCAGTGCAGGCCTCTCAGGTGGAGTGTGATGTGGCTGCGGCAGGGGACGTCGAGGATGAGTCGGGCCGAGGCGTTCTGGATGCGTTGGAGTCGTCTCAGGAGCTTGTTTGTAGTTCCTGAGTAGAGGGCGTTCCCGTAGTCGAGTCTGTTGGTGATGAGGGCCTGGGTAACGGTTTTTCTCGTGTCGAGGGGGATCCATTTGAAGATCCTGCGGAGCATATGGAGGGTGTTGAAGCAGGACGTGGAGACGGCGTTGACTTGCCTGGTCATGGAGAGAGTGGAGTCGAGAATGACCCCCAGGTTGCGTGCGTGGTCCGTGGGTTCCGGGGCTGTGCCTAGTGACGTGGGCCACCAAGAGTCGTCCCAGGCTGATGGGGTGGGTCCGAGAATGAGGACCTCTGTCTTGTCTGAGTTCAGCTTCAGTCTGCTGTCCTTCATCCAGTCGGCTACGGCGTTCATTCCTCTGTGGAGGTTAGCTTTGGCGGTGTGGGGATCTTCGGTGAGGGATATGATCTGCTGGGTGTCGTCGGCGTAGGAGATGATGTTGAGGTTGTGTTGTTGTGCGACGTGGGCGAGGGGTGCCATGTAGATATTGAACAGCGTCGGGCTGAGGGAGGATCCCTGTGGGACGCCGCAGATGATCTCGGTGGTTTTGGAGCGGAAGGGTGGGAGGCGGACGCTCTGGGTTCTGCCGGAGAGGAAGGATGTGGTCCAGGCCAGGGCCAAGTGAATTCTTAGAGCCATCCTGTATAAAGGGAACGAGGACCTCCAGACGCTAGTCTAAATGGAGAGGAGAGGGCCAGTGGATGAACACGGACCCAGCACAAAAGCCAGACTTCTACTTGTCCTTGGGCTGAGACTGGACACTGGAAGGCTCCTACACACCGACAAGAACACTTCCTTCGATGACCGCTCCTGCCCTGCCTCTCCCTCCCTCCCCTGCTCTAAAGTTAAATGACCATGAAATAGGAAAATAAAAAAGCAAATGAGGGCATATTTACATCATCATGTCTGGATCTGGTGGCTTAGTGGACTAATGCATCCACGGTAGCGGTGTGTGTTCGACCTCATGATCACAGGTTCATATCCCGGAGGGTCCACTCAGCCTTTCATCCTTCTGAGGTCGATAAAATGAATACCATTGACTTGGGTAACAATAAACATTTTTATTCAGCGCCAAGATACCCTTGGGTGAACGTGTGATTTACAAATACACGTTATGTTTATTGTCCTGTATTTCAGGCAGACTTTATGGTAGTAAGGGCTGTATTGTTGCTGACACTAGTAAAAGTGGACTTATAAGATCGCCTGAACCACTGTTCCATTTCCCATTTGCTCGGTGGTGTCCCATGTGTGGGATCATTAAGGTTTTCGAGTTGATAAAGTGAGTAGTTACAGATGTGACAGTAATTTGTCGCGCGTTTTGTGATTTTTAGTGAATGCTTGTAATCTTGCACCATTTAGTCATTTTGCCTAAGTGACCCTAGGTTAGCATTCTGCCAGAAGTGGGCCCTTTGCTGCTCCATCCCATATCGTCTGTTTCACAGGTCGCATCTGCCTTCCAGACATTTGCAAAAGCAGCGCTAATTCAAGTGACGTTTTATGTGCTTTGGAAAATGTGATGCTGTCTGTTTTTTGTAGGCTCATGTCAGAAAATAAGCAGTGGCGTGGAGAGGCCTGGCACTGGGAAACAAAGCCGCGTATTCAGAATGTGCCAACACATAATGAAGCACAGAGGAGCGATTACATGTTTTACAAGGGTACCTCAGTTCCAAACAAGCGTTTAGTCGAAAGGTCGCAGCGTTGTACTTTCCATAGTTTGAGAACAATCGATCATGATTCCCAGTTCAGCAATTACATGAAAAATAAACAAACCTTGGCTACCCTAGAGTTTTCAGAATCAAGGTATCAACTTTCATTTGTTTGATATGACATTGCCTTTCATTGGAATCAGATTTTATGAAAAAATAAACCCCCCTTTTTCAACTCTTTTTGTTGGCATACATAATAACATTACATATATTGACCTTGTATCAATAGTTTTGCAGCACTGCAGCGTTAATATAGTGTTATAGTTGAACACAATGTACACTTACTGGAAGCGATCCAGGAATGGATTGGGAAGCCAAGACCTTTCTGGAAAATGTTGTCACGCCAGACCCTTATTGCAAGGAGCAAGCATGTGCGAGTGTTAACAAGCATTTGCAATGCAATAGGTCTCGCATTTACGAGAGTTTGAGCTATTGGCATTGTAAATGACATTGTCTTTTATTTATGTGTTGTTTTTAAAACACATCAATAAAAGGCATTGTTATTTACAATGCCATTAGCTTAAACTCTCGCAAATGCGAGACCTATTGCATTGCAAATGCGTTCGGCGCCCGTGCTCAATAAAATGTTGGAAAAGCATTGGGAAATAGGGTGATCTGCCTACAACAGCAGGCAGGACAAAGGTATTTGAGAAAATAGTGCTTGAAGGCTGTAACTAATGCCTATCGAATAACAACACAAGTAACAGGGGTTTGCCATGGGAGGTTACAAAATGAGATAAGGCGGTACTAAGGAGGGACTACTAAGCCTGTTGACCAATGAACAGCCACAGTTTACAGTGGGCAATGACACAAGCCAATGAAAAATATGGGCAGAGAGTGGGCGGAGCTTTAAGTCCCTACCTGAAAGCAGCATGCCTCACAGCGCGGCCATGCACTGCCCAGGCTCAACCTAAAAAGGGGTGTGGTTAAGGGTTGCCCAGCTCAGGAATTATGTAGATAAAAGAGAGCAAGCTGAGGCAGCTGTGAGCATGTTTTTTCATATCAGCAAAAAAGACGTTGTAATTGTTAAAGTATAATTCAAGATCACAGCAAAGAATGCTCACTAGTGATAGAGAGAAAAACAACGAAAGAAATATTAATTGACAAAGTGCTAGATTTACTAATATATTCCGTAATGCAGCAGCTAAAGTTGCTGCGCTGTGCTGCGTTGCGTGAGAGAGAGAGAGCAGGACAGCAGCAAAGATACTGTACTCCTTCAATCTTCCTTAGTGCTGGCACATAATCGGGCTGCTTAGTGTCACACACAAATATGTCCTTCTAGTACAAAACACCAGGCAAACTTTAAAACGTTTTCCAGTTTGGATGTGTATTTTACAGGGAAACACATGCAAAGATGAAAAAGTTTGGAGAAATAAAAACATTTCTCCTGTTTAACACATGCTTCAAAGAGGCACTATTTTGTATCCTGCTGCTTACTTAATCTGCAAAGCATCAAATCCCACTTTGCCACTGCTTCTAAACTAGGTAACTATTTTGGAATGAATTTGTGCGTAGTGTGTCATTGTTTTACCACATCCAGTTGGTTTCCGTGTAACACCCTTCATCAGCAAAGCTAGACTGGCTAATGAGGGCTGTTAGCCCGAAACTGGTCCCAGGATGCTTGTTTCCGGTCCAGGGAAGACATGGCTTGGCAGTTCGGTCTGGTCTGTTCCCATGAGGCACAGGGTCAAGACTGATTTGCATATAGCTGTGTCTGAACTGGGGTGGCGAAGTGAGATAAAGAACGATGATGGATTCAACACAGATCTGTGACTGGGGGTGAGTGTCTGAAAAGTTTCAGCGCTCCGTCCATCATCTCCTTGTGTTTGCAATAATTTGCTGGATGCCATACTGAGCATGTGGTTAGGGGTCTTTTCCACCTATACCAAATGGATGTTTCCTCACACACACTCACGGGGAAGGGTCTTCTGTGATCCGCATGAATGGCAACAGCAGGACTGAGGCATTACATTTTCAACATAGGATGTTACATTTGGATTTCTTCCCTTTCCAATATGGTGGTCTGTCCAATGATTGCTCTTCTACACTTCTAATCCAAGATAAAAAAAGCTTTTTTTGTTATGTCACTTTCTGTTTGAGTCGTACATGCGGAGGCATTTACAAGTGATGGATGCATTGTAACATATTTAGTCCCTTATTTCTTTGTCATTTTCTTTGTCCCATGCTACTGTTTTTGCTTCTACTAGTTGGAACATCTACTGGATATACTTTTGGATCTTTTTGCTTGTTTCTTACCTGATGTTGAAGGCGATTCTGGTGCATTGCTAATAACATCCATATTAATCTTCATCTTCACTTAAGAGCTACAAGATAGCAAAGGAGGTTTTTTACCCTTAGTGCTTTATTTCTTCTATCTGGGAACAACTTAAGTAGACACTTGACATAATCATATGTGCTGTTCTATTCATGGTGACCCTGTGATTGCTGGGGGTACTTGCCCTTTCCTCTGGCAATCAGGAAGGGGACTCAACAAACATACTCAGCACCGTAGTCCTTGACAATGCAACAATGAGTCAAGTGGGTGGATGAATGTATGCTTAAATGCAAGGATGAGTAGAAGAGTGCACATATGATGAGTTATTGAGTGTCTAAACACAACAGTGATTGAAGAGTTATTGGCAGTACCAATGTGTCTTCAGAATGGGATTGGAACGTTTGATCTGTAGGCTATAGAGATCTCTGGAGTAGGTATATTAACTTGGGATGTGGGTAAAATGCATCATTGGCAGTGTTTGTACTGAATAGGAGTATAGACGGTGACTTGCAGGAAATAGAGATCTCTGCAGTCGGAACATTAACTAGTGATTTTTGTGAAAACGCACAATCTGGTTAATAAAATATCACGCCTTCCACAGGGTGGATTAATCTGATGAAGATAAAGCTTTCGATAGTGAAGCATATCTCAGGGTACTTGTGGCACAACTCTCCTGTACAGGAATCTGTTAAAGATGTTGAAAACAAAAGTATTGTGGCACAGGTACACTGCACCATGGTCTTTCATCCTCACACTTCTCATCAGCGAAGGGAAAGGAAGAGGACATGATGTGAGTCAAAGGAAAGACAGTTGTCAATTAGATCCACAATTTGACTTTTTGTCGCTGGTAATCAGCATAAACTCCACCTTAAAAGAGTTAAAGTTTAAGGAAGCTTTCCACATCCCATCTTGGATTATGGTGACAGTAATTCAGATGATCGATGTTCTTTCCCATAATGACCTCCAAGTAAGCAGTGTATTGTACGTATACTGCTAATTCTTGAGATTCTTTTCATCCAGGAAAGCTCAGAAGGAGTCTATTTAGAGACTGTACATTACTGGTGAATGGCTAGATTATTGGGAAACTTTACTCATTATGGAGATAGGCCCTGGAATTATTTTGACAAGTATTTTTAATGGATTTCAGTGGCACTGAAAATTGTCTTATAAAATAGTATAAGGTGCAAACATGCCTTTTTGAATAGTTAACAAACAAACATGGAAGTCACGATAAGTGTTCAGTTACCAAATATATACAGAAACCTGAGTACCCAGTGAGGACTAACTAGCTACATGTACACAGAACACTTACACCGAACATGGCAAAATGTTTCCCCTAATGACTCTATAGTCCATGATTTTTAAGGTATTTGTTTCCATTGTGACGAGGGTTGGTAGTCATGCAGGTGTTGGTTGGCACTGATGTGATCTTGGGGTTATGCATGGACAGCTTTTTTGATGATCTTGCTAATGAAGGTAGGTGAGTGATGTGCTGGTGTTTGCTCATCAGGGTCTATTGTGAGTTTCTTCAGAAGAAGGAGGATATGGCATATCTTAAGTGTCTGTTAAGTTCCTTAAATGAGGGAGGCACTAACAATATTAAGTAGGGGTAAGAGGGTTTTTCCAAAGTAGCGCTTGTTGGACACTCAGAAGGGAAATGGTTGTGGAAGACAAACCCCAATAATTTACTGGACCCCCAATAATTTACGCACCCCAATTTTTTTACCTCAGGCAATCCAGCTCCATTGTTCTTGTTGATCTAGCAGAGAGACACCACCCCCCCTGACATTAAACTTTTCATTTAGCAGTGTAAAATATCCAGATAGGAACTGGGACCACTCAATAGGCATCATTATAATGCCGGGTGGTTGGACCTCAGGATGCTTTTCCAGCGGTCAGGAGACTGCCCGACGAGCATGCGGCGGACTGACAGCCATATTTGGATATGACCGCCGGGCTGGAGGTCATAAATTCTGCAGTCCCACCACTGTGGCATGGCTCAGCTATATAGATGGGCAGCAGAAGATGCTGTTGCGGTGCAGTGCCTTTTGCACATCTGGGCACCGTGTGCCATTGCACAGAGGTGAGTGGAGGCACTACATGTGCCCCCACGGCCTTTTTTCTCTGGCCCATGAGGGACGGACCCCTATTTGGGCCTCCCATATCCTTTTCATGGAGGAAAAGACTTTCTGAAAGGGAGATTGTAATCGTTATAGCGGTGCCTGCTTTGGCACAGCTGCAATGCTAGGATGCTGCTCCAACCGCTGCCCTATCGGGTTCTCTGATCCTGATGGAGGCATCGGTCTTGCGTCCGACCTCCAGCATCATAATACGGCGGTCAGACTGAAGGGATGTTGGCGGTCCGTCCACCACCGATGGCCTGACGGTAATCCAACCCCCGACATACTAATCAGGCCCTTAGTTCTAGATCAAAAACACGTTTTAAAGATTTCATTAAAACACCCAGTAATGTGGTCCAAGACAGGCTAAAAGCACAAAAGGGCTAAGGGCAGGAAAAAGCAGCTTTCTAACAGTGACATTTTCAAAATTATAATTTAAAATCTGACTTTAACATTAAAAGGATTCTTCATTACAATTTCATAAATACCAAACATGAACTGGCTACCTGGTCCCAATAAAAAGTTAGCACTTATTAAATGCAATAAGGCAACCCAATGTTATCCTATGGGACAGGTAGGCCTCCCACTAGTGAAAAATGAATTTAGGAGTTTTTCAGTACCAAAACATGTCAAACTTAAAAGTACACTTCCAACCTTTTAATTACAATGCACTCTCTCTTTGGGCAGGGTCACTGGAATAATGTGATTGTGCGGCTGCCACCTTTTTCGCATAACTATGGATCTGTCACATTTGCCACACAGCCCATCGTCTGCTGCCTAATCAGATTTTAACACAACAAAATAGTTTCTAGCTCAAACAGGTCAAAAGTTGCTAAAATAGCAGCAACACGTGTTCCTGTACAGTGGAAGGCTATTTGCAATGTTTGACTGGTCACCTTTCTGTTGCTTATTGCTACGTTTGGGTGTTAAACTGGAACTAACAAGGTGTAACCTATGCAAAGACAGTGTTAACAAGTGTAAAAATGACAAGCTAATGAGGTAAAACTATCAGAAAATGTACTGCATTACATCGCATACTTTGGCTTTTCTTTCCACTTAATTTAGTCAACCCTGCCACATTATTTGTCTCTCTCCTACCACAGAATTCCAGCCGCCCTGCCTATGGGCTACCTTTGGCCTCCCAAAAGGGGGGTTGAAGACTTGGCCAGGGGTTTTTATGACCAAGTCGAAATTGCAGTTTAAAACTGCATTCAGGCTTCAATGGCAGGCCTCGGACATGTTTTAGGTGCTACTTAAGTGGGTGGCACAATGAGTGTTGCAGGCCCACTAGTAGTATTTAATTTACAGGCCCTGTTTATATGGTATACCACTCTACAATGAACATATAAGTAAATTAAATATGCCAATCAGGTGTAAGCCAATTAAACCATGTTAAGGGGAGTGAGCACAAGCACTTTAGCACTGCTTAGCAGTGGTAAGGTGCACAGAGTCCTAAGGTCAACAAAAATAAATTCAGCAAAACAAATTGATAATAAAGGCAAAAAGGTTTGGGAGTGACTCTGAAGAGAGGGCCAGGTTCAACAGTCAGCATTCTAAAATGTATGCTATTCTGTCTAGGAAAAAAAGCACATTAAAAAATATTGTTACAAAATATATCAAACTTTTATATTTACCTTTACATGGTAAGCATGCACAGTATATCTACAAGGGAGCTTCACCAATAGTGAGCATTTGTTGTGTTTGCATCAGAAAATTATTTTGTTTGCTTTGGTACAAAACAAGGCACAGGAGACAAACACTTTTGAGAATCAGTCTAGGACACGGGTACTCATAGTACGCCCGCGGGCCGCCAGCGGTCTGGCAAGCCTTCCTTGGCAGCCCGCGGACCTTGCAGACATTGTACCTGCTTTTTGGGGGGGGTTTTAAAGAGCACAAAACAGAAGAGACAAGGGGCTAAGTCTTCTCTGACTCCCTTATCAATATCCAAATCTGACACAACAGTGAAAAACTACCAAACGGGGTTGTTCTGTTCCCCAGACTGAGGGACAGGAAGATACACAAAATTCTCCACCTACCCTCAGTGGGGTGGTGTGTCTCACATACAACCCTACCTAACACTAAACCAGGGAAGACAAAAAATGTCTTAGTACTGCCCTCACACACTTGACAGTGTCATGCTTCATCATTGGGCCGCATCATACATCCAGGTGCAGACCAACACACTGGATGGAGCGCAATTTTTTTTTAAATATGAAGAGTAGTGGTGAGGGTAGAGTAAATAAAAAAAGACGCAACGAAACACAAAAGTGTAATACAAATCAAAGTAAAAACAAATCTTCCCCTTAGAAGAGGGACCAAGAGAGGTGCAGATACATATACTTAAAACTACCTAGCGGTCAACACTCAATTTTTAATTTTTGTTAGCCCCTAGTAGGATTATAACCAAAAATACGGGGTATTAAGGGAAGGTAACGACCCTTCTATCCCCACTGCAAATACCAACATGTTTCTGCCAGTTTTTTATGCGCCTAACCAGGTCGCTCTGGCATTCGTCAGGGTGTTGGTCCCTAATTTCTGGTCTTCACCCCTGTTCGGGTGTTTATTACCTTTTTACTTTGTGCGCTAGGCAATGTCCCAATGTCACTATCTCTGGAAATTTCCAAGAGGAATCATATTTCTAAAGAAAGAAGAAGCAAAAAAGAGAAAAAATAAAATCTATAATTCTCGTGCTCATCATTTTTTATCATTATACTTAAATGTTTTTGAATTCCCCCATGTGTCATTAAAACAACTCCATTATCTCATAGCAACCCAGTTTTTTTGCACACACCCCTGGTTCCTTATTGGTAAAATCACTACACCGCGTGAGAACACAAACACCACTGGAAGTGAAGTAAATTTAAAATCGAGCTTCTAATCCGCTCATATATTCAAATCGTCATAATCTTTATTCTTTCTTCATCAAAAGTCTGCCAGACTATATCGTTCTCATATTGTCTGGTAAGTGATAACAGTGACCATCACCCCATAGCAAACGCGTCACTTTTCTGAGCCGCTACTCTCGTAGCTTCATGTTACTTACAAGAGTTTACTAGTACTGTTCTAAACCCGGGACCCTGGGGGGCGGTGCTCTTGTCGTCACACTCTGGAGTCAAATAATGCATTAAGAGAAGGAGAAAGCAAAACGAAAGGAAAATGGAAACAATGTCAGTTAAATGTTTCTCATTTCTCTACTGCATCAACATGCTTATCATAGCTCTCTCCTAACTCTGAAGTATAAGCTCCGAAAGCATTAGCCACACTGTGTCCGTTTTATGTAGTTTAGTTGTGGGATATCTTAATTAAAAATTGTCAATGCGCAAGATAGATCAATTCTATAAATACACCCAAAACTCTCTTATTTGCATTCAGCATCTACTCACTACTCCAAAAAAACACTATCTCCGATGGCCCCGCAACGGTCCTCCGCCGATCCAGGTTTTTCAGCGTTCGCCTCCATATAAAGAGCTGCGGAGTATGTCACACATCGCTTCCCCCAATCGCGTCAACACGTCTCCAGTTAAACGGTACAATTCATAGACATAGAGAGGGGCTCAAGCTGTCTCCCATGTATCGAGGATAACCCGATTGGCGGCCATTTTTAAACTGTCTGTTCTAATAGGAGATCACCTCAAATGTATTATCCAAGTGGGATTTTACTATACAAGCTTCCAAACAGTATGTCGTTTTTAATATAGTGTCCCATACTATTATATCCCTCACGAGGGTTACCCTTGTCCCTCCTATATGTCAGTGAATCTGGAGGTATATTTATCCACAGGAAAGCCATAGAGTACCTATTCTTAGGTAATCCCATTTCTTCATTTCTTTATGATTCCATGTAATTGGAACCAAGGGATACAATCATTCAGCCCCTTTGTACTACTCTTCAACCTTTCCACCCACCATTGTTCCCTTAGTAACAGGAAGTTAGAAATGTCACTCATATTTGGTGGGATAAATAGTTTATCCAGTACTATCCACCTTAACTCTCTTTCACTGTGTTTATACTCATTGAAATGGGCCGTAAGTTTTGTATTCGTCTTAGCACATCGTATCGTACTCATATGTTCCAATATGCGGGTTTTTACTCTACGTGTTGTCATACCCACATATCGCATCTCACAAGGGCATTTAATTAGGTAGATGACATTTTCTGTATTGCATGTGGTATGTTGTCACAATTCCCATGGGCGATTCAGCCCAATATCTATACTTTCACCATTGATTGACAACGAACAAGCCCTACAGTAACCACATGAGTAGTGGCCTTCTACCGGTGGTAGAAATTGGTTCTGGTTCTGAGTATTACCAGGATTCCTTTGTATCCTGGGACGTGCGACGTATGACAACACGTAGAGTAAAAACCCGAATATTGGAACATATGAGTACGATACGATGTGGTAAGACGAATACAAAACTTACGGCCCATTTCAATGAGTATAAACACAGTGAAAGAGAGTTAAGGTGGACAGTACTGGATAAACCATTTATCCCACCAAATATGAGTGACATTTCTAACTTCCTGTTACTAAGGGAACAACGGTGGGTGGAAAGGTTGAAGAGTAGTACAAAGGGACTGAATGATTGTATCCCTTGGTTCCAATTACATGGAATCATAAAGAAATGAAGAAATGGGATTACTTAAGAATAGGTACTCTATGGCTTTCCTGTGGATAAATATACCTCCAGATTCACTGACATATAGGAGGGACAAGGGTAACCCTCATGAGGGATATAATAGTATGCGACACTGTATTAAAAACGACATACTGTTCGGAAGCTTGAATAGTAAAATCCCACTTGGATAATACATTTGAGGTGATCTCCTATTAGAACAGACAGTTTAAAATGGCCGCCAATCGGGTTATCCTCGATACATGGGAGACAGCTTGAGCCCCTCTCTATGTCTACGAATTGTACCGTCTAACGGGAGACGTGTTGACGCGATTGGGGGAAGCGATGTGTTACATACTCCGTAGCTCTTTATATGGAGGCGAACGCTGAAAAACCTGGATCGGTGGAGGACCGTTGCGGGGCCATCGGAGATAGTGTCTCTTTGGAGTAGTGAGTAGATGCTGAATGCAAATAAGAGAGTTTTGGGTGTATTTATAGAATTGATCCAACTTGCGCATTGACAATTTTTAATTAAGATATCCCACAACTAAACTACATAAAACGGACACAGTGTGGCTAATGCTTTCGGAACTTATACTTCAGAGTTAGGAGAGAGCTATGATAAGCCTGTTGATGCAGTAGAGAAATGAGAAACATTTAACTGACATGGTTTCCATTTTCCTTTCGTTTTGCTTTCTCCTTCTCTTAATGCATTATTTGACTCCAGAGTGTGACGACAAGTGCACCGCCCCCTCAGGGTCCCGGGTTTAGAACAGTACTCGTAAACTCTTGTAAGTAACACGAAGCTACAACAGTAGCGGCTCAGAAAAGGGACGCGTTTGCTATGGGGTGATGGTCACTGTTGTCACTTACCAGACAATATGAGAACGATAAAGTCTGGCAGACTTTTGATGAAGAAAGAATAAAGATGATGATGATTTGAATATATGAGCGGATTAGAAGCTCGATTTTAAATTTACTTCACTTCCAGTGGTGTTTGTGTTCTCACGCGGTGTAGTGATTTTACCAATAAGGAACAAGGTGTGTGTGCAAAAAAAACTGGGTTGCTATGAGATAATGGAGTTGTTTTAATGACACATGGGGGAATTCAAAAACATAAAAGTATAATGATAAAAATGAAGAGCACGAGAATTATAGATTTTATTTTTGCTCTTTTTTGCTTTTCTTTCTTTAGAAATATGATTCCTCTTGGAAATTTCCAGAGATGGTGACATTCGGACATTGCCTAACGCACAAAGTAAAAAGGTAATAAACACCCGAACAGGGGTGAAGACCAGAAATTAGGGACCAACACCCTGACGAATGCCAGAGCGACCTGGTTAGGCGCATAAAAAACTGGCAGAAACATGTTGGTATTTGCAGTGGGGATAGAAGGGTTGTTACCTTCCCTTAATACCCCGTATTTTTGGTTTTAATCCTACCAGGGGCTAACAAAAATTGAGTGTTGACCACTAGATAGTTTTATGTATATGTGTCTGCACCTCTCTTGGTCCCTCTTCTAAGGGGAAGATTTGTTTTTCCTTTGATTTGTATTACACTTTTGTGTTTCGTTGCGTCTTTTTTTATTTACTCTACCCTACTCTTCATATTTAAAAAAAAATGTGCGCTCCATCCAGTGTGTTGGTCTGCACCTGGGTGTATGATGCGGCCCAATGATGAAGCATGACACTGTCAAGTGTGTGAGGGCAGTACTAAGACATTTTTTGTCTTCCCTGGTTTAGTGTTAGGTAGGGTTGTATGTGAGACACACCACCCCACTGAGGGTAGGTGGAGAATTTTGTGTATCTACCTGTCCCTCAGTCTGGGGAACAGAACAACCCTGTTTGGTAGTTTTTCTCTGTTGTGTGAGATTTGGTTTTTAAAGAGCGTCAGCAAACACTGCCACAGCAGCGCGGACTCCAAGAGACTCTGCTCTATGGGGGCTGGGTGATTCCAGCGATAGTCAGAGTGGAGATGCAGGGGGCACTAAGAAGAGGTGAAATAAAACAAAGCCTCATTAACAAGTAAATGGTCTTTTAAAGATCTGTGAAGTCCTTGGGTGCGGCTGTGTGTGTGCCCGGGAAGCTGTCTCAGCCCGGGTTGCCACACACGTGGGGTGAGGTGACAGAGGGAGACAGACAGAGGGAGGGAGACAGACAGAGGGAGGGAGATAGAGGGAGACAGAAGGAGAGACAGAGGGAGGGAGACAGAGGGAGAGAGACAGAGGGAGAAAGAGAGGGAGACAGGGGTGTGCGACAGACAGAGGGAGGGAGACAGACAGAGGGAGAAGGGCGACAGAGGGAGGGCGACAGAGGGAGGGAGACAGACAGAGGGAGACAGACAGAGGGAGACAGAGGGAGGAGGGCGACAGAGGGAGGGAGACAGATAGAGGGAGGCAGAGGGAGGGAGACAGACAGAGAGAGGGAGACAGACAGGGTGAGTGAGACAGAGGGAGGGAGGGAGAGAGAGAGAGAGAGGGAGGGAGACAGAGAGAGAGAAGGAGGGAGACAGAGACAGACAGAGATGGAGACAGACAGAGACAGGGACAGACAGGGACAGATAGAGGCAGAGGCAGGGACAGGGGCAGACAGACAGAGGCAGAGACAGACAGAGACAGAGAGGGAGACAGAGGGAGGGAGAGGGAGACAGAGACAGGGACAGGCAGAGACAGGGACAGACAGACAGATAGAGTCAGAGACAGGGACAGACAGATAGAGACAGAGACAGGGACAGACAGGGAGGCAGAGAGATTCAGAGAGAGATACAGGGAGGGAGACAGAGGTAGGGTGACAGAGGGAGGGAGAGGGAGGGAGACAGAGAGAGAGAGACAGAGAGACAGGGGGAGACGGAGGGAGACGGTGACAGAGAGAGGGAGACAGAGAGAGGGAGACAGACAGAGGGAGACAAACAGAGGGAGACTGACAGAGGGAGACAGACAGGGAGAGAGGGCGACAGAGGAAGGGAGACAGAGGGACAGAGACAGAAAGACGGGGACAGAGGAACGGAGACAGAGGGAGACAGAGAGAGGTAAGGAGACAGACAGAGGGAGGAGGGTGACAGAGGGAGCGAGACAGACAGAGGGAGACAGAGGGAGAGAGAGGGAGGGAGAGAGAGGAAAGGAGACAGAGTGGGAGAGAGGTAGGGAGACAGAGGGAGAGAGAGGGAGATAGAGAGAGAGAGAAAGGGAGACAGACAGAGTGAGTGAGACAGAGGGAGACAGAGAGAGAGGGAGGGAGACAGAGAGAGAGAGAGAGGGAGAGAGAGAGAGAGAAAGATGTGTGTATGCCAGGTCTGGTGGCTCAGTGGACAAAGGCGTCCGCTGCAGGGGCCTGTGTTCAACCTCATCGTCACAGTTTTTTTTTTGCTCTAGCCCTGCTCCCTCCCCCACTGACCCCGCCCCCACCGGTTTGGCCCTCGGCCACAAACCACACTGTAAATTTGGCCCCCGAGAGAAAGTTTGTGAGTACCCATGGTCTACGAATTGTTCAGAAAACTAAGCCTAGGAGTCTACAAATAGCCTTGAAAAGAAAATTTAAGATATTTCAACTCAAGTTCTCCCAATATTGCACAACAATGTGGTTCACAGAACCTCTGTGTTCTTTAGTCTAAAGATACTTTTAAGTGAGCCCAAAGTAGGTAAAGGAGAAAGAAATACTTTTAATACATCTGAAGTATGGCCGCCGTTGGGTATTGGTGTTTGTGGGTTAAATAGATGGGTCGGAAAAAAAACTAAAATGAAGGACTAAGCAGTCTGACATTTGACCTTCCCATGTAGTGCAGAGGTTTTCATAACTTTGGACCAGAGTTAACTGGTGTTTCTCCTTCAAACTGTCACCTGCTATTGTACTGCTGGAGTATCAGGGTGTTATGCTCTCCATTGTTGTCCATTTTGTATATGCAAAATGTGGTGTAGAAATACTTTGGAAGGCTATCAATAGTCATATACTATGCCAACATATCATGTCATGCAAATGTCTACAGATTATAGCTTAATTGAACTGTAATTGGGGGCGTGGCCACAATAGCAGACGTGCAGTAATAAGCTCCTCCAGCCCACCTTTTCCAACCACCCGAATCCTGCTGCTGGTGCCCCACATTGTTCCAAAACAATAAAACAACCCAGTAGTCCGTAGAGCCTGGGTGATAATTGGTACAGAACACAGTTGGTCCCAATGGAAAATATTCAAATCATATATCACTTTGTACCCAATATCATGAATTACAAAG